>NC_088251.1:10786785-11411071 GCF_036013445.1 Caloenas nicobarica
GAGATGACTGACAGACATGGGCTGAAACCCACGGAGGCTCCCTCACACACGGGAAACTCATTTTGTGTGAGCAGAGTGATTCAGACCAAGTCCATCCCTCGCTGGAACATCTTGGAGAGGCTCCTCTGTGTGACCAGCTCCTTGTACCCCAGAGAATAGGGACCAAAACCCCATGGAAAGAAACACATGTGTCAGTGGGACAAGGGGGTCAGGGACAAGCCCTGGGGTCACCGATTTCTGCAAGGGCAAACCCTGCTGCTCGTGCCCTCGTTCCCGGGGACGTTTTGGGACACTCGCCACACCAGACCACATCACCTGGGCCCCTCCTGTATGTCCCTGAGCCAGCACCTGTGGGCTGTCCTCAGGGGCTTCCACACAAGGTGTGGGGTGCAGGGTCACCCCACGTAGGGTGGAGAAAGCCTTCCCAGGGCAAAGCTGGCAGTGGCACCTCTGCCCACTGTTTGCTGTGCCAGCCCAGGTGGCTCCCACCCCACCAGGGAGGCAGGTCCCCCTCCCCACCCTTGCACCATTAACCTTTCAGCCCCAAAATAAAAGGTTATAAAAAAAACAATCAAAGTTCATTACATCCCCTACTGTGTCATTTGCATGGGAATGAGCTGGGAGCAATGAGGCAGATTTCTCCTGCCAGGGAGGGATTCAGGAGGGGGAAGGAGAAGAGCTGGGCACTGGCACCAGGCAAGGGTGGTGGGACTCAGCCCCACAGCGAGATGGGGCAGGCATGGAGGTGAGCGAGACAGCAAAGCTGGACATGGTGACAGCAAAGCTGGACATAGTTACAGCAGAGCTGGAGGGAGCATTCCAGCCAAGCCCACAGCAACATGACCTTGGCTCAGAGGCAGCATGGCTGGTCCTCACCTACCAAAGGGAAAGTGATGGTGATTTCACCCCAGGACCTCCGCCACACAGCCCACGGTGCCCGGAGGTCATTGCAGCTTGGATGTGCTCATCCCCAGCAGGTGTGGAGGGCACAGGACACAGCTGAAACCAAAATGACCAACAGCTCAGGGAAAATGAAATAAAAGTCTGAGTTGGAAGGTGGCAAAGGCAGCAGGATGGTGGAAGTTCAGACACTGGTCATGAGGATGGGCAGGCAGCTCTGCTGTGTCAGATGCAGGAGTCACTGCTGCCAGGTAAAGCAGCCCCTTAAGTATTTTATTTGACTGAGCTGAACCATGAGGGCATGAGGTTTTGGGAGGGACACAACCTTGGATGCATAGTTTCAGGTTTTTGCACCTTACTTTTACTTCTGATGGAAAACTGGGAGCAATCAAACATTTCAGCCGTGCAAAGCTTCACTAACTGAAAGCCCACCAAAGCCCTGGTCCCCCAGCCCCACACCCACTGAAATACTGTACTGTACTGGAGGTTTGGCTACAAGGACATCGGACGGCCAGAGGGATGTGGCAAGCATAACCGAAGGCTGCTGGACTACCCCCTGTCCCAGGCACTGTCCCCCACATCTCCCATGGGCTCTGCTTTGTAAAACGCTCCAAGGCCAGCAGGGCCAGCTGAGACCAGAGGACAGACAGCAGGACACTCTGCCTAGATCAAGCTCTTCTGACCTGCAAAGGCCACCACAAGGTGACCAAGATGTCCACCTCCAGGCCATCACCAGGTTCCCTACATCCAGCAGCGAAGGTGCTTGCCAGCCCTGGTCCACCTCCCAGCTTACCAAGCACCTCCAACCATGACCTTGGTGGCACTTGGCAGAGTGGGGCCATGAGACCAGCACCTCCAGCACTGGGCTGTGGTCACTTATTTTCTCACCAAACAAGAAGCTGAGAAGGGAAGTAGGGTGACTCCAGGCACCCCAACAATGGGAAGACCAGGAGCCAGAGCTCCCAGTTACAGGGGCTGCTGGGCAAAAGGAAGCATACGATAAAGCACTCACGGGATCAACGCCTCGTGTCCCTCCCACCTCAGGAGCTACCTGGCACTTGTGGCAAAGAAGTCCTGCTGAAGCCGATGGTGAGTGAACCCTGGTGTGCTCAGGGAGGCAGGTGGCCACACAGAAGCAGCACTTCGTTCCATGGGAGAACCATCCCCACCATCCTTCTGCAGGGAGAGTCTTGGCAGCGCTGGCATAAGGACAAGTGAGCCTGGCTGGCTCTCGGGGGCTGGAAACAAAGCCCCACTCAGATGGACACTCCTGCATGTACAAAGAAATATTGCCTTCCAGCCTAATTGTTCCTAATCCCATCTGCAACCTAATTATTAAAAACCTTCTCAACCCAAGAGCTGTAAATGCTGCACCAGCCAGGCATTGCCAGCAATAGTGCCAGGCTGCATTTCCAGGGAGCAAATCACACCCTGAAACCCTAAGCTCTTTTCATTAAAAAGCATGTGAATGCTCTTACTGTGGCATGAAAGGAGGAAAACAAAAACCCAATAAATATCAAGGACTCATTTGTTATTATGCCATTGCACAAAGAACCAAGCCATTGTTCCCTACCTGTGGTTACAACGCCTTTCAGAAAACACAAGTGCTTTTCCCAATGTGTTCTTTAAAAAATGTCAAGATCAAAGCTGCCAGACGATCGGTGAACAGCTGGGAAAAGAAAAAAAAACAGCTAACAGATTATCCAGAGGGTTTTCACATTTGATCTGTAAACGCTCTTTTATTTAATAAAAATAATCACCCATTATAGCAACTTCTGCTCATGGTTTGGCTTGTTTTTGTTTTACAGTAAAGCACAGTTTGTTTTCCTCACCTCTTGAGGATTCAATTCTGAAAATGCAAGTGAATGTAAACATTGCTCTCCAGGTCCCAAGATGCATCCAGGGACCCTTGGAGTTAACTACAAAGTCAAAAGAGAGAGCAAAATCAACAAAACACTTCCCAAAAGTAAAAAGGTATTTTTTTAAAAAGTCTTTTCCTGTGCACCATATGACTCCAGAAAAGGCAAACTCATCTTATACACAAGACTTACACAAACTTTGCTTTCTCCAAACAATTTCTGTGACTTGTCAGTATTTGATAAAGCTATTTTCATAACATTAAAAGGCTTGCAGACTCATTTACTGTGATGAATCAAAAGGTTTTCCTTTTAATATTCTCCAGAAATATCTTCATGGCACAAGGATGTTAAGTTTGTTCTGTCTATTTCTGTATATTTTTTTAGCAGAAAGAGCTGAAACACATTTCAGGAAAGGAGTGTAAAAGCAGTATTAACTCCCTCTCCTGCTCCAATCTCACAATATTTACACATTTCTTTTTTTTTTTTTTCAGAAAAACAAAAGCTTAATTACACTATAAAATACTGAAGAAACGGTCAGTTAAGTTTCCCATTTGAGTTTTGCCCTGTGTAAGACTGAAAGAGGGATGCTTTCATATTTCCTAGGAAAGATGAGACTGGTAGATTGAAAAACTGAACTCTTCTCCCTTAATTCAGAAAGGTGGAACAGCCCCTGTGCACAACCCAGGAAATCCTGCAGGAGCTAAACCATCACAAATCAATACAAATGAGATAACATGATGTACGGAGCCCTGCTATTTGCTTTGAAATGTTATCTATTTACAGTTGGAGGCGGGGGAAGCGAGTTAGCATCGAACACATTTCAGTGCTGCAGTGTGGTATAATATCAACCGAGATTAACTCGTGGGGAGCTTGGCGGGGTCCCAAGCCCCAGGTTGCATGGGGAACAGCCTGTGAGTCCATCCCGGGATGTCCCTGCCTGCACAGGCAAAGCCACCGCTCCACCAGGGCTTGCCTTAACAAATAACGAGAGGGCAGCTACCACCTCGGCTGTATTATATCACAGGCAACACAGAAATCAAACAGAATCAGGTACGGTATAAAAAATAGCTACAAAAATAGCCAGTCTGGTGAGGTCTGTGATCCTAAGCTTTGTAGCCAAAAAACTGACAGGATATTGGAAATGTCAGTAATATTAACAAACTGTCAGGTAGGGGGAATGGCTCTAGTTGTTCAACAGTTTTGAGTGAGGGGGTTCTTGGGAGGTGGGAAGAGAGGGACTTTAAGGTGTCAAAGATAATTAAAGCATTCACAGTTTCAAAGCTGCTTGCCTTACAAAAATTAAGACATTCAGATTCAGGGATACAATACTGTATTTTACAAGGGGGTTAAAATTAATTACATATACAACAAGGAAAAAAAATACAACAAAATAAAGAAGCAAACACCTCTGGGGTGGCATGCTCCTTCTTTGTTGTTCATCTGATGGAGCTGCACACTGCTTATCTTTAAAGAGTCAAAACTGAGCAGTCATGAAAATATCCACCAAGAGATTCTGGCAAAAGAAAAATAAAACCTAACAAAATAAACCAAGCAAGTCAAAAGCCATCCTCCCCTGGAAAGCCGAATGCCACGGCTTGGGCTTCCACTTGCCTGCTGCTCCTCACTGCTGCTGCCCGGCATTTCCATAGGCTCATCTCGGGTTTTAAAGGCTTCCTGCTCATGAGCTGAAGGAAACCATCCCATACAAGCACAGCCCGAGAACCATGCCTTACTCTCCTACGAAGTCTTGAGTTAGTCCTGCCCATACCAAAGGCTCCTTCAAACAATCCTTTTCCTCTCTATCCTGCAAAGGATCCTCTTGAAGGCCCGTCTGAAGTCGTGGTTGAAAATGGTATAGATGACGGGGTTCAAGGAGCTATTGCAGTAACCAAACCAGAAGAAGAACTTGAAGAGGGTGTCAGGCACAGAGCAGCTCCTGCAGATGGCCGTCAGTGTGTAGGTGAAGAAGAATGGGAACCAGCAGATGACAAAGACCCCGATCACCACCGCCAGCACAAAGGTGAAACGCTTCTCCCGGTTCTGCCTGCCCCTCCACCGAGACCCTTTGGTGTTCCTCTCCTCCTCTGTCTTCCTGGGCAAACTGTCCCCAGGCTTAATCTGGCTCAGTTTAGTCTTAGTCTTTCCCCTCGACGGTCTCTCTGACTTCTTACACTGGTTGTTCTCCTGGTGCTCAGAGGAAGAGCTCTCCTCCATGTCTATGCCATTGATCTCTCCCTCTTGCCCACCACCACCTCCTGCTGCCTTCTCCCCATTCAGCTGGGCTGTTGCTGGCAGGTCCTCCTTGTCAGCCAACCCATTCTGCCTCTTCTCGGGGCGCTCTGCCCGCTTGTTTGGCGGTACCCTAGTTCGCCTCTTAGCTATCTGGTAGATGCGCATGTAGACCAGGATCATGATGAGGCAGGGGGCAAAGAAGGAGCCAATGCTAGAAGAGATGATGTACCACTTCTCATCATTGATCTTGCACCCTGCCACCCGCTGGTCAGCCTGCTGCCCACTCTTCTTCTCGATAGAGATGAGCGGTGGGAAGGAGATGACGGCTGAGATGACCCAGACGATGAAGATGATGCACTTGATGCGGCGCGGGGTACGCTTGAGGTTGTACTCGATGGCTTGTGTGATGGACCAGTAACGGTCCAGGCTGATGGCACACAAGTGCACGATGGAGGAGGTGCAGAACAGCACGTCCAAGGCCAGGTAAATCTCACACCAGACTTTGCCAAAGTACCAGTACCCCATCACCTCATTTGCCAGGGAGAAGGGGATGACCAGCGTGGCCACCAGGATGTCAGCTGAGGCTAAGGAGACCAGGAAGAGGTTCTGGGGGGCCTTGAGCGCCCGGCTGGTGAACACAGCGATGATGACCAGAACGTTGCCGAAGACAGTGAAGAGCATAAGCAAGCCCGCCAGGCTGATGAGGGTGATGGTGGTGTGCAGGGGGTACGGCGTGCCCCAGCCCGGCCCGGCCCCGCTGTCGTTGAAGGTCCCGTTGGTGCCAGGAGGCGGGTAGCCCTCCTCCTCCTCCAGTTGCCGCTGGTACTCCATGGAGGAGAAGAAGTGGCCCCTCTCCGTGAACGGGCGCTCCAAGTTAAACATCAACCCTGGCTGCGCGGACACCCCCGCCCTTCGCCCCCTGCCCCACCCGCGCCGCGCCCGGCTCCGCGGGGCTCCGCGGGGCTCCGCGCTCCTACTGCGCCTCTGGCCGGGGCGGGGCTGCGCGGCGGCCGCCGGGGGGCTGCGGGCGCCCGCGGCTCATGCTGGGGCGCTGCCCGGCCGGAGCTGCTTAGCGGGGCGCGGAGCGGCGCGGAGCAGCGCGGAGTCGAGCTAGGGCTGCAGCCGGCAGCGGCTGCTCTGCTTCGCTCGCTGCCGAGCCGCTTTATAGCCCCGGATCAGGCCGGGGCTGCCGCGTCAGCCCCACGTGGGGAGCTGCCCCCGGTGCGCGCACACACACACGGACACACACGCACACACACACGGACACACACGCACACACTCCGCCCAGCCCTGCGCTCCCCCCGCCGCTCCGACCCGGACACGCGTGACCACGCACACTCACCTCGCTCAGCGCACACACACGCTGTCTGCTCGGCCCCGTCTGTGTTTTGCACACCGGCTCACCCCCCTGGCACGTCAGCCCTTACACACGGAGCCCCAGCCCCTCGCCCGCTGCCCCTTGGTCTCGCCCAGCCCGGCTCCCCGCCCAGCCCCCGGCGGGAGCGGCTTCATCCCGCCCGGAGAAAGGAGTGGAGCGGAGTGGAGCGGAGCCCGGCGGGTCACAGCCGTGAGGGGGTGCGCACGGAGGAGCTGAAGCACCGTGGCCAGAGTGCGTGTTTATGGGAGTGGGCGTGCGTGGGGACGGCTGCCCTCGCCGTCCAGGCGCTGCGCAGCCCGCAGGGCTCCGGGCACCCACCGCGGTGCGGCTGGGCGCTGCTCCCGTGCCGCGCCGCTGTGGAGGCTGCCGCCCCGTCCCGCGTGTGCGTGGGGGCACCGCCGGGCTCCGCCGCGGCGGTACGGCTGCGCTCCGGGCTCTCGCTGGGAGCCCCGAGGGCAGCGCTTCACCCGCGGGGCGGCTGGGCAGGGCTGGGGTCCCGGCCCCGCGGGGTGTCGCGGCAGCCGGGCGGGCAGGACCGGGGGAGCCCCGCGGGCAGGGCGCTGCCCGCTCCGTGTTACCGCCTTGGCGGGCGGCGGCGGCCCCGGGCAGCGCGGGGGGGCAGTGGCACCTGCTGGCCGCGGCGCCTCACTGCACCCACCGCCCGCGTCCCCCCGCCGCGGCGCTGGGCAGCCCCCAAGAGGGCCAGGAGGAGCCCCCGCACCCCGCTCCGCAAGCAGGGAAACGCTCCTGCCGAGAGGTCCCCGGGGGGCAGCAGCCTCCACAAAGGGAAAGATGAGGCAGAGCACCCAGGGATGAGGCAGAGCACCCAGGGACGAGGCAGAGCACCCAGGGACGGGGCAGAGCACCCAGGGACGGGGCAGCCCCCCTGCTGCCAGTCCGCACTCAGCCCCCTGGGCTGGCTCACCCCCGGCTACATGGCCCTTCTTGCCCCTCAGCACCCCCGAGGGCTCCCATCCCACAGTGCCAGGCCCAACTATCTTCCTCCCGGGGCCCCTCTCGTTGCAGCCGCCATGCTCCCCGTTGGCTTTCCCCAGCCCCATGCCCAGGACAAAGGGGAGGTGGGCAGCAGGCCCAGGCAGGCAGCTGCTCCCACACCCTGCCCCATGGGGTGTCCCAGCCCTGGGGAGCATCCCCAAGCAGCACAGGGGCTGGCATCACCCACCTGCACGACTGCAACAGCAACACAGGACCTTTTTAATAGCGAAAGAGCGATAGTGACGTATCTGGTAGCCTGCCCGGCCCCCAAAGCTGTCAGCTCTCAGCATGTACAGATTACTCACCCGTAAGGTGCACGGACTCCAGCTCTGATCCTTTCACTCACAGTCTCTTCTCCCTCATTTTCGGATGGCTCTAGTGATACTCACTTGATGCTCCAGATTCAGGCAGCTCTCAATTAATCGCTGTGCTGAATGCTCAGGCCAATGAACGTATTTCCCCTGCGAGATGGAGGGAGCCTTGTCATCTTTGTCCCTGCGCCACACACCATGTTATAAGCCAGGCCCAGGAGTGATGACGCCTGGGAGAGAGGGAGTGGGAGAGACAGGGTCTGAGAGCCAGAGAGCACAGCCTCTGCAGCTGGCGTGAGGCTGAGCGAGCGAAAACAAGGGGGAGTCCCACTGTCAAGCAAGGGAGTGCAGGGCCCACTGTATGGGCTTGCCTGGTAAAAGAGCAATCCGCAGGGAGTGACTTAAAACCCGTGAATCGAACCCAGGATGACTGACATGCATGCATGAAAGATCTCTGAGAGGAAAAGTGATGTGTGACCACAAACATCACTGCAAGGGCCGAGTGGCAACACAAAGGATGAAGGGACTCACCTAAGTCTATGGCAAGGCCAGGCAGTAGGTTGAGTTGATGTTGAACTTTGTTAGCACCTCCTGCCTTCCACTCATGCAGGAGAACGCATAGTTCTGCCGGGCAGTGGGTATTCCTCTCCCTCAGGTGTGGGATCTGCAGGGGCTGGAGCAGACCCCTGGCAGAGCCTTCCTTGGTCGCTGCTTGGATGGAAGTACCTGGAGAGAGGGAGGGCGCAGGCCATGCCCCGCCTGACGTGGAGAACCCCTTCTCTGGTCCAGTTCGACCTGCCATCACCAGCTGCCCAAGATGCTTTGCTAGACCTAGGCTGGTGCCTTTCTGGAAACACCCTGCATGCCCCTAAGATCCCTGCAAAGCCAAGCTGTGTTCCCCTACACAGGCAGAGAGCTCATTTAAATTACAAAACATGACCATCTGCCTTGATTTTCTGTTTCCTTTTGTGGTTGGACACCTTCAGTCTGCCTGAAGCTAAACCCAGCCAACAACAAGGCTTCTGAGCCACCACATCTCAAAAGCAGAGCTTTGATCAGAGCTCTTTGCGGGGACAAGGAGCGTGAGAGGGACACATGAGGCCAAAATCCTGAAGAAAAGAGTTTTTTTCCAGAAATTACTGGAAACAGAGCGCTCCGCAAGCAGAGGACAGCTGGGATGTCATTGTATTCATCTCAGAGAGGGAGAAAACCTGCCTCATCAAAGGCACTGTTTCGTACCGCCACCATCGTTGTACGTGTGGCATCTCTGTGATTTTATTGACATCAGCAGCACTCAGCACTGTCTGCAAAGTGACTCAGTAACACCAAGCCTCCCCTTAATTTTGTCTGCAGGTCATCTTCTTGAGATGAAAGGTGGTCGGAAGCTTTCAGGATGGCAAGGACCCTTAAGCTGTCACATGACAACTCGTGGCATGTCCTGTCCTACAGGAAAGCTGTGTTTACAAGTCTATAACTTGCCTGATGCTAATTTGTAATATTCATAAAGCCTCAATTCCCAGAGTCCTGGGATTAGGCAAGAAACTTGAATTTGTAGCCCCTGGAAGACTGTAGAGAAAACTTGGGGGGCGGGGCGGGGAGGAGGGGAACAGCTAGTAAATAACATTTTTATATCAATCCTCTGGCATTTCCATCCAGATGCTCGGGTTTTGAATGCGCACTGCTGACAGCATTGATACGAGTTACAACAACTCTGCAGTTCAAACTCAGTCAACAGGTACCTGACGAGACAACCCAGAAAACAGCATGTTCTCCGGCGGCACCGCGCTCCGAAGAGCCGCAGGAGCCTGCCCTTTCCCTGGAAAAGCAGCCTAGTTTCTCAGCAGAGCCCCACGAAGAGCCAGGCTTGCCAGGCGAGGGGGGCAGCCTGGGTGCACGCTAATGAGCGAGGCTGAAGGCTATTGATCCTCCTCTGACAGCTCCCCCTCCGCCAGCCGCCATCCCGGGCGGGCAGCGATGCCCTTTCCGCGGCGAAGTTCGTGCTCAGCACGTGTACCCCAAGCGCGTCCCTTGCAAACAAGCTGACCTTTATAGCTGGTTTCAGGTCGTTAATTAGGCACGCCGCTTCCATGTTTATACATCTCTTCCGCCCGCCAGCTCCAGCGTTGCTTCCAGCATCGCAGCGGGGAGCCAGGACCACCCTCTCCTGCTGCCTCTGGGGAAGAAGGAGCTGAGAAATATTCGTGGAGTCTCAGGGCTGCTGACATCCCAGAGAAAAATCACATACCAGGAGATAATCTCTGGAAAGAATAGCTATGGTAATAAGGCTGCAAAATGTGTGTTTTGAACAAGCAGCTCCAGGAATTGTTTATTTCCAGAAAAGCAGTGCGATTCTGGCAGGGAAAAAAGTGATAAGAGTTGCTGAAGAACCAAGACTTGCTTTTTGGACAGTCTGGTTCGGGGTTACAGAAGCTGGGCAAACCTAGGGCTAGCTCAAGGCATTGCAGCACAGACTCCTGGGGGCACCACGCAAAAGGGCAACCACTAGAACAAGGTGCTGAAATTATTTCTTGGCAGAAGCTTTCAAGAGCAGCTCTGTGCTGACTGGATGCAAGCCATGAAAGAGGGTTGGGAGCCATGGGTGCTCTGTGACCAGAGAAAATGTTTACCTCACAGTCACAGTTTGCTTTTTGTCGGGACAGCTGTAGTTTCCTCATTTGCACTGATCTCAATATTTGCATATCCATGGCAGGAAGCTGTTCTTGTAGCTGTGGATTTTGACTGTGCTACTGGGTGTATTTGAATAAATTATAGCACGGTGTCTTTCAGGAAGATTTGCTTTAGTAACTGGGTTCTGCTGGGGGTAACACACTGAAATCCCATGGCCTCTGACACCCCATGGCCTGGTGAATCGCCCTTCACAGCAGCTTCGGGTTGGCCAGTTTTCCTTCAGGCCCAGGACAAGCTGGCAGAGATGCACCCAAGTCACACAAAAAAATGCTTTTCCCCTTTACTGTGTTAAACCCAAGAGGAAAAAAAACCAAACCAAACCAAAACATAGGAGCTCTCAGGGGAAAAGGCACAGACCTTCTGCAGACAAACCTGGCGTTGCTGGGTGTATCATGGTGCCACTGCAAAGTAATGCAAAGGAATACATCAAGCACACCAGCCGTTTCCAGGGAGGTGCTTCAAATGCTGCAATTCCTGTTTTTTGTTTTAAGAATTATTTTTAAAAAAAAAAAAAAAAAAGATCGTCAAAAGTGCAGCTGTCTGGCCACCCCTCCAGCTGTTTTGGGACCCCAGACACTTTTCCTCCTGCACACACATTCAAACCCACAGCAGCTTGCTGCTGCTCCTGCAGGTTTGGGTTTTGCTCTTTTCACAGATCTCACAGCAATGACTTCTGCAGAGCCATGTTTTTCAACAGAATTTGTCTGGACTCAGCTGCTGGATGTACTTTTCCAAGTTATTTGAATAAACCAGTAGGAAACAGATAGCTGCTACAGCGGACTGTGCTAGCACCTAATCCCCTTGTGAGCAGGGATGCTGCCGCGGTATCAGATGTTCAGAGGGAAGGAAAGGAGACACACTGAATATTACCTATGGTGGCGCTTCTTCACTACCCCCCATCTGCAGAGAGCTTGCTCAAACCAGCCGAAGATGGATCCTATGTGACCACCTGCTCCTCCGGCGCTTTTTTTCCCCTTTGCAAACAGCTCGTAAGCTCTGCCTGCGTTTCCTCATTAGCTGGTGTTCAGGTTGCCTGCCCTGTTCAGCAGGATTTTAACCACCAGGTTTGATTGCACAGCCCTAACCAGCAGCCAAGAGAAACATTTCTACGCTACGGATTACAGCGTGGCAGAGGCGAGGGTGAGGCTGAGACATGGCAACTGCACCTACGTGAACCTCTGGTTTATTTCTTCATTATTTTCCCTCTTTTGCTTCTGCCTGGTGTCACAGTGGCCTCCCTGACATTAAAGGCTCATTTCACCTCTGCAGGGGGAATTATGCACAACAAGAAACCTCCCCAGCCGTCTGTGTGTCAAGAAGGGGCGAGAGAAACATGCATTTTTCTCTCTGTAGCACCCACAAGTACATTCACTCGTGTTCCTCTGTGCCGAGCACGGGCAAATGTGTTTTTATGCAGTTCAGTTGTCATTATCCAGTTCCCATCTGGGAATCCTCCTTCCTCACTGCATCCTGCACCATGGCCAGAACCAAACACCCGTGGGGCCATCCCTCAGCACCAGGGAGCAGCTCCATCCACCTCCCCAGGCTTCCTGTCCTGCCAGCTCGCAAGATGGATCCCGCCAAAATTAGCCAAAGGTGGCAGAAAAATAATAAAAAATAAACCAGTCTATGGACCATTCCCAACACATTACAGGGACATTCCGTACTGTTCACCATCAGTCCCTCGCTCAGGGCACTGACCCACTACCTCCCATAAAGCCCTTCACCGGACTACAATGGGCTTTGCCACGCATACAGAACCGTACAGCCAAAACACAGAGAAAACACAGCCAAGTCCTTCCAGCCCTGGCCAAAGCACAAGAAGGCAATTCCTCCCACCCCCTGGCACCCCTCCATCCCAGAGATCACCCCTGGTAGGTGCTCCCTGATCTGCTCCCCCAGCAGCGATGCCCCAGCGAGCGGTACCCGAGCCAGGATCTGCAAAGGGAACATCTGTCCCAGCCTGCACCGACAGCACAGGCAGCACAGAAGCAACCAGAAGGGATTTTGCTAACCAGCTTTTCAGAGGAAAAACAAGTAGTCCTGGGCAAGTGGGCCCAGGGGAGGAGAGGTGCCCAGGTTCCAGGTTCCTTGTAACCTTTCCTAAATGAAACAAATCAAGTTTCTGCAGCTCAACGAGTTACCTTTCATCAGCAGAGCTGGCCCACCTTTAAGGCAAAACCGAGGCTGCCTCACTTTCAAGCATTTAATTTCCCAGCTGGGAGAGGTTAACATTTAATTACTCAACTGAGAAGTAACTCGTTCATTCAAGTTTCACTCCCTAAGGCCCGAGCGCATGTCTCTGCTCTTTCCCTCCCTGTTCTTCACTGTCTCCATCTGAGACTGACACAGCAACGCTACCTCTGGGCCAGGATCTGCAGGCAGCAATATTCATTCAATCCCTCTTACGAAGGCAGAAGTGGCCCAGGTGAGCTGTAACTCTCTGGTTCGTTGCACATGCCTAGCAACCTCCTTTGGCACGGCCAGCGCAAAGCTTCCAGCAGAGCCAACAGCCCTGAAAAGAGAGGGTACGACAGCAAGCGGCCAAGCAGGGACTGAAGGTTGCAATTCCCACCTGGCACAGTGTGGGTCTCACAGCAGGTTCAGGTCATCGTTGGAAAAGGGGAGCAGGTCATACGCCCCCTTCAAAAACCAGAGCACAGAGAGCTGCTACAGCAGGAGACAGCTTTCAACAAGCAGGTTTGCTGTGTCTATGAGAACCCAGGGTGGCAACACTAGAGTTAAAAACAAAGAGCTGGGGTGGCAGCAGCAGCAGCTCTTGAAGGCTGAGCCGTATAAAAGGTCCAGGGAATAATTGCCTGAAATTGCCAGGTTCCCAGAAAGCAGAGCGCGTCAGCGGGGTTTCACAGGGACGTAGGCCACCAGGGAACGCAGCAAGACTTGCCGTGTTTTCCCTTATTACTTATCTCACCATCTAGTGGCAAAAGCAAATAATGCTGAGAAGCCATCCGGGATCTGCAGCCAGCTCTGGAAGGAGACCTCTCCTTCCACCAGCTTCTCCCAGTTATTCCCCACAGCCACCCTGCTGCAGTGTCCCTGCTGTCCCCAAGCCCCAGCTGGAACACACAGGCTGCTGTAGCTTCTTCCCGCAGACAGCAGTGGCCACTTTCCCCCCCTCCTGCCCCCAGCCTCTCCCCAAAACTGGCTTATTCACTCTGGGCAAGCCTCAGCCCCAGGGAGACAGTGAGCAAAGAGCTGCAAAGGAGCAGGACTGGGTAGGGCAAACCCAGGTCTCCTAGTGATCAAACCCAGATTAGCTGAAGACACAGGCTGAGCTAAGCCCCCAGGAAAAGACGTCAGGGTGAGCAGAGTCCTTCTGAGTTGAAGCTTTCCCTTCTCCACCTCAGTTCGACTGTTAGCCAGGGCTGCGGTGGGTGGAGGAGGAAGGGTGTTGGAAAGGGGCACAAATACCTTCAAGGAAAGGTATTTGTACCTTTACCGTGGACTCAGCCGGGTGTTACAAGCACCTGCGGTGCTGGGGAGAGTTTGCCTTCATCAGCTCTCTAGGGGTGCTTTCTCCCTGTGCTGCCCCTTTGCCATCAGGTCATGCAGAGGGGACATTACGCCAAGGGAAGGAGCAGGGACCTGTCTGGAGAGGAGAGGAGAGGAGAGGAGAGGAGAGGAGAGGAGAGGAGAGGAGAGGAGAGGAGAGGAAGTTGCAGCAGGGCCAGGGGCTGCCCCGTGTTTGGACTCCAGCTGGCGGATGGTCCAACACCTTCCTGGCCTGTGTGATAATAGCCAGGAGAGCAGAAAGCCAACAGAAACGTTCATCACCTGGTGGGCACAGCGGGGAGGGTTCTTCTCTCCAGAGCCAGGGTTTCCATCCTCACGGTTGTTTGCAGATGCTGCATGCAACGTGCTGCAGAGAGAAAACCATCATCGCTACCACACTCATTCCCTCATTGCCTACAATACAATTATCCCTATGCGGATTGCAAGGTACAACGTTTGGGGTTGTTTGTGTTGTTGTTGGTTTTGTTTGTTTGGGGGTTTTTGTTTTGTTTTTCTGAGAGGCTCAAATTAAGTTTAAATACCAGCTTTTGATTTATTTGCTTATTCAGCACTGTCAGTTGCTTTTCAGCAACACAAAATTACTCTCTCCCCAGGAAACATTTATCCTATCTGGGAATACTATACCAAAAGTGGTAATATGTAGTGAGGACAAAGCACTTAGAGAAGGCAGGCTGATATACTAGATGCTGAGAGAAGGGGTATAATACATCTGCACTTGTGCTTTTTCAACTCGGATTTTCCTTTTCCCTGAGAAGATCATAGGTAGCAAGGGAAATTCCTGCCATACAAAATTCACGAGGAAAATAATCCATGTCTTGCCCAGAAACGTCACAGAAAACTAAACGCATACCAACAAGCATTAATCTCTGCTGCTGCAAACAAAGTCTCTTCCTTTTTTTTTCCTGGGAAGTCATTTCCACCCTGTGCAGAGCAACTCCAGCAAATGCCTCTGCCGCAGTTTTGTCTTTGCTGTCGTATGAAGGATACTGCAGGGCAGTGCTCTCATCAGCACAGGATGCCATCCTCATCCTCACAGGCTTGGTGTCCCTAACACCCCCTGCCACTCCAGGAGCAACTGATGGGAGCTACGGCTGGGGGGAGGGATAGGAGAAACCTCTACTTCATGTACAGTTCTGCTATTCAGCCTGTCAGTGCCAGCTAAATGCAAGGGAAAGCAAACTTTGTGAGAAACGCTGGAGCTCCTCTAGAGATGGGGAACGTTGAACCTGCCCTGAACTCTTCTTTCCACTTGTCGAGGCCAAGCCATTTGCTGGGTCACAAGCACAAAGAAGTGGAAATTGCCGTACAGCATCCAAGCATTACCGGAGGCGTAGCCCCGGTGCAATCAGACACATCAAGAGGAAAAGAGCGCAGCCAAAATCTCAAGACTTAACAGCACCTTTTAAGTTCAGCTAGGCTAAAAATATCCCCCCAAATCCTCAGAAAGACAGCTCACTGCAGATCGCAACTGGCTTTGACTGACAGCCCCTCAAAAGTGTCTCGTTGAGACCTTCCTGGCCGCCCAGCAGCCAGCGTGTGGGATCCACCACCCCCCTGCCAGCCGGGAACCGGGCTCAGGTGCCACCGAGGAGGGTTCCCAGCACCTCCAAGCACTGGAACACCTCGCCAGGCCAGCAAAGTCCTCTGGAGTCGAAGTCATTGAAGGTCACCATTGATTCCTCAATACAATCCAACCGCAATTTGCCTTAAGCAGATCTAGAGACGAGTGATAAAAACCAATTGTTGCAACTTTAAGAAATATCTTAAGAAAATCTAAATTTTTTTAATGTTTCTGGGGAATTAAATGTCTGTATGAAATGAGAATGTAATTTTCCTATTAATATTTCACCAACCATTTAATTCTGGGAGCATGTGGGTTTTCCTAAAGCAAAAGTGGTTAATATTATTAAGCATTACACATATTTCAGAATTCTTTACGCACTGCTAAGCGCTCCATGTCACTTCAAAAACTAAGACATTCATCCTTATTCCTAAATAGCCTGGAGAAACGATTTGCCACCAAATTGTCATTTAACCAAAATTCATTCCTATCTGAGTCTTGACACGTACCCCAAGCCCAATCATTTATCTGCTAAGTACTTAGACATCAAAACCCTTCACAGGGACTCGGAGACACCACATAAAACCCTGGCTGGGCTGTATAAACCAAGTGTCCAAGGTGCCAACAGGGAAGCTGTAGAGCAATGCACAGCTGTGCAGCAGATCCATCTTTCATATTTCCCTCTCCCAGCCATCTGTTCCCAAAGTCTGTTTTTCTCCTGACGTCTCCACTGCAACAGAACTAGGGAAAAGGGGCTTGTACCCAATACAAAGAAGTTCAGAAGAGGAACTGGATGCACCAAGGACTGGAAGCAACTGGTCCATCATCTTTTTGCTCTTCCTGCCCTTCTCCACTTACTCCAGCTCAGCACAGTGTGGGAAGCATCTGAGATAAATGACTGTTTGCAAAAAGAGGGAAATCTGAAGTAGGAGAGATGGGAGGTGAGAGCGCAAGTGGAGGATGAGATGAGACTTGACACTGCAAGAGCTCACAGAAAAAAAACCCCAAACAAACAGACACTGCTGGAAAAGCTCCTTCTCATGGAGGATTCTGCTGCTTCTAAATATGGCTCTGTTTTACTCCAACATCACCCCCTCCCAAATTTCAAAATCTTCCTGACAAGAAGTGGTGGCCTGGCTCCAGGACCATCCTTCTGGTAGAGCCACAGAAGCTTGGCTGCGCTCTCCGGCCCGGCCAGCTGTCCCTGAGCCACAGCTGGGTGGAGGTCACCAACGGCACCAGGGGACCTGCTTACCGCTTCGCTCAACTTGCTCTCAGGGAATTTCCTCCAGTGCCTTTCACCCCTTCCAGGCAAACCTCCGACTCCCTGGACCTGCTGGGAACCTGCCCTGGTCCTCCCCAGCAGAACCGTCCGGCGCTGTCTGATGTGGCTCCTTGGGAGGCTGGAAATGCTCAGCAGGCCTAAAAAGAAGCGCTTTACTTGGAGAAGATTAAAAAGCTTGAAATCAGAGCTGCCTTGCTGACCAGCAGCTCCTTGCCCAGCTGAATTTGTTGCCCTCTGCTATGCTGGCAAGGACAGATGATTTCAGACTTCTCAGTTGTAACTTCCCACTCAGTTAACAAATTTGGCAAGGACCGAAAAAAGCTGAAGGGCACCCAAAAAACTTGAGTCGTATAGAGAGGAGTTTTACTGCATTATTCTTACCATGGCTGTTTTCAAACAACGTTTTAAGATTTTCATGGAAAAATGTATTTCCATTAAAACTGTCCGCATGAAGTTTGGAAATCACTTCAGGCAGCATGGCTATAACAACACAGGACAAAAAGCAAACCAGCTACTACTAGGTCAAGTGAAGCAACTACCAAACTACAGCAAATTAAGGATTCATTACAAGTCTTAACAAATAAATACTTTACCAACAGAAAGGAAAAAGAGGGTGTTGTGGAAAGAGCTTTTAAAAGGGAACACTTGTGTGCAATTTTGCAGATAGGATCTCACTCAGAGGCAGCGGGGTAGATTGATCTCTAAAGACTCTTAAAAGGTTTTGCAGTGGAAAAAAATAGTTGCAAGGCATACAGTCAGATCATTAACGGTGCAGCCCAGGCTGCCAGCTGCTCACTCAAATACTCCAGATGGCTCCTCCTCTAAAACATCATCATTTGATCTTGGTAATTGAATTGTCTCCCACTCTTACAGTCCTAAGCGACGCAAGGCTTATACAAAGAGATGGCGTATTTTACTTGACTGAGATGGCTTGCAAAACCAAAACAAATTAGCTTTCAAGGCACTCAGCCTCTTCTAATTGTATCAAAGCTATAATAACTATCTCCAGCCCTTTAACACCTTTTTTCTGCCATTGCCACCACACACAGTTCAAAGCACCAGTTATACTCTGTAAAGCTGCCGGGTATCAAGACTTTATACAGTATTTGCACACCAGACACTTCAACACAGAGCAGATATCTAAATGCACAACTTCCCACCAGTGGGAAGCAGGACCCGTCACTGGAGAGCAGCGTGGGGAGACTCTTTATCCTGAAGCACTTAGGCTGGATTAATTACACAAATGTGTAATCTGTTTTTCTCAACAGTCGCCCAAGACATCACCCGGACATTTCTGAAGCCTTTAATACAGCCTTTAGGACATAGGGTGCCAGAAACAAGACATTTTCTTTACTTGTCACTCAACGAGAGCCAACACGCATTGTTCTTCGGAGGCCGGGCTCATCTGTGGGTGCTGAGTTCAATCACTTGATCAGAAAGTGGTCACGACCAGCAAGTTCCCCCCAGTCCCAGTGGCTGCCGAGCGCTGTCTGGATGGCACCGATTACCAGCAGGATGCTACTGGGGCCCGGGAAATCGCTTTTTCTTTTCTTTTTTAAAAATGAACAAACAAAACCACTATGGGAAATTTTTACGTAGCTTTCTGCAAAGGCTTCGAGGGGGAAAACGAAATTCAACCAGTGCACTGTCAGTCTTCAACTTCTCTTCCAAAGAAATGGCAGCATTAGAAATTTCCTATTATTCTCAGAAAATATTGAGCCTTGACAGTTTAAAAAGGCCACTTGAAATATTCAAGTCACATCATCCAAAACTATGCACTCTCACTAGCATGAACAAAGTATGCACAATCCTGGTATTATTTAAATCAGCATACTTCTGTTAAACTTTAATATTAATTTTGTTGCTGATACCTAGTTGCAAGAGATGATGAAAGTCAGTTATAGCTAATGAGAGGAAACAATCCATCATTGCAGTGGGTGGCTGGCGTCTGAAGTCTAAACCCCAACCTGATCATTGCCTGGTGAGATTATTCCCCACTGGAGTTCAGCACTCAACTTCATCACCCACTCAACTTTAATTTTCATAACAGAGTTGTACTTTTATTTCACAAACTAGAAGTACACAAACAACAAAATAGCTTACTAAAGGCTACGAGTTAGGAAAAAGAATCAGAACGAGGACTAGAAAACTATGGGAAAAGGCTACAAGAATTATCACAGAACAGAAGAGGTCGTGTTTAAAGAAAAGCTAAAAAACTAGTACTGTATGACTTCGAGAAAAAACACTGCCATTTATGGAAAAAAGTTGTAAAAACCAGGTGAACAGGAAGAAGGCTGTTCATAAATTTCTCAGAATATAAGAACTAGGAGTCACCAAATGAAATGAGGTGGTGTGGTTTGAAACAAACAAAAGGAAGTACTTCTTCATCCAGCACATAATTATATTGTAGAATTATTAGACACAAGATGTTTGTTGCAGAGGCTAGAAACACAAATAGATTTAGAATTAAAAAAAGAAAAAAAAAAAAAAAGCACTTTCTTATGTGAATTTCCCTAATCTATCAAGGGCTATTCAATGCAGCGATGCGGATGCTGCTTCCCTTTTCACAAGCCCTTCCAGCTCTGGCCGGTGAGGTCTGGAGCAGTTTGAGGGAACCGCACGCCCCTGTCGTGCTGGGTACCCACCTGCCAGCCAGCCCCGTGGGACAGGGAGGGACAGCCCGTGGTCCAGCGTCACTCGCTACGAGCCCGGCCAGCAACTCGGCTCGTGTGCAGGTCGCTGGATCACTCGCGGTCACGGGGCAGACTCGACTCAGACCTTCAGGCGCTTTGGTCAGACCCTCTGCCGATTTTAATCAGCAGAGATCTGGGGTAAGGACAGAAGCACCCGGGTTAGTGCAGGAGTGACTGCTGCACACTATGGGAACCCGCTGGGGTTTTTTTTAAATCCGAGTTGATGTTAGACTAGAAATACTAGAAAACTTCCAAAAGACTCAGTGGCAGCTTATTTACAAATATACTATTTATAATGAATGCATTGATACAGAATGACTCTTATAAAAAAAGCAAGGCAATCTTTTATATAGACATAACAATCAACATTACAATAATTCAGATTAAAAGTACATTTCTGTAGACTGTTTACACTCTTGTTTAGCTTTTAACCACAAAATTAGTGTGGTTTGGTATTTTTCCACAGCAAAAGTCCTGTGCAGTCCTGGTTAAGACCTAAACATCAGAATAATAAACATAATTTTCTGATCTTTGCTAACATAAAACCAAAAACCATTTGTAGATACCATCATTTTTTTGTAATTGTCTTTACTGCGCCTTGAAGTTTGTGTTGTGCAAATTACTGCCAACTGCACATTCCTAATTTGAAGCTATTCTGGTATGCCGATTTGATACAACCGAGGTGTGATACTGCCTACACGAAAATTGTTAGTTGCATCCAGATATGAAGACTTCCCTGACAGGGGTTTGTACGGATTCAGAAATTCAATTTATTTTGGTTCTATTAAAAATTTTTAAAAAGCCAAAAAATCTCAAAGTTTTCTAATTGTTAAATAAAAGATATTTAAAGGTATTTTTCAAACTCCCAGGATTAAAGATGATACTTGAATTCCAGGTGACACAACGGGTTTAAGTGCTAACCAGCTAGACAGTTTGAGTACTAATTTACTAAATCATGTACATGAGCAAATACGACCTTCAAGAAGTCTGAACATGCACTTTCTCACACAACATTAGCAAAAGACAGACAAAACTGCAGAGAAAACCTTAAATCCAAGAGAGGCATGGAAGCAAATATTCTACAACCCAAATCTCTTTCTAAAAAGGGTGTATGAATTTCAAAGTTTCCAACAGCATCTGGCAAACAGAAAAGTGCCAGTTACACAACTGTGTGACCCAACTTTACAGGCAGCATTTCCACTGCATTTATACTAGACAACTTTGGAGATGAACTTAATTATGGGAGAGACAGAACTTTAATTTTTTATTTTTTTTTACTAAAAAGAAAACATTTTTGCAAAGAATTACCAAACAACTTTCTATTTAGTATCTTTAAATGCAATATGTGACCAACATGAGTCACAACAGCAATTATTTCTTCTTTTCATTATTTAAGAAATTGCTAATCTGCTTTACACCTTAACCAGACTTCCATAATACTATTTAGTCTATAATACAGTAATTTAGCTTGTTAAATCAAGGCATGATTCAGGATAGTCTCTTTATGGGGCATGTATATATGTACATATTCTTATGTACATAGGCACAGACACATACAAAATTTATATTTTGTCTATGGGCAAGTAATCAAGGTCATGATTTTCACCCAAAGTAAAGATTGTCACACTTTTAAATAACCCTTCTAAATTATTTCCCCCAGTATGGCAAGGGGGATAAAGATTTAATACGAGTATCTGGGAATCACCTGCTTCTGTCTTGTTCTCAAAGATGATGTAAAGAATTAATTCCTCCACCTTGTCTATGCTTTCATACATACATAGATACACATATACATATGTGTATGTATGTATACATACACTTGTCAGGATGAAATTCTTTCCATTCATACTTTGATTGATTAGGCCAGACAAAATCCTTAAACATGTATAGGCCAGCACGTGTGTCCAACTGAATGTCATCAGGCATTAAATACAATTTATAAAATGCACCAGTTAACAATCCAGCATCCTGTGAAATGCCAAAGTCTGTTTTATCAGGATGTAAGACTGTTTTGAATGATGAAAACAGATGGATTTGTATGGACCTGTGCATAGATTTGGATATAAATCCATGTATGTACTTACATGGATGTTTATGCATCTATTCCAAATCCATGCCACACATTTAATGCTTAAAATTTGCATAACTTTAAAGAACTTTTCAAATTTTTCTGAGTTGATTTCTCCTGTACCAGAAATTTTCTCACACTGCTTTTATTCAAATCTCTCTGGAGACACTGGATAAATAAACGTGCACCTCTGAATTTATACAGTTAAACTCCTAAAACAGGGCTCAGGATTATCTAGCATTGCAACAACCATACTCGTACAAAGATAGTTTGAAAAAATATCCTGTTTTTAACATAGCAATGAATGAAAACATAGCTTTATTTATTCCTATAAGTGTACTGAAAAGAATAGTTTGTTTTAAGCAAGGGTAATGAGCACTATTTTGGTAGCCAACTTCTCCACAGGAATGTATGTGAGAGAGGGTCAGCTCCAATCATACAGTCATTAACCATGTACCTTAACAAGGTGAATAATCAACATATTTACAAACTAAACAAATTCGATCCCATCAGCTCTTATAAAAATGGGACTGAGGACCAGACACAGAATGAGACCAAGATGCTTGAAAACACAAGGGGTCGCCACTTTTGTTTTAAGGAATCATATTAATCAAACCTGTTTCCCCTAGTGACCTGAGGGCACAAACACGAATTTAGCAGTATATTCAGAAGTGAGAGTACAGTCTTGATACTAAGCATTTCAGCATCTTCATATTTTAACAGCTTAATGCTGAGAAAGATTAACTTCAGGCACAACTGCAAGGAACTAGCCTTTCATAAACTAGAGTCTAAACTGAAAAGCTACAGTAGGTGTTAAAAAAGGGGGGGGGGCAATAGAGACAGAGTGTGTGAGAAAGAACAGAACATTACTTAGTAAAATCCAGTGACATCTACAATAGTTTTACAGCATGTGTAAGCCCTCTAAGGTTTTATATCTCCACCTGCCTTCCATTTAAACTTACTCCTTGTTAATGAAGACGTACGACAAACCAGAATGCAAACAGATCAAGGCAATATCTCTAAGTAAGCACGCCCGAAAGCCAGAAATAATATTCCCCAAACTTCTGCATGTGAAATAGATTTCCCACAGCATCAGTTGATTTTGTTCAAAAGGTACAGTCCTCTAAGTCGCACTAGCCCAGCAGCAATTCCAACGAGTACAAACTGGACAGTTCTTGAGTAACCGTGGAATGCAACCGCCTCGAGCTCCTGCCCTCCTCGAAAAGGACAAGCGGCCCTGCAAGTGCAGCAATAGCGTAAATCTCCCTGAAGCATCTTCTGCCTTTTAACCAACCAAGAAAGTCGTGATAAAACTGAATGTCCACCACATACAGTGTTTCTCTGGAGCTACCGACATCTATGCACAAATGAAAAAGGTGCCTCTTTTTTAACAGAACGGTTTAATACTGGAACAGATAGGGCGAAGTTAAAAAAGAATGATCAAGATACTGAACTGAATATTTTGAAGCAAGTGCCCCAGCTGTGGGGAAAAGTGCATTTAGTTCAGCAGCAAAACAGCACAGTGTGAAGATATTGTGCTTGGACACAGAAGTTCCATAATGGAAGGAGGTACAAGGCAAGTCAAGATATAAAACCATAGTACATTGTTAACCAACCTTAAAACTTACATATATTGCAGTGTTTAAAAGTAAGACACATTCATTTATTTATTGTACAAGGACTATAAGGAATCCTTAAAATTGCCTGTTGTAGTTTACGACTCCACATTGTAATAAAAATGTACATATATATTATTTCCTTGCCACTTAACTGTACGGTTAGACCTCATGGAATTGTTACTTCACAAAATGAAAACCGCTCTTCACTGAGTATGCTCAACATTTTTACCAATCCGAATAGGTTTTACTTGTGCTAGAAAAGACCAACTGCAAAAGGCTCAGTTCAGATATGTTATGTCTGCAACTGATAACTCAAGGAAGCAAGACTTAAAGGAATTCAAGCTTTTCTTTCTTCTCTTTTGTTTTGACTGCATCCTTTTCACCTGCCAGTTCTTCTGAATGAGTATATGTTTTTAGTATACAAACCGGTTGATAAAAATTCATCAGCAGAGGCATATAAATTCTAGATATGATTGATTAAAACAGAGCAAATCAGAATAAAACAGAATCCAGTGATTTACTCTGACTGTAAACAATACAAAAACACCATTTGCTTCAAATCTCAAAATAAGTTAAAAGAAAATCCCAACCTCAGGACACATGACCCTTTCAGGCTTTGAAAAAAAAAAAAAAGAGGGAGGAAAACAGAAAAGTTCATTATATAAAGGTTATACATTTCTCTTAACTGAAAGTAAATCTAAGCAAAACTATTTTTGTCCCTTAAATTTAAACTTTGAGTTCATTGGCAATTGCTTTAAATGAACTGGCATTTCCAGATTATTCAGACAACTTCCATCAAATTCAGCAAAGAAAACTTAGACAAGCATTTTTACAGAATAAAAAAAAAAAATCTAAATGGCTATGATTCCTCTATTAGCAGAAACACATAATGCAGTCTTAAATTTGCCTTTTTATATTATTTATATATTTTTATATATATATAATATAATATAAACTGCATATATTATATTATATATACATATACAGACAATACAACATTAACGCAGTTTGTATTTTGTACAGTGTATTGGACAATCCGATTAGCATCAGACCATGGCACGATATGGTCCCTGCATTTTTAGGAACTGAATGATGAAGGAGGGTCCTCCTGCAACAATCTGAGGTGGAAGGTGGCTGAGCGGGCAGTTCTCAATACTCATTATTGACAGTTTGCTGCAAAGAGCCAGCTCAAACGGAAGGCTGTGCAGGTTGGGGTTGTCATTCAAATACAGTTCTTCCAGATTCTCCAGTGTACCTGGATAAAATAAAATAAAATACAAAGTAGTATTTTTTGGATTCATGCAGTTTATAACTTCTGGATACAAGCTCAGTGACTCATCTAAACTCCTGTTTTCAAGCACACCAAGTTTTATTTTCACTGGTACCTAAGCAAGAAGCAATTTGTTTCAGTTTCCCTGTAAAAATATCCATTACTACATCTCCTTTAGATAAAACCTGAACTGAGAATACACAAAATAAGAGAACTGAGAGGGAATTCACCGTAGCTGTTCAGAGAAGTGCTTTTCAATTGCAGGCAACGTTGAATGGCTATCTAGATAGAAGGGCCTAGAAAATATTTATGCCACGTAGTAACTATTATCTTGTTAAAAATATCTATGCTATATCTTTTATGTAATTAGAACCCCTGTATTAAAGACCTGAAGCTGTAACTGTAATGAGCCACAGGAAGAAAACAGGAGAGATCTCTGCATAGCAGTGAATTTATTAAATGGAACAGACGTGTGAAAATTTTTTCCTGAATTCAAATTTTACAACTTGTCTCTACTACAGATACTGCAATACAGATTAACCAGAAGGTGGAAAACAGTAATCTCTTCTTTCTTAAGACTTCCATTTCTGCATAGCAATCAAATATCAAAATTAATTCATGTCCTTGAAATGCACTCCAAACATACAAGTCCTCCTCAAAATACTCCCAATCTCATATACCATTTCCTATAATCTAAAAGACTATTTAATCTTTCACAAGAGAATGCAGTAGCCAGGGCTCAAGGCATGGAAAACCAACAAAAAGGAAAGGCTGGATAACAAATAATGAGAAATAGCTGACAGCATGATAGAAGCAGCAGTCACATTTGAAAATAGTTAACTATTCTCTAATCTCTTAAGACAACCAGCTTTAATAACCAAATTGTACTCCTACAATAGTATTTCAAGTGTACTTTCATTCCACAGCTCATTTCCGCATCCTCCAAATTCTCTCCATTAACTTATTAACTAAATTACAAATCTCCAGATCTAGATTGTTTTAGGCTCTTCTCACACTGAGGCACATACAAGATGAGCAGAAGCTGTAACAGCTCTTTCCTAAAGATGCTGGGAGAGACAGACCACGTCGCAGCCTTCCCCATCTGCACATCACTGTTTCTGACCACATTTTGCCCTGTGTAGCTTGTCACATCACTTTTCCTCTACAACGAGCTCTAATTTTTTAAGATTTTAACCTAAGTGCCCAGAATCATGCTCTGGAGGTACTTGTGACCCAATATAAAAGAAACATGGGATCTCAGTTTCAGATGCTCTGAATCCCAGTTACTCTGGATGTCTCGAGTAGACAAAAATAATCATATTCCTCCCTTCTTTTCTGTAATTTTTCTCCTCTTTACTTCCTTTTCCTACCTCGTCAAGGTGAAAAACAATGTGATGTTCTATAAACAGAAGTGTGTGCACAGAAGGACTAGCAGCAGAAACGTTTCCTTCAGCTGTCTACAACTTACACAAGGTTTTTGTCCACACCATGGAATTAGAGTAGGACCAGCCAGTTTCCTTTCTGACACAGACCTCTTTCTGAGAACAGGTTTCTGAAGTCAAGTGACTGGTAATATGCAACTCGTGAAAAAATTTGGAGAGGAAAGGAATCTCACCGTTCCAAGCTAACGTGTGTTCAGCAGATTTCTGCAGAAGAACTGAAAAAAAGCTAGAATGTTCTTCTCACTGCAGTTCAGCAAGACAAAGATCATAGCCCATAGTGCTGTTCCTGTGGCACACACTTCACATGAGGTGGTATAAATCTATAAGTTTCCCGTGAATTTTGCAGCCTCTGCTTATGAGCACAGTAGATGCCTATTGTCTGTGTCAGCTACTGCTCTGGCTCAGGGACAGTACATAAAACCAGGAAAAGGGATCTTACCAATTTCCTCAGGAAGGTGTGTGAGAAGATTCTCTCCAAGCCCAAGGTGCGTCAGATTGGTAAGGTGACCGATACCTCTAGGAAGGGTGGTCAACTGATTATTAGTCAGAACCAATTTCTAAGGGAAAAAACACATTTTTAAAAATTAGCTTAATGACTTCTGCTTCGAATGACAGCGAAGAACAAGATATCTAGCTGGTAAGTTCGACTTTCCAGCATTTGAACAAAAAAATTCTACCCTTAAACAACATTTCAGCCCTCTATTAAGCATCACTAAGCATAAAAATAAAACGGTGCATAGTAAATCATGTGCCTTAAATAGAAAAGCTTTCATGAACATAACTGAAATCAGACGGTATTCCTGTCGCAGTATGTACTCATGGTACAACAGTTAAACACTTCTAAATTTGATTGTTCAATATTAACTGATAAGTTGAAGAATTAGTAGGCACAGACTGTGGATTAAGTTGTGCAAGATTCTTAACTTTTGGTTCTATGTCCAGTCCCCAAGAGTTTCCCTCAAACTGGCTGTAGTTAAATCAGCACAGCGTAAATAAAGGACGTAAGATGTTTATCTCCGCCAATTATTGTTTCACCTGCAGATCCTTGAGGTAAGCTATTTCATTTGGCAAGGATTCCAGTTTGTTTTCCTCTAGATCTAACTCTCGGAGTTTCCGTAGATTTCCAATTCCGTGGGGAAGTTTCTTTAGGAGATTGTTTGACAAGATAAGAACCTCAGAAAAAAAAAATACACACAGAGAATTTCAGCAACGCAATTAGTAAATAATGATTAAGGCAGGATCTCTTTTTATTTTGAAGTAATGAAGTCCAAAATTAGCCTACATTCAAATCATGGAAACAAACTGAAAAGATTTTAAAAAATAAGTTATTAAAATATTTTTATAGTCTTTAATGATACAAATATATTGGTTTATGACAGAATTCTTTCAAATACTATTTTACATAATAGTAAATGCACAGCAAAACCAAAGAACACCTTATTTCTTCAAATGACCAAAGAAAAACCATTTCTTCCTGGCCTTCCCTTCACTTTTGTTATCCTTCCTTATAGCTATCTCATAACCATGTTTTATACCATTTACTGTGTTTGCCAAGTCCTCTTTAAAAAACTTAATACTTGCTCTTCTCCCCGTGCCCCTTTGGTTAGGAGCAACAGGGAGTACACATACAAATTAGAGCATCTGAACAGAACACTGAGTATATATCCACTGGCTTTCCAAAATGGTCTCCCCATCACACATCTGCTCCTACTACAGTGTCATCCTCTTGTTTTTCTCCTCCTGTGTTGAATTATAGATACCACAGGTTCAAGAAATGTACCCTTATTTGCAATGTCAATTGAAGAGTTGTTTATTATACCACAAGCAAATTGACAGGGGTTACACTAATATACCATTCTTCCTCTGGAGAAGTCTAGCAGTCCTTAAAAGTAATCAAGCCTCGTATCAACGCAGCGAGCAGTAAGGTAATTAATTACCGATTAAGCAATGCTATTATCTAGCTATTTAACAAGGCCCATTGGAACACAAGGATGTGAAAGAGCAGCCAGCGGGACCCTCACGCCAGCCGCGCACAGCGCCTGCTGAGCCGGCCAAGGGCGCCAGCGCCGGGGCTTCTACCAACCCCAGCTCCCACCACGTGGAAACACCGAGGGCAGGAACAGAACAGAAAACAAAGCTAAAATCCAAGTGGAAATCAAAATGAATAAAAGCCAACATCTTAGCATTAGCACAAGCAGTATTTTGGTGGCCTGCCTTTATGTGCTACGACACACGCAGAACGATAAGAATAGTAACATTTTAATCACGTATCGAGAAATAAAGGCAGGAACAAAAAATATTACCTACATGCAATGCAGCTGACTTAGCACTGCTGTGGGAACCTTCACTTTTGTGTAAACACTGCCCAAATAGTTCTTTGTATGTGATTCTTTAATTACCGAGAAAAACAGCGCTAACGGGTCTGGGGACCATGCGGCTCTCCAGCTTCAGCAGACCACTGGCAAATCCAGTTATTAGAGTTACTAACTTCCCAGTCACATCAATCATGGCCTTAACTTAAAGGGAACTGGGCCACTAAATAGCTATTACTCTGCCATATATTTTTTGCCCCAAACTACAGGAATTATTAATTATTCAGAGCAGCAGTCGCATTGGAAATTTGCAATTTCAAATCTGCCATTTGCTATTGTACTTGAACAGATTTTTCCCAGCAACTCACAGAGGCAACCAAGTCCCCTCGACTGCCAGGACAAGCACCTCTGCCTTTATGTTCTTCCAAGGCAACTGTCTCTCCTGATGGTACCTTGGGAAACAGGACCAGGGAACACAACAGGTTTAGTTCATGGTTTCAACCTACGAGTTGTTCTCCCTCAAAGGCTGAGAATTCTCACTCAGCTCCCTACCAGGTTCACAGTGCTACATCCAAGTCACCTCTGGCTGTAGACCATTTCACGATGTTTTTCTGATCCCTGCTGTTTCCATGCTAGTCTCTCCAGCAATTGAAGTGAGTTCAGTGCCATTTCATTGACAACATCAACTTTCTACTGAGAAAAATTGTCTTTCTACGTAGTTAAAGATATATATGTACTTAACTCTTTGTGCACAGACACTCATCCAGAGGCTAAAGAACAACATTGAAAAGGCTGTTGAAAACAACCATAAACAGATGCAACACATCTATTTAAATAGCAGAGGTACACATTATTTATACAGCTTTATGTGACCCAAAAGTAATATTACTTAAATTTGAAGTACAGAACACCTATTTGCAGGGATTCACTTAGTTGTTCAATTATACTCTTCTCACCTCAAGAGAAACAAGCCCAGATACATCCTCGGGGATTTTTGTGAGCTGATTAGTTGCTAAGTTCAGTTCTACCATACTAGTCCAAGTCCCGAAGTCCAAGGGGAGAGAGGTCAGCTGATTGTCCTGTGATTTAACATATCAAACATTTAGGGTCTGCGCTTGCAACAGGTCAGCATGGTGTCTGAGAGATTAAACAAAGTGCTTACAAAATATTTCATAACCAAATACTAGATAATTAAATCAGAAGAATAAGATGTTGGTAATTGGCCAAATATTTTTAAATTCCTCAAAACATAATAAGCAGTTCCAACCTAGAGTAACAGAATTGACTGTGTGTTACTAATATGAATAGAAGTGGAAAAATTAAAAGCACGTAATTCTCAAGATTTCATGCATCCCAGTAGTTAAAACTTTTTTTTGTCTTTTCTTTGTTGAATTCAGTGGAGGGAGAGGGGAAAAAAGAACAAAAAGTTCACCATAACGTACAAATGTGCTATCAGCAACACTGGAATCCTAAAAATATAGAGTGTTAGCTTAAAAAAAAAAAAAGGGGCACTACACTGAACACACCACAAAGGAAATATACCTTAATGGCTCAGAGTAAAAGCATCTGAAATTAATCTGAACCTCTTATTGCTCAAAATGTAACTACAAAAAACCACTAAAAATATCCCTTAAATAACTAGGTCATACTAAGTCCTGGTAAACATGCAAAGTTACAAACAGGTATGTGATAAAAAATGGTCTTAATGCAAATTCAGAATCCAAAAGATATTCTAAAATAGTAGCTGAGTTTAGACACCACTCAAATGTTATTTATTTTTAAAAAATAATTTAACAACTTGAAACAAACCCATTCATAGAAAAACATCATCTCTTTTCCCTAGTTCTCTTCACTCTAAGTATACATAGCACAGACTTAAAGTTCTTTTTCCGTGCTCTGCAACTAGTGCCAAAATTCTCCAAACTTAGGTTTTGAAATAATGTATTCAAAAAAGATATTTTACGTCATTTTGTTTTTAATCTAAACTGTAACAGGAGAGGCTACTCCACGTGCTTATGTCGCATTTGAATATTCAAGAACTTGGCAACCAACTTCCGTGTTTCATTGTTCAAAATTGAGCAAATGTGACAAAAGCTTCACAAAAATAAAGATAAATAAAATCTTGATAGTACATTTTCAAACTATTACAGAATTGTTTCTACATGTGATAGCATCAGCGTCCACTTCAGGGTGATAAATTCATTCCTTGTATCATTAAGTTTGCCAGAATTCATGGAGCAGCAAACAGTGCTCCTCATTGATTTTACACACAGTAGCGTGTTTCTGTGCCTCACCTTCATGTTCAGCTTACTTAATACTTTCGCTCTAGAGAAAATTCCAAAGGGGATTTTATTGATGCGGTTGTGCTCCATATTGAGAGAGTAGATTGTGGAGAACTGGGACGGGCCACCCACGGGATACGACTGGAAGCAGTTCCTGGCTAGTGTTAAACTAGTCAGTTTGACAAGGCTGGATAAAAGACCCTGTAGAGAGAAGAAAACCACCCAGGAACTTAGGACAGATTTATTTGAATACATCTCTTTTCCCTCATGGCTCTAAGTGGAAATGTTTTCCCCCTCAAGTCCATCCCCTACATAAGTGTTCCAATACACAAACCAGTGTTAAATTTGATAAAACGTCCATCAGCAACAAGCTTTGCCCAAAGTTGTCAGCTTTGCCTTATTTCTCCCTTCCCATACTGCCAGATACAAAAAAGCGCAAACGCATCACGTTGAACAGCACAAGTTTGGGAGGTTTTGTAACACACAACCATGCTTTGGGCAGCAACGAGGAGCGCGGCGGCAGCGGCTGGTGTCCCAGACAGCGGTCCCAGCTTTGGCCAAGGCCACCACACCGCAGCTCACTCCACCTCGGTGTCTCCTCACAGCTGAGGTTGGGGCCCAAAGAAGGACCAGCTGCACGCGCCCTTTATCCAGCTGGCGTTTGGCACTTCCAGCACACAACTTTGTTCATGCAATAACAACCCGTAAGGTGAACACCTCTGGTAGAAGTTTCCTTTTAGGCTGTAACACTTTGAGGTAGCCAGAGAGGACAGAGAAAAGGAATGGAAAGGTAAGGTTTTGGAAATTCCTTCTTCTTTTTTTCTTTTTCTTTCCTCTCTCCTGTTTTCAAAATATTCCTAAATAGTTATTACTCCACTCTGTTTGTTAGGGATTGGTTTGTTTGTTTTCTTGGTTTGTTTGGGTTTTGTTTGTTTTGGGTTGTTGTTTTGTTTTGTTTTTTCCCCCCGTAAGAAATAAAAAGCAAGAAGCCTGGTGTTAAACTGGGTAGCAATGGTTTCCTATTGAATTCGGAGTCTCACTTCGTGATCTAATTAGATTGCAAAATCTCAGCAGTGCAGATCTCAGAGTTTATCTGTTAGTTACCTTCCAGCCACGTTGCTGGAACTGTGGGGATGAATAATGAGATCCAAACTACTGCTGAAGTATCACCTTTGCTTATTACTAGGCCAACTTGAATTCAGCTCTATTTGCTTAAGTATTACAGAAATTGGAGGTTCGTGTGTGGCATTACACACCATAAATAATGCAACATCTCCAACCAGGAACGAGCAGTAACAAGATGATTCCTACCGTATTCTTAATGTCAGTATTTCTGGGTTGCAATTTCAGTGCTACACTCACTATAAAAGCTTTAAGAACATGGCTTTGTTGTTTCACCAGGAAAACTTTGGCTACTTTTCTAAACAGTTTATTAACGTTATTGTAAATAAAACAAGATTTAATAGGGACTCGTCTACATGTCATGGATAAAACTCCAAGCATTGAAATACAATTCTGGGGGTATCTCGGCAAATATCAGTGAAACAATTTTCCCCCTAAAGATAAAATAATGGATCTTCAAATCAGTATTAATGTAACCTAATCATTAACTAGTATAATCTTTGATTAGAAAATACTGCCTCTAGCTATACTTAATAAACAGATATTCTTTGTCCTAGGGTTAGGCAGTCCCTGAGCTCTGTTACAAACACACTTAATTGCTTCAAATGGATCTTGGCATTTCAAAAAGCCATTTTTGAAGTCTGCTTCCATACAAAAAAAAATATTAAAAATATGTTAGCTAATACAGTCTAATAGCCTAGAGCAATTAAACACATTTGAAGGGAAGCAAGAGAGCTTTGGCAATACAAAGAGAACAATGCTCTTACATCTGTGAGAGCTGTGGCAGTGCTGCCTTCTCCCAGCCCATCCTTTTAAGATAAAATATTTATTAGGCGTAGCGTCAGCAGCTTCAGCTATGTTTTGAAATTCAGAAGTTTCTTCTACAAACACAGTTCTTTGTATTATAACACAGAATGTTTTACTTTAAACAGATTACAGTATAAACTATACACTTCTGCAAGGTAGCAGCTTAAGTGTTAACATATTGTTGGCAAATATACATGAAAAAGGCAGCACAGTCACAAAGAGTTTCGTATTATGACTGAACATATTCTAAAGCAAGTAATCATCCCTCACATTAGCTTTCTGTAATTATACTGCAGATGCTTTTATAAAATGTCTGGGTGGAGTGGGGTGGGCTAGCTTAGCTCTCATCTTAAAAGCAGCCTGGTGGTTTTCAGTCAGTAGCATTTTCTTAAATGATAGTTTTACCCAAGCATTTATTAAATTCTCTGTTTTCAGTCTATCATTGCCGAGTTTAGAAATTTATCTGACGGAAAGTAGTTACTTATTGCACTTTGTTACTATGAATACTTTGTCTAACTCCAAATGCGTTTTGTTTTTTTCTTCCATGTATAGTTTCCTATATACTTCTTTAGATACATTTTGAATCATTTGATACTAATAATTTATGCTTCTTGTTGTTTTGGTTTGTTAGCAGCTTTGGAAAGCAGTTTTGACCATCATTAGAACAGAATAAAACTCTGGTGTGTCCTGAAGCCTTCATCTTCAAATAGTTCTAAAGTAAATGGAAGAAATATCCAAAGTAAGAATCAATCACATCAGATTTTTTTCTGTCATCAGAGCAATTCTGCCCAGGCACTAATGCTTCAAGTCAAACATTTTCTGTAAATGTTTACTAGCACCAAAAATACACACTATGTAGCCAAGCATCTCACACTCTGCTACCCTGATAAATCAGTCTCAAGAAACTAAGAAAAGGAAAATCAGGATGAAAGGTATAACCAACAGCTGGAATAGTTTCCAAGTCTACAGACATCAAAGCTGTATTTAAAAAATGGTCTGTAACCAACCACTGCAGGACTGTAAAACTGGAGCCCACAGGGTCACCTTTCAGAGAACTCCAGGGAAGGAGTACAGAAAAAGGTACAGCTGCACTGGGGACTTGGACTTTCTGCCTCCCCACACCAGAGCCAGCAAAGCACTTGCTTCGGGGAACGTGTTACTTGAAGAGCCTGACAAGGTCGCTCCACAGCTTCTAACTATGGACATTTTCCTCGGTCCCACACTAAGCTTGAAGCAAGACAGGCCAAGGTAAGACAACCAAGTGCAGCAGCTGTGAAAACAGATTTCTCTTCCTCTCTCTCCCAAGATCCTCGGAAAGTGACTGGAAACTGAAAAATTATGCAAATTTTTATTTTTCATAACTGACGGCAGGCGTGTCAATGAGTCGCGAGACAATATCTCACTGGTGTCAACAGCACGCTCTTCCAAATTAAAATGAGAATGTTGAAGCCAAGTAGCCGTGATAAGCTTTAGCCATTCTCCTAAAGGTCATTCTTGCCTCAATTAGATGGCAAAGAGTATCTATTTTTCATTTTTCTAATTCTTCCCTACCTCCATGAAACAAAAATACTGAGAAACTCTCACCTTGCTTGAATGGTGGGAACCAGGCTCCTTATTTGAGGTTTTTTAAAGAGAGTGAGGACAGCAAATGCAATCACATGTATTGCTCCCACTTTCCACTGAAGTTGTATGACATCAGTTCTTCTGTACGAGTTAGACATATCTAACTGTACAGAATTGCAATATTTCACATTACACACATGTAGATTAAAACAGAGGCAATTCCTCAGAGTTATGATGCAAGACAAAATAATTTCACAGGTTTCAATCCCTCTGCAAAACTCCAATACCTTACAATGACATTCCCTCCCAAATCTACTCCCTCTAATTCTCACCTCTGGTAAAGCAGAAATGTTGTTGTTCTCCAGGTTCAGTTCATCAAGTTCACTGCATTTCGCTAAAGACTTCGGAATTGCTGACAGCCTATTGTACCTCAGGCCAAGGCGACTTAAACTGGACAGATTTCCTGCAGGTAGGAAACAGGTATTAATATATCGTTAGATTAACACAAAGGCACAAAACAAGGTTTGACTTCTGATTCTTCTGTTGTCTCGCACTCTACACTTCAAACTTTGCATACGGTGAAATGGAGCTGTCATCCCCAAACACAGGATACACAGATTACAGCGCTTTCCAACATTGAAGCCAATCATGCAGAAGTAGATTGTGCATATTATATATTTTTCTTAAGTTGTGCATAATATGGTAAGCAAGCAAGGCTTATGTCCTTCTGCGGAAGTCCTTCTATCCTGATCTCTCCACCAACAAAGAACTCTATCATTTTCCAGATGTCCCCAAAATGACTTTTTAAAATTACAGACAGCATTATTCAATGCCATGACTCATGTTACCAGAACTTGGGCATACATCACACAGCTCAGGTCCCGGCAAAATAATTTCCTCTACAGTGAAGTGAAGAAAACCCACCCTCTAAAAGCAACCAAGTCCTTAAAAAGTCATAGGGAAAAAAAAAACAACGTCCAAGTTTTCAGAATGATACTGAAGGAAAAGTCTGGAGGAAGTTCACAGAAGTCTAGACAATAGTGCATGTAAAAATCTTACTGGATATTGCCAGGCTGACAGTGCCAGTTGATATGTATTTCTGTCAGGAAAAAAATATTGAGAAACTTGAAAATTTCCCATCTGAAGCTGCCTTTAGCTCCAACCTTTGCCATCTAGCAAGTACTCAAGACCAAAATCAACTGCTTAAGGATGTCTTTGAACCATACGGTGCTGCGGCATTTAGCCTCTCCTACAAGTTTTAAGAGCTTGAACTTCACTGAAAGGTCAACTGGCAAATAGTACAAAGAACAGTGTTCAGTCTTCTGGCTCATCCTGCAATCAGAAAACATGTCTGTGCATGGATGTACATCGCACCCATGGAGCTCGTGAACAGATTCACACAATCCATCAGGTCCTTGCAAAATATTTTATACTTTACAGTCATTTTTACAACCACTCATGCCACAACACATTTGTTCTGCAAATCGAAGTACCAGAAAGACATATTAGAAAAGAAACATCAGATTTAACAAACGGCAAAAAAAATAACCAGAAATAATTTTAAAATATGAAGGGAGCTTAATAGGTACAGTCTACTCATTAAATGAAGGATATATTAATGTCAATATATACATACTTATACAAAGATTACTGGAACACAGCAAAGGAACACACAAATGCAGTGTATAATATATGCCTGGAAACAAAGGATGAAACAAAATAAAAAGAAATGAAGACTGAAAACTAATACAACTGCTACAATGGGATCTGCTAGACAGAGAAGGAACCTCAACAAAGAAAGTAGCAATATATGTCTTTCTTGAACCCTACACCGCTGAATAGCTGGAAATGTAGCTAATAATAACTGGAAAATGGGAATGTTGTATGATTTGCTATAGTTACTAAAATGGAGATTCACAACAGCAATGAAAGTAAAAAAAAAAAAAAGTCCATATCTGCTATTTAGATAACAAGCTTAGCAACAAATTTCACTTAGTATTGTCAATAACAAAACAAAAGTTAAGAGAACAGGTAGTCACCTGGCACTGCTTAAGTAGTAGTATCTCCCACTGGGATTTTTATTTCCTTTTTAAGTTCTTTCTTTCTGAGCAAGTATACAATTTGCTTTTGCAGAAGCAGCAAAGAAAGTCTTCCCTTAACCAAAAAAGGCATTTAAAATCCAGGGCTATCAATACGGTTCTCCAGTGCACACACAAATCTTCCTCTCTGAGGTCAAATCCTATAGTGCGTGTATGTACTAAAGAAAATAAAATTAGGACCTATTTTGAGCCTACAATCCACTAGTATAAAGAAGAACAACTTTTACGTAGTGTAGCTATTTCATGCCATATTTGGCGAGATGTGGCATTGCTGGCTGTATCGGAAACTGGCCTCGCTTCACACGACAGACACCCTCCTGCGAGGCACCCAGATCGTGAGGATTCGCTGTTCTAGGGATGAACAAAGCACATCCTGACTGCTCTTCTCTGAATTGTTATTTAATGCTTTACTAACAAAACAATCTACAAACTTTACACAGAATAAGGTATCAATCTACTGTTCTTTTTCACTACTTAAACCCTGAGCTAGATGCTGATCTGGATTTTTCAGGCAGTTGGACGAAGAGGGAACGGCTCTAGCAGCCAGCATGATGCCAACTGTTGCTTAGCAATCCAACGTCGCTATGCCAGTTCCCAGATTGCGAGCACAGGTTGTACGTGTGTGGCTCCTCTTCCTACCAGCAACGTGGCATTTCAGAAAAATGAAACAAGGCAGCCATTAGAGAGAATCAAACTGTGCCATAATGTTTCAGGAGAGAATGACACACACTGGCTGTCCTTATGGCATTATCAGAAAGGAGGCATTAACAGAAGCTCTTTTTTTTTTTTTTTTTTTTTTTTTAAATTGTAAGTAGCATTTCTCCATAAAAGTTTATCACTGTTTCTCTCCTAGTCATCTTTCTCTTCCATGGAAAAGGCACAAAAGAAGACACATGCTGCATGTATCACATTCCCTGTGACTGTTTCACACACCACAGCACTAAATACAGTTATTCCTGAGAACAAAAGCAGCAAGATTTCAGCTGGAGCTCCATCAGCAGCACCTCTGTCACTGCCCCTGGGAGGGCTGTCCTGCATCCAGCTGCTGCACACAGTTTGGGCCACCTTCTCATTTCGGGCCAGAATGTATTTATAGCCAATTTATTGCCATTTAGCCGTCTGTCAACAAGACTTAGATATCTATCTTTTCATCCTCAACAGAGTTAATATTCACACCCCATTGTAAACGCATCGTGGTGAGAAACTTTTATCAGCTTTTACCTTCATATGCTGGATGAGCCAGTTCTCAGCCTCCTCCTCACAAAAAAGGATGATCCTTATAGCTCTACTCTCTGCTCAGTGTGTTGTGGCATATTGTTGTTGTTGTTGTTCTTTCGGTTTGGGTTGGGTTTGTTGTTTTTGTTTAATAAAAAGCAATAATCAGTACAATAATGTTAATATTTGCCTCCATATTCCATGGCCCAGCCGCCAGGCAGCTAACATGCTCAGGCCTCCTCGCAGGCTCTCCAACCAGCAAAGTGGCAAATTGCAGTTTATAACAGAAAACAGCTGAAAGTTTCTAAATCGCACATCTTAGGTATTGCATGATCAAAAGCGATACCATTTACAGCTCCCTGAGCTCAGGATTACCTAGCTGATACTCATATTCAGAGCTGCTTTACAGTGCCTGCACTCATCTCCATCTTCTCCAGTTGAGCTACTGGTTCTGAGATGGCCGCATATCAGTCTAAGAATTAAGGCGAGGAAGGTAACGACTGATCACAATCAACTCAGTCAGACAGTCATCAGGATCATCTGCGGTTGTACTTTTGTCACTGAAACCGTAGCTCAGCGGTTTCTCTAACACAGCCCCTCGCAGGTACAGCGACTCAGACAACGCGGCGCTAGATGTTCATGAACACGACGGTTTGATAACCACAACTGAAAAGCAGCTAATGGCAGGAAAAGTAACCAGCCAAACTCCTTCCAACGTGTTTTCTTAGGGAGCCCATCACAAAATACCTTGTAAACTCAACTGCCCCGTCCATTGCTACTTGTAAAAATACAATACTAAAACCTGACTAAACCCTACACTTATGCCAGGCCTAGAAAGTCACTGAAAAATTGTTTTAGTTCAACTTCTGGCATGAACAGTCACTCTTGGGAATCAGGTTTCATACAGACACCTCGTTTCAGGTCCATTTTCTCACCAGCAAAGCATTTTAATGCCCATCAGTGGGCCTCGCTTCGCCCAGCACTCAGGTTTGAAGCAACGTAAGTGCAGAATTCATAATCACTTCACGGGAGGCGTTACATGCCTCTCTCAGGGTTAGCTGTTTAATTTACACAGAAATGAACAAAAAATACTTGGAAGCATGCAAATCCAGAAACACTAAATTAAATTCTGTTACTATAAAAGGGATTCTAAATAGATGGTTTAAATTAAATTCTTCATTAAAGATACCTCTAAAATATTAGTCAAAGAAAAACAAGTGTTTGCCAATCCCAAAACAAAGGGAAGACTGGAAATAAAGCAGAAAACCATGCTTACCAAAGCACACTTTTTTAGAAAGACCATCTGAAGTGGTTCACAAAGTAGGAGCAATACACCTCAGAGTATTTCAAAATCAAGAGAAAAAGGAACTGGTATGTTGAATAATATAAAGAAACCCAGATTCCTAATTCAAAGTCCTACTAGTGCTTTCTAAAGGGAGTGACAAATGCTCTCTTCTGGAATTTACCACACCTCTTCCTTTCTCTCCCTTAGTTTAAATAATCCTTCAAATTCCCCACCCTTAAATGAAGGGTCATTACTTCGTGCGAAATATTACTGCACCACTACTAAAAGATGGAATAATTAGTCTGTTTTATATAACTTAGTTCATCAAGTTACTTTGCTATCAGGAGCAGTAACTTTCTCCTAAATAAACCAGAAGCATCAGATCAATTTAAAGTCTCTTCACTGGAGAAAACTTTTCTGCAGATAATGTTAAAAACACAAATTGGACTTACAGGAGCTGTGCACATCAAAACCCTGTAAGATTGTAATCAAAAGTATACGTGAACCTCAGCACGCAATAAGTAATTGCAAGAATTTGCTACAAGCAACATGGCACTAGTAAGTATTTCTGATGGTCTAACTTCTGTAAATATTCCTAAATTTTGATTTGACTGAACTTTGCATACAATGAGTAGCCACCTATTAAAGAACATGTTTTACAACTCAGTTCACTTAATTCACTAAGGGAATTTCTTCTAAGAAAGATAAATTGCTGTTTTGCATACAAGAGGTACCAGATTTCACTTTTAACAAACAGAAAGCAAAAGGTACAGCCAAAATTAATAACGTTTAAAACAAAATGAAACACAAAAACAAAAAACCACCATGCTTGATGTCACTTTAAAAAAAAACATACGTCATTTAAGTTTAATAAACCACATCACATTAATCTTGTAATGAGAATAACCAAGATGACAATGTGGAAGAAAAAGCCAAAAGAGGTTCAACCAAGATGTTACGAATCGGGCAAGATCAAAGAGCTTTGAAAGAGTTGAAAGCTGTGTAAGAGAGATTAGAGAAGCCAGAGATGGCCAGCTATGGGTAGCAATTAAACACTGCACTCAGATATTTCAACGGTGCTCCCAGCCTAAAATAGATGGAAGTCCAAAGATGCCTGTATCACACTTTGTACTTACTATATATTAGTTTTTCCAGAAGTCGGCCATACTCCATGACAACTGTTGAACAGTTTCACAGATTTTTAGGTGAAAGGAGCCGTTGACATGTTTAATCTAATCTCTTGTCAGTAAGCAAAACATTTCCCCCAATAGCTGTAGAGTAAAACAAATGGCTTCAGATAAACTGTTTTAACCTCCAATTGCATTCCACAAGCAAAGATGATGTCTGCCAATGTCCAACACCGTGGCACACAGAATCACAGAATGTCAGCGATTGGAAGGGACCTCGAAAGATCATCTAGTCCAATCCCCCTGCTGGAGCAGGAACACCCAGGTGAGGTTACACAGGAAGGCATCCAGGCGGGTTCTGAATGTCTCCAGAGAAGGAGACCCCACAACCCCCCTGGGCAGCCTGTTCCAGTGTTCTGTCACCCTCGGGCAGCGCCGAGTGACTGGTACAGCAAGACATCCTGAAGATGACCTCAGTCAGCAAGTTGTAGAGGAAAGCAGAACAAATCCCGTAGTCATTACTCATCTGATCTGGGAGCAACTCCTTCCTAAACCAAAACCTATAGATTTGTATGAATGTAAACTAGTGCCATTGATCAATCGTCCGAGATAGGTCAAATCCTTTCTACAGCCTGCAGGGCTGGAATATCCCTAATGCTTAATGTGCTCCAGCTAAAGGCTGATAATTTCGCAAAACTGGGAATGGGGATAGAAAGGTGATGGGGGGTGGGAGGGCAGGGAAATTGTAGAAGAGAATCCCTCCTGATCATTGCAACCAACTGCTGAAGCCAAAGTATGAAATATAATCATACTCTTCCAAATACAAAGGTATATTTAAACACGACACAAAGCTTAACTTAACAAACTCTGAATTTTACTGGTTTAACAGTAAAGTGATTTTTAATATATTTTGATTTTTCTTTCCAGCCACCAATACCTCCTGATATATTAGGCCAGTGTAGGAAGCAGATTCAGACTCACAAATTACAAGGTCAGCAGGATCCATCGTTTTTTGCCCTGCACAAACCAAATGCATTATCTTCCTTACATAAAGTCTAGGAATCTTCCTAAAAGATATTATCTATTAGAAGCTATTTAACATAAATGTAAAATTAATCTCTACCCCCTTTACTGGTTTAAATACCATTTAAGAAAGCAAAGAGATTCCTCTCTATTTTCAGTCTAACAGTAGCAACCAAAGATAGGTTTTCCCTCACTATTTCAAAATTATGGCTAAGGCGTGAGCATGTCAGCACTTATTTGTTTTTCAGCTGTGATTCAAGACCACAGTTATTGCTGACTGCGTATGTGTGAAAGATGCACACAAGATTCTGGCAAAAATCGAGTGACAGAGGCTCGAGTATCTGACACGCAGCACACAAAACACCTGCGTAGGGCCAGGGAGCACAAACTCTTAGTGACATGTTTCTGAAACTGTCTAAGCTATGAAAATTCAACTTAATTTAACATGTGTTCATCAAGATGCATGTAACTAAAAGAGCTGCTTGTCTTGATTCCGATGTGTTCCTTTGAATCACTCTTCCCTTGTGCCTGTGTCTTACATAAAGGAGGTAAGATTATGGGCTTTTTCTTTCTGCAGTATAGAAACCATTCTGAAAATGCTGAGCTGCAGTTATAATATAGCTGTACATGCTGGTCTCCATATCTAATTACTGTATGATGGTATGTACATTCACTAAAACAAACTGTCCCCATCCTAGTCTTATAAGAAAGAATATCCAACCAAAATACAAATTTAAAAGTATTTTCATAAATACACATCAAAACAATAAATGTAGAATTAATTAAAAATTAATTTTTTTTTTTTTTAAAAGGGCCTGAAGTTCCACCAGGTTCAGATTGGATATTAAGAAACATTTCTTCACAGAAAGGGTTGTGAAGCACTGGAACGGGCTGCCCAGGGAAGCGGTGGAGTCACCATCCCTGGAGGGGTTTAAGACATTTAGATGAGGACCTTAGGGACACAGTTTAGTGCTAGTTAGGTTATGGTTGGACCTGATGATCTTGAGGGTCTCTTCCAACCAAAATGATTCTATGAATAAGCCAACAGAAGCTAGCCTAACTTTTACAGGAAAACAGTACATATGTATCTAACTATATCGGGCTTGCATTGGAGATTTATTTATTAAAACAAAGAAAGAAAGTTGAATTAGCTGAAAATTATACAAAAATATAAACACGCTTCACACTGCAACAGAGTCAAAAGCAACAGTTGGGACTTATTTTGAACTATCAACAAAAGCGTTGGATTTTACTCAATTCATACTTCATACTATAACACAGCGCTACTGAAATTTATTTCATTTCATTTTTCATTGTTAGTCTAATTTTCCTTTTCAATTGACTATTTCAAACCTTCTGTGAAATTAAAGATTTATATAAATGTAAATCACATTGTAGGAACGGTTTACACCTAACTGGCAAAGCAGAAAAAACATTAACCTTTCCTAAGTGATAGATGTGTTTAATTTTTTAAGTCTGCCCTGCCATATAAACATAAAGTGTATAACACATGAATATACATTTATAATTTTAGCTAATTAAGGAATGTGAGAATTATTGTACGCAGACAGAGATCCACCTACTATTTTCTCTCTGGGAAAAAATACCCAACAGCAGATACCAGGAGAAGAACCTAAGGAAAGGGAAAGCCCGGCCTGAAACTTCCCCAAGAGCCGGGGGAGATTCGGCAGCGTGTGGCTCAGCCACAAACAAAAATTAGCAGCACCTGATACATTTTCCTCCTGCATAATTGTCACGCTGCCCTGTGAGCTTTTATTATCTACAGCAGCCTGTGCGAACACTGACACCCCGGTGTTCCCGAGCCATCGCACGCAGAACCGTCTGATTTTTACTGGTCTGAGGTCACCGCCTCACAGCTTTGCTCCATCCCTCTGTTCTGCCCTTGGAGGAGGCACCGAGCAGTCACTTCCCACTGACCCTATCCTGCCACTCTCTATTTTCTAGCCAATGTCACTGCTTTATGTTTACTAAGTCTAGAATTGAAGCAAACAAGAACCAAAAGCTTAATTCCCTTTACGATACCACCATGAGAACTAGTAAAGGCATATAATAGCCCAAAAATAAGAATAAAAGTGGGAGACGCTGCTTTCCACCAGATAAAGCAAAGGCCAAGCTTATTGCGATTTCCCAATACTAGCAGAATCTAATTAAAAATGTTTCACTAGTAGCACAATCCAAGAACAAAACCTCAGACAAAGCACTGAACACTGATCAGATCTACTGTAAGCCTATGGAAATGGGTTCGATCCTGCAAAGTACTGAATGCTCGCAGACCAAAGCACTAGCTCACGTGCTTAAATTTTAAGAATATGAATATTGCCAAAGCTGAAGCAGGAGCTCGTGCACTTTGCTCCATCAGAGTGGCGAGTAATAAGTAACATCGAACCCATCAGTCAGGGATGAACATCATCCCTGAGCCCTGAGGGAGCTGCAGGGGCTCTGCTGGGTCTTACCAGGACCAGTGCATCTGTCAGCCATTTCCGAATAAGACCTCTCCAGTTTTTGCTAAATCTGCTAAACTTAAAATACCATTTTAAACTAGCTCCACTTTTCTACAGAAATTTCTTTACTAGGACTTCTAGGAACTTAAAGCTCTCAACCACAATTTGTGTAACCTGAGCTGTACCAATTACATACGCCCGGTTCTGGTCACGATGCTTCACGTTTTATCAGCTGTCTGTATTAAAAGCACAACAGAGCTGTTAGATGTACACCGGGGCCAAACGTTTGCAGCACAAAGCCTAGTTTGTGTAACAGTACAATTTCAACCAGCAAAAATGGCAAAGCTATTCCACATATTTGCTTTCGTGAGAGTCGTGATTTCAGCTTCTGAGCTAACGCGTCGCAGCCAAGGGCAGGAGAGTAGCGCAGGGCTTTGAATATGCCTCCCATTTTCCCAACCATCTCTTCGGAATGGTGCCATGTCAGACACTGCAAAGTGTGTCCAGTGACAGAATTTTTTGTGCTTTTAAAGCATCATTTTGGAACATTTACAACTGACTATTCTTTTTCGTACTAAAAAGTCTATTGCCTTAAATGTCCATGAATATGGCACATTCGACTACAATCAAACTCCACATGTAAGCCCACAAAACTAGAAAATTACAAAACAGATGAAGAATCCGATTTATTTTAAAGCTGTAATTCTGTTACTGTTGGATTTCTTTCTCAAATAAGCATTTCTGTGCTTTTAAACAAGAAATTGTGAACACATTTGTACAGAATGCTAAAATTAAAAGTTCAAAGAGGGAATACTCACAATGTGGTATTTACTGCACAAAATTTTCTAAGCTAGCTTGTAATCCAAAGAAACACTTTACTCCACCCAAAATTTGCCTTCTCTCTCTCTCAAAAGTTTGATTATTTATTTCAATAGAAATGGTATTTTCTTTACCTTCTTTTATATATCTTTTGGATATGTTAGCATGCCAGCTAAGTATACAGAGATAAAACATTGTGTAAATAAAAATAGATTGTAATTCCCTCACCCTCCCCAAAAAAATGGGGGTGGGGAAAAGATCTGCAATTAAAACACTAAGCAGCTAAGATCGCACTCTGATTTTGATTCTAGACTTGAGACTCTTGGAATGTGTTAAGCTGTTCCACAAAGCTCATTTTTCTTACAGGAAGTGATCTCATATACAAAGTACTTTACAATTTTGAATCAACAGAAATACAGATATGAATGTATTAAGCCAATATCTATAAAGCAAGACATTAGGTCACTTCCTGACAACTAATATCTAAAACTGACATTTGTTACTGCACAACAGTGTGCTCATAAAGCGTTAGTTGAAACAAGAACTTTGTATTTTTACAGAGTGGGTATATTGGCTCTGCTACCTCTGTAATCATTGCTGGTGCATAATCCCTTCCCTGCCGCTCCCCTGCATGTCACCCTCCGGCATCCCTTCCTCACAGCTCCGGCGCATTTCAGTGCAGTGCTGTTAGTTAGAAAACAAGCTTTTTTTAACTGGCAGATTCAGATATCTTTCTGTGGTAAAACCCAAACTTGGCTGGATAATCCAGCAGAGAGTTTAAGCAGCATTTTGCAAGGGTTTTTTAGTTCTGGTGGGGTGAGGGGAGGAGGGAAGGGGTCCTTTTTGAGGGGAGGGAGAAATAGAAAAGGAAGGGGGCTGTTTGTTTTTCAGAGCGGCTTGACAAAAACATCCCTTTCAAGGGGAAAAAAAAAAAAAAACACCAAAACCAAACAGGTCTCCATCAAAAGGGTGTTGGTGAGAGAGGAGGGGACAGACCTGTCAGTAATGGAAGGTCTGTTCTATAACAGGAACCTCATGTTAAACATCTATAATGAGTAAATGCGCTTGGTCTTTTTTGTTTCTGGTCTGAGACCCCACCCCAGTTTGACTGAACTGGAGAAACATTGACAGCACTTATATATTAAGTGTACTGAAAGCTGGCAGCATGTAAATGTTGGCAGAAAAGCCAGTTGTGCTGAACACCGGGTAGATACCCCTGAGTAGGGGAAGAGACGGAGAGAGGAGCGAGGGATGGAGAGGCTGGAAGGGCCGTCGGGCAGCGCCGCTCGCCAGGGCTACGCGCCATTTACTCGCTGGGTTCTTCTCAGTGCTCACAGCCTCTCACTGAACAGTCCTAACCACAAAGCAAGCTGCAATCTAAAAATCAAGCCACAACTTGCTTTAATGTTGAATCAAAACTCCGATGACTAAGAAATAAAGCCAATGTTGCTGAACCGGCTACGGCTGCCTTTTCTGTAACATGTATAAATGTAGGTTGATCATTATCATTTCAGCTGGAGTTTAAATTTTTTTCCCTTATGTATTCAGTTCTGGCTGTTTGTGAACTATACGTGGCACAAATACCAATTTCTGATTTTAAAATATTACTCTAAACAGGAATGCTCAGCTACTACACATTTGTCAACAACAGGTATTTTCCAGTGGAGCAAAAACTGAACCAGTGTAAGGTCAAAGACATGACGGCACACTGCTCTCTCTTACCCTTATTCATGTCTTTGGTGGGTTTTTTGAGCTATATAGCATTGATATTCAGCTCAGATAAGCACATAAAGAGACAGCTATATACATTTAAAAATATCTAACTTCAAAAAACTATGAAGACAGTGTTATGGAAAAACAAAACCAAGAAAACAGGCAGAAATCCCGTTCAACCAGGTATGAATCTGACTCAATACAAACCACCTAACCTTACAATAACTTTCTGAAGAAACAGATGAGTCCAAACAATCCTGATTGCATAGTCAGCAATTTCCTATGACAAATGACTTAACCGCCTAAATAACTTTGTGCCTCTCCTACCCAAAGGCCTTTCTGTGTGAGCACAGCCTTGCATCATATTAAAAGTGAGATTTTTGTGGTCCTCTGAGAAGCTCAGTGACTGCCGGTCACTAAACAACTCAGTAAATCACACTACTGTTCTGCACAAGAATCAACAATAGTCATCTATAAGCCCTGAAAATGGAAATCTCACACTTGCTTAGAGAATTTTTCCCATAATTAACAGTTTATCCAGAGAACTCTATTCTTAAATATGACATGTACACTACGCATAAGTTTTATGTAAAACAACTTTCAAAAAGATTTACAAAATAGCTACAAAATAAAGGCTGTGCTTATGAATTGTTAGATGCAAATTCCAGATGGAGTGGGATCTCCAAAGTTTAAAAATATCATCAGTCCAGGAAGGAAATTTAGCTCCAGTGGATACTTCATCAATGTAAACTCTGTTCCGGTCAAACTTTCTAAACAAAACGCCACAGTAACTCCACACTCAACAATCTACTGCTAGAAGAAAAGCTGGAGTGTTAAGAGGTTCCTCACTCTTCTGACCATTCATTTTACTAGCGTTAAAGAACATTAATGAAATGTTCAATATTAAATATTGTCCAAGTGATAATGTTCATTCTTCAGAGCACTTCTGGTGACAAATAAGAGCTTAAAATCATGATGACCTCTGGTTTTTAACTTTTTAAAAACCACAGCATGCATCTTTCATCTCATCTCTTTAAAATGATTTAATTAAACAGGAAAAGTCATATTTTGTTGTTTCATCCTATATGAGATTCTGAAACCGACCAGGATGGTGTTTATTTCGGTCTATTACTCCCAATCTAAGTTGCAAACCCCCTGTATTTTATTGCATTAGTGTACGATAACTTTGTGGACTTGAAAGATTTTTTTTTTCAGTCACTCTACCAAAGAGCATAAAATATATATAATTAATTTCAAATATCTACCTTTTTAGTTCTATTTTTCTTTAGCCAAAGATGTTAGTTAAAGCTCTCTGCCAAAGTATGACATATCAAAACTATGAGTCTTTTAGCCTTTTATTCATTTATATGCTCAGTTTCATTACAGAATGGACAAACTACAGATATTTACTCGTAAGCACAGAACCTTAAATCAGAGGTAGAAGTGATGAATTTTTTTCCTTATAAGTCTCATTCTTAGATGACGCTGCATTCTGCAGCACAGCTGAATTTAAAGACGTAATTCAGAAAGCTATAAACGGCATTTAAGGTAACACGCACACCTTGCGTTTGATCTCAAGTGTGAAGCTGCCTTGAGTTGAACACCAGCCTACAGCCACCAACCAAAAACTCGTTCTTAAATTTGTTCGTCTTACTGAACATTTGGAAAAAGCGATTTATTTTCTCTTCTCCAGCCTCTTCACGTACCTATGGTTTCTGGCAGGTCCAAGAGCTCATTGTGCTGCAAGTCAAGGTTGGTGATCTGCATGCAGCTTCCAATCTCTTCTGGAAGATGTTCAAGCTGATTGTGCGCTACATCCAGCGTTATGAGGTTACACAACTCACCTAAAAGCACACAAGAAAACCGAAACATCAAGTTCTTTCATGTACAGCTCTAGACAATTACTTCCACACAGAGATTAACAGAATCAGATTTTAGGATAACCTGGAAAAAAGCTATTGCTACCATAGGTTTATACATACAAAATAAGGCATTACAGGATCATAATTTCATCAGGCAAATCTAAAACCTGATCAACAATTTTTTAAAAAATCAGGTAAAGCTTTTATAGACTCTCTGAAGAAATATTTATTTTCTTCTGACAGCTCAAGCTGTGAAACACAATACAAAACCTATACCTCACACTTGTTTCAGGCTGACCAGAAGTTCAAAACATCACAGAGTGAGTGGATTGTATTCAATTTTGAGAAACTGAGATCTGCTTTTATAGCACAAACTACTTTCAGGCACAAATCAACAATTAAGAGATATCAGAATTATTTGGCTGACAATCCAGGTAATTCACCCAGAGTGCTATTTTTAATCATTTTTAGTCATCACAAAAAAGGCAACTTATGGTAAGTAAATTGTAAACCTACTGACGCAGATTATATTTTATATATGCAAGCAAATCTACAGCAAATAAGTTTTAAATAAAAGGCTTATCTGTTAAGCCTTTAAAAAGATTGGATATGCTTAGAGTTTAGAGCTACTTTACGCTGAACTGCTTCATTCCTGACATTTGCGCATTAATTTAAAAGTACAGCTAGACACAACTCTCTATGTACAGTAGTTCCATGTATTTAAATGGTAAAGATACTGTATTCTGAGCAATAGCTTGTTGGGCTTGTATAAAAAAAAAAAAAAAAAAGGCATGCATGCATGAATACAGGGGCATAAGAACTCACGTATATTTGCATCTGATAGAGGTGAAATTAATGCCAATGATTTGAACAGCTTCAACTCTATCCAGTAAAGATGAGGTCACCGTATTTGTGTATAAGAGCATGGCTCAGTAACAAATCTGGAAGAGCAGCAAATTCCTTTTGAGGACCGAATGTCTATTTTTAAGCTTCAGTGTTGTATCTTTGACACAATCCTTTAAGGATTTTCCCCGCAGGCTGCAGGACCAGCTTGGGCAAGTTCTGGCATGTGGAGTATCTACCCATTAGATCAGCAGACAATCACAAATAGTGATTTAATAAATCATAAAATATTTATGAATTCAGACACTGTATTGAGTTGCAGGTGTCATGTACAATACTTAGTACATATCACAAAACAGTTGTGAAAGGCTACCAAAAAAAAAAAAAAAAGGCAACCCCAACAGCTTCATTATTCTATTTTTTCTTAGATTGTTAACATATAGCTGATCTTATTTCCTGGATTTATTAACCGAAATTGCCATGTTTTTCTAGAAACCAGGCAGATGGAAATGTAAAGGTGGTGCTTAAGCAGCTCCTCCATCACTGTGTGCGCCCCCTCTCACAAGTCAGCATCCAAGTGTATTCCAGGCAGCCAGAGTCAATAGTCAAACCTGCTGCATCCCGCACTGCACAAGCCACGGGTTTCAATGCCATTAATATGCAGAAGAAAGCAAATTTAAGAAAAATTTGAGCAAGAGTTCATGTTCTGTGGTAGGAGTGTCTTTTTGTTATTCGTGGAAGCAAGTGGGCAATGCATAAAAGGCAACAGGAGGGAGAAAAGCTTGAGGAAAAACTCAGAATCCCTCCCTTTAAACAACCAAACCAAAAAAGAACCTCATAAATCTTTACTAAGATAACTCGAGAACCTTTGTACACTTTGGGGCCGTAGTTTTCACTTCACGATCGCTGTTTTGATTTGTTTTCACTTCAGACCTAAACCAATGATGTCAAATTTGAAATGTGGCATAAATTTCATTTCATCACACTGATTTCTCATTTACTTGACTCTTCCCACTCTACATCTGCTGAAGTTGAAGAAAGACTTGGGTTTTTGCAGCAACATTTGCTGCACTTCATTTTTGCACCTGCTGAAAACTTCGACAACGGCAGGCTATGTGTTTGAAACAAACACCTCACTAGCTAATTCTGGGGAGAGAAAAAAAGAAAAGAGATGCCCATGTTCATTTAGCCAATTAAGGGCAAGCTCACACTGGTTTGATTTGGATACTCATACTTAATTTTGTTATATTAAAGATGCAGGCATTCTTTTAAAAACATTTAATAAAAAATTTGAATGTTGAAATAGACTGAGGATTGCCCAACAATTTTAGACTTTAGAGCAGAAATCAAGTTAAAGCCCTATCATGAAGTACAGTGCCTTAAGGAAAGCAATTTCAATAGATATCATGATATTCAGCTTTTAGTTCACATTGCTCGGCAAAGAATCTTGCTCTTGGACATAGTGATTCTTATGGTTTGACAGCTTCTTACCAAAATGTTATTTTTTTCCCCTAAGGGCAGAAGCAGAGGGGAGGTGAACTGCTGTTGACATTAAAATTCTTCCAATACCTTAACTTGGATTGCTGACACACAACACAGAGTGTGCAAGTCAACAAAGAGCACTCTAGGTACATTTCTCCTGTCATTCTCCATGATGTATGGAAAAAATTCTTACATCCAATATGCTTAACAAGGTGAAAAACGTTTAGGTGATGTGGTAGATGCTCATCTCCACATGCAAAGGCACAGAGAGGACCAGCAGTGGGTGGGAGAACCCAACACTGGCTGTCCCAGGAGTGTGTCAGCCCCATGGCCAGCGTGAGACCCATCACGGTGAGCACATGGAAATGCTCCCCAAGGCACCTCGCAGGCTGTTACTGCATGTGGGGGTTGAACACCTCCTGTGGGGTGCAAGGAAGAGCAACCCGGGATGGTAAGAGTTGCTATGGGATCTTTAGCAAAGGAGAAAGGGAGGCGTCAATGTGGTTTGGGAACGACAAGTGTGGGAAAATAGAGGGATAGGGAAATCAAAGGGTCCAGTCCTTCACAAACCAGTGCTGGTCACGCTTTGTGCCTGATCAGCACCATTTGTCCTGTCCTCTCCTTCAACTCTCACTGTTCTCCCGGGTGAGAGGCTCTGTTTTGCAGGTGTGGAGGTCTGAGCACCAGCAACACTGCAGTTGATGTGACCAACACTTCTGAAACATCCCAGTGCGTGGGTCCAGAACCACTCTGGACATGGAGAGCACGCTAAAACACCCCAGTACATGGGACCAGAACCACTCTGGACGCAGAGAGCACGCTAAAACACCCCAGTACATGGGACCAGAACCACTCTGGACATGGAGAGCACGCTAAAACACCCCAGTACATGGGACCAGAACCACTCTGGACATGGAGAGCACGCTAAAACACCCCAGTACATGGGACCAGAACCACTCTGGACGCAGAGAGCATGCTAAAACACCCCAGTACGTGGGACCAGAACCACTCTGGACATGGAGAGCACGCTAAAACACCCCAGTACATGGGACCAGAACCACTCTGGACATGGAGAGCACGCTAAAACACCCCAGTACATGGGACCAGAACCACTCTGGACGCGGAGAGCACGCTAAAACACCCCAGTACATGGGACCAGAACCACTCTGGACGCAGAGAGCACAGTAAAACACCCCAGTACATGGGACCAGAACCACTCTGGACATGGAGAGCACGCTAAAACACCCCAGTACATGGGACCAGAACCACTCTGGACGCGGAGAGCACACTGCCGCCAAGCCAGCAGCTACAGAACAGCAGCAGCTCTTTCCCCAGCTGACGGACAGCAGTGATTTACCCCATGAATGGAGACACTGTGCATGGCACCACTGCACAACAGCAGCTATTTCAAAAATAAACACATGGCGCAAACAATTGATACAACAAATAATGATCTGCAAGAACAAAGAGGCCAAACTTGAGGCCATCTGCACCACGCTGTTCCTAGGAGCCGATGTAAAGCCAGCTTGTTTCAGTGATGGAAAGTCTCCTTCTTATTGTCTGAACAACAGCAACTGTACTGAAGGAAATGCTTCTCAAAAAAAAAGTGAAAATAAGTTTCAACAAGATACAACTGAAATCTGGCTTTTTTTCTTGGTCAGGGTAATATACCTCAAAAATATACCTCCTAAATTAAAGATTTGCTCAGGTATGAAAAGAAAAACGGCTAATGAGGGAAGAGCTCATGACCTCATTCATATTAAAAGAATCAACATCTGCTCTTTTCCAGTGTACTACATAAACTTTGCTGAAACACATTTGTATCTTAATTAATTTAAACAGAAATATGCCAGCTCGAAATGTGCTGCAGCTCGAAATCAGCCTCACCCAGAAAGCAGTTTAGTAAAGAAAAATCCATTCCCATTTACTACGCGGACAACTCCAGCATCACTTCAGAGGACTGTTCGAACACCTGAAAACACTGGAGCGAGGCAAGCACTACTTTAGGGAAATAACTAGTGACAGGTAAAATGAACTAACTCTTTTCACCACAAGTAATGTCCAAAATAGACAAATCTTAAGCTCACAGTAATGAATAAAGGATTCAGTTTGGACTACGTGCAACTGCGTCGAAGGGACAAGCATCCTCAGGAGAATTAGAAAATAAACTAGGAAGGTGCTGGGGTTTCGGACTGAGTTTTGCCTTCCCCTCCCACCCTTTCTTTTTTTGCACTTTTTATGTTTAAATACTATATTGCACAAAGTCTGCCAAGAAAGCAGATAGAAATTGCATGTACTAGCTGGCTTGACAATTAAATATTTTGTTGTAGAAGTAATGCCCATATGAAATACATAAAGCAGTTTCTCTATAAATAACCTTTACAAAATGGTTAGTTACATCCTATGATGTAGTTTTTAAAAACGTATATTTTAAAAGGTCCTACAAGATAAAAATTTCAGACTATTCACTTGCATTTTTCAGCTAAACAGTTTGTGAAGACTCCCAACCACCTTCCAGTTAAAAACACTGTTAAAAATACAGCTAAGTATACTTCTCAACAATCCTTAAAAAAGGTGCGGTGAGCAATCACCTCACTGTTGTTCTCATATGCACAGAGACTAAATATTATAGCATGACAAAGCTAAATATACCTGCTGGAAAAAAACAACATTACAAAATGACTAATGTTTTCTGCATAATGAGGCAGAATTATAGTCTCAGCACATGGCCAACCTTGAAAGCCTGTTATGGCAAGAGGACCGAGTTACATGCCCTGACTTACGTAACTCTGAAAATTCTTCTTGGCCACTTAAAAAACAAAATACAGCTTCATTAAAAATATATATAAAAGTGCACACAAATTAACAGTCGTATAGGGAAAGAGTTTAGGTCAATAGCAAAGAGGCTTCAGTGTCTGCTACCACTAATTCACACATTAGGCAACACTCTTGGATGGCAAAACGCAATTTGAAATATAGCCTGTTTTCCACTGGATTAACTCTGTCCCTGCCCATGCTTAAACAGATTGAAAATTACGAAATCCTTCACAACATGATAAATCCTGGGCCAGATGACACAGCAAGAGGATCAACACTCATGGAAAGTACAAGGAAGAGAAAAATGCAAATATTAGTGGGACTTCAGGCTGGTGTGTCTGAACACTGGTTGTGAGCTAATTTGTAAAGAATAATTATCTGAAATCAGCAATAGTGGGGACGAGTTATAAACCGTTCTCATAACGTCAGTAGTTATCAATTTCTCACCAGGTTCTCTGCTGGAAAAAAAAATACTCTGTCTATAAAACTCTTTAGTATGTGTCTTGATTTTAGAGAAAAAAAATTAAAAAATTTTAAAAAAAATTTACAGTTTCAGAATCTTCTCCCTCTGTATGAGATTTGAGTACCTCACTGTAACAGACAACCTGAACTTTTTGCTGTGCATTATCAGTTGCCCAAAAGAACAGTTAAGCAGTCAGAGCTATTTTGAATTATTACTGCACAACTACAACTTACATAGAAGTATGACCGAGTAGAAAGCGTGCAATTTTAATATGGTCACAAGTGACTTATGTACTGAAGTTAAAGTATTTATATAGGTAAGCAATAAGCATAGTAAAACGTTTAGTATTTGCAGAATGCACAACAGGATCTAGTTATGGAAACCACTCAAACACAGAAGCTAAGCTCAACTGAAAAGACTCAAAACCTGGTCTAAAACAAGCATCAGCAAGACACAACAGCAAAACAGTCTTTATTTATTGTTTATAACTGAAAGTAAAAAATATAAATAAAATTAAAACGTGTTCAAACAACATTTAAAACACATGAAACTTGTAAAAGAAACAGTCTCAGCAAGGGCTCAAGGCAGGATTTGAGATGGGCAGTAGAATAAACCAAGAGGAACCTCATGAAGTGCCAAGAAAAAGGCAAAGTCTTGCACCCAGAACAGAATAACCTTGTGAAGCGGTTGGTGCAGCCTCACGGCAGCCGGTGAGGAAACAGCTCGACAGGGATGGACCAGGGGGTCCTGCTGAGGCTGAACCTGGGGTCACATCTCAGCTCCTGTCCATTCTCAGTGTGGAACAAGCATGCTCACTCCCAAATAATAAATGGTAACCACGTCCCGGGCTGTGTGAGCAAGGGCAGCCTGAGGGAAGCGATTATTTCCCTCTGTTCAGCACTTAAGAAAGTATACAAACAGTTAAAATAATTGCACTATTGATATATTAAAAAAAAAAAAAAAAAAAGAGTAGGACTTCTAACAAGCTGCCAGTATTTACTGGAATTACACTTGGGGCATCATCCCAATAAGCTCTACAAGTAGATCAAAAAGGCAGGACTACTTAATCATTATCTTAAAGCTCGTCTGAAGAAAATGTAATCAGAAGGAATTTCACAAGAAGGAAGCTGACAAGATGGGATTGCATCCCCACAAGAGCTTTCACAGGAATAAGGACCCTGACACCAAATCCGAAGCCGGCCAAAATCAAGTTCTTCACTCTTCCTGCAGCTCAAGAAAGTAACCAGAACGGGATGAAATAAGCAGTCATTTTGTTCCGTATCAACGCCTATATTCATTCCACTTCTGTTCACCACTTCATGATTTTATCACATTAAAATACAAAAATATTCTCAAACCACTGTGTTTGCAGAAACCAATATGGTGGCTAAGCCCAGGAACACAACTTGGTTTCCTTCAAATTGCTGAAAAGGAAGAAGGTGTAAAGAAATATTTCCCTATATTGTCAGGTCTGCTAAAAAAAGGGGGAAATTAAATTCAGAGCATCACTGAAAAGTTTTGCAACTAACTAGACATTTAATAAGGAGACACTATATTCAGTATGGAGTGAGTAGACATGAACTAACGCAGCTGCACACATCTGGGTTGCTGTCTATACTACTGAAAACCAAACAGGTGCAAGTGTTATAAAAAATAGTTTCAAAGTAGTGAAGAAACCACAAATAATCTAAATATTGGGTAGACGGGGGAAGGGAAGAACAGAAGAGACTCTCAGAGACATTCCAAGTCTGGTGTAGGCAGATTCCTTGAATTACAATCTAAAAATATTTCCCTTGCAGAACAGCCCTGACCAGATTCTCCATAGAATAAGAGTTGCATTCACAGACAGAAAACACAATATTTGGAGTCTTAAGAAACTTGCAGAAACTATGCAAATGTAATTTCAACTGTGTTAACTATATTATTTCTATTTGAGCTGTGTGTCCTAAGAAGACAAAAAGATATCCAAAACTGGTAAAAGGTGCAAGCTCGTCTTTGCAAAGAAAATATTATCAACCTGATTGTACAAAACAATTCCTTCAACACACCATGCAGGAATACAATAAAACTCTCAATACAATAAATGTGAAAGGCTTGCTTAAGTAACAGCCTGCAAACTGAAGCATTTGCTTGGCCTCATCCCAAGACAGTTCCTGTGCTTTTCATCCTTCTCGTGCTGTCTGACTCACCAAAGCATTTGCATTCTTCCATTCTAATCTTCGACTTTTTGATCTCAGTGGAATGGACAATTTACCAGATATGGCAATGAAGCTGGAGTCCACCTTGCGAACTCATTTCCACAATTAGCCCTGCAGACTGTCTTTCGGAAAAGCTTCCACGTGGAAACCTTTCCATTAAGGTTTTATTCCATGGATGCCACTAGATATGCAACAGCCAAGTGAACAGGTAAGTTCTGCTTTTGCACTCGATATGTGTGTGTGTGTATATATATATACATATTCAACATCGGTGTAACAGTGACCTTTTAGTCTAGGGCTGAGCAACAGAAGTCTGCTGATTGATACCAAATTTTTTATGACAGTAAGGACAAAGGCAGAGTGAGATACTGCAGAAAAACTTCACAAGATTAAATGCCTGGGCAACAAAATGTCAGATAAAATTAGGCATATAAAATGTAGAGAGATATGAGGGACCACGGGCCCATATCTAGCTTCATGTATGAAGTGACGGACTTCAAACAATCCGCTAACATTCAGAAGCAAAATCTGGAGGGACAATATATGAATTGTGAATGGCATGGAGATAAGGATGACTGCTGACCATCTCTGTGTGTAAGAACTGGAGTTAATCTGTCAAGAACAACATTCAAAGCGAACCTGTGGTCCTTGCTAAGGATGCAAAGCATTTATAGGAGTTTAAAGGAAAAAAAAATGGTCAAGCCCTTGGAAGATGAGTCTACTGCGAATTAGTAGAGACAAGACACACCAGACTCAGGAAATCCATGATACAAAAATAGCTGGATCTGGGAAAGGAGTTAGGTTAAGCCTCATACATACACATACCTTGTTTTTATGCAGACATTTGTTTAGGGCTACTATCAGAAGCAGGATACCGGGCAAGATGCACTCGGAAAATTTATCACTATTGTTAGGTAGGATGCAATTTATAAGAAACAGAAAGTTCACAAAGAGCAACACAGAGTAGCTGTGCCATCAAGAAACTTGGATCAGTTAATTCCTACAACTATACGTAAAAAAATCATTAAAAAATGCTTCAGGAAGGTGGGGCTGAGCTGATGCTACCAGGACTCTAATAAGCTATACATGGTGTTGTGGAACAAGCCAGGGAGAAAGGAGAAAACAAAAAAGATTCTGAAAATATAATCTGATGCATTTTCAATGGCTTTCTGCAGACACCACTTGGAGAGCACTTCACACGCTTCTACACAACATGGGCAATCCTACCTGCGAGGTTTCACCAGGGAGCTCCAGCGATGGAGCTGCTGTAAGGGCTCAGTGCTCCCCAGTGCCAGCCCATGCCCTCCCACACCAGTCCCACTCTGATCTGAAACTTCACTGATTTCAACAGACAACAAAAGCAGCAAAACCATTAACATCTCTCTGTTAGTTCAGTGAGATCAATCGGCTCAGACAGAGGCAGAAGGACGGAGCAGCTCGGAGGCTGTGAGGAGGGGATCAGATACTGCCCCTTTCGGCATCGCGAAGCTGTCACACATCAACACAGCCATTTCACAAACTCCCCATAACCCAGCTACTTTTGAACAGAGCTTTTAGCTAAACATAAGGAAAAAAAAAAAAAGGTATTAAAAAAAACCTTGGAATATGTTTTCAGTTAAATAGACTTTTAAGTATTTCTAGATCTTATTCAAACAAGTCTAGGTATATCTGAAAATGCAACAATGGTTGTCAAGACCTCAGCTTACTATACTGCCTATTAAAATAATTTTCATTGCTTTAAAAATGTAGAAGCAATATATACATTGCTGGAACAGTGTTAAGAAAAAACCAATAAATGATTAGCGGGGCTCTGAGTGACCTGATCTAGTTGCAGATGCCCCTGTTCCTTGCAGGGGGTTGGACTAGATGAGCTTTAAAGGTCCCTTCCAACCCAAACTATTCTATGATTCTATGACTTGCTAGGTGCCTAGAGCCTGAATTTGCCAAGTTACTAAAGTACCGTCTTCTTCCAAAGCACAGATAATATTTTCTCCATTATTTGGTTTACTGTGTTCAGTTGAGTAAACTACTAGATAAATTAAGAAGCTTTCTGAATATTGAAGAGATAGGAAAACTTGTTGTCATCATCATCCCCACAGCAAAGCAACTGGATGCAAGGGAACGAGACATACTGCATTCTGGGCAGGGGGGGGGGGGGGGGAAACAAAAAAAGACCAGAAACACACACATCTGTTTACTAACTATAGATAGTAACACTTCTTCTTTCTCACTAAAACATTTGTTTTAGATGCAAAGCAACTTTCCCCAAAGTGTATTCACCTCATTTGTGTTTTTTAACCACTAAAGACAGTTTAAAGCCCAAAATAGAACCGTTCACCACTTCTAGGTTTCTCTCAAGACAAGACACACTGTAACAGATCAGTTGTTTTAAAGAAGTTTTCAGAGCCACTTAAAATTTGATCAACCATGTGTTTTGCAAACATTTTGTTACATGTTTTACCTTCACTCAGGCTTTTTAAGAAACATTTTAGAGTTAGTTTCTGGCTTCCCTAAAAGAAATCTTTTTCTTACAAGTATTATTACTGTATGCTTGCACGGCAAGTAGTAGATGTCCTAGATAAGCTTTTCTAGAAACTTTTTTGAAATCACGACCTGGAGTATAGTTTCTATATGTCATCTATCAAACAAGGAACACTATCATAGGATTGGAAACTATCAATTCAAAATTTAAGATAGGAGAAATAACAAGGGGAGACTCTGACGACCTCAGAGTCATCAAAACACAACGTAGACCAACAGAATCTGCACAAAACATTAACAAAAGTCATGAAAAGAGAGAGAAATAAAAAGTGATTTGAAAAAATATCAGTAAAACATCAAATTAGTTTGGCATAAAGAGTTAACAGTTTTCTACAAAGATACGGAAGATCTATTTTATTCAGTCTAGTGATCCTAGACTTCACAAAGATGTCTGATGTAGTGTGCAGAAAATAACTGGGAGACTCAGGTGACTAGTAGAAGATGACGAGATACTCGAGGAACTGACTACAAGTTGCTATGGATGTAACGGGACTGAAAATAACACACCAGCTTGGATGGAGGTTACCTCTCCAAGACTCTTATGAAAATAATAATAAATAGGTAAATAAAAATAATGGAAACCATATGAAATTTAGTGGTGTTTAAAAAAAGAGCACATTGCTACTACGATCTCAGGGTTGACCTCTGGTAGGGAGGGAGAACAGAGGCAGCAAAGAGTGCAGGTGTCTTGGGCGGTCACAAGAGTGTGTGTGTGGTAAGTCTAACACAGCTGCAACGTGATCCAGATGCACGGACAGAGTTATCTCCAGCATAGAGAGAGAAACTCTCCTCTGGAATGGTATATTCCAACTAATCAAGCACACTCAGCATTCAAAACATAAGACAACACAGAAAATGGATAGCAGGGTGACAGAAGGAATGGAGATTTATGCAGGACTAAAAACTGTGGTCTGAGTAATGCCTGGGAGAAGATCTGACCGCTGCCTGCACATACAATGGGAGAGCAAATGGAAGCAACGGAGGCAAACTGCTGTGTCTACAAGCAATGAAACATCCCTAGCACAAAAAAAATCAACCAGTCATAGATATGTTGGGTATCGGAAGAAAGGTCTCAAATATCAGAGCACTTTAGACTCCAGGACCTACTTCCAATTTCTTTCCGTAAGAGTAGAAGGAAAATAAACATTTTCTAAGGCTGGAGACGAAAAATTCCTAGAAAATTACATGGGATAATTGCTTACACGTCAGGTGACCCTTTATTTTAGAGCAGCAAGGTCCTTAAGTTGGAAAGCCTTTTATAATTATACAGAACGGATATTTTGTGATGGCTTTCACTGCCACTGAACACAAGTCTCTAGCATCAGGTTAGACTTTAATGCCATCACACTTAACGTTGGCTCTTTGAGGGAACAGTAGCAACATCCCATCTTTCCGGCTGAACTCTCGGGGTTTTAGTTTGTTTTAGTGGCTTGTTGGGGTTTTGGTTTGGTTTGGTTTTTTTTGTCCAGGGCAACCTTTTGCAGCAGATCTACCTCCAAAAGACAAAGTAAAGAAAACCCAGGATTCTTCGCATAGTTGTGTGTCAGATTAGCAACACAAACACATCACAGCTATCTGCTGCAAGACTCTTCCTTGCTGGAGAAGTCAGCAGGTTACAGAAGCTTTGAGTTTTTAAAAATATGAACAAGCATATTAGCTTGCCATCAGATACGTGAGCCTTAGGCCTTAGAACAATGAGGTATTTTTAAAAAAGAATTTTAAATGCTCTGCACGATATTGCTTTATAAAAAATAGCAGCCTCATTTTATTTCCCGCTTTGCAGCAACAAAAACTTCTGTGTTATTTACAAGCTGATAATACAACAGTGCTTGCTTGTACATAGTATTTAGGAACCATACTATAAACATACAAGGGATTAAAATCATTGGGACTTAAAAGGCAAGGTTTTTTCAAGTGCACATGTAAAATGTAGAGAAATAACAAGTGTTTAAAGACACAGAGAAATTCCATCTAAAAGAAATTCTCAGCAGTTTCATTTTTCAGCTGTGTTTCCAACTCAAATATTTCCTCTTTGTACTAGAACAAAGATACATGAAAGTCAGTACAAATCAATTACAAAAGTGAAACTATCTCGTCTGTTTTTACTATTTGAGAAAAAAGGTTTTCAAATGCCTGTTCTGTATGTCTTGGCAGTTAAAATTATTTGTGTTACTTAAACTTTGAAATCCTTTAATTATTTTATTTTTCAACTGATTCTGGAATTGCAAGGGACCTAGTCAGAGAAAATTTACTTCAAATAAAAAGGGATGCTGTTGAATATAGCGATTTCCCTTGAAAAGTCTTCATAAGGGTGACAGTCGTCTTGCATTTGTGCTTCTAAAGTGCCTTCCACAATGAGGTGCTGACCCATGGCAAGGAACATGGGCATTATCACAGTACAAATAAAGGCACGACTCACTGCTGGATACAAAGACAGACGTAAAGTAGTTAATGTTCTCAAGCTAGGGTTTGATAAAGAACCGGGAACACTGCCTATATGCATATCAAGACAAAAAAACCCCACACGTAAGAAAGAAGCAAGTTACATATATTCCTTCACGATACACATATCTACCAAATTTCTCCACACAACTGTTACACAGGACCTCTTTCAAGACTATTGTAAACAAGCATACAGAAATTATATACTTTAATGTAAACTTAACCATAAAAATTCAACAAACAAAATAGTTAAGAAACAAAGAGGTTCCAGCAGCAATAATAACGTTTGCAGTATCAAACACACCTACAAAAAGCTTCAGCAGTGCAACACCAAACACTGGAATGCGACATCTCACAACAGTTTTTCTTCACACATTAGTATTAATTTAAATTTATGCAGTATTATCCCCAGCTGAACCTCAAAAGCTGACTCTTTGCTAGATTGTATTCGATAACCGAGACACAAACAGACCCAGGTAAAGTACTGGCAATTGTGTAACACAGTTCAACCAGTTACATTGGTCACAATTTGTTCAACATATGTAGAAATACACAGTATGGTTTGGGGTTTTTTTCTTTTTTTTTTTTTGCAAACATCAGCCGCATGGTTTCCAGCATGATCCTCTGATTAGGAAAAGATTCAAAGAGGCTGTTTGACTTAAAACTGAAGTGGCGAAATAGGTCAAAATTATAATTCCTTAGCTCTCCCCAGGGAAATCCCCAGGATTGCTCAGATGTTAGTGCCAACTCAGAAATCATGTTGATCAGAAAACATACCACATTAACCATTTAATTTTTGCCTAGCAGGAAAGTGTTTCTGTGGATTCTAGTAGAATTGCAGCTACAAGGAGCCCAAGACTCAGACCAACAACTGACGGCCTCTCCACGTTTCTCTGCTCCCGTTATCAGGTACAGAAGCTGTGCCGGGCAGTGCTGGGAACGTGACCAGCAGCTTCAGACGTGCCCAGGACCTCCTGCCGTCAAGGGCATGTTATCTTAGATATCTTACATATATCGAGGTGCAGGAGAAAGAGACAAACACTGCTAGCTGGAAACAGATCTATTCAGGGATCCAAACGAGCATTTCCCAAGCTTTGCAAAATGAGTGAGCACAGGCGCCAACTTCAGTAATACTTCAACATATCCACGCACTGGTTTGGTTAACAGGGAAAAGTCCCACATCAGCTTTTAAAAAGAGGCCACAGGAATTATTACTCACAGCGCTACAAGGGCTTTTACAAGTTTTTTTTTCCACTCTTGAAGAAAGTCGAAGCAGTTTCTTAACTGCTTGAAGTTTATGTTCCCCCTCCCCCTAAAGGGACTAAACTCTACCTGTTATACAAATGTTTAGACCAGTAAACTGGTGCTTGCTCCGAGAAATGAAAGTGAGATCTATAGCGCCTTCATAGTAGTATAATTATCTTCAAAGGAGTTTATATTGCTTGTATCTGTTAAAATGAGTACTGAAAGTGGTACAGCTAACTGATGTAGACATACTGGTAGCACTCTGCACGCTGGATGTTTTGAAGCACTTCAAAGCATTTTCCAAACTGACTGTATCTAAGTACTTGAAAGCTGAGGCCTGGAAGGTACCTCTGTCCTGAAGTTCCATTTCTGGCACAGGTATCGGACAGGGCTCTGAGCAACCTGATCTGGGTGAAGATGTCCCTGCTCATTGCAGGGGACTGGCCTAGATGAGCTTTGAAGGTCCCTTCCAACCCAAACTATTCTATGATTCCATGATTCTATACTTGCATTTTAAACTTACATACATAGAAAAAAAAATGACTGATGATAGAATCTCCCTTTTACGAGGTACATACATTGTTCAAATATTGCTCGCGTACAGTCTGATAAAAGAGATGTTTTCCATGAATCGGAACCTATCAGGAACAACTTAGGGAGTTCTTGATGTACAGCTATTCCAGCACACCTTTTGTAATAAACTATTTAAATCAATAAGCCACTTTCATACTACTTCACCGTCTTTCAAACTTGTGTGACGATGTTTGGAAAAACAAACATTATTCATTAAAAATCCTAAGAATCATCAACCATGCATTCAACATTTGGCCACTTTATATTAAGAGTCCATGTATTAATATATTCATGACTTATAAAAGGTAGAGGCTTTCACAAATCATTAACCTACATTATTAACTGTTACGGCATCCAACAGCTTGCTCATGGTAATAGCATGTAGCTGCCTTGTACTACCTACTACCTTGTAGTACCATGGTCACACCCCTCTGTAACATGCCCATAATGTGTTTATAACTTGCAACAGTTCATAAATGATTTATAAAGAAATCTTAAAATGAAGTATGCCCCTGTATCTTTTTTTTTTTTTTTTTTAAAAAACCATCTGGGCTCTGAAGACACAGTATGTGAAAGCACAAGGCAAAGATGAAAACAAGATACATCTGATTTTAAGATGACAGATGAAGAAAAGGAGCTTTTGTTTTAAAAGAAATATATCCAAGGTATTGATTGCTCTCAACATAAGCTAGCATTGCAACAGTATGATCAAGAGCATAATTTTTCGAAGTTTGAAATGACGAAGAGCACCTGGAGAAGTGGCAGTTTATGAATACTTAACTGAATTGCAAAATTAGCGTAAGCACAGAATGACACTTTCAATCCGTGTAATCGCTTACCAATTTCAGCAGGTAGTTGCTTGATTTTGTTCTCTCGTATGCTAAGCATGGTGAGTTTTGACAAGTTTTTGATATCCTTTTCCACAGTAGTTATACGATTAAAGCGTAGGTAAAGAGTGGCGAGAGAGCTTAGCCTGTACACCACCGAGGGGATTTCTCTAAGTTTGTTATGCCGCAGGTCAAGCATGCGCAGTTTCTTCAAGTTATCAAGAGAGTCAGGCAAACTGGTAAGTGAGTTTTCACTCAGGGCCAGTGTCATCAGGTTCACAAGACAGCCCACCTCTGCCGGTAGGGACTGCAGTTTGTTGCTGTATAAATAAAGTTCTGTTAACTGCGTTAGCTCTTTGATAGCTGATGGAAGCATGTGTATAGACCTCTTGGACAAGTCCAAGCGCATTGAATTCTCTTCCCGGCATTTATTTAGCTCTTTGATCACTTCAGCATTGCTGGATTTTTTACGGGTACCTGTGGCTGGATTAGGTCTTTTTATCGTATTGTCCACTGAAAAAGCTACCCCAGGCTGTGTGCTACTGGAGTCCTTCTTTCCATCTTTGGCATCTTTCCCTTTGGTCTTAGGCTCCTTTTCTTTGCTCTCTTTCCCAAATCCTCCAGAGGCTTTTGCCTCTTTCTCCCTTTCTTTTGACGACGGGACTTTCGGATCCTTCTCTTTACAGTCCTTTTCTTTTCCTAGGTTACTACTCATGGTGACTCAACGTTTAGCAAGCACCACATGAAATCTGTTTCTGAAGTTCACAAGAACGATTCACTGCTGAGGCGACAAGGATCCTTAAAACATGCAAGCGTTGAACCAAGGGAGGAGCTTCGGAGGTGTGATACCCATTTGCTACATATTGGTTCTGAAGGCACTCTTTCCTAGACCTGGTATCAGGAAATTCAGCTGGAGAGATTAGAGGGTCAAATGCTCCGTATTAGTATTTCTGTAACACAGAGAGAAGAGAAGCCAAAGTTAGTGTAAATATAAAACTTAACTTCCCGTTAAATTTTGAATATATCTACATCAAGCCAGTGCTCACTAAGTTAATAATTTGTCCTTCTCTTCAAATGTCAACGAAAAACCCCATGCTAAAACAAAAATACTACACATATTGCTCAGAAGACCCACTCTGCTAGAAGACCGATACTAATTAGTACGGATGATAAGAGAATAATTACAATTCATTAACATAGTACTGCCTTCAGTGCTACATTTGAGTCACAGTCTTGCATCTTAGCTAGTCCTTGGCAAAACACCCTGGTCATCAACATGAATATTCTCTCTCCTGTCCACACCCAATCAGTCAATAAAGATCTGCTATAATTTTAAGTGCCTGCCTCTTCAAACAAACCTGTACAGGCTTATTCTTTCAGCACGAAAGAGCCTCAATTCGATCCACAGTGAAATCTAAAACACTACTGTAACATGAACACTCTGCCTCAAGATCTCCCTTCCAACCGGCTCTGAACCACAGGTCTCTGCTTTTAACGTGGAGCAGAACGTTGTCACCAGCTTCACGTGCTTTGAAGACACAAACACGAGGATTTTTTAAATAAACTTATCAAAAAGTCAACTGAAAGCTCAGAAGAAGTAATGTCTTCTGTTTCAAGACAAGCAACATTAGGAAGGAATTTCTCATGAGAGTAGGATATATCATCTCTTTAAGCAGTATCTTGAATTTCCCCCCCCTCAATGACTATAATGCAGCCTAATAAGTGAACAGATGTCTGAAACCTACAGAGCCCCATTTACATTTTTATAAAATCATCATGCAACATAGAAAGTAGCTTTTTAATTCAAAACATATGACATGCCCAAGAACTTCACGACTCTGAATACTCTGGAGAGGTTTTTGAATATAACTTTGTGGAAGAAAATAAATGCTCAATCAACGGCAACAATAATGTCCCCATATTAGCCCAACTTTTAGCCTAGATTCAACTTTCCTTTGCTCTGCAGCATTCACTGATGAAGAATGTTTGTATCTCAGAAGGGTACCTTGTTTCCCCAGGCACATGAGCTGCATTAAAATACCCTTAAAACCGCCACAGGAGCTCTGTCCCTGTCCTGACATTTTATCTTCTGTACACGTTCATAAAACTCGTAATCAAAATCACTTAAATAATATTTTGCATACTTAAGCCATCAGCAAGCATTAGAAATACAAACATCTTTTAGCAAAGCTCAGGTAACTATTTTTAATTGCACAACTATGCTATGTATGCTTGCCTTCAAGTATAAGAGTGTGTGGAAAACACACAGAAGCACACTTTGCTCAATGTATTCATTCACATTAAAAAAAAAAAAAAATCTATATGAGAATGGTAAGAAGGGCAAGCTGCTTCACCTCAGCTGCAAATCTGGCAGTTTAGTAAAAAAGCTCAAAAGAGAACCCTCCTCAGGAGGTGGTTTCCAGACCTTCACCCCAATTCATTACTGCTGCAGTATCGCAAAGTGTGTGCTACAAACCCCATAACATCAAAAAAACCTACTGCCTCCAGTTACCGTCTTCTGGACAACTCTGTTGTAAATGACCATGGCCGTTTGCTGGCAGCAGCCACCAGCAACAGCTTTTAACTTGGAAATTTTGTCTAAGAAAGCACAAGCTGGTTCCTTATTGCATCCTAAAGATTCCCACCCAGCTTCTACACCATCCACTAACCTGACTTTTCCTCAAGATTACCAACCTCACCACATTATATTTTAAAACTTGTTCTCAGCACTGCATAATCTACATGCTTGTAAAACTCCAGCAATAGGAAATGTAATGACTCCAAATACAAAACCACAGCTGACTGAAGGGTGGGAGCCTAAAATGCCTGATAATTTGTTTTCAGTACAAAAGGCAACAGTTCCTAAATTCTGATAATACACAGAAAACTCAGCTATGTAGCAGTGCCAGGCAGCTACTGCGCCACATCGAGCCCCTAAAGTGCAAAATACTCAAAGGGCTGCTGCTCTCATGAGCTTTCAATTTAATCAAATTTCGGACCCACCAAGAGATTTGTTCCATTTTTTATGTGCGCTGCAGCTGAAGGAGGTTTTCAAAGAGCCTCAGAAAGGAAAGACGGCTGGAGATTAGTACTGCTGAAAGCAGCTCAGTAGTGCAAGTGTTCCAAATAATCCACATGCAGTTCACTGTCTTGGTTTGCAATTACTTTAATTGTACCTAAAAAAAGGGGGGAAAGCTCCTTGTTTCAATATGCCAGTTTAACATTTCATTTTCTGGTAACAAAAGCAAATCTTTTGCCTAAACCAAAGGATAAAGATTGAATAGTCATTAAAAACATTATCTGAAGCACAGAAAGAAAATTCAGAGCAATACGAAGGGTCATACACAGAGACTTCAACATCACCTCACAGCCGAAGATGCCAGGACGTGGCCAACTCGCAGGCAGCCAAGGGCAGCTGTGGTTTTCTAATGCACGGGAACTGGGGCCAAGCTCACCCAGCAGCCGGCCTTCCAAATACACTCCCTGTTCCGAGTGACAAAAGGCTAACATTGAAATGTACTGCACTTTTGTCATTTTTATCTCTATACCGAAGATTTTCATTACTGCCTGAGACTGCAAAATGTATTTAAAATCATTTCAGAAGGTTTAGCCTCTCCCTTTCTAAGTGAAGTACCACTCTCATAGTTAGAATGACTCCAACCAGCACTTATAAGAAGAAAAAGCTTATGATGAGACCTTTTCCAGATGAGACACAACACAAGCCAATGCAGGAGTATCGCACAAAATGCCTTGGTGGGAAGAGCCTCAGCCGTCCAGAGTCACTGGCATCTCCCCCTTCCCCTGCAGCTCAGCGGGGCTGGGACTCCCCACCACAGCTGCTCGCACCACCCGGCCGGGTTCCACCCCGTCACTGCGGGAAGCAGTGAACTCCTCTGGCACAAGGCAACGTTCGTGTCCTGGTGATTCCCATTACTTGACATCCCTGCAACCTTTTGTCCCCCGTTTTTTTTTTTTTCAGGGGGAAAACGTCGTGGCACATACAAGAGCCAGGGCAGAACGGTAATTCATGAGACAACCCCTTCTCTTCCTACAATCCTCTGTTGCCACACATCACCAACTTGTGCCACAAGCGAAAGATGTCCAAGCAAGAAGTCTTCCTAGGTAAATAATGCTGACTTACTCCCCAAATTGGCCAAACCTGTGAAATAACTGTTCTAGGCTGTCCTGTAAGTACGATATGACATTCTTGCATCACAACGCAGCATCGGCACAGGACCTAAATAACTATAATAAACTCATTCTATTTCTAGTATTTTGTAACTTTTAATACCGCCATTGCAACCTAAAATTATTTTTAACATATTTGCATGTATATAAATGAGAATACATATTTATATTTACATGTATTCCATCTATATGCTGTATATTTTCAGTTAGCATGACTAAAATATTGCCATTTCCTACATTAATGACAGACTTGCATCTCAAAATTTAACAGGGCAACTACACTCAGGACTCCTTAATCCTACCAACACACACACAAATGAAATTTGCAGCTTCACATAAACATCTCTACAGAAATTTCTATCACAGATCATTCACGCTGATGAGGTTATTCACATACATCAAGTTAAGCATGTATGTAAACTTTTGGCAGACATGAGCACAATCACATACACTACAGAGGAAGCTAAATATGTTTCAAAAGGTTATTCATATTTTTCAAGCCCTTTTGGGTAAAGGACAAGAGTCGTCATCAATTCTAAACTAGAGTCAAACAAGCATCCATTGTATCTCAAAAGGAAAGATTCTTTTAGAGATATTTTTAGCAAAAGGAAATTCAGTGAAATTAGCGAGTTCTGCCAACTACTTCCATTTTCCAATGCTGTTCAAACCGACTTCCTGTCAATATTAATTGACATTAAAACATTTAACTATTATGTGCTAGAGAATTTGGAAAACTGAATAATTCTTGCTTGGTGCAGCATATGAAGGAAAATCAAACTTCTAGAAAAGTTAAGGAAAATTCTTCATTGTTCTGAACATTATTTTAAAGTAAAATATTTGTAAATAGCTATAAATAAACAGCATCAGAGTTTTGATTCACTTCTCCTGATGTCTGGTGAACATAATCCAGATGTATTTATTTTTTTCTGTCAACTGTAACTAAGGAAACTTCAGAAACACAAGCAACTTAAACAGTATCGCCTTCCTTAGCTGCCCGAAAAACAGTAACACAGACATAGTACAATTTACTGATTTTTTTTAACATGTACAAGTAATTGGAAGAGATTTCAGTTACTCTGAGCAATACAACCCATACCATTTATGCAATAAATGCTTTATAAAAAACACATAGTAACGTAGGAACAATCACGTCTGCGATTCGAGGAATACTACTAATCACTTGCGACTTGGTAATATAAATACTGATGTTTCCTGGTCATTATCTAATACAATATGACACTTGAGATAAAGGATTTCACCCAAGTACCAGTCGAAGAAGGCTGTAAAAGACTTTCAGCTGTCTGCTACCCATTACTGCTGAGCAATTTTGCTAACGCTCTCCACCCCCCCAAAAAATAACCACTGCCAATATTACTTCACAGGTTAGTAAAGACTTCCCTCCAGTTACATCTTTTGATTTTACATGAACAGACTTCCAAGCAGTCTGCGTGCAGGTCTCTAATGAACTGACACACCAGGCGACCGCACCAGGGCTGCACTGCTGCCGGGGTGAGCAAACCCCAGGTGACCAAGCCCTGGCTGCCGGGGTGACCCAAGCCCAGGTGCCAGCAGGAACGGCCAAAGCTCACCTCGCCAACGGCACCGCGGTCCCACCACAAGTCTCGCTTCTCCTGGCCCGGGGCAGCGGGTCCTCTCCAGAAGAGGCCAGCCCTGCAGGAGTTACTCTCAGCAGTCCCTCAGCATCCTGAGTTACGTGTCTTGGGACTTGCAAGTATATGAAAGTGTCCTGTATGTTCGCAAAGATGGCTTGAAGAAGAAATCGTTAATACAGTATTGTCCCACTGCTGAAACATTTCCCTCTCGAGTGATGGGGCTAACCAACCGCAGTCTTTTCTGCCAAAGGAACATCATCGTGGCATGCTGTCTTACAAAATGATAACTTCACAGTTCCACTGAAACACAGGTTTCTGCTCTTTCAGTAGACAGAACAGGCACTTTAAGTCATAAACATTTCTAATATTCTGAGCATGTGATAGCTAAGGCATCATTTTCACTAAAGCCTAATACATCACACTCAAATAAAACAGAATTTTACTTCTTCTGTAGCATAGCAGGAAGCCTGTAAGCCTGAAATTGAAAGGAAAGTTCATTCCTATTCCATGATAAAATTATGCACATAGTAAAGATTTTTCTCTTTATTCTGTGTTTGTACTAAACTTAACCTAAAGGGCACACACCACGCCTAAGGCTTTTCAACCCGAGTAACAGAAGGGGATCATTCCAAATATTAAACACGTCAAAGAAACAAGGAATCAGCTCATACTTGGCACTCTGGAGTCAGGAGACAATGATTCCACTACATAATAAAAATGCTTTGAGATCATAATTCTGATTAGTCAGACCTAAGTGGCTTTTAACAAGGCAGAGTTCAAATGCTATCTAGTAATTGCAGCAACACCTGTTTACAAACAAACAAAAAAATCTACCTTCTTAAAAGTATTTACCTTTTACTTAGAATAGCATGGCATCTATCAAAACCATTTCATATTCCACTACGCCACAAACATGAACACATCAATAAGCAATGGATTAAATTTGAAGTTTTGCCCAAGCGGCTACAACTACTTTCCATTCTCAATACCACATATGCAAAAAAAACCCAAAAAAGTCACCACTTTCATTTCAAAACCCGAATAGTTTAAGCCAACGAGTCACTTGCCAACAAAGCACATTCTCTCCTACAATTTACTAGCTTCAAACATCTGACCTACAGAGTTTTCATGTGCGTCAGTGCATTGCAGCCACCACAGCCCAGCTGGGAGCAAACCGCTGAGTCAGCCAGCAGGCGCTCGCTCGGCTCCTCCAAACACAAACCTCATTCAGAGGCACGGAGGCAGCGCAGGAACAACCAGCCGTCGCACCCCCATAGAGCAAAAAAATGCCGCCTAATGTAACTCGGCAAAAGTAGCGCTCCTGCAATACACCAGCTAGGGACTCTCTCTTTTTTGGAAGGAAAACTCCTTCATTTCAGAGAGCAGGACGGTCGACGGCAGCAGCATAACGCTGTAATGGTCCTTAGTGCCGGCTGCGATGGCTGGTTTGTTCAACAGGAAAGGCTGTTGAACTGAAGGCTCTGACCATTAAATTCATCTAGATCCCATACGTGAACAGCCAACAGACAGTAGCTTGCAGACCACCGATCTAGTCTGATTTTGATCTATCTGGATGTGACCCCACTTTCGGCCCTAATCCCCCCTCACACGGAGGGAGCAGCTTGTTGCCTCCCAGTGGGCACAGCCCGAGGCCGCGGAGCTGGGTCAGTGAGGAGCTCTGGACCCTGACATTCCGCTAAGCCCTTCAGGATATCTTCATCTGCCAAGGGACTGCAGCCAAGGCTGTCCCCTGCCTGCTTGCTGCTTCCACGGCTGCAGAACAGCTGAGCAAAGCCCGATCTCGCATTCGAGCAAAACGCGGAGGTCGAGGGAATGACTGTACAAACATCAGACCAAGAGGACAACTAGACCGTTTTGGAAGGCTTGCTTACACTTTACTTGTGGTTTCATAGATCTGCAGACACTTCTGTAACTGTAAGCACCTAATTACAAACCCAGGTGCAATTACAGGTGAAGTTACTATAAATAAGCAAATCAGTTTCAAGAGGCATTTGGAGGTTGATCACTTGGTACCTGCAGAACCAGGCATATCTCCCAGGACGTCCCATCCTGGCTCCTGAGACAACCATGCCCTTCCACAGCAAAACCACAGCACACGGATGTTACTGCCTCTTTCGAAGCTTTCGAATCCATCTTTGTGTTCGCTGGTCACCAGATTTGCTGCTCTCTGGGAGTACTTCATCACACTCAACGCCAGGTCACGTACCAAAGTCCAGCTCTATTGAGACAAAAAGGCTCCACGCTAGCAGACAGAAAGTCACCTACGCCTTAAGTTACGAGGGGGCAGAAATAACCTTTTGTGCCCTGCCTTTGAACTCATCTAAGCAAGTACAGAAACATACATACTGTGATTCATTCTACGTGCTCCGACATTATTTTTATGAAGCATTTTCTCTTTTTCTCCCTTACAGGAAAAAAACCCCGGGTTTTTGCCAAGTTATACAATACCGTTTCATGGTTTTGTAGAAATAGACTCTAAGAGCAAGTACAAAGAATTCTACTAACTCCATGCAGCAGTTTATTTCAATATGTAAAAATGTACTTTCTGCATGTGTGGTCTCCCAGCATGTACTTTTTGGGCCGTGTGTCTCTGTTTCTATGGTAACTCATATCAGTGGGCTGTGTAATCCTGTAGAATACATGAAATTTGAAAATTGTAACTTGCTAGATGAAACAAATTTCCCTTAGTCCAGGTCCTAACAACTAGATATGCCTGAAAACAGGTTATTCTAAACGGACCTACTAGTCTCTCATTTTTGTGACTATAAAAATTGCATCTACAGTGGCGTACAAGCTTCCACAAAAGCAAGTGCTCCCAATCTACCCAACACGCTCCTTTGCTGTAGCAAAAACTTAATTTTCGCTATAAAGAAAACTTCACTCTTGGCACCACGCACCACCATTCAGACCTCTCAACAATTCCTATAAAGAAAGGAAGCAACCTGCCACACACAGCTTTGTTACAAATTTGATAGCAAATGGCACTGGTCCCACCAAAGGTGGTGATGCAAACTTGAAACCAGCATCAAATATTTTTCTTTTATTCATCATTTCCTCTGAGCAACAAAAACAACATCCCAAAACAAAACCAACCAAACAGGAGACAAAACAAGAATGATGGGCAGGAGTAATATATGTTCTATTAATTATCTATTATCTATATTATCAACAACTTAGGTTATGTTGATCATACAGAAACTGGGACAAACCACATGCTAAATCCCATCTCAGCCAAATAAAACATTGCTCTATTACTATCTAGGGTAGCATTCTACCCTAGCTTCTACCAGCAACACAGAATTAACTAGTAAAAAAGGAAAAGTATTGTTTATTGTAACACTTGTCTTCGCTTCTTTGTCTCTGAATTTCACGCAGTAAGTTTGCTTGTCTTCGTCAACATGTTTTTATGTAATAATTAGGACCATTTTGCAAAGTTCAGCACTGGATGACTCTCAGTCCCTTGAATTTTGTGACCATAATTAGTGACTGTTTAAATCACAAGATCCCTTTGCAGAGGCTTACTATGCTAGGAAAAAATCTGAAAATCAGCGTAAAACACGCTTTTAACACAACCCCACCATGAAAACGAGTGATGGTTCTTCAGCTTCTATGATCTAGCAGACAAAGCCACAATAACTACATATGGCAGTTCACCACTGCACAATATCTGGCCTCTGTTCAATTTTCTTTTTTTTTAGCTAAGATTATTTGCAGTTCTTGATCTTCAGCTGAGAAAAGCTTGGATATATTTGTTTTACTGAACACCTAGTTGAAATACAACTAATGTACAGAAAAGGATATAGGCAATAACATCTACTTTCCAAGTAACATACATGAGTTTGGAAGATATACATGTATCTGGTAAAGTCCAAAAAAATACATACTTACAAGTTTCTGATTATAAATCTCCGCACTTTTAGAAGTCATTAACATATTTTGCATTTAACCTGCTCTCAGAAAATAAGTATCTAATTGAACAGATACACATTCTTCAAAGATAACAACCATAATCAGAATCAAATTTGCTCCAATTCACGTGTACATTTCTGCTTCATTACAACTAAATTAAATAAAAATAAAATTTGTTTGAAACCTGCACAACGATCAGCTGGAGTTGTTTTCTTTGGGATGGCATATTTTTCCAGAAGTTTACATTATATATTTAAAAATTACAGGAAACCAAAACAAATTTAGAATGAATGAAAACTAAAGATCTACACTTCTTCCCCCATTACTGTTCAACCAACCTTCCAGTGAGGTTTTTTGATTGGTTTTGTAACCTGACCCTTTCAGATAAATGCATTTTACCTGATGAAAGAAAACTGATTCAGGCCAAGTTAGAATATAGATAGAATGAGATTACGAAGAAACCGCTATGTTTTAGATAACTGGATGTAAGTTACAATACTCTCACCTCTTTTTTCCAGCAAATATTTACCTTAACATGATGCAATGGACAACTTCTGCCTTCCGAGTATTCTTATTCAGATGCAAGAACTACAAACTGCCAAAGAGAAATGGCATTTTTCCTGTAGAATGTGTGTCCACTCCAGCTAGATTCTCATTATTAACCACTATATGTATTTCTAAGGTTAAATACATTCTGCCTACCTAGATTTTCCCTGCAGTTTCAACTGGATTTTGCATTATTCCCTCCCTGCCCTTAACCTGCGCATGGTTGAACAGCCCCCACGTTCCACCAGACAGACAACCGTCCTGCACTGCTGCCTGGAACGATGCTCAACCACAGCTGGAGAAGCCAAAGCAACTTAGAAATACCGTGGGGAACTTTGTAAATTAAAGGCACTATAGAAATGTAGGCTCATTATACACTCTGATAAGGTGATGAAGAATAAAATTGCTCCCAAGCCTTTTTCAAAGCTTTCAACTGTTTTCCCCCCAAGAGCAATGACATAAAGCAATGAAATATTATTTAAGCCAAGAGGTGCATACTATAAGGTGATTCAGGTAGCACTGCACACAGCTATATACAGCCAATATTCTGTGGCAATGGCTTCTTCAATCATGTTGAACGTTTTGAGACCTCACTCCTCAAAGGTGACATTCACCAGCAGCTGCCTGCCAAGTCTTGGGGTGTCCTGGGGTTGGGGAGAGGGGCCTTGAGGGGACATAAGAATAGGGAGAAAAGGTAAGATAATTTATTTGGTTCAGCTGTTTATAAGACGGAGACCTGGTAAAGCAGATTCTTCAAAAGGTAATCTTAACACTGATTTCCTAACAACCACGGTGGTTTTGTTTTAGATTAGGGACATGCAATCCATTAAGACAACGCATGGTGCCACAGTGAATCTCACCACATATTCACTCCTGGCCATTTTACAACCTCAAATAAGAAAACTGCGAGGAATTCCTCTGGCAACAAAGAGCCGAGTATTTCATAAACCCCGAGCCTGCTTCACGTCCTCGACTCCTACACGCTGACTTCTTCTGATATCAGGCATTCCCACAGCGCAAGTCAAACGCGCAGCGGCTGAACAGGCCTCTCCTATCTAGCCGAGACACCCTCCACTGTCCTCTCACCTTCCGTGGGGTCACAGCAACCAGGCAGAGGAGAAAAGCTCCTGCCCGGAGCACAGGGAAGCTGAGAAATACAGGGAACGGAGACACAGTCAGGAGCTGGAACGAGAACGGGGACGGGGCTGGCGAGCACGGGTGGTGGGCAGAAAGCAGCTGGTAAGAAACTCCACGTAAGAGAATATCACAGATCTAAAAATACTGAGACAGTAATCAGTCAGCAAGCACCACTCCTGCTCCTACACGCTACATGGAGGAAGGGTCTTAGAGAAGGCACAGTAGGTAGTAACTGGAGATTCATTTAACACATTTGGATAAGCGCGGTCATCTAAACCACCAGAAGCCATCTCATTCACACCTGTCTCATTTTGACTGCTTTATATTGCAAATTTGCATTCAGTTAGTACGTGTTCTCTTTTCCTCAATCAACATTTAATGCATTAGCCTTAAAAAAACAAAAGGATGACAACATTTGAATTTCTTGCAAGTTCATCCACATTCTTACAGATGCAAGTGACGATCCCAGAGATTTCTTTCCCAGGATAGAAGGTAAAACTGAAGCAAACACAGAAGAGAAAACGAGCTGTGTTCACCTTCCTGTGAAGGAACCACCTGAAGTCCAGACTTGCCAGATACTGCTCAAGCTCATTCCTGCTGTCGAGGAGCCTTAACCACACATCTTAAGCTCCAGCCTGACATCCAAAAGACTCCAAATGGAACCAAATACTATTCTGCTTGTAAGTAGGAGCCCAATTAAAAGATTATTTCACATATACTAATGATTCTGCAAAATGCATGATAAATTGGGCATCTTCACAGGAACAAGATGTTTTCCTTCAAAGAAAAAAAAAAAACACACAAAAAAAACCCCAACCAAACACACCACTGTGATCCTTTCCAAGCAGATTCTTCAAAATCTGTTCAGATGAGGCATTCTTTTTTTTGTTCTACAGAAAAAAAAAGTCTTCAATGGCTTTTTTACTAGAAATAGTGGAAAAACATGATTTCTGCTTGCCAAAAACCAACTGGATGATATACTCCTCAGTATGGTTGAAAGGCTTGTGTATTGTAAAAGTAGAAAGTAGCAGCAATGTTAATCTGAAAAGTCATCGAAAAAATTTAGACATACAAACTGAATTAAATAACATTGTACAAATCATGTATTAGTAAGCCTTTTATCTCATCCCTTTCTAATAAATGAAATAAGATAAAAGAAATCTCAAGAAATATGAAAAAGGAAGGTAGCTTAAAGCTACGTGAAAGCTCATCTCACTACCCTAGCAAAATAAAAACTAAACCAAAAATGTACTGTGTGCCCATTTATAATGAATGACATTCTTGCACATTATTGCCCTTCATTTTAGACAAAAAACAGATGTCATTTATAAATGGTTAAGTAACTCAGCAAGGAATCATCTGATCCATTTGTGAACATTTAAAAGTGATCATAAGACAGACGACTAAGAAAATGCAACCTCTACACTAGCTCAGGCACAACACCGTGCCTCACCAGACCTGCTGGTCTCCAGATACTTGTACCTTGCAAAATCTGCGCGTATTAGAGGAACGGACCGGAGGATCGCACGAGCCGCTGCGAGCGGAGAACAGGTGATTCACTGCATGGAAACCGCCTGTGTCAGCTCCTTTCTGGTTTACAGAGAGGTGAGGACAGCGCGCAGCTCCTGGCAGCGCGTCCCTGCACCGCACGCCTCGCAAAGCCGCCCAGCCCGGAGGTTCCCTGCGATGCACACAGGAGTATTTCAGCCACGCAAGTGACATTCGCACAAGTAGTACAGGTTGAAGTAATCCAGATTAAAAGAGAATTAGCCCTTTTCAAAACACGTATAATCCAAAAAGTATCGGACATACGCAGAAAGCGCTGAGGAAAGGTATACAGACTGACGAACCGACTAGAAGGACTAAACAAATTTTAGTACAACAATATCCTTCAGAACAGTATGTTCAAAATCAAGGTACTATATTTATATATGAACACTATGAGGATGAAAATCTGAGCAAGTGAAAAAAGAGCTCCTGAACAGAAGGAAAAAGAAACTGAAATGCTGTAGAGGCACCTGAACCTCTAAAAATAAATAAATAAAAATTAGTTTAACAAGGAAGTTGATAAACTAATTTTAACAAATACTTGCTCTGCATTTATTCCTTTGTTACTCAACTGTTCCCAAAATAGTGGGAAAGGAAGTAAAAAAACAAAAAACGAACAACAACAAAAAACCACACCAAACAAACAAAAAACACAACAACAACAACAAAAAAACAAAACAAACACCACACAAACCACAAAACACTACACAACTACAGAATGACACTTGCAGTGAAAACAGAAATGACCAGAAAGGAACACAAGCACAGGTACAGGTAGAAGACAGACAACGACCACCAGTGTCTACCTGGAGAGAGAGCAGGAGTATTGGGTATGGACTGTGAGGAACTATAAGTGTGACAATGTATAGGAATAATGACCCGAGAGCAGTAGAAGACAGACAGGCAGGATGAAAGAACTAGAGAAGACATGGGGAGTAGGACCTCAATTGCTCTGTCCCCTGCAACGGGGCACAGCCGACACCACCCAGGCCTTTCTCCATCCTCCATCCCGTCCCAAGCCTTTCTCCATCCCTCCCTTGGCTGCAAGGCAAGAAACAATTCACATCAAGTCTGTTATTCCTGTGCGGGGCTGAAGGATTAGCGTGTGTCTGATGAAACTTTCTCCTCCCTACCAGCCTCCAGCTCCTGTGATTCTTGGATGTAAGGTGGTGCAAATGGGGGCAGCTTCTCTCCCCCACGATTCCTCCTTCCTCCCTTTTTTTCATTCTCTTGACAATAACTCTTCAAACAGAAAGGGGAAAAGCAGCTGCAATCTGAAGAGCTGAATATCGCTTGTCTGTATCACACAAATTTCTACCTAACAAAAAGTTTCTGTAATTATTACAGACAGTGAGTAATGTGACTGGTCTGACAATTGTCAGTATTGGATTAGTATTAAAGTATAATTCAATGCTATAAACACACATTTTAAATTTCTCTTTTTTTAAACGAAGATACATACAAAAATCACTTTATATTAAATCAGCATCCTATGGGCATCAAATTCAGACATGATGCAAACAAGGAAATTTTAATTTAAAATGATTTGTGCTTGCTAAGGCTAAATTTTTGGAAGCATGATTGAGATAAAGAGGTTTTAATCACAGTCTCTGTTGTTTGACACATCATGTGCTGTCCTCTAACTCCTAAATTCCTCATGTCAGATCTGTGCAGATGATACTATTTCACTGCTCACTTCTCTCACAACCAACCTCTATCGTATTTTACAGAGCAAACAACATTCCCACTAAATCCAGGCCAGATGATCCCTGCCATAGTCAGGCTCATTACTGCAGGCTGCATTTGGCACACTTCATCTTATGCAGCACCATCTCTCCCCTACTTCAAGCTTTGATTAATAAACTATCATTTTTAATTCAAGAGCTCTTCATCTCTCCCCAGAAGAATGTGATATCTTCAAGGGATGCTTTGTGGGCCCACTTCCTCTCTTATATTTACAATCACACCATACCTCTGCGGCATCTGCTAGAAAATTGCCTTTCCCCTCCATCCTTTGCCCATGGTACCAGTATGTCCAGCAAGCTGGACAAGGCTACAAAGTGGTACCTAAGAAAAAGTTCAGGGCTTGAAGTATTTGTTGCCCAAATAGCCTTTCCACCCTTCCTTCAGAAAAAGGAAGCAAATCATTGCCCTGCAAGGGAATTCTGGGCTGTGGATCACTACCAGGCTGTGCTGCCCTCCCTGCTCCAACATCATCTTCATGCCTGCATTTACAATACATACAGCTGCTAATAGAGATACAAAAGCTTGAAAGTTAAATAGCAACAAAAATCTCTAGGATTCAACAGAACTTACTAACACTCACCACCTAGTAGATGACCTTTTTCCACATGAATAGGAGCAAGACAAATAGGAGCAAGACAAAGAAATGCAAGATACCCATAAAAGTAACGTCAGCAGAAATGAAACTGAAAAACTATCAGTTGTTTTAAAACTAAGCTGAAAAGGCTTGGGGTTTTAAGAACAAGCTTTACAGAGTTCATGTGACCATAAATCAGGCTTGGGATGGCTGCACATGGCACCACAAATTCAGTATCTTCAATGTCCAGGAGAGACCAGAAAAAGCAAGAAGGAAATGGCTGTTTCACTCTCCACACTGCATTAGATCAGCAAAAAGAAAACCTCACACCTATGAAAAAGAAAAGCATCAGTTAATTAGAGTTTGATCTTTCTCTGAATTTGGAATTCAGTTATCAGCTATCAGCAACCAACCAATTTAAACTCAACTACAAATCCAGTGTACTGTAAAATTAGAATGGTTACAGATCCCCAGGGCAAAGGAAGATCCCTAAAGGCTGCAGCTATTTGGGTTTCCCCTCTGGGATCAGAAATAATTGCAAATAGTAATTGTGTTTGGTCACTATTTTTGGGATCTGTTTTCATATACCAATGAACAGTTCCCAAACACAGGCACAGAACTAGGGAGCAGCTCTCAAACAACAACAAAAAAAATATGCAACAACCAGCAACTCAATCAGCACTGAAATTTGATTATTTTTCAACAAAATAATTATTTAGTATAGTGCTAGAGTAAAACAAGAATGTAAAAGTTTACTATTTCAACTAAGTGACACAGTGCTTTTCTTTTATCTTTTACAAGAAGATTCAAAAACTTGCACATGTCCTCACACTCAAAAAACAAAGCATGAAGCCAGAGGACACCTGAAGCTTTCCACTAAAGAATCTACGGTAGGATGACCAGCTGTTCACCACAGGTATCTCAAGAAAAACATTAAAGTTTGAGACTACTATAAGAAAATACAGTCATGGTTGGTGAAGTGGGTTCTTGAGCTGTTAAAATCTGTACTTTCAGTGAAATTTAACTACTAAGACCTGGCACCTAAAATGTCTCCTAGGGAGAATTAACACAAACGCTTCAAGAAGTAGAAGCTACAGCCATACCCCAACATCAACCCAGAATCTCCTGGATTTTCCTTTTAAGTAGTTTTTCAAACACTAAACCAAATGTATACTGCTTAGCTTAAGGGATACAACAAGCCCAAAGAAAATAACTTCCCTAAGCCCAGAGGAGGGGAAAAAAAAAATTTTAAAAAATCAGATATTTCTAGAGAGCAAGACCATTACAATAAGCATGCTTCTTAAGTATTATTTTTTATTTAATATAACACTTCAAAAGACAGATAAAACAGCAAATCTAAATTAAGCTGAAAAAAAAAAAATCTGTTCCAATTAAAATTTCTTCCTCACCTATTTTACCATCAGGAGCTCTCCATTTGTTATTTATTGTTTCTAGATAGTGTTTCAAATATCAAAAGACTTGCATAAAAACCATACTACTTCTTCAAGTATTACTTCATGCTACCAGAAGTACCAAAATAAAGCTGGGAGTGACCCAGAAGTGAATTTGGTAAACTTCACACACAGTGCAAAGTAATCTTCCCTTTATATATATATAAAGAGAGAGAGACAGATAAAGAGAGAGAGAGAGTGCAAGTGATCACTTATAATAGTACAATTACAATGGTGTCAGCATATCAGAACATATACTGAGAAGCAAACCTTACAGGCAAATAAAAAGCTTGACTTAAAAGAACCAAATTCCTTGCACTGGCTAATTAGTCTGCTCTGTGATCACACATTTAAGTTTTCATATCAGAAAAACTCATTTCACTTTGTCACTGCTTTTCAAGCCAGGATACTTTATTTACATCAGGCTGCAAGGACTAGGCAGTGCTAAAAGCTGCATATTAATAATAATCAAAACCAAACAGTACTCTCAGATGTCAAGTGCCCATGGTCACATTACATGAAGAAAAAGGACCATACAACCAGTCCCCCCCATCTGACTGATAACACAAATTACAGTGCTCGCTAGCTGGTAATTAAAGAGTTTTAGCAGCAATGAAAATTGGAATCCAAAGGAATCCTAAGTGTTGGGATTCTGGAATTATCGTCTTCATAATGAATCACTGTAAACCTCATATTAGAGCAGCCACCTGAAAAGTGCTCAAAAACTGGGAGAAAAGTAACATTTCTAGCATTAATTCTATTCATCTGAAAACTGAAAAGCACTAAGCATTTGTATTGGATGAATATATACACACACCTGCAGTATGTATAGAAGAGCCAAAGTACAATCTCACAAATGTAAACTCATTAACTAGTTCCTTAGTATCTCATTTAGTTCATAAATGAAGACAAACCACTGAATTTATATAAAAATCATAATTAAAACAGATAGCCAAGGCTGTCACTCATCTCACCCTCCACTACTCGAGAAAGTTGCTTAGAGAGAAAAGAAAACTTAACTCTTGATAGGGAGACAAGGGTCCGAACAGTCATTTTACACTCCGCACTTAAACAGAACCTGAAATTCAGTCCATGAGCTTTTACAGCCACACACAACCCATGCAGAACTCTTTCTGCAGCTCCTCATCCTCTGCTCATCATCTCCAAACACGTCACAGCTTTGTCATTGAAAAAGCGCAAGAGAAAAGTTCAAACCATTATTAGATTCCTATTTAGAAAAAGCATTAGGTAATAATCAGCAGCACTCTGAAAGCAGCACTCACATACAAACCTTCCATGCTCCCTCTCTCTAATTTTGCACAACCACCTTGTGTCTCTAGACAGATTCACAAACAGAATAACTCCATAGCCAAAAGCTCCAGCACACCGGTTCCTTGGCAGTATAACTCATGTCACCCCGAAATAAGGGAACACAGACAAGCAGTTGCAACGAGCAGCTTTCACACTCTCCACACCATTCTACCTTGTGTTAACTTGCTTTCTCTGTCACAAAGTAAGAAATTACAGCAAAGATTACAAAAACTTACTCTGGAGCAATTTTTTTTGTTGGAACTCTGTGTAGTGTATTTTCACTGCCAATTAAGGGGCTTCACAGATTAAGGAGGTCCAAAAATTACATTGTTATAATACAAAATGATGGGAAAAATCAGGAGATGCAGCCCTAAAGCATACTTTTAGATTACCATGGTATACAACTGATCAGTTTACCTTAAATATTTTTGAAAGACAGCCAACAAGCTGGCCCAAAGAATCAACAGTGTGCAAACTGCAAAAGTGTTCCTGCTAACATGAAGCAGGTTTAAGTAGTTTCAGTAGACACTAGAAGTCATAAGAGCGAAAGCTGTTACAAACACAGACTGCTCGTTCCAAGACTTTACATGTTGAGAATAACACACAAACATTTGCCTGAAGAGACTGAAGTTGTGTGTCCATAGTTTATATACACCATTAGCTTTGAAACCAAGATGAGAGCAGCCTTCTTTTAGTGTTAGTAACACAGAGGATCACTAAAGAAATGAGAGGTCGCATACAGACCACAACCAGTTCAGGATCCTTTCAGGCAACATGACTACTTGTTCTCACACCGCAGGTTCCACGCTGCTCTGCAGGGCTTTCATTATTGACAAAAATTCCATGGCAGTAACGGGTTTGCACCCATTTGCCTCGCTCCGCCTTTCACCTCCCTGGAAGGAGCGAGGAGTTTGGGGTTGGGATCTACCTCCGCTCCTCACCCGTGGGGAGCTCAGCGTGGGTCACCCAGCTGGTTTGGTGACCCCCAGCACGTGTAGCAACTGGGTTCCAGATCCCCCTGTCCCAGCAAGGAAGGCAGACCAACCCCATTGCCATTGCTGCTGGTAAAAACCTTCCCTGTAATTCCTGTGTCTTCATTTCTCCAAGCAGATGCAAAAGCCATAGCGCATCTCATGTCAAAAGGTCAGAAGGTTACTTCAAAGCTATAAAAGGCTACAAGGTCTTTCTGATACTGTAACAGCAAGTTTAGAAATTACTTTGATTTTCTCAGGGCTTTTGAAGCAGAACATTTCACCAAAAGCAAACACACATCTTGAGAGATGCAAGCAGCTGCTCCAGAAGAGAAAAGCTAGTTCCTTAGGGCTACAAAGTCGGTGAAGGGTTTGGAGAAGAAGCCGTATGAGGAGTAGCTAAAGTCACTTGGTTTGTTCAGTCTGCAGAAAAGGAGATGGAGAAGAGTCTACAGCTTCCTCACCAGGGGAGGACGAGGGCCAGGCACCGAACTCTTCTCTTTAGTGACCAGTGACAGAACACGAGGGAATGGCAAGAAGATGTGCCGGGGAAGTTTAGGTTGGACATTAGGAAAAGGTTCTTCACCCAGTGGGTGCTGGAGCACTGGAACAGGCTCCCCAGGGAGGTGTCACGGCCCCAAGCCTGACAGTGTTCAAGAAGAGACTGGACAACACCCTCAGACACACGGTGTGAACTGTGGGGTTGTCATATACAGGGACAGGAGTTGGATTCGATGATCCTTGTGGGTCCCTTCCAACTCAGGACACTCTACGATTCTATGATTTATTCTCCTCTCTTTCTCTTTTATTTTTACACAGCCTGATTTTGAGAAAAACATTTAGGTTTTCATTACCACAGGAGGGCAGGAGCATGTAATGCTGGTGCCGATTTCTTCTTAGCGAGAGGAGAACAAACAGTGGGAACCGGAATGGAGAAAGAGCCAAGTCAGACACCGGAGCGTGATGAAAATTCAGTCGTACCAACAGAGTTAAGTGCTTGTTAATGAAGGCGTATGCATCCCATCTGCTGGCTACAGAAGAGCTGGAATGGCTTCAAAAACATTCCAAGACAGACATACCATCAAACACTTGATGGGAACGCATGATCCCTACTCAGAAGTTTACCCCGCTGATTTCGGCAGGACCGAGTACACACAGACAGACACACACGGGCACCGGGGCTATAGGACACAAACCGTGTCCTTGTCACACATTAGCTGTCACTGCCCCTTGAGAACAGAAGTCCTTCCAGTGTCATTTGTTTATTCATTAATTCTGATTTCAGGAGAAAGTTCTGGCATGCACCCAACAGCTAATTGGTTCAATAAACAGCATCTCGGTTTAGAAGAAGAACATGAGACTACCGTGAGAGCATGCAACTGAAACCTCGGTGTCTGTTTGGGTATGACTTAGGGCTTCTCGAAAGAGCTGGATTGCAAAGACAAGACTATACAGTTTAAATGCAAGGAATAACAACCCACATTTCCCTGAAGATTTCTTATTGGGAAGAGAAGTTACTACTGTAAAAACGTGCCTAACAGTGACCTAAACCAGAGAAAATAAATTTATGGATGAGGTCATGGAAAAAAAATAAAATAAAATAAAAACACACAACAGGGTGTTGTATTTATTATGTGAATTACAACTCATGGCTATAATGTTTAAACTTTTGTTTCCTTCCTAACTAGGCCTGCCACACACAATATGCTATCAAGAAAGCTGCCAAACAATTGTTTGAATATTCCAAAAAGCAAATATGTAGCCCACCAGGAAAAACAAATACGATAGCCTGAAATCTGCCGTCACCTGCACACTGTCCAACTGTTCAAAAGAGATAGAGGGACTTGACAGAACAGAATTTGCTGCACAAAGACAGGTTCCCAGGTATCTTAATTCATGTTATTTACTAAGAAATTTCCCTTTTCCTGGAAAGAAATAATCCAAAATCTTAAATTCAATATAACTCATGTAAATGCCAGTATTACAAAATCCTCTTTAATAAGAAATATTTTAGGTTTTGCAAATACCGTATAGTAGCCATTAGATTTTAAAATCTGTTAGAAAAGTAATTGTCACAGATTTAGTATGTTAGGAATATTTGAACTGAGGCTTCATTTATCTCATTCATCTCTTCAATATGAAAATTGTGCAAATCACTTCAAATTATGCATATTTTATAGGATTTTTCTTGGCTTTAAACCCTTTGATTATACAATAATTCATCTACAAGAAACATTTTAAAAAGTCACGTGCTCTAACTGCCGTGTCAGAAGCAACAGCAAAACGGGTTTTCATGATAAGTCCTTCATATTCTGCTACAACCAGCGTTTTTCAGGACAATATAGATGGGTTTTCTGGTAGCCCTTCACTTCCTTGTTTAGGAGGTCACTTTTTTTTTTTGCACTATTTCTTTTTATAAAGATCTATTTCTGACTGCTGTGGACTTTTGTTTACATATTAAGCCACCTGATGCCTCCAGGAGCCATATAGTTTGCAAGTGAAGTCATTTTCTCTCCGCTCCACACAGCGACTTGGTGTAACTAAATGCTTCTAAACAGGACTTGGCATTTACAGAAATCTAAAGACTCTTCTCTGTGCGGTTATCCCTTAGAACTAAAAGAAATGCACGGTTCTGCTTTTCTGCAGTAGCTGACTCAAGGAGGAGGTGGAAGGGGAATATAAAAGAGTACAAAACTCTACCATCACAATTTCCAAAATCCATCTAATGAAGACAATAAGGATTATACAATTATTTCCTTGCCTTGAGGGTTGATTCGGGGCTTTTTGTTGAGGTAGCGGGGGAAGCACTGAGAGATTATAGGATTTTTTTTTTTTTTTATGAGGATGGAATCATCTCCAGTATTTTGCTGGACTAGGTATAAAATGATGGAAAAATAAGACTGAAGCTAAGAACCTGAACCCTTGCACGGCACTAAGAACTTTACTCAGCACCTGGCTGCACGGTATGTATGGCTTTAGCCAATTATCTGTAAATTTACTAGGACCTGTGCTATACAAGCTTTAAGTTTCAGTGACAGGCTGAATTGAATTGCTCTCTCATTCAAAAATAAAAATAAAAAAATCTATGTAACAGTTAAAACGGTTTTAAAAAAAAGAGTATTTTTTTGCTTTATGTATTTTGACATACAACATGAGAATTTCCTCCCAGGATAAATATAAATAAACACAATCAATCCTGTGATTTACAAACAGATTATAACCTAACTTTCAGCCTCAAAAAAATACAACAGTGTGAAATCCTATTATTCAGAAGACTGGACAGTTCACATACTACAAGTACACAGGTTACCACTCCTGCCAGTCACAAGAGAGCAGCCTCATTCCAAAGAGAGAGTAAAATCCCCTATTTGCCAGGATTTCAACGACTGGGACACAGATGAGAAAGGAAAAGCAAGAAGTCCGACTCCCCACGATCATTGCTGTACTTCAGCTATAAATAAGTATCAGGCCTTGGTCTTTTTGGCTGCCGGTCAAGTATGTCTTCATAAAAGTAATTAATATGTTTATTTTTCTTCCCAGTCAACACAACATGATAGACCAATGGATCATTCAGACCATTCAGACTGTCATGAATCACCTCTTCGACTTCTGATTTAATACTAGTTTCTATTAGGATGGAAACACCAAAAGCATAGATCTAAATACAATAGCAAATCCTAAAGTGGTTTTGCCATATTCTTTGAGGCACTAAACCAACATTATGTGTAACATCTAATGGATAATTAAAATCCAAGTATATGGAAAGTATAAATACACTACAGCTTAAGGTTCTCAGGTGTCAGGGCTTCAGGATTATTTTTATTCTTTCATTTAACATTATTTAACCTTGTATTTCCATGTCTATTGCTATAAATACTCTAAACTTCTAGTACACACAGGTTTTTGACAGGATGTGTGTGTATATATGTACTGTATAAATATATACATAAATATATATCAAATATATATTTAGACATATAAATATATATAAATATAAATACCTACCGTATTATAGTAATATGTATGTTGTTTGCAGCACTAAGCAGAATTCTTCACATTTAAGTGAATCATCAATCATCATGTAGAAGTTATAAGTACATTTATGGTTTCTCGCAATACTACCACTGCTTCAGGAAACTGTTTTCGTAACTTTAGTTCCAACAGAGTCATTCATTATATCATTAAACTGAACTACTACTGCCTAAATATGTGCAAACAAGTGAGAGAGTGACATCAGATATCTAAACCAAAATTGAACACTTGATTTACACATACATTTCTTGCTGCAGTTTTCACAAACTAAACTATGTAAGACAGAGCAAGCCTTAGGATCACAACTGATTAGCCAAAAATATAAATAATAGTTTAATATATTATCCTTCCTGAAATTTGACACAATACATTAATAACAAGGCTGTAGCTACAAGAAATTAATTCAAACCTGTAAAAGATGGCATTCTATGCTGATTTTTAAAAGCCTCTATGCATCTACAAATCACTAAGAGTCAAGGCAGTGATACTAATCCCTGTTCTGTTTAAGAACGTCATAAAGCAAACTTTTGACAGATAGGTGATGGCAATCTGCCACCACTACCCAAAAACAGTGTCTGCTTTCAGTCACATCACCGTATCAACACTTTCAAAGGAAATTCGGGGTACTTCTGGTAAAGTTAGTCACAAGTCATCGAATGTTTCAGCACTAAAACACTGGTGGCACAATATTTTGCATTCCTTATGCATAAAATATTCCCACAGACACCTATAGGATTTCTGGAAATAAATGCAAAACCAAGTCTCAAACAAACATGTTCTGCAACCCCAAATATAGTGATTTTAGAAATTGTTGGTGAAAAACTACCCAAGCTTTAATTTTTCTTCCTCCAAGTGCCTGCACCAACCTGTGGGCTCAATGGAGCGGGAGATTAGAACACGGATGTGTTAAAATTGCACCTCATCACAAACAGGCCTCACTTTTTAACACAGATGCACTTCAGGACCCCCCTCCAAAGCAACACCAACCCAAACAAGAAGCGTGTTACAGAAAGAACCTATTTTGAATCCCAGCAGTCAAAGCAGTGAGAGAGTGAACTGAGATGTGCTGCAATATTTATGAAGCCATTATAATGCAAATGCGTAAGGTATTAGAAAGGCTATTTGCATTGGTGCATAGCCCCTTCAGTCTGTGCACAATGACAACAGAAAGAACAATTAGGATGCGTGCGTAACAAAACCCCGCTGACTACAGGGTAGGCAGGTCCACTGAACTGGATACAATATCTACGGGATCATCAGGGCTCCATGGAAAGAGTGTCTGCTGGATCACTCCACACATCTTCCTCACAGGCAGAATAGGATACACTTTAGGACACAGAAGCCTGTAGAGGATTAGCATGGCAAGGGTAAGAGCAAGCTACAACCGATTTACTGCGAGCACCAGTCACGTGTTTCTCAAGATGAACAACCAGGCTGGGGCACAGCTCATCTCCCCAGGGCTGCAAAATCCTGACACCGCTGACAGACAAGCAGCAAACTTTCAACTATGCTAAAAAATAATAAATAAAAGAAACAGATACACACCTTCCTGTGGCAGAAAATACTCTCCAGCACTTTTTGTAACAAAAAGGGCAGCAAGCGTGCAAATTAGGTCTGTATGTGGATATACGACACTTTTGTAGAGAAGCAAACACATATGTTCGAGCCTTTCCTATTTTTTTCTGTGTCCACCTTAAGAGTAAAACAATGCTAAAAGAACCAAGTGTACAGGCATGCCAGATTGTTTTAAGAAGTTCTTCGACCATGCGTCCTAGTATTTATCTACACCAATTCACGGCCTCTTAACATATTCTCAGGCTGATCGGCATGTCTACAATCATACCAGAGGCCCTGTTCTCATGTGTTTCTCTTGTAGAGTAATACAGATAAAGTGTTTCTTAAACTGCAACGATTTTAAAAGTCTAAAATTAACTATGTGCTATAAAATTACTTTTTTTAAAGGAAATTATAAACACTGCATAGTTTCTGTACCAAGCATATCCATTACCTAGAGGTTAATGACAGAAAAATTCTTAGCAATTAAAATTCCCTTTTTACTCAGATACCACTGTTTTGCTATACTGAAAATGACTTTATTGAACCAATTTTCGTGTCGGAGGATGCCCAGATTTAATAGTACATTATGTGCATTTCACAACACAGTCAAGCCCAAGCAATGCAGCAAAAACAAGCAAATTAAGGTCAACGGCTAATTCCGCAAACATTACCTGCTTATTATACAACCTGTTACATTTTATCCCGGTACATTTTGTAACATAGCAAGACTACTGTATCAAACAGACCAGACTACATCAGCCAGTACAATTTTAATGTAAACAAGCGTTCTTTTTCTCTCTACAATCTAGTTACAACTGGCTGTTTAATCTGCACTGCTGTGTCCTCCCCAGCCCTCTCTTGCACACACACACACTAGAAAAAGAGAGACAGAAATATCTCCTGAGATGCAGTTGCACACAGTAAAAATAAACACAAGGTATTGCAATGACAGAGAGGAAAGCAAGCCTCGCTTCAATTAAGAGCATCCACAAAGCTGCCACACACACACACACAAAAAAAAAAAAAAGGAGCCTTTGGGTGGGAAATGCTGAAAGCCAAGCTGAGTGAGAGGGTAAGGAGACACCCGAAATGCCCCGTGGAGGAGAGCCGAGGTGAGGTGGGCACTGGATGAGCCGGCCGGAGCTGCAGTGGGCGAGGGGATGGGGCGAGCGCTGCCGTCCCCCCCTCCACACACACAAGTTTTCATCTTTCTTCAGACACGATGCTGCTGAAGAGAAACGGCTCCTTTTTAGCACCCAGCCAAATTCTCCTCGATGGTATTTCGGTAACATCTGAGATCTCTTAACGCGGTTTTGTTTCCTCATCATCATGCTAAGCCTTCCCAAGAGAGAGCCCTGTTATTTGCAGGGCTTCATCAGCCTTGACGAGAAGGGATCACAAAATGTGATCCTTCTCATTCGTAACAAACAGAAGATACTTTTGCAGCCTTAATTCAATTAACATGCCCGAGGAGCGTGCACACATGCAAGCACATACATCCACCTATTTCGCGGGTGCTGTACAGAGGTCGGCAGCAGCCGGCCTGCACGGTGACAAGCCAGGACTGTCACACACATGCCGCTTCAGCAGAAACATTCTTTTCTAGAAAGCCACAGCCAAGTAACAATCAATCCAAGGGTTTCCTAAAAGGCACACGAACAGCGATCTTCAGAGCAATTAATTTCTGTACATAGGCTAAGAGTGCAGGAACACAGCTGGAGAAAATATTCGTCGTCTGAAAGAATCCCTCCAATCGCACAGAATTCCTGGAGGAGAATATACCCGTCAGTGCGATTTAAGTGTCACCATAACAAAGGAACGCCCCTCCCAGCACCTCCTGCCTTACAGATATGTCACCCTGGGAAGGAAAAACTAGACTGGGAACAGCAGCTATTCGCAATCAGCACTGTTTATCAACCCTACCCTTGCCATCACCCCTAAGAAAAAATGTTGGGGATTGTTTAACATTTCTAGAAAGAGCAGAATAAAGGAATGTGGCAGAAGACAGCATCCTCTTTGAGGATGCCTCAGTATTCCTCAAAGGAAGGCTGTGGACACAAGAAAAGCTTTGTCTGGAATTATCTTTCTGTTCTACAAGATTATAGATAAAATTAATTTTGCCTGATGTACATGTTTTGCCTTACCACACATACAGACAACCTGATGGCTGACAAACATTAGCCTAAATTAAAAGGAATCCGGCTTTAAATTACTAAAATAATCTCCCATTTTACTCATCCACAGCAAAGAATAATTACACAGAAAAGTAAAACAGTCAAGCCCAAATAATTCAGCAGGAATTAAGAGGATAAGGGTGTTACTAAAATTAAAATATACGCACAACAGTGTAATAACAAATTCATAGGATACAGTAAATCTTTCCCAAAACCAGGCTAGGATTATATCAAGATCATCACACAGCATATGCCTGAAATATGGCTGTAAATAAGTGTGACTTAATTTGACCACCGCCTACTTTAAGCCCTTGACTTTATAAATAGAAGCATCCAATAATGACTAGTGATTAAAAAAACCCCAGTTTAGAAGGCAAAAAGAAGAAACAATAAGTAGAAAGGCAAACATGCAGACAAGAAACAGCAGAAAATTAAGACCCTGAGGTAATTACTAAAACCAGCTTAATTTCTATTTTGATAGTCCAAACAAACCCCAACTGAGTACCGCAGCAATGACAATACACACAATTACAACTCCTTGGTCATGAATATTCTGCCTCAAAAGTGCCTGCACATGTGCAGAACTGAATAAAATGCATGCTTCCATAGTCCCACCTCAGATACGTGAGTTACAAATTGCTATTGCTACTTCAGTACTTTGTAACTGTTTTCTCACACATTGCGACTTTCTATTCCATCTCCGTACCTGCTCGTAAATAAGCCGGTAGAGTTAAGCAGCAGCATAGTTTCACCAAACTTCAGTTCTGCTGAATTTCTGTACAGCCCATGCTCAGTTGCAATTTTAGTCAACGCACTCAGCCGTTCACCTCAGCTAAGGTTAGTGCCACTTTTTAACCTTTTCCTAGAGAAAGATACGTACAACTTGGTGTAAACACCTTCTACAGCCACAAATAGAGGCGGGAAGCTGTCACACCGCTTTCTCTGGGACGCCTCTCCGTTTTAAATACGGGGAAAATCACCTGGCTAGGCAGGAAGGTGACGGCTTTGGAAAGGAGGTTGTGCCTCCCCGGCTCCATCAGAGCTGCCACACCAAATCCACCGGGTGAAACAGGAAAGGAGCCTCACGCCTGCACGGGAGGGTGGGGGCCAGCCCTGGCACACAGCGGCAGATGTAATCATTACCCTGGACGCCGGTAATCATTACCCTGAGCGTCAGAGCCACCGCACACACGCGAAGCCTCTTAAATTTCTCTTCGCCAGCTCTCGGTACCGGCGGCTGGAGGGGAGGAGGAGAGGTGAGGCTGTAAAGCGGAGCTTCCTCCTTTCTTTCTCTGTTTTGTTGTTGTTGTGGCGGTGGCTGGTCGATGCCACCGCCCGGCAGCCCGGAGGCGCGGGGCAGCCCCGGCGGGACGATCGGCCACCGCCGCCCCTCCGCACGCAGCGGGCGGCCCCCGGCCCGGCCCGGCCCACCTGCCCCGGGCCCCGCGGCGGCCGGGCGGGGCTGCAGCCGCCGGGGCGGGCGGGCGCGCACACACACACACACACACACACACACACACACACACACACACACACACTCGCCGGGTGCCGGTGCGCGGAGCCCGGCCGGGCTGGGCTGCCCCGCCGCCGAACCCCCGCTGGGGCGGCACGGGGCGCTTCCCCCGCCCGGGTACCTGCCGCCCGGGCCCTCCCCGCCTTTGTGCCCGCGGCCTCCCGCCGCCGCCCCCGGCCCACCCCGCCCGCTGTCAGCCGCCGCCTCAGCGCGCCCCGCCGCCCCCGAGCCGAGCCCCGCCGCCCCCCGGCCCGCCGCGGGCCCCCGCCCGGCCGCCCCGTACCGTGCGGCTCCGCCATCCTCCCGCGGCGCGCTCGCCCCCCCTCCCCGCCCGCCCCTGCCGGCCACCGTCTGTGCGCACCGAGCCGTCACGGGACTCCCCGCCCACAGACCTCCCGCGGCACCACGGGGGCGGGGCCGCCGAGGCGCGGGGCCACCGACCGCTTCCGGGTTACGGCGCCGCCGCCATCTTGGCAGCGGGCGGAAGTGGCCCGGTTGCCCCTGGCGACGGCGAGGCGGCCGGACGGGCTGCAGCGGCCTGCCGGGGCGGGAGCGGCAGCACGGCGCGGTCAGACAGGGCTCCCCGCTGTCTCCGCGTCTTATCTCGGTGTCCCGTGAGCACCCCCCGCCCGGGGCCTGGCGGCTGCCGGGCACCTCACCGGGCAGCCGGGCCTGCGCTGCCTCGCACCGGAGCCCCCGCACGTCCCGGTGAAACCTTCGGGCACGTCACCGCTGCGACACGGAGGAGAAACTTGTCAGGATTTCCCCCAGTGAGGAGGGCAGGCGGCTTTTGGCAGCAGCTCATGAAAGTATTACAAATAGGAGCTGTTTTCCCACCAGGCCACTGTTTAACTGGAGAGTTTGCCCCCCAGGACAGACAGGATCCGAAATTCTCATATAAGGAGTTCATATCAAGTATCTCCTCTCACTGCTGTACGCGCATCACCCCGCTCCTGCCATGGGTCACCTGTACCAGCCGAGACGTGACAGAAAGCTGGCACCTCAGCACAGTCAAAACCATGAGTGAATTTGGGAGACCTTTCCTACATCAGCTGTGTGCTTTCCATCAGTTTTTTGCAAGTTTTGTCAACCATCGAGGCTCGTTTCAGCGAAACAAGGCTCCTGGCATTTGCTTATTTGGGTTCTGCCAGTTTCCTTTGTGTGAGTCTTTGGCAAACCAGACAGTTCAATGTGGTTATACGCTTTTTTACTGATAAACGCTGAACAGCATTAAAAGCAGAATTGGCTTTTTGGCATAGTGGGTCACAGGGCGGGAACCAGGTGTAATTTCCTAATGACCATATTTCTTACAAGGATTGGATGTTTATTTGTTGTTGTTACTCAATAAAACCTTCAGTGCAGACAGTGCACCAGTCCCCTACAAGACATGAAAATACACACTTTGCCCTGAAAAGCCTGGAGTCTGAAAGAATTTTTCCATGTGTAGCTTATTTGAACACACATATATAACTACATATTCTGTATTAAAGATCATAGTGTGTGTTCACCATGCACAGGGAGGATCTGAATGTTTTGTTGACTATGTACTTTACATTTCTCGGGCTCTTTGTGTACCCAGTTTCTTTAGCATTGGAGAACTATGTACAAAAGATACATGCTACGTGTACTCTTGTTCTGTTAGAGATCTTACTTCTATTTCTACTTGCTTCGCTTTCAAAAATATCATTAGAAATCTAAAAAAATGTTATTTTATACTCAGAAGAACTGGTTTGCTCTTTTCATGATGAAACATAAAACTGAAAAGCCGATATAAAGCAGAGCAGGACAATTGTCACTAGACAAGGAATCAGCCAAGAAATTTACACTGATAACTCCACCCTTCTGCTGCAACTCCTTAAATATGTCTTATGATATTAGACCAATATCACGGTAATACTTGTGCCAACGATCAGAACTAACAGACATTTTTGCAAAGGAAAAATTCATACATGCAAGATTTGTTTTTAATCTGCACAAATAGAGTAGTTAATTTTATACCCTCCTACTGGATGCTGGAGAGCTCAGCTCCAACCTACTCCCAGCCTCCATCAGCACTGTTTGTCCCCAAATCTTCATCAACACAGACCTGGCCCAGTGTAGAAGGTGAGTGTGAGAGTCACAATCCTTAGGAGTGTTAGTTAAGGGCCTCAGCATCAGGAAACTATGCTGACGAGCCTGTATTTCAAACATTGTGGTATTGCAACTGAGTACCTCTCCTTAAGATAGATCCACAGACAGTAAGTCAGAGGATCCTCAGACTCTCTTGCTGCAGAAAACCCATAGAAGTGTGTGAGGAGCATGAATTACTGCCATTCACACTGAAATGAACAGGAGGGGAAATATAATTAACGAGCATTTCATAACCTACATGCGTACAGGTTCTGAGTTAAGGTTTCACTGATGATTTCATCTGGACATTGCCTAACTTTTCAATGCTTGGCTTTGCAACTGTCATAACGTTCCTTTAACACCTGTAGCACTTCCTGCATTCCTGAGAAGGGCAACTGTCAGTGCAGGACCACGCAGCATTGCAGCACCTCCATGGGTCATCAGCCGTGCTGGTACCTTTGTGTGCCCAACGCAGACCTCTGCCACTCCAACTCAAAGAGAAACCGATAGCAACAGCGAATTGTTATCCTCCAACTGGACCAGCAGCGCAGGAGGATGATTGTTGGAATCTGGATTATTCAGTGGATTCATAAGACCGTTCCTAAGGCTATTTAGTATTTACATAGTTGTTTCAAGCAAGTTTCTACAAAGCAGTGTGATTTATTAGGAGATGCCTCTTACACAATGAACTACAATAAAGCAATTAATTAGTTAAGCTTGCTTAAGTTGACCACAAGATCAATTTAGCAACATCGGAATCATCCTTGACTGAATTCAGATACCCCTCATATAATAGCCCCACTTGCCTTTTTTTAATTTAGTGGCTGCCAGACTAATGAATTGGCCCTTTATCTCTTGGTCATGTGGCCTTTTCACTACCTCCTCCCAACTGTAAAATTTTTGTCGTCTAACTACAAGGAACCCACTCTCCTCCCCCTGGCAGGCAGCTGCCGCCGCCTCGTCCAAGGACACCCAATTCTGGTCATTTCTGTACCGTGGGCTGGGGCAGACAGCACAGGAGGCAAATTCTTTGCTGGCTGTTCCAAGGTGAAGGCCAAGCCCCAGGGAAGCTCTGTGCCTCTTGCAGCTCTGGAATTCAGGATGTCCCAGTGAGCGCAGCCCCTTGCGCCCCTCGCCACCCTTGTGCCCCTCTGCTCTGCGTGGGGCTGCCTCCCGCAGCTCTCCATGGTACCCCGCTCCCTTCCCTCTGCCTGACCTCCGCTTTCAGACATCCATCACCAGTTCCTTCCCCAGGCTGTCTCTCCTTTCTCAACCTCCAACAGAGCCTCCAACTTTGGTTCCTCACACCAGGTCCTAGTTCAGTCTCTTGTCTGGTTCTTCATCTCACTGCCAAGCCCCCGACTTTCCTGTCTCTTCCTTCTCATCTCCTCATACTGAGAAACTGAATTCTGCCATGTATTCTGTCCCTTTCCTGCTGCCAGTTCCTTGCCAGCCAGTCTCAGCATAAAACTCCTCTAAGTCCCAGTTCCACTTTCTTTGTGAACCTCAATTTCCTTCTATCACATCTTAAACCTCCAAATTCCCAGTCCTAGGTTTTCTCTTCCTCTCATCTACACCTCAATCTACCCAGACTGCCTTGTCCTACTCCTTTCCCTTCTCTTGAATCATCGGTTTGCCAGAGGTTTGGCTTCAGTCTCTTAGCGAAGGGTTGCAATGGGTTTAGTTGTTCTGGAGGAGATAAGCATGCTGTGAAGGCTGATGGGACAAGAAAGCCCATTTCAATTTGTGAGCATCATACCAATCCCAAAAATAGTGTATGCCTTCATCATTGCTTTTCTCTCTTCCCCTTGAATGTCACCTTGGCTCCACTGCCTTTATTATGAGCATGCAAAAACTGAGAAGGCTGGAAGAGTTGGAACAACTCAGGAGCTGAAGAGGAGAGAGGAAGGTGCTGGGCACCAAAACCGTGTCTGGAGGATTCACATAGACATTCAGAGCCCTTGTCAATGTCTAGAAGCCAATACTGCAACAGAGCAGCTGACAAGATCCATCGCGTTGAAAACAGAGACTGCCCCACAGAGCAAAAGCTTTTGCTTGGTGTGAGATGCTGTTGCAATACAAAGAAGGATACAAAGAAGGGGAACCTCAAAACGTGGTTCTCTTTTGGAGGACTACAGTACAGTAAGATGTTGCTATTTTTACTGTCTGTTCCTTTTATGTGTTCAGAGTCAGGTCTGCTTACTTGGCTGACAAGAAATTAGTTTTGCTTTTTCCTCCATTTGGTTCTACAAAGCAAGCATATGATAAAAGGACAGAGTTTGATTAAGGTACCTATGTTCTCAAAACCACGCAGTATGACTTAGGGTTGTAAAACAATCATGTAAAAAACCAATTCTGGTCCTGCCAGCTTCAACTTTCAACTCAGTAGCCACCTATCTATGTCTGTCAGGTTGTTTGCAATTTTTTAAACAGATTTCCTAGGTCTTGCAGGAGCTCCTCCAGGTGGAAAGACAGGACATACCAATGCTGAAACAGCACATCCAAAATGCCATGCATGAAATTATTTTCTTGTATTTACTTGCATGCATACAAACTTTTTCAAGTATGTGCTGTGTCCTAACTGCCCCAGAGCCAGCAGTTCTTCAGTTTATTTAGTACAAGGGAAAACTGCAAATCCAGCAGGCTATCAGGCAAGCTGATCTTCAGTTATACAAACAGAGTGTCGAGCAGTTCAAACAATTTATCTTTCAAAGTCAACACTACAAACAACAGAAACAAGCAAGTGCTTTTTCATTCACAACAGACAACTGCATTTTTTAGTGTAGATATTCTAGACAGGATAGTATAAGCTGTTAGAAACTCCTGCTTTACAGTGAAAGGGCAAATTAAAGGCTTCAGTTGTCTGTACTTTGAAAGGGGAGAAAGGCTGGAATGAAAAACTCAGTTAAACTGAAACAGATGCTGATTATTCCAACTCTGGTCATGCCATCCTTAAAGAAAACAACCTTTCTTGACTTCGTTTTGTTCTTCTAGTACTTGCAAATCTGTTTCTGACACCCCAGGGAAACTCGAAAGGACAAAGCAGGATCCAACAGGACATTCTGTGCTGTGGTGGACAAGCATCTCTTAGCTTGGCTCTGCAGCACCTGGATTTCAGCAGGCAGCGTGCCTACCAGGGACTAACCACGTTCAGGACTAGCATAATTCCCAAAACCAAGGGGCAAGAGGGGATGGGTATTCACAAAAGCTAGTTTAAATCTACAGAGGTTAAGCCCTCTCTGTAGTCAATAAGATAAGCCTGTGCTTAGGCACTCTGAATCATATTCTGAAGAAATCACTTTTTCCGTTGACCTCATGTGGACCCTGGGGAGTAGAGCTTTCCAAGGGAAAAGCCACTTCCTCCCCAGGAAAGTGCATTCAAGCCTAAGTGGCCGTGGGTTCACCAGCTGTCCTCATGTCACACGTTGCTGTTGGACTCCGGTGCTGCGCGAGAGGTGTAGCTCTGTGTGCCTGCAGGTGGTACGCGACATCTCCTACCGCTGTACCTGTTTCACTTGGCTCCCGTGTCAGCCTTCTAGAACTGGCTGGCATCGATAAGCTGGTACGGTGTGGCTTAGATTTCATTTACACTGCGTGTCATTTCATGCCTCCAAAGGCCCACGAAGATTAGTACCAGGCTGACTGGTGTGGCACGGTATGAAGAACTGCAAGTGTAGCCCAGGTTTTTGTCTGCTGAACTTCATGCAAGGGCATATCCTGCACCCGTTCTGCATAAAACAGGGAGCAGGCTTCCACTTCCCCGTGGTCCTCTCAGATCCTCCAGTCCTCACCAGCCACAACAGGGTAGCAGTGTAGCCTGTCCTTCAAAGAGATAGCCTGAAGATGACCAGTTCTGTACTATTATTGTTTTTAGCTGCTAAAGGTGTGAAGCCAAAGCAAAGAGGCTCCTGCAGTTGCCAAGAAAAGGGAAAGGTCTCTGGGAGTGGTGGCCCCAGGAAGGCAGAACAATTTTATTACGAGGGGGTTTTTTAAGATTACTGTAAACAATTCAACTGTGTCCTAAACGTGACTGGGAGTGGCGGCACATCCATGCTGAGCTGTGTAAAAAAGCCAGCTGCCCCATGGCCAGGCAAGTATCATTGCCAGCAGGTTAACCGAGGCCACAGGCAGAAGCAGTTTTACTCGGGATTACATCTTGCCATTGCTGCAAGCTCCACTGTCTGAAATGTGGGAAAAGGTGCAGATCAACAGAATAGGAGAGTCCCCAAGAAAAGAAACAAAGAAACCCTCATTCATATTCTCACAAAGATAAAAAAAAATTCTTTAAAAGTAATTTGTGAAGAGAAAATTGAGTTGGAATAAAATATTTGCCTGTTGGTCTTAATAGCTACAGCTCCGGTATCTATTTTCTCTCCCCCTTCCAGGCTGTCAGCAGGGATTGAGTGTTCTCCTGGAGCCAGGGATGGATTTCCTGAATGGTGACAAATAGCAGTGAAGCCTGAAGTCAATTTCACAGTGAAATCATTACATAAATTGCTCTTTCCTGCAGGAAAGAGATGGATGAAAAATAAAACAAATCAGAAAACAGTACGAAATGAGTAATCTTACAGTTCAGTTACGGGGAGCAAAAAGAACAACCCCAACAATGATGCCAGCTCAGTCAGGGAGCCAGGTGATACACAGAGTGCACCTGTGAAGGAAAGTTTCACTTGAGGATTTCTGAAAAAAAACCCTGAAAACTAGATCATTCAGGTGCAGAATGACCTTCCAAAAGGACATCAAGAAACTCCTTCTGCCCAGAGCCATGAAAGCTAGAGCAGAGTGAGTGCGAGCAACCCTAATATTTATTCTTATTGTGGTAGGAGCCTTGGTCTTGCTCCCGTGTGTGCAGTGCTGTACAAGAAGATTGTTCTGATTAAGAGACTGTAAACTAGCCGTAAGACCAGAAAAATGACACGCATTTGTCATAGACATGGGGAGCCTGAGGAACGAAAAGCAGTCAGTGTGCTGCCAAGTTTTTTTATAGGCCATACAGACAAGGAGAGCATTGGAGGGAGCTCCGAAAGATGATTTTTCCAACACACATTAATAAGGAGTTGGTTGGAAGGCTGAAAGTGCAGAGATGTTGGAAATGGTAACAAGTAGGCAGTGGAACTAGTAATCGCAAGCTGATCTCAGGAAAGAGCTGACATCCCAGTAGTACTCCGAACCAGATCAACAGGGACGAGCCAGGGAAAGACGGATCTTGAACACGAAGGCATTTGACACACAAGGAAAAAGCGAGTTAGTAGACAGAAAAGAAAGAAGTAACACAGACAGAGCGACGGGCTAAGAACAGTCCTGCATTGTGAGGACAAGGACTTGGTTATTCAAGAGTTTTTCTTTCCTCCTCTTGTTTCTCAGGGGAACAGCAGTGTTTCAAGGGAGAATAATACAATCGTTTGATTGTGTTAAGAGATTTATGGCCTGACTTTGCTGTGTGTTAAAATATTGGTTCTCTTTCTAACATACGCTTTACATATTGACATTATTTTTTCTGTATAGCAGACCGACTTCTGCACACAAAAGCTGGGACTTCACAGTGGGAACCAGTGATGCTGGGTAAATACAAAGTGACATTAAGTGAAGCGCAAGTCTCAGATTTTTTTCCACTCAATTAAATAAAGATAGCAAGAGAGACACTGAGCAGTGTGTGGTGGTGAGAAGCTGGAATAATTAAACAATAATATGACAGATGGTGCATTTACGGGCAATTACAGCATGTCTCTGCTGGCACTTTAAGGCACAAGGCCAAAGACTTAAGCGATTCAAACCACACAAGTAGAGCAGTAACCTCCTAGAAATGCCAGTTTAGAGCATCTGGCTTGGGAGCCCAGAGTGGGACTTAGACAGGGCAATGCGATAGGCAGGTCTCTGCACTTACTGGACGTTACTTCTAGGGATGGAGCAGGAAGAGCAGCCCATTAAAAAGCTGTTCCTCTGTTCCTTGGATAATACATTCCCAGGCACTTTCACGTATGTAGCAGTGAAAGACAAATCTTCACACTGAATAAGGACATCTGCTTCCTGCCTTGTGCGTACAGGTTGAGGATACCACTGCGTCAAACAATGACAGATTTAAAATAAGTATATTCAGAAAGCTCAACTAAAAGAAATCACTCATCTACTCCCAAAAACAAGGGCTGGGTTAAGCATCAAGCTACCAAGCTCCAGGCCCTGAAGGCATTTCTGATTCCCTGGGGGAGTCACATGAGACTTTCTGTTCCCCACCTTACCCCCCCCAGTAAACCCAAACCACCTTCCTCCTCCTCTCTCTGAAGAACATGAGCTCTGGATCCCATGGTACCACTCAGCACCTTAAGGGGACAATTGCATGAAATCTGCACGTCTATTTTTGAAAGCATCGGTATGCATTATTCAACACACGTCACAGTCATGCTGGTACACTACATTTCTGACCTCGTCAGCACATATAGAGGTAATACAAGCTCTAGATTTTTAGAAGAGAAGAAGAAGAAAAGAGAGAGAGATCTGCCTGGAAAGCAAACACAGATCAGGTGTTGTTAAAAGCTTCTTAAACTGTCAACAAAGTGTTTACTTAAACTGAGAACAAAAAATCACCTTCAAGATGGGTAATTCTCATGAAAGTGGCTTTATTTTTAAACACCTTATGTCTTGAGCTATATGATTATATGGGACTGTCAACCAGATTTTTGTTTTTAAAGTAAGGACTTGATTCCAGACTTTCTTGTCATACGGAAAAAATGGAAAACAGGAACTTGAACGGCTCAAAAGGCAGAATGAATATAAAAAGCATTTAAAGTGTAGAAAAATGGAAAACAAGCCTCAAAACAAATGGGACTGGCAACATTGCTTCACCTAAATGCTTTTTTCTTCTACTTAGTAGGAGATGTTTCTCAGAACTGAAAATAAGTGTTGTTTTGTATCTGCAGGGCTTTCAGCAAGGGGCTGCCACGTTATGAAACTCTCTGGATTCCAGCAATGCACATCTCTGCTGCCTGCTGCACTTGGAATATCTTGGGAAGAAGAGGAGGAAAACAAGTTTATCATTTATAAAATTATTGCTGGTTTTGTGGTTGTGAGGCTTTCTGCAGTCTACAAGAATAACTTGTTTGTGACATCAGTAAAATAAGGATACGCAACCTAGATCGTGTTGTCCTCTCCCTGGATACCACTCTCACGCTTTGTCAAATAACATCGAGTTTTATCCACAGGTCAAGTCTCAGGACTCTAGGAAGCTGGACACCACAGGGTCACAACTTGAGACCTGGGCGTTATTGTGCTGTGCTCAAGGACAGTCTTGCTCTGATTCTCCAGCCACATGGGGTGGCACCAAGACAGTGCACCAACTCAGCATCGTCACACTGCAAGTGCACGGTGCTTTTCCCAGATCAAAGGGTTTTGGCAAAGTATTTCAGCTTTCTAGCTATTTCTGGCAACTGGAAAGGCCCACGAGAGAAATGAGTGTATGTTCTAGTTTATGTTGACCCCAGAGGCAAAAAATGAGGTATAACTACATTTTTTTAGCAGAAGAACAGATTGGGTCCCTCATCTGTAATTGGAAAAGTCACATCTCCTCTTGTTGTTCCTCTTCCAACAAAACAAGGGGAATTAGGTCCTCCGTGCCACTCCTTCCCCTCCTCTCAGCTATGGCTAACACCACTCCGGCAAATACGTACTAAGCTTACTCAAAGCTAAACCCATTCCTGTTTTTAAGGCACTTCAAAAAGTACAATATTAAGCTGCAGACAATGCCCATGCCTATTTCTCCTCTCTTCCAATCCTGAAGGTGATACCTGTGTTTTTTCCTCAACGGAAAGAGGTGTCTTAAAAGCAAACTTACTAGAGATGGTTGAAAACAATCCCCACAATAACGCCTGTCCCAGTGCTATCAGCTTTCTAGAGAGGCTGCCAAGTTGGCATTTGATTAGCTAAGAAAATGGATTTAGCACGCAATGCCAGATTCCACTCCTCAGTCACTAAAATGCTCAAGTAATGAACTGAGTTGACCATTGTTTCTTATCACCAAGCAAACAAACCCCATTGGCAGGAAAACTGCATTTGGAAAGTGATTCCCTACATGACGGAGATGGGCTCTGGCTGCTATAAATGCCAGTCCTCACGTAATGCTGGACTCCAGGTGCTCATTGGCACTGTGAAGGACACCGTCAGAAAACCTAGCCTGCAATTTGATTTCAATGTCTTGCTTTCAGCTCATCTTCTGTTGCTCTGCAGGCTATATTTGTTACCACAGGAATAACTGTTGGTTTCACACTGCAAGGTTTTCAGTCGTAACTGGCTGTCTTTTACATTCAATTTTAGCCACAGCTAAGATGCTATCTGGATCAGTTTGGGTTTTTTTTTTAAACAAACACACAAGCAAACAAACTACTAAATGACTGATCTGCAAATTACATGTACGGTTTAAAATACCCTGGTCTTCAAGCATCCAGATTCTTCATTAATCAGTCCCTGGTCCTTTTCCCTTCCAATCGGTATGAAATACTAATTGGCACACGGACTAGCACACCAGACAAAGAGGCAGATTTTTGCATTGAAATCAGTGGGAACACTTCCGTGCACTTCAAAGGGTAGAGAAAGATGTCTCAAGCAAGCATGCCCATTTTATAGTCTCATCAATGTCCATTTTCTGCTCTGAAGGTGGAATATGTGAATCACACCAGAAACGAGCCCACTTCTGTGCTGCCCTGGACCAAGCCAGAAGTGTTATCTTAGGCCGACTCCACAACAGACAGGAGGCAGGAGAACCACACTCGGCCTCTGCAGGTTCTCTGCTGGCCTCCAACCCAACAAGCAGGCGAGATTCCACGTGAGGTGTGAGCAGGCTACCTGAGGGACTGTTGGTTTCCTTCTCTAGGTTGCCGTAGAGGAAAAAGGAAATAGCTCAGGAACAATGCAGACAGAGGCTTTAAATAACTATCGGAGAGGTGTCACTTACTGGAATCTGGAAGTGTTAGCACAGGTCTCCCAGCAAACCCAGGAGCACCTTGGATCCATAGCGACAGGTCCATGGCACGGTGCCTGAGCTAGCAGAGGGAAGCACACAGCCGGCCACGCCAATACAGAATGGAAAAGAATCTTTACCAGAAATAATTTTCTCCCTCATTTTCTGTTTCTCAGCACCACTTGTGATTCGTTTTATTCATCCACGGCCAGTCCTCGTGCGGTAGTACAGAGCAAGTTCTCAAATCTCAGAACAATTTAAGGCATCGTCACCACCTGCGGAGGCCAGGTTGGCAGGATTAGGTGCTTTAACCATCAATCCCCAAAGCAAAGGCCAACACAGACAACGTATGCAAGACACGCAGGCGAGCTCATTAGCAAAATCTGAAATTACAGCACATCCCGGCACGGGGGCGGCGCTGAGCGTCGCACAGGGACGCTCGGGTGGGTCTTTCCCGCCGCCCCGGGCTCGCACGGCGGCTTTGCCGGGGAAGCCGCTGCGAGCGGGGAGGATCCTCCCGAACACCAGCCGGGGAGGGACGAGGGGCCCGAGGGCGCACCGGCCGACCGGGTTTGGCGACACTTAAGCCCTGGGCGTTAGGAAAGACACCGGCTTTTGCTGCTGTTTACGCTTCAAACAGGATTCACATCGAAAAGGAAAATCAGAACGCGCCGCCGCAGCCAAGCCCGTCTGTTGGAGGGGGTCTGTTGCGGGTTTTATTTAAATAACAACGCAAATGAGAGCCCCAAATCCCGAGTTTCGCGGCAAGGAGGGGCGCGGCGCGGCGCGGCGGGGCGGGGACGCGGCAGCACGGCTCGAACGGCGCCGCCCCACTGCACAGCCCCGGTGCGGCGGGCGGGGACGCGGGCCCGGCCGGGCTGGGCTCTGCGCGCTCCCGCCAGCGCCAGCCGGGCAGCGGCGGCCCCGCCGAGCCCCTGGGCCAGCCGGGGCCCGCGTCCTGCCGCCCGCCCCGCGCCGGCTGGCGGGCAGCTGGGACGGCCGCTCCCGCCCCGCGAACTACAGTTCCCGGCGTGCACTGCGCCGCGCAAAGGACTACAGTTCCCACCGTGGCGTTGGCCGCTGTTCGCCCCGAAGGACTACGATTCCCAGCATGCACTGGGGTGCTGAAGCCGGGTGTGCGCGCCGTGCCGCGCAGTGCACGCTGGGAGCTGTAGTTTTGTTGGCGGAGGGCCTGCCTCCGCCCTCAGCGGCGCACGCCCGAGCGGGCGGTGCCAGGCCCGGTGCCGCCGTGCGGGAGCCGCCATGCAGGAGGGGAAGGACGCGTTCCGGGAGGTGCTGCCCAAACAAGGTACCGGCGGCGGCCTGGCCCCGGCAGCCGGTCCGGCCTGGCCCCGGCGCTCACACAAGGCGCTTCTCTCCCCTTGCAGGGCAGCTGTCGGTGGAGGACGCGGCCTCCATGGTGCTGTGCAAGCCCAAGGTGCTGCCGCTCAAGTCGGTGACGCTGGAGAAGCTGGAGAAGCTGCAGCGGGCGGCGCTGGAGGCGGCGCGGCCGCCCGAGGGGACACCGCCGCCCCGGCCCTAGCCCCGGGGCGGGACCGGCCTTGTGACGGAGCTGGCAGCCTAAAGACTGACCGAGAACCGGGGATGCTGCTGGGCTGGGGAGCGCGGCGGCGGGAGGCTCCTTTTTCCGGCGTTTTTCAGTAAAAGTTCCACTTGCTGATTTCAAAGCGACGTTTCTAAATTTGTCTTTAGGCTGGCCCAGGTAACGAAACCCCGGTAGACGCTGCTCCAGGGACAACGGGAGGAGGCGAGTTGCACCCCCAGAGTCTAATAACGGCCGGTGGGACCCCCGGAGCTGCAGCGCCGCTGTCCCGGGCACAGCGTGTGCCCGCCGGTCCCTGCACTGCCCAGCAGCCGCAGCCTGACCCCAAACCAGAACGCGAAGGAGCAGGAGGGCTGCACGGTGATGCTGTCAGTCTTCCCCAGATCCATCTTGTTCTTGGCAAAGCCGCGCTGTACAGACACATCCAAAAATCTCCCTGCCAGCCCGGACACTCCCAGCAAGTCACTGGTTTTCAAAAGCATTTGGTAAATACTTACCATGAGTTTAATTACTCAGTGCTTTTCTGGAGTAATACAAAGGGGCAGTGTTAGAGGTAAGGCTTAATTGCACACACTTCGGAGATCTGAACGTGGTTAAATTCGTTCTGTTTAAATTAAAAAAAAAAAAATCAAAAGGCAGACAGAGCTTCACAAAAAATATTTTTAATATGCTTTACCAGAACTTTGCACTTTTCCAGTTACATAGAAAAAAAAGACAAGTTTGGTACATGGGGGCTAAAACCAACCAGTGTTCACCCCTGAAACAGATGAATTAATCTTATGACCCAACTCCCATTTTCTTGGGCTCTTTAAAACAAAGAAACAGCTGTTTTTCCTCCCAAAGCACAGTATTTCTTCAGCAGCAATAGAAATGGGATCACAGCAGCTTAACTTGACCCTTCTATAAAGCTTAGTATAAACCAGTGATTTATGATGACAACACTGTCCTTGAAAGAGAAAAGCAGCAGTCAGACAGCAATGCAAACATGGAATGATTAGGTCATAAACATATGGCACTTAAAAAGGTAGCTTATTTGAAGGCACCACCACAGCAGAGTGGCCAGTTGTTCTACTGTATGCCCAAAGAAATAAGTTTTCTTCCTGAAATTTATAAAACTATTTAAAAAAAAAATGATTTGTACCCAAAACGTGCTTTTAAAAAAATATGAACTGTGCTAAGCAACTCTTAAAATTTTGGTATATATATATGTATACATATATACATACACACACCAAAAATGCATGCATGTTTGTATATATGTAGATATCTAATTTTCCCTTTAAACTTTAAGGCTTCAGGAGTTGATTCTCACATTCAGTAGCTTTCTAGTTTAAGACGACCTCCATCTCCTTCACTCACAAAGCGCTTTCTGCCCCTGTAAGAAAGTAGAAAGTATCTTTTCAGTAAGCTCAAAGCAGCATTGCTTGGTTTTTTCTTATCTGTCACAAAGAAGAATCTTCTCTTGGTCTTGAAAGTCAAAACTAAGGTGTGCGACTTCAGTAAGATTAGCTGACATTCTTGATCACTGATAAATGGCTTAAAATCCATCTGAATCTTACATCTAGGTTTCTTTGTAAGGAGCTTTTCAAAATTTGCATTGTCAAGTGCTTTCTACTTTGCTCACCTTACAATGTTCACATTTGCAGAAGATTTGAAAGCCTAGGAACAGTGTTTTTCTACCCAAAACTAAAGTACATAAGCCAAAAATGTTTCTCAGTGTATTAATGGTAACTGAAATATAATCAAGCTTTTGTTGCAGTGGTGACTTTCAACCTACCACACCCCAAACCTGCAAAACACTTAATACCAAGATACACCCAAACTCACTTTTAAAGTCCACAAATAAAGGCTATTTTTGATAGACACTAACATTTCAAAATCTGAGTTTATCGCAAGCTGTCAAGATGGTTTAACAAGTCCAACAAAGCACCCAAACTGGAAAAGATCTTTTTAACAAATAGTATTCCCAATGCATAAGATGGCAAATAATAGTTTTAACAAAATATCTTAAAATTTACTTGTATTCCTCACAGGAAATGAAATTTACGCATCACATTGTGACCAATAAGGAGATTAGCTACAGTTCAAAGAGCATTATTTATGCTGTGAATAAGTGAACAATAACAAACCAAAAAGCACTATACAAACCACATGACAGATAGAAAGGGATCAGGTGTGTAGAGCTTATTCCACACAAGTGTCCTGCTCCTTTTGACATAAACATTAGAATTGGTTGTCTTATCTTACTTTATTCATGCAGTTTGGTATGTTTAAACAATTTTAAGTGGGTCTTTTTTCCACTGTAACTGACAGTTTTCCACTGTCACCTACATGGATCACTGTGACCCCCGAATCTTCCTTCTCGGTACTGCACTGATCTCTACCAAGCAAATCGGCAAAAGAGAGCAAGGGCAGACTTCATCCACTGGAGAGCACACAGGCGTGCTCGCTTTCCTCAAGTATTTATCCCAGCCTCCACATAACAGGTTTCACATCAACACAGCTTCTTAATAACCTTTTTACCAGTCCAACCCCTCTATTTCTCCATCCTCCATAGTTTCCAGTTCCAGCCTGTAATACTTTGGTCATAAGATCCCGATTTCGGTTACCTACAATGGGGTCAAAAAGCACCTATCTACAATAAAATAAGTACCTTGAAGGACAGAGGTCTCTGAGTGGTTTGGAGATTATTCCAGCCTGAAAGCATTCCTCTACAAACCGCTCAAGCACAGAATAGGAGTGTGGCACATCCAGGTTAATATCTGGGATTTCACAGTAAACTCGTTCATAGCCCTGCAATGTAAGAATTTTAACAATTATCTGGTTATTCTATGCTTTTATTACAATTTTTTTAAATACCCTTTTGCACTTGGAGGATTTCCTTTTCAATATAGTTTCACATATACTACGGACAGTTTCAACAAACCTAAAGGAGAGTAGCTGCAAGTCAGTGGAAAAACCCAGTATAATACCAGACAATACCATAGCATTACACGTCTATTTCTACATAAAAACACCAGCTGAACTTTTAACTTCTTTAGAAGCCATTTGTAATTAAGTGGGTTCTTACTGTACTTCAATTACAAAGGGCTACAGGATAAAAAGAAAAAATATGTTTAAGAAAAATGAAGCTATGTTGCAGCATTTAAAATTATTAACCATTTAGTTGCATACAAGCAGTTGGAAATCTTTGACTGAAGATGGAAATATTCTGTGCCTCGCAGTTCTACAGAGAACTACTGCTCAGAATTAATTTTTACTTCTTCCAGCACATGAGAAGTATTGTACCTACCTCGGTGACAGATTATTTATATGAAATACAGAATGACTATGGAGATTTTAAAAAAGAGTCAGCAGTAGACTACAAATGATACTTAAAGGTAAAATCTATACAAATTTTGGAAGATCTTATGTGAAATTCTCCAAATGCCATACTTACTCTTTTCATTTGGTCCATAGTAATGACAGAAGACCTCCAGAGAGATTTCAACAAATCCAGCATCATTTTAAAGGTCTTTTCTCCAGTTGACTCCAAAACCATCACAACAGCCTAAAAACAAATGATACAAGTGGTTCAAGTACATGTTGTATAAGCATAAGGTGCCAAAAGGAGTCCATGATTATGCATTTTCTGGGGAGACAAACCCATTTGTTACAGGCACTCACAATTTCAGTACATTATTTGAAAAGAAAAACTGATTAAAAATTATTTGGATAAAGATAAAAGGTACAAAAAAAATCAGAAAGGACTAGAGAGAGTGAAAAGCATTGCTTTTCTGGCTCTGTTTTGAGAGATATGTGACTACATTCATATGGTTGCTGCAGTACAGATGGCAGTTAGTTAATTTTGTATCTATGATTTTTTTTTTGTATCTGTGATTTTAGAAACACCTAGAAGTTTAAAATCTACAAATCTCCACAACCCTCATCAACTAAAAGGATTCCGTTTTTCTATCGTGAAGGGATTCTCTAAAAGGAGTCAGTTTACTGAAAAAATTTTGTGGATTGTGGGTGCTCAGCTTTATGGTGAACAACCATTTCCCAATTTAGCAGACAAAAGAGCACATGAGGGAACAGGCTCCCAGATACAGCAGTGATGATCTTTCTCTCATGTAGTCTGGTTCTGAAATATCTCTGAGCTTTTACAAACATACTAGATGGAACAATTCGACCCTGAAAAGGAAGCTCTGCAACTTAACAAAAATAGATAACACCCATTAGAATACTCAGACATCTGAAATGAAAAGGAAATAAAATAGCAAAACAAAGCATGGCTTTTTGCTGATATTCCTCAGCAGAAAATAAATTAAGCTCTTCTTTTTCAGGAATCAATCCAAATTCAGCTGTTTACCCAACAAACAAAAATTAATTCTGGATCTTGTGGAGTTAGCAGCAGTTTATTTGTTGCACAATGTGCACACAAATGAGCACACAAACCACTAACTTTACATGAAACAATTTAGTTATTCAAATAACATCAGAATTTGCAATCTGAGCATCAGATTCCAGTTATGTTATTTGCATGCCCACATCAAACCAAAACCAAACCTGTTGGTATTACTGACAATTATTAAAGGGACTCTGATTTCTCCTTACTTCATATACAAGTTCATGATGAAAATGGGGTACTTCCAGTTCCTGAAGGCAGCGTTCAGCTTCCAGTACATCTCCGGAAAGCAAATACTCTTTCAGCAACATATCGATCTATTGAATTTTAAAACAAACAAAAAGCCCAATGCTAATTAGATACAAAATTTAAAAGTTGTCAACTGTTTTGATAATCTGCAATTAGCCCAACAGTTAGTTCCTGAAACTTGCTCCCAGTGTTTTTATCAATGTAATTAAATTGAGACATAACCAGCAACCTGAAACAGTGTCAGCCAAAAGCCTATCCATAGTGTTAATATAGACACGCAAGCACCAAAAACATCGTTTTAGATGTGTTATCACCATAAAAGGTTAATATGAATACGACTAATAGAACAGTTTGGGTTGGAAGGGACTTTCAAAGGTCACCTTGTCCAACCCCACTGCGATGAGCAGGGACATCTTCAACCAGATCAAATTGCTTGGAGCCCCATCCAGCCTGGCCTTGAATGTCTCCAGGGATGGGGCATCTACCACCTCTACATGATGTACAACAGTTTTTTATTGCACCATACCAAACAAGATAAGCTTAGACAAACTAAACTCTAGAGAGAAGAGTTTTGTAGAAGTCAGCTACCTCTTTGACAAGGTGTTTCACAGACTGCTGGCCACCTCCTGACCCCCACACGTTGTCTATACGCTTTCCACCCTTTGTCATGCTCAGCAACACAGTAGCTCGGTCCAGTGCAGCTCTAGAAAGCAAAGTTCATGTTTCAAAAAGTTATTACAAAACTTCATTAAAAGGTATCTGTGACTTCCTCCACTGCCATTCCTTTTTGGGCAAAGCAACCAGATTCCCTGGGAAGAGGTCAAGGTTAGCAACTCCATGGGGACATGCGGATCAAGAAGCCAGCAAGCTACCTCCCCACATCTCTTTCTGCCACCTTCACACTTTTGGTTATACCATGCTAAGGAAAGGCAACAATCCTGTGATGATAGCAGATCTGAATCATCAGTGCAGAATCTGAAACATCCTCACAAGAAAGAATTTAGTATGTTCTTATGCATTGTATCCAGGGGCTCCTCCAAGAATGCAGCTTGGCACGTGTATCTTAAACAAAAGAGGGTTGAGTTGTTTCCATGCTGAAGAACAGCTTTTCTACTGAAACACTCTCTTTTGTTTGGGTCTAAAAAATTACAAAAACTTGAGAATTTAAGCCAAAACAGCACTTCAGAAGGCAAATATGTAGCTGAAAAAAGATGGTGTGAACTGGGGAAGTTTGTCAGTTCATTGAGAAAAGAATGAAAATGTAAATAAGGTGAAAAAAAGAAATCTCAGATCCAGTTAAGCACCATCCAGCTAAAGAAGGAACAGTTTTCCCAACCCTCATACTGGGGGCTAGCCAATAACAATAACTCTGTTGACCAGGATTAAACGAGCAGAACAGACTGGCCAAGAAATAGCGAAGGCAGCAAAGCATCCCAGATGTGCAGTATGGAGGCTACAATCCTTCAAATCACAGGGGACATTTCTAGAACTGACAGATAATTTTCACAATTTGAATGCCCAAGTCAGGCAGCTAAGCATTTCCCTTCCTTCTGAAAGCACCCAGCTATAATCATTACAAATGAAGCTCTTAGAAGCTGCAAGATTTCAGCACCTCCACATCAAGCCTGAAACATATGCTTTCACAGGGGAAAGTAATAAAACATGACTAGTTATTAAAATGTCCCTCTTTGTCAGAGATTGCTGCTTCAAACTTCTCACCCTGACATGGAAAACAATTATACTTCTTGATGAATAAAGCATTACAGACAAAGTCTGGGAAAGCACTGCACGAGCTTCAAACCTTTATAAGGCAAAACAGTTAATCCCTTCTGTATTTCACAACATATTTACAGCAGCTGTCCTGATGCTATATTTACCCAGTAATCACCTTAAAGCTTTTTCTAAAGACAAAACCTTCTCTAATCACTTCCCATTTCAGCTCCTTTTTTTTTTCTCCCCCTCAAACATAAGCTAGACAACAAACGTGACAAACCGGACTCAAATGTATTTATACATTTTTCAGGCACTTTCAATATTTTTCCTGTGACTGGAGTCATTCTAGATGTTGTTGTGATTGCAGACTTCGTAGGTTTCTTTTTTATCATATTAAATTAAAAAAAAAAAAAGAAGTTATAGAGAACCACATGATTTTTTTTCTGAAATCCTAAACTCCTGATCATTGCTTTTAGCATTTGGAATAGAAAACTGTAGCTATATAGAGAAAACAAAAAAGTTACCGAGCTTGGACGCAATCCACAGTGCCTTTGTAGCCATCTATGTAGGTACTGCTTAAAATCCCATCTCCAACAGCTCTAGCAATAAATTGGCCCACCAACTGAAACAGAACAGAATAATTTTTAGTTAAATGTTGAATTTCAAAGTAATTCTAAGTAGACAACTATAACGTGCTTGGTTTTCAGATTCTATTTAAATGAGGCATCTCAAAGTAAAAACACAGCCTGGGAAACTGGTAGGGGATTACAGACAGCAAGATAATCCATACATATTTTTCAAGATACAGAGTCTGTTTCAGCTTACTTGATCAATTTTAGCCACAAATTAAAAGAAAACCTTTTGACTGCTAGCATAAAACTTTACAAATATACCTGTGGTGCCCTGGGAGAATCCAACACCAACTCAGGTAGCTCTTTAAGCAGTCTATCGAAGGACTTTTCCACATCAGTTTTGCTTACTACTGTCCCGCAAAGGTCAGAGATAAGCTTCGATGTCATTTCCCTGTGACTAGCCTTTCCCTCTAATGCCAAGGAAACAGCCAGCACTGGCACACTGTATTTCATTTCACCAAGGTTTAAATCCTTCAGCATCTCCTAAATAAGATTTGGAAAACAAAACAGATTTAAGATTTCATAATTTTGTTATATAAATGTATTACAAATATATAAATATATATGTTTATTTTTATATATTTACATATATGCTTCTGCTCATGTAATAACTATAACTGCTTAGGTATTCTTCTCGCACATTTCTTGCCAACATCTCTATACACACATTTATAGCTAGCAGTTGGGATTCCCTTGTTTGCTACAGGTTTGCCCCCTAAAATAAAGCAGTAAAAAGACATGTGACATACCGAAACTTCGTTAGTATCTCCATGTTCAAAATACTCCTGTATGATTGGTGTTAAAGTTTTTTCAAATGCTCTTTCATCCAGAGGCAAAACTACTGTTTCATAGACACAGTTCTCCTGTTTTAATAAACAACAAAAGCATATAACCTTTTGTAAACTGTACTGCCTCTTCTCACATTTCATGCAGCGCTAATAGCATCAAAATACATACTGCACTCAGCTCTGGGGTCCCCAACATAAGAGGGACATGGACCTGTTGGAGCAAGTCCAGAGGAGGCCACGAGAATGATCAGGGGGCTGGAGCACCTCTCATATGAGGACAGGCTGAGAGGGTTAGGGTTGTTCAGCCTGGAGAAGGCTCTGGGGAGACTTTATAGCAGCCTCCCAGTACCTAGACGGTACCTATGAGAAAGGTGGAGAGGGACTTTTTACAAGGGCACATAGCAATAGTACAAGGCGTAAGGGCTTTAAACTGGAAGTGTGCAGATTTAGGTTAGATATAAGGAAGAAATTCTTCACCATGAGGGTACTGAGGCACTGGAACAGGCTGCCCAGAGAAGCTGTAGATGCCCCATCCCTGGAAGTGTTCAAGACCAGGCTGGATGGGGCTTCAAGCAACCTGGTCTAGTGGAAGATGTCCCTGCCTATGGCAGTGGGGTTGGAACTAGATGACCTTTAAGGTTCTTTCCAACCCAAACCATTCTATGATTCTATCTTCAAAATCCTTAATGCTTTAGTCTTGGTAGTCAGTGTTCTGCCAGAAAACATCAGATTGTCTCTACAATTGAAGTGTGGACAAGCTGGCTAAACGTCATGCTTCTTATATTTTGAATTTACTGTTAGCTGAATTCGACTGAAAGGCTGAATTTACTGTTAAACAATGGTGAACGCTCCAAACTCTGTTCCTAGGATTCTGCTGACACCCCATGAAAACAGAGACCAAGTGCCTGTGCACTGAAGGAAGAGCAACAGAAAGCCCTGGCCCGGCCCAGCTGCCAGTTGTGCCACAGCACCAGATTTAGTTTTCAGCACCTTTCCCTGCAAGTGGCACTCCAGTTCCCAACAGCCAGCCTGTCTGTTTTCCTTCTTCCTTAACAACTGCATGACCAGATAGGTGATAGCATATACAAATCAAAGAAAAGGCATTTTCAGAATATTTGTAAGCAAAGACATTCCCTAAGGGGAAAAAAAGAGTCACAGAGCAACTGCCTCCTGTATAACCAGGTCCTGCAGAGTTCTAGCACGGCCAGATCTCACCACTGTAATTCAGTTCCCTCTTTATTCCTCACAGACTACAGAAGTAACATTCAAAGCAATATTACAGATCACAGAAATCTGAAAAAGTAAGTTTCCCAGCTAATGGCTACTGGAAAGAAGCTTTCCATGATGCAGAAGTATAGCAGAAGTCCAAAAGCCTATCCTTCCATCACATCAGCTTACAACCTTGGAAAAGCTAAGCATACAGAAGTTCCACGGAAAATTGATTCTTCATTAAAATTTTCTTTTATGCACTCATGAGCTTCATTTTTAACAGCTCTCTCTGCTCATGTGAAGTGCTGAATTGCAAGAAAAAAAATTATACTGGAATATTTTTTGGAATGTTTTGATATTTTTTGGAATGTTTTGATATTCCCACATACCATCCTCTCAGCAGCTATGGGTGCAGCAAACAGCCTCTGCTCAAAGGACACTGCTGTCACTCTGCTTAAGCTATACAGAATTTACTTACAGTCTCACAATTGTATTGATTTCAGAGACTTTAGTAATCTGTGTTTGTAGTCAGTGATTCGTTTCCTCAGTGATTTAATGTTATAAAGCGCCCTTTGCCCAATGAGATTTACTTCCCCCACTCCAATAATATGGCTGTAAGGTGCAATCTTCCACAACATATTTTAAATGTAGACAAAATACCCAGGCTATCAACTTTGCACTAGTTTGATGTGTTTATACCAAGTAGATACAAGACATTGCGAGGGCTGGGAACACAAGGAAGGGAAAAAACCATAAAGTCACAGACTGAACTCCCAACTTGATAAAGTCTGTGTTGCATTTTTAACATGGTGCCTGTCTGCAATACAGAGCAGCACTGCAACATTCACCTCCACGGGAACCAGCAGTGAGGAACATGCCTGGGAAAAGGCACAGAAAGAGGGCCTGTGTGGTAAGATTTGTGAGTATTCGACTGCGACACTTCAACACCAGTTATCTTTTAACTAGCCAATAAACCATTCTTCAACATAAAAGTGAGCATTTAGTACAGCCAGGCTGACATTCACATAACTTACAAGGTCAAACTTCCATTAGTATAAGCATCACAGCAATTCAAAACAAAAAAGGAAATAAAAGCCAACGCTGCAAAGAAATTATTTGCCTACCTGGTCATCATCATAATTAGGGTCTTTAATATCTACTTCTTCCACATCATACACTTGACCTGGTGTTCCCCAAACTCCTTTACCACCTGCTCCACCTGGCAAAAGATGGGATAGTTTACAAAGAATACTTCTGAGTTCAACTCAACATTCTTTCACTTAAGAGTGATGGATCACTGCACCCACCTCCTGACTCTAACAAGACATGCTGAAAAGCATGTATTCGTATGACATGTTCCCACTTCAGCAACTAGTCTTTTCAATCACTTTCCAGTAAGATACTAGAAACAGTATGAAACTGCAGAAGAATTACTGAAGGTTGAAATTGTACTTTGAAATATAACCATGCTGTAAGTTTGCATTAGTAACAGTCCTGTGAACCACCAACAGTTCAAATTTGTGTATTAAATTTGCTAAGAAAAGCTACTTAAAGACAGAAGTTAATTGATGATACATATATAAAGTTTTCTGATAAGAATGCCACCTACTACCTAACATAAAGTACCAAATGCCTCCATAGAGACTGCAGTTTATGAAAATTATTCCCAGTGGGAAAAAAAAATGTTTTGGACAGAATCTTTATATGCTACTCTCTTCACTAAGCTACACCAACCTTTCTTTGGCAGACCCCTTCCCTTTCCGGACCGGGATCGCCTGTCCAGGAGTTTCCCCTTTGGGCTTGTTGGTACAGCTCCAATTTTCAGTGTCTCTCCATTGTCACTAACAGAGTCTCCTCTCCCAGAATCTCTAGAAGAATTTTTCCTCAACCGTCTCTTTGCTTTAGCATTTATTTTGGCTTCAGTAATTGAAGTTGCAGGAATCCAATTTCCATTGATTTCAGTCTTTCGTTCCTCAGACCCACCATTTTCTTCATCACCGGAAAATGGAGCATCACTTAGATTCTCAAGCTCTTAAAAAGAAGACAGAGAAAAAAACCTGTTATAGTTTTAAACAGTTTTATGTTAGAATACCCAAACATATTGCATTTTAAAAGGATTACGATATTAAACAGAACTTTTCTTTCCAAAAGTGCTAAGGCAATGGTGTTGTTTTTAAAATATCTACACACTACAGCAATAAGGAGTTCCTCATTCCCCAGCACAAACTATCCACAGTCTAAACAGAGCATATGTCAAGAGTTGGAAAGTGCATGAATAAACCATTTATAAACAGGTAAACCACAGAAGACCACACCCTTGTTAAATAAAAACTATCAGAACTCCTCTGTGCCTAAGATCTAAGTGCCTAGTTCTCACTCCACCCACTCATCTCTTGATTTAGAAACAAACAAAACTGCCAACACAGTAAATTCTGTAAGAACTCACTAATGTTAACAGACTAGTCACCAAAGTGAAATTAATTCCCTAAATCATCAACCAACATACCCCTCATGCAAGGAATTTAAAGCACAGCTCGGCAGCTGGAAAAGCAATGATTTAGACTTACGAGAACACAAAACCATCACTACTTTTTTGATTTTGAAGTTACGGGAAAAGAAATGCTGTTTAGTACAAAGCCTGGGGAGTTCAGTAACAAAGACTCATAAAGTCTTTTGAAACAGCGTGATCTTTCTTTTTCCCCTACGGATTGCCCCTCACTGTAGCTTCTGTCAAGACTGTTTCTAAAATGGCCATGCTTTATTCCCCAGCACAATCATATATAATAGGTAACTAGCTTTGTTTCATACCCAACAAATAACTCTCTCACAACTTAAGGATCTGTAAGTGTCTCAGAGCACTGAGAAGTGCAACAATTTCACTCTTTTAGGAAGTTAATGCACATCTAAAATTTGATCTAAAGTCTTTTATTTCACAAAGTTAGGATGTCCCCTGCCTGAGTTGTATGGTTCAGCAGAATGTCCTACTGAGAGCATCATGGGCAGAAGCCATTGTAAGCTCTTCTTAGATTCAAGATTAAAAATCTTCAAGATTAAAAAAAAGCACCTGGGGACAACTTTACATTCCAGTTAGTACTGAGAGCCCTTGCAAACTGGAGAACACACATGGAAAGGTAATGGCCTTGGCTCTGTTCCACAGCCCTTCTTTTCTTGAGGATTCAGCAGAGTCTCAAAGATCCAGCCCATAACCCCAACTCTAGGAAGCACAGTCATGAGGAACACAGAAGCTGCTGCTTTTCCAGCTGTGTCAAGTCTGCTTTACAGAAAAGTTCACTGCCATAAACCCAGAATATGACGAGTATTTTAAATTTGTATTTGAACTTAGCTGAATGTATTACTCCACCATTCCAATACACTCTAATTAGCAACATCATTTGGCAATACTTCTCAGAACTGTATTTTTTCAATTCAAAACAGGTTCATTAAAAATTGTTTTGAAAGTGAGGTCCACTAATAAAACATTTCCAGCCTCAAAGTATTTAACCATATCAAAGAGGATATCACACTACAAAATGAATAAAGTTTGATGCAACTGCCTCCTTCATGATCAAAGAAATAACATTCAGACAGTAGTGTTCACAGATGTGAATGCTATAGCTGAACCATAATGCAGCCAATCCAGTCTAAGCTTCATCTTTCCACTCATTACTCCCACAAAAGCATTCCTTTTATGCTTCCAGCAAGCTAAAAAAGAAAAGCATGCATCATGTCCAGGAAAAGATTCCCCACAACAAGCCTTCTCAGCTTGTCTCACATTTTAATAAAACAATGAGAGATTTGCATAAAGCTAGCAGCGGGGGAAAAAAAGCAAAACCAAACAGAACAGGTTTCCTTCCTCTCACTCCCCAGGGAGGCCACATCGGCACAACCAGCACATCTCAGACAACTGAATTTAAACTCCTCCCATCAATTTCTCCAGTTTAGACCTGCAATCTGGCTGTCCAGGAACTATGCTCTTCAATGACTATTTACTTCTGTCTCCATCTCCAAAGAAAATGGCCAACAATTAACACAAGTCCGTCCAGAATCTGATGACTAAGGATAAATGGGGAGGTTACAGTCCAGCCTCCTTACACAAGCCTGATCTCAGGTTCCAGACTAAAGGAAATCCTCCACAGGAAACACCCTACCCATAAGACAATATTTCTCAATGCATTGTTAAACTATTTTTTATATGACACTATCAACCTCTTTCTCCATAATGCTATAACCAACTGGCCTTCCACTACTAGCTTCCCAGTTAGGCTGAAAAAACAGGTTAAACAGATGTACTAGTTTTCAACAATTTCTAAATTAGTTTTTTTAGAAGTACACATAAAATGATACAAATATTCCTTTCAGCTTCTCATTTTTACATGATATAACATACACATATATAAGCAAAAACAATGTTCTATAAAATTTAAGACTTTGCTTATTACGTATCAAAAAGTCATCCAAATTTATCTTACTATCCTGCTATTAAGCCTAGCAGGTACACTTAAAATCTGTGCTTTTATGGTGCTACCTTAATTAACATACCCTTGAGCAAGTACTTACCTACACACAAATTTCATTTGACCAAACCAGGTCAATTTAGATATCCACCAGTATCCCACCAACTATCCAAATATAATTCTAAAATGCTGTGAAGCAATGTATCTTCTACACTAAACTAATTCTGGTTTAAAATAAGAGGTCATATGGAGCATGTTGCCACCTCAACTGCATTACACACTATCTTAACATATATACGATTTTTTCCAAAAAAATATTTAAAGCCTACAAAAACTCTTTGGTATACAGAGGTCAGTGCAGATCATCACAACCTTTGGAAGACAGAGAAAATAACTTGAAACTGTGTTGACTAAGCATCACAATACACCTTGTGATATGGACAAAACAGTCCATTTCAGTGCAGTCTCTAACACATATTTGGTACACTTTTCCCATGCCAGCTCACTTCCAGTCAAGCCTTTCATAATTTCTTTCCTCTAATTTTATGCTAAACAGATACAGAATTTGTACATTTTACATTTTACTTTTGAGCTTATTAATTTCTTCGCACCAGCACTACTGAAGTCAGTTGGTGAGTCCAGAGTCAGTACTATTTAGTTAGTTAAAGCGTTAAATGTAAGTTAAATGTTAACTTTACTATTTTAACAAATTTTGAAATAAATGTAATCAAACAGGGTACTATCATATATAATTGAAAGAACTACTCTGTAAATTTTTGATGATTTTTTTTTAACCAGTACTGTCAAAAAATTAACAGGTAATACAATTTTTCTACAGAGAACACTTGAGGTCAGCTAAGCAATTTTAAGTAAAACAATACTGATTACTTACCTGTTGGGGTGATATAGATGTGCTCCTTTTCTATTTCCATAGTTGCTTAACAGAACTGACTGTGAAATGTAGAGTCTTAACGTTTTCCCTCCAAGACCTAAACAGAAACAGAGAAGCTTAGGGGAAGAAAAGCGCTAGACCAAATCTTGAAGAGGTAAAAAGCTGTAAAGGCTTCACTCACAAAATACAATGCAAAAATATATATTTTTAAGTTGTAATTAACTATAAGTAACCACTGAGAAGTTCCTGGGAAGGTAAACAGTGTAACGTGAGACAGCACCACTCTCAAACACATCTAAGCCTCAATGTCTTAGCAGCCGTCAGTTCTGTTGCTTATAAAGGAGACATCAGGATAAAAGCCGTTATTTTAAGGGTAAAAGCCCTGTGTGTGCGGCTTTTTATAGCTGATAAAAGCCACCTCTATCAACTTAGACTATCCTATTCTGCAAAGTGGTTATCTATTTGAACATACAATATCAATGTTATAATTGCATCCACAGGAGAAATACTCTTCAGGTGAACTACACTGATAAAATGGTACAAATTTATCGAGTTCAGGCCAGCCCTTCGAAAACAAGCTGGTTTTTGTTCCTTCCGTCGAGGACATTATGTTTTACCGAATGTGTACATACAGCTGTCAAGCTTTCACATCTGTGCTCCTGCACCCTTCGAACACTCCTTACAACCACCATCCAATCTGCAAGGAGTAAAGTCGAACACTTCTCTTTTTCTGTTACTCTCTCCCTCTTCCTGACAGCTGCTATAATAAAAACAACTCCATGCCACTGTGAAAGAGATGGCATCATCCACCTCTCCTTCATGTACACAAAAAAAATCAGCAGCTCCAGAATGCCGCATACAATTTTGCAAGATTTTCACAAATCACTTTGTAGTGCTGTGAATATTACTGGTATTTGTGTCTGCCCTGTAAGACTTTAGTGGTTCTTTTTACCCCTTTCTCATCCTTTGTGGCCCTGAAAACAGCTTACCGTTGAGCGGCAAGATTGTGACACCAACCAACAGCACTCCCTTCCCCTTTTCTTCTCTTTCCTTGTTTTCCCCTTCTTAAGCCCGCTTGCCTACCACAAACGTATTAACTCCAAATGATTCATCACAGACCGTTGGCAATGAAGAAACTCTGGTTTAGGGCACAGCATCAAGCTGTCATGATCTTGCATTTCCTAACGTCAATGCAAACAGTTAACAGCTTTGTGTAACAAAAAGTCCTCCCTGCCCCACATCACTTTTTTTTAGATAAACTTTTCTTTTTTTTTTTTTTTAGTTACCTCAATCAATTATTCAGGAGTTCTCAAGTGTTCTCAGCTACTGTTTGTTGACAGATATTTTTTGGTACAGATCTCAGTCTAATCTGAGCAAACTACCTTGTCAGAACAGTTTTATTCTTCCTAGTGTAATGTTCCATCTGTTGCTCACCTCTTTGAAGAAGAAGACAAAGGACAAAACCTGTATTAAATAACATTAATGTATTACACAATTTGTAATCAAGTCCTAACATTCAAAGGGAGAAATACTTTTTCCATATGGGGCCCTAGTTGAAATTCTCCATCTATGGCAATGTAATAGATAACAACGCAACATTCATATGCTGTCTTTTTGAGATGCAGCGCCCCGTTTTGTTTGTAACAAGCATGAGCTTTACAAACATGTCATACTGATCAGAAGACAATCTCAATTTAGCAATGCACCCTCTCATGAACTCAAGCCAACAGGTCTGCTGGAGCTTCAGGATGCTGGTATTTATCACTGTATCAAAAAAATCACTTTATATTTTGCAGATCTATATCACACAGTACTACAAATGAACTACAGAACACAATTTGAAAACCTGCTTTAATAACATCAGAATAAATAGCCCCAAATTGTTATGTTAGAAGAGATAATATAGGAACAAAATTGAGATAATTCAAGTACCTGCAGAACAAGAGGTTTTAAGATTACTTAGCAATACAAACAGTACTTTTGAAGTAGTTCAGCAGACAATGGTATTTTCTAAGTCACTGAAAACCACCAGCAAAATATACTCAGCTACACGCAGACATTGCCTCTGTACCCACCACCACTGCAGGTACTTCATCTAAATAAGCAATTCTACCCCAGCAAGTGAATACCAGCACTCCAACATTTAGGAACAACACATGCTGCCCAAGAAAGCTTCCAAAACTCCTCAAGACCTTACACCTATACAAAACACCCCTGAAGAACTTCCACACAGCTTACAGGATTTTTGTCCTCCCCCTAAGCCAACACTCCTCACCACTAAGGCTTTGGGGACCTGTAAATGCCACCTGCTATTCTGCAACTAAATGCAAAACCAGCCAGATAAGCCCTAGCTACCCCTAGGGCCCCGTGCTGCGGAAGAAACGATCGGCGGAGCCGGGCCGGCCCCAGGGAAGGCGGGAGCGGGGCTGAGGCCCGGCGGGAGCGGGGCTGAGGCCCGGCGGGAGCGGCTGCCCCGGCCCCGCCGCCACACGCCCGCACGGCTCAGGCCCGGCAGCCGTTGACCCGGCCCGCCCGAGGAGCACCCGCGCCTCACGGGGCGTGGCCTCAGCAACGCTGCCACAGCCGGAGGCGCCGAACCGGGGCTCGCTGCGCAGCCAAGCCCGCTTGCCACCGGCGACAGACTGGAGGCGGCGGGGCAGCGAGAGCGGGGCGGTCTACCTGGCCGGGGGGGGGGGTCAGTCAAGGGGAGCAGCTCCTCACGGCGCCAAGCGCCCCGCAGCGCTCGCCCCGCGGCCTGGCCGCCCCCACGCCCGCAGCAGGGCCGCGCCAGGCCGGGCCGCGTCCCCTCACCCCGCCCGCGGGACCGTTACCGGCGGCCCCGCCGCTCCCGCCGTTCGGCCCCGCCCCTTCGGCCGCGCGCGCCACGGCCTGCTTGTTTTTGTTTTCTTCCCCCCAGCGACACGGCCGCCAGCGGCGCCGCGGATTGGCTGGCTCCCGCCCGCCGTCGCAGCCAATCGGCGGGCGGGGATGCCGGTGGGTGGGGACAGTGGGGTTGTTCAGCCCTCAGGAAAAAACAGGGGGTGAGATGGGGAGGGTGAAACCATCTCGAAGGTGTCGGCGGGGGGGAGCGGGAAGGAGCCATTCGTGCGCAGAGGGGGCCCCGCAGCGCTCGGCGATGCCCGGTTGTTGGGCGGCCCGGCCCGGCTGTGACCCGCGGCCAGCGCAGCCTTCCCGGGCGGAGGTGGAGGAAATGCCTCGGTGCGTGAGGGAGGCAGAGAGACTCCCCCCTGCAGCGCTGCGTGCTTGGCTCCCTCCTGCTCAAGCCCGGTCCTGCAGGCCCTCCGGCCTGGTGGCGAAAATAAAGCTGGTTTTTGCTGTGTAGGTGCGTGAAGAGGCGTCCCTGGGGGCTGTCACACACACACCAGGGCAACAACCCGCACATCCCCACCTAACATAACCCAGCCCGCTTGCCAAAGCATATGGTGCCATCATCTCCCGAGTCGTTAACATCAAGGGGGATCATGAGCGTGGAGCGGCAGCACCTTGGGCAGGTTTTAGGTGAGATGTGGGAGATCGGCTGCACCCAGGGACCCCGTGAGGGGGTGCAGGGTGTTCAGGGGTCCAGAGGCAGAACAGCAGCGGGAGGACGAGAGCCCCATATGCCCCGACCCACCGGCGGCACAGGAACCACGGCAGCTGCCCTGGGCTCCTCTTCAACAGTGTCCTCCTCCTTTAATTAGAAACTTTTTTTTTTTTTTAAGCAAAACCATCAGAAAAACAATGTATTATCCTGTATGTGTGTTGCTCTTGGGGTTCAGACCTTCTGCTATCTCTTCGCACAAGACCCCTCTACCTTCTTGTAACCTCACCTAGGTGTTCCTGCTCCGGCAGGGGGATTGGACCAGATGATCTTCCGAGGTCCCTTCCAATCCCTGACATTCCGTGATTCTGTGATTCTTCCTCAGTGTCGGGTGTTGGAGGAGAAGGCTTGAGGCAGGAGGGTGGGGAAACACCGCAACTGCCTCGGAGCTGGCAGACAGGATCCCTACTGGTCAGGCAACCCAACAGGTAAAAAGGTGCTGCAGCCGCCTTCTCCACTGCTCAAACTCTTAACACTCTGTGCCTTTAGGGTTGACAGCTGAACCATGCATATCCACCCACAACCTTCCAAACTTTCTACCTTCTTTCAGTTTACATTTACCCTGTTTATTCTATATGCACTGCCTGAGGCCAGACACCTAATTAGAGATTATAGTCTCCCTTCACTGTCATGTATTTTACCTCCATTCACAGTCTCTCCTAAACACTCAGCTAACCCTTTGTTTTCTCTCTGTAATTTGTCACTCTCGAGAGCCCAAGCAACAGCAGTCCAGTGCTATGAGAGAAGAAAACACAGATCCCTTCTGCTTTAATACATTTGCATTGCAGGATTTTTCAGCTGCCAGCAAAAGAATCCTCAGTTAACAGATTATGAGTTGACTTTTGTAGCAGTTTTACATGTATTTTCAGTATCATTCTACTCCAGTGTACTTTCGACTGCAATAAGAGCCAAACTTTCCTAGTGTAAGAGCCTCTAAATTCATTTACTGGCCCAGCTCTGCATGAATCATCAACGCTAGGTTCAAGAATTAAAACAACAGTGATCTCTTAAAACACTGTGCAACATGATTGCTATATTTTTAATGATAAATAATTTCCCCTTCAGACAAATGACAGAAAGAAAACCTTTCTTATTCATGAAGACACTAAGTTGCAGACATTTTCAAGTCAGGACAGTTCAACATGCTTACACAAGACTTTTTTCACATGCAACCTGGAGGCAGCCTCAAAAGATGTTGTTTCCCCATCAATCAAAAACTATTTTCTGTGTTGTGCTTTGCACCTCCACTGACTAGCATCTACCAAGCAAACCACTACAGTGTCATCAGTGAGATCTGGAAAATAAATCCTAGCTAATAATATAGATCATGGAGCAGGTTCACACGCAAGGGGCTTTAAAGAGTTTTTGCGGCGAGGAGGAAAGAGGTAGAGCCAGAGAAACTGAAACAGTAACCAGAACCTGCACAAGAGAAGATGCCACAAAATACCACATCAGTGCATCATGGCAGTTACACGTTTTAAAGCACCGTGGAAAATTGCTAGAGGATTTCCTGGTAAAATTTAGGACTGGATCATTTTCAAGAGGCCCAAAAGCTATGTTAGTAATCAAAAGATGAAAACCCCTAAGCCATCCAGCACACCTCCAGATAAGAAAATTGTGTGTTTTTTCCTTCTGCTGAATGTCTCTATTAGCAGCTGGCTTATCAATCACTGAAAATCTCCACTAGATTTGACTGCATGGACTTTCTGATTTCTAAAACATCGTGACCTGAAAAAAGGGCTGAACGCGCACGAAAGATTATTTGTATTTTTCCAGTGTAGCAACCGGTCTGCTAATAGATACTGCCTCTTCTTGCCTTTCTAACCTCAAAACCGCCTGTCGCATTTACAAGACAGCTGATGGCATGCGAACATCTGAGCTGCGGAGACGCGCTTGCTCCCTCCCCCTGCCACATTGATAGCAAACATACCACCAAAACCCCCATCAAAAGAGCAGAATTCCTCCTCCCATAGAAAACAAAACAAAAGACCCTCTTTGCACCGTTTCTGGCCCCTCCGCAGCCCCACACAACCTGTGCGGGCTCCGCACCCGCCCCCCGGTACCTGCGCCCGCCCGCGCCCCGCGGGACCCGCCGGAGCTCCCGGCCCGTCTGCGCTTCCAGCCCCGGACACCGCCGACCACCTGGAGCAAAAGGCTTCGCACGGAGGCGAGCAGGACGCTTTCTAGCCGCCTTCCTTTCCTTCCAGCCTGCTGGGTTGTTTTCAAACTCTCCCCTCCCTCTCTCGCACGCTGGCCAAGCCCTCTCGTAACACCCAGGGGAGGGATCCATTGGCTGAGGTTCCCCAAAACGCGTGGAACAGCCCTTCCCCCGGCCGATGGCTGGAGCACAATGGGCACCGCGTGTCTCCAGCTTGCTGCCGGCCTTCGCTTTTCATCAGGGTTTATCTGAGCTGCAGCTGGGGTCACTCACGTAGGTTCGCCCAACCTCCAGCACCAGAGAGAGCTGTGAAAAGCAGAGAGAAGTTGTGCTGGGTTAGAAACATCGCGTTTTTGTTCCGCTCCCCACTGCGGATTTTTCGAAGTTTCACTTTCTGCTTGAAATATTTTTGAAAGGCAGCATCTGTGCTCCTGACACCTCAGCCGTTCTGTTTGATTACAATCGAGTCTGTTACTGTGGTGCTTGGAATATGAATTTCCACACATAATGCAGGCAGCAAAAATGTATCTTTATCTGCAAAAGCAATCTGCTCTGTTCCGTTGCCTGTCTCTCGGCCTTGTGCTTTCTTTTCCTTCAGCCTACTTTTATTTTTGTGTCTTCTGCAAAGGTGCCTTCATGAAATGAACTGCAAGCGCAGCAGTCCCGTTCCTCATCCGGCAGCGTCAGCGTTAGGTTGAAAGGGTACTGAAACATGCCTTCACTTTTTTGATGCTCAGTAATTAGAGTTGCTTTTGAACATCCTCCTGCAGCCCTGTCCGTGAGCTGGGAACGGGGCTGTGCTGCAGACCTGGGCACCCTTGGGAGCTGGGTGAGGATCGGCTCGCATTTGCCTGTGGAAACAGAAGTATCACCCACTGTGATGGCTTTGGATAAACACCCTCCTGAACCACAGCTTGCCTGTCTCTAGTGTGGCTTTCCACGACTTGCCCCTCACAAAAAGCCTTTCCTCTTCATATTTCTGAGTACGCCCTCCTGGCAGAAGCGTTAGAGTTGGGTTTGCTTTGTCGAACTGCTCCGAGCATGTCTCTGTGCTGCAGTTGTCACCTGTTCGTTCTTGCCTTAACAAAAGGCAATCACGCATTTGAAAAGATGCTTTACTGGATAGGGCTGAACTTGGGAAATGTGTAGAAAAATGGGAGTACTTGATTTAAGAGTTCCAGACAGTGAGTTCATTATTTAAAAGGTAACAATCAGAAACATGAAATACTGCCTTTACCTCAGAATAATTGTCCTTTTTTACGGGTTTGCTGTGGGAGAAAATCTTACGGAGCCATTTATTAAAACAAGGTGTGTTATTGCCTTGTAATTATTATTTAACAGGCTAAGGTCTTGTGATTAATAAATCATGTGCCTGCTTTTGTGTGTGTATAATCACATGTTCCATCTTTATATTGACAGAGGGTTACAGAATATTTACCTCTGTGCATAGGACTGGCAGGAACTTCTGTACTACCAGGTCTCCTATCGCAGGCACTGCCCGATACCATCCTTTTCATAAATTTATCGAGTTCTGACCTCAAAGTGGTTTAGTATTTTGCATGCACAACTGCAACGGGGAGGCTGTTCCAGAACCACATTGTCAAATGGTTAGTAACGATATTCTATCCAAAATGTCTGACACCTCTTGCTGATCATTTATTCTGTACCAGCACTGGCCCTTAGCACCATCAGCTCTTCCCTCTCCCTTCCTGGGAGTATTTATGCAGAGAAACCCTCCTGCTCGTGGCATTCACTTTGCAAAATGAAGTGAGATATAGACTCTGCCCCAGCACACCCCAGCCCTTGCTGCAACCTGGGCCGCACCTTTCCTGCAGCCCCCAGAACTGCATTTCTCACTTCATGTCAGTTATTGGTGATCAAAGTGCAAGCTGCCAGCTAGCTTGTAGGAAAGAGTTTGGTCATTTGTGCCCATGATCATCACTTTCTGCTGCTGACGCCTTTTTTCTGTGTAATATCTCAAGCCTCCTTTGTCTTAAGGTTGCTTCATATTTTCTGCCATCAGCAATTTCACCAGTTCTCCACTAACATTAGTGCCAAGCTCATTTACAAATGCACTTTGCCAGATCTCCAGGAGCGATGTTTAACACTCCTCTGGTAACTGCCCTGCAGCCTGACAGCTGTGCTGCTCTCACAGCAGGTCTTTATGAGGCCTATACCTTGTGTTAAATCACTTCTCTCTTTTTTTAAGAACTTTCCAAATGACACCATATGAAATGTGCAATTAAGTTCGGATAGTTGAGATCCACCTCATTTTCTTCACTAAGCAAATGGCTTGCAGCTTACCTTACCCAAGAAAGATAAATGGGTTTGATAAACCCATTTAATCTCATGCCATTTACCTCTCTCTTTTGCTAGCCTTTCCTCCACCGCTTGTTCTGAAGTTTTCCATACACCATTAGGCTGAAAACTTCATGCCTGTTCTTGTCCAGATCGGTTCACTTCTCCCATATAGGCTCACAGTGCTCCTGTCCCTGACTGAGGGACCTGTTAAAGACATCGGGCCAGTTCTTCCAGAGCTCTGGCATGCAGATTAGCCCGTTCCTCTGCCTCCAGCGCAGGAAGGAGCCCTGAGATTTGCTTCTATCCCGGCTGTGAACATTTCCATACCCCCATCCCATTATCCTTCTCATCTGCAGCCGCATGATTAACATCCTCATCCTCAGTGAAAGTTAAGGCAAAGTATGAGTTTGGGGTTTGCGCACACCTGCTGTACATTAAACTCCGTCCCATGTAATCTCTCTTTTTCCTTCCCTGTTGTCTTCAGCTGTATGTGACCAGGAAAAAGATTTCCTCATTTTTATTAATATCCTTTAAAAGACAAAGCTCAGACTCAGTTTTGAGACATAGCTTTTATATCCAATTGGTTATTCTGCTTTTTAAAATGATTCCTTGTAATGACTGCTTGTTCTCAGTATCATTTCTGAGGTTGAAATTAATTCAGCTGCAGCCTTTGCATTTAAGTTTTTCTCCTTTCCTGGGTTTTATCCCAACTGAAATTATGCTTAATTAACTTGAGTTTTGTCCCCAGTCCTGGAGTCTCATCCCAGTAAAGTTTAGATGTGTAAATCCCTAAGTTCCTAAGGAAAGCGGAATATATGGATTAGTTTCTGTTATTCATTTAAATTCACCCCTTGGAAATCTGAAGGTGTATCAGTCACACCTGCCTTCATCACAGGGATATAATTGTGTAAAGGGAGTACTGTTTATCATTAAAAAACCTGAAGCATCTCAAGTTTCTCAGAAAAAAAACTTTAACTAAGTGGATTTTCCTGATATTTCTGTGGTAAAAATAAGCAACAGTGGAAGAGCAGAAGTAGATTAGTTGCTCTTTTTAGAAATTTTTTACCTTAAAAGTATAACTGTGCAAGTCAGCTTTTGCGGTAAATGCCACAAAGGTGTTTGACCTCAGCAGGGCCAGGAGACTCAGCCAAGGCCTCTTCCTGGCCAGTGAGGTCTAGCAGTCTACCTGCCTCTCCTCACCCTGTTACACATCTGCTTTTTTTCTCTGCCTCCTCTCACTCTTCCTCATCAGTCCTCCTGCCAAATTTCCTCCCTGCTGACACATTGTCCCAAAGTCCCAGCACTGGGCTGAAGTCAGAGCAGCGATGGTGTACAAGGGCTTGACATTTCCAGCTCTCTTGCTGTGAGGCACAGAGGTTTGGCACCCAGTGCATCCCACAGCACAGCCGGCTGAGCCAGCCAAAGAGTGTTACATCTTAGAAATGTACTTCTGATCTCCTGGCAGGTGTCTGCATGTATATCGAGGCTTCTTGGCAGGCTTGGACCACCTGGTCTGGAGTGAGTCAGTGCTGATGCATCTCCACCGTAGCCAGGGCTCAGCTGGTGCGAGAGTAGCAACTGGTATAGTGCTGAGATAAGCAAAACCACCTCTGGTCCTCATCAGATCCTGCACAGTGTGTTCTCGGGTATCAAGGTTGAAGTGGCTCTAGAGGTGTCCCCGTCAAGGGAGAGCCTCGTAGCCTTCCCACGCGCGTGCAGCCAGCGGGCTGGAGGGAGCGTGCTGGAGACGGGCTGCCGGGGCGATGCAGCACAGGGGCACACCGCACCACGTCTTGCCTTCCAGGTCGCTGGCTCCCGCGGACTCAGCCACGCTGCGCCATGGCAAGTGAGACCGGAGCCTGGGGCACGGCAGAGCCCACGGCAGCCCCTCGGCGCTGTGCCCGGGGCTCCCGAGGAAGGAGCAGGGCTTGGGAACGGGAGGTGCTGCTCCCAGCTGGGTGCTGCTCCCAGCTGAGCACTGCCCGTGCTGTCCTGACCCTCAGGGCGGGCTGAGCGTTTTCCCCATCTCTGCACCCCCCGAGGACTGGCCTGGCAGAGGAGAAGGCGAGGTGCGTCCTCACGTTGGGGCACGAGCCGTGGAGTCAGCACTTCGGGGCCGGGTTCCCATCTCTGATGCCGACTCACTGCACCACCTAAGGCGAGAGTCACTGAGCTGCCTTCCTTCATTTCCTGACTCTGCTAAACGCCAGGGATAATAAGTAACTTTGTGTGAGTGCTATGAAACTTTGAAATCTTTAGATGAAAAGGTGCTGTATAATTGCAAAGCCATTTAAATAATGCTAATCATTCGCTTCACCCTGCATTGCTCGGGCTGGGGTGCTGCAGCAGCCACCAGCATGCAGCCAGTGAGCATCGGGCTTTGCTGAAGTGGAGGATTTTCCTGAATTCATCTCCAGTTTGACCTCATGCTGGTCCAAACAGGAATTTGAGCTCAGCCCAAGACCTGACAAAAAGCTGCAAGCTCAGAACAAGCGCCTGGCCTTTGTGGGCAGGAGCTCTCTGTAAAGCAGGGGTATTTGGGGGAAGGGATTTAAACAGCTGTGTTGACAACACAGGCAACAGGGATCTGATTCAAGCTGAGGAGGGCTACGTGAAAGGCGGCACGAAGCTGAAATTAAAACAACAGTGAAGAGGAATGAGAGGGAAGAAAGGAAGATCACTTGGGCTGAAATGCTCCTGGTTTGGAAGCAGCCGCAGCCACGTGTCCCAGGAGGTGCCTGGCTGGCACCAGCCTCCCCTGCATCCCAGGGAGGGCTTTTTACTCCGAAATGCACTTTGCCAGGGGTGCAGCGGCTTCTGGGGCAGAGAGCTTGAGTGGGAACATTAATCCAGATGATTACAAAGGCAGTGCTTTTGTGAAGCGCCAAAGCTAGAAAGAAATGAGTTTCTCTTCTTTAGTTAGGCCTGAAGAGCTGATGTTTAACCACAATGTTATTTTTATTTGACTCACTAACACGACAGTAGCCAGTGATGCCTGCAGCTCGCTGCAGCCCAATGCCTCCTCTTCCAAACAGAGGAGACTTTGTGCACTGCTGGCAGTTCCTGTGATTTTATCACAACTTTTATGCTTTGGGGAATTTATCCTAAAATCCCAGCTCCTTGAAACAAAGGAACTGTAGCTTTCATTTATAAACAAAGTATGTCCTTAGCCCTTAAGGATGTGGATGAAAGATTTGAAAACATGAAACTTGTGCAACCTAAATGCACAAAAAACTGGGAGGTGAATAAAGAGATCCTAAAGTTTGCTGGCTAACAATAAAAAAAGTTGGGAAAATAAATAGTTGGCAAACAACTTCTTGGGAAATGGGGCAGGGCTTGGGCTGACTCCTGGCTTTTCGGGAATTAGGGTTGCCAATATGCCTTTGAACTTTGCAGCCATTCATAAATCCTTACATAACAACAGCAGCCACAACACACTGGAGCTGTAGAAATGCTGACATGAGGAAAGTGGTGGGAAAAGATTATTTTAGCAACCTATGACAACTCACCTTGAAGCACTAATGTTTAAAGACAGAATACCTGGAGCCTCAACAACCCATATTCCCTTAGAAAGGAGTGTCTTTTTGCTCCAGGAGTTCATTTTGCACTGTCGTAAACCTGTTATAGGTAAAGAGGAATTCAAAGGCTCCACAAGATCACAGAAAGGCATTGAACAAGGTTGAATACATGTCTTGGTCCCTTGCATTTCAGGAAGATGATTCTTTTTCATTTCAGGGGGTGGTCTTTGCTGAAAGCCTCCAGGACCAAGTAAGAGCTGTGAGATTCAAAAACCTCATAAGCACTGCTCTGCTTTATATTGCCTGCATCTTCAGGCACGTTCACACAATCACAGGCAACCAAGATACGCCAGTGGTGCTAGTTGTCGTGTATCAGCTGACCCAAAATAACTCCGGTGCACATACCTCCCCTGCTCCTTCCGAGCTAACAGCCACTCAGACCACCAGCATGGTGGTTTAAGCAAACATAATTTACTTCCCTCTTTGCTTGGCTGACAAGAAGTAACTCATGAAAGTGAGTTCATGCCATTCCTTGCCATGGTGTGAACATGCCCTGAGTGCAGACAGAAGGAGCAGCACCTAGGAGGAACATACCCAAACCGTATTTCTGACAGATTTCTTTCACTTGATTTTTTTTTTTTTTTTCTCATTTCACTGAGCTGGCAGAGCTCAGCACTTTCTTAACACTGCTAGGCACTGATTGCATTTGAAGCCATTTTAAAAGGGTACTTAACTGACCTTAAGGCTCAAGTGGCTTTTGTTCAACTAGACCCTCACCACTGGTTTTGGGATCAGACCCCATGGAGGGGGTTTGGGAAGAGTCATTGCCAATGGCTGAACAGCAGCAGCTCATGAATCAGCATCTGCCTTTGCAGGAAGAGAAAAGCAGCAGAGCAGGTAACACACAGCCTATGAACGTGCAGTCGCGGGAACATCACCTTGCTGGTGGGAAATACCTGTGGACACAGTCCTACCAATTTATTTCAGACCTCTTGGGTCCATTTCACACACAGCCTGGCACCAGTCACACAAGGCACTGCCAGGTCTCCATGCGCTGCTGTGGCAGCCGAACTTCCTTCTGTGCCCGGCACGAGGGGGAACATCCAATCCCAAATCCCCACCCTGCCTCGCTGAAGTACCCCTTGCCGCCCCCCCCCGCCCCCAACCAGGCTAATTTGTGAGAGAAAAGGAAAGAGAAGGCATCTGGGATCATTTACAGCATCCTGGCTGCCTTGCTGATTTGTTGGCACACTAAGATGTAGCAAATCCTGCCTGAGTTATCTTTCCCAATTGCAATCACATGGAAATAGGCACTGCAATAGCCTGGCTGGAGCAGTGCTGATCCCCATTAGCAATATGGAGAGACCTGGGCTACTCTTCTTGTTGGTCTCAGTGTACTTTCTTTTTACTCAGCCAAATCTGCTAAGAGCACGCCTGTTTAAGGGCTGCCTTGTTTCCAGAGACCCTGCACTTTGTGGCAAGGGCACCTCAGGGAACAGCGATACCAGTCCCCGTGTATGTCTCAGTGCAGACAGTGGCTCAGCAAGCTCGCCACAGTAGCTCATACCTACAGATAGAACATTACGGGAAGTAATAATAAACAGGGTAAATAAGGAAACACACCAAAACAGTATTACTTGTGATTGTAATGTTGGCAAAGTCGGTCTGATTGCCAGCTGCTTAGTGCTAAAGTCCATGCGAGGCAGCGCAAGTCTTGCTCGTGCACACACACGCACTTGCCGCCCTCCATTGTGCCCACAGTTTGGGAGCCGGGACCTCTGCAAAGCGCTAATAGCACTTCTGCGAAACCGGTTTTAACATCTCAGCAGGGATACAAACAGGCAGATTTTTCCTGGTTCCTCACCACAGGTGTGCAAAACACAGTGTGGCTACACCCCCGAGCTCAAGGTGAAAGTGTGCTGCCAAGAACACGTTGCTCTCTGCCAAAGATAAACTAGCTGCAATGCAAACCCGGCCCAGCCGGAGAAGAAACCCACAAACAAAACAGGCTTCCTGTGTCCTCTAGAGATACCAAGATGGTGTTTCAGGAGGTGGAACTAATATGCATGTCCTCAAACAAGGCTGAGGAATAAGGGGAGGACAGCTTATAAACAGGAACCCTCATTTCTGAGGCACTGGGCAGAAATCAGGCTGGAAACGCTGCCTCCTGAGCCAGGGCTGTGCTGCTGCTACTTACTGTCTTACCTTGAGGAATACAGGCCAAGACTCTGCCTGGCAATTATTTAAACATTTAATAGGCTGGATTCAGCCTGCCCTACACAGCTTTCTAGCTCACAAAAAAGATTTTGGACATGCTCACTCATTCACATCTGACCCAGTTAATTAAAAATTGACGTATGCTCCTACTTCAGTTTAAATTAAGCTACTTCGGGTGGCTAAATGCTGCTCCTGACAGACGGCTATTTAACAGGTATAAGCCTGATGTGAACTGAAAGGAGAGAGCTCACTGGCTTTAATCACTTTGGGTGTCTGATTAGAAACCTCACCCTGCAGCAGGCTGATGCAGTTATGTGCAGATGAGCCATAAGAAAACCATCTTCACAGTGCGGACAACGAGTCCTGTTGGCCCCACCGCTCCCAAGCTCATAGTGACACCCAGCAGAACCCTTCTGAGCCTCACATTGGCTATAAAAGGGGACAGCTAAGAAGGAAGAGATGGAAACTACTTCTGCTGCTTTCACTTCAGCATCTGGGGAGTCGTGTTTCCATGGTGCTGTGAATATATTAGGTTAGTATGAGACAGTGTGTTTCATAAAGATTGGGGCCAGGCCGCCAGTGCTGTGACACACTAGCTCTGCAGAAGGCAAGCAAAGGGCAGGTGTGACACGCTGGGCAAGGTGGAAGGGATTCCGGGCCAGCAGGTCAGTAAGGCCAGCTCGGGCTCTGCAATGAGAAGGCTGATCCTTATGGATATTTATTTTGCGCAAGGGAAAAAGATATTTTTTTAGTCTCACCACCGCATTACCCAGTTCGACTAAGATGTTGTAGGGAGAATCCCCGGTTCTTGTCCAGCTTCCCTCTTCACAACAGGTGGAACTTTTCCTCCAGGAACACGTACCGTGTGGCTTCACATCACACATTGCATCAGGCAAGCCAAGCACATGAGGAGTGCTCAACATATTGACACAGATAAGCAGAGATTGGTGGAGTCGGATGTAGAAAAGTAAGCAAAGGCAAACCTGTTCTCTTGGGTTGCCACCTGCACAAACACGACAGGGTCACAGGCTGCATCAGCGCTGAAAAGCTGATGAAAAGCTGCCCAGCAGCCCGGCCCCTCTTGTGCCAGGGCAGTCTGTCCACCGGCTGAGCCCCAGAGAGCAGGCAGCACCATCCCGGCCCCCTGCACACCCCTGCCCGCCCTCCCGGCCAACTGCCCAGGGTCGGCTCCTGTTTTTGGGCAGCCTTGACCTGGTCAGCTCTGCCGGTCGGGAAGGATGGAGGAGTTACAGCCCAGCAAGGTCGGTCACAGCCTTGTGTCAAAAGGCCAAGCTGATATTTGGGTGTGGGCTGGTGTTCACTCGTGAAGTCTTTCACACCTGAGTTCACCAAGGAAATTAAGTGTGACAAAATCTGGACTGGAAACTCATTATGCTTTGAACATCACAGTCTGGATTCTTCTTGCTAGGGATGTATGATGCCAAGCTAACACAAAATTGATTTACCTGATATCTAGAGCGAGGTGGATTCCTAGCTGCAATGAGATGGTATCAAAATCACACATATGAAGGTTTCAGTACATCCAGGACAGAAGAACCAAAGCCATTTGTGCTTAAAATACATTACACGTGTGCCTCAGCTGCAAAACAGTTACTTAAAAGATGTGAAAGCACTGATTTAATGAACTGGGGAGTCAGAAAACCTGAGTGCCAGTCTTTTTGCCCATGACCCATTTCTCCGGCCCTTCAGTGGGGTAGGAAGACCCATTTTCCTCCCTCAGCGGGTGGTGAGAGGCATAGCTCGTGCTTTGATGGTGCCCCATGCCCTGCTTTGCACATGGACTGGACATTGCCTTGTCTCAGCTTTCTCCTACTGTTTTCCGCTGAGTGAATTCATCAAAGCTGAAGGTGAAGTTTCCCCTTGGCTTTTGTCCTCATTGCATTCTTTAAATATTTAGTACAGGCATGTCTTTACAGCACCCTGACTGAGGTTGGGTATATCCTCCTAGGAGCTCCAGTTGCTGGTGATGGAGGTGAGCCAGGGAGAAGGCCAGGGAGTGGGAAAGGTCCCTGGGAAGCTGGGAGGGCACTGAGGAGGGTGGTCTGTCGAAAAGAAGAAAAATCAGCAAAGGTAGAAGGAGACCATAAGGGAAACAAGGGAAATGGGCAAACCGGGACTTAGGTTGAGGTGAGGTGGAGAAGGTGCTTGGCTGGGAATGATTTTATATGGTGCTTTCAGAAGGATGAGAAGACAACAGCAAGGGAGGACAGACAGCTTGCCCAAAATAAGAAAGAGAAGACGTGAGGACAAATATACAGGGATGGGAATGGGTAGCAAGAATTAATAATAATTACAGAGCAAACTGCTGAGATATGTTCACTTCAACTTCAGCACCAGATGACGGCAGTCACTTGCAATCTGTACAGCAGGAGCTACCTGGTAAGAATCGTAGTTTCGAGGAATTATATTTAAAAGCAAAAATTTTTGCTTTCTGCTTCCTTCTTATCCCCCAAACTATCTTTTATTCATTTTGGCTTTTAGTAGATCCCCTGGGAAGCTGGAAGCATGTTGTTGCTGGGACAATTGCCCACCAATGCTTTATAATTCTCTTTATTAAAATCTTTCCTTTTAAGAAACACAAATTGAAACACTTTGCAATCAGTTACACAGATCAGTTAATATTGGTGACAGTTCCTACATAATTAAACAAGTACTAACAAATTTCAATTGTTTACAAGCCAAAACTTAAATTAACAAGAATATATAAGCTCAATAAATAGTACATCTGGTCCAGTTCAAGTATAATTCAACAAATCACAGCCTTAATCCTTAGAGAATAGAAAAACCCTGAATATAACCAGCCTAACACTAATTTAGTGTTTAAGCCAATATGAAACTTTGTCTAACCTTATGGGGCAAATGTTTAATTTTTTTATTTTTTACTTCAAAGCAAGTAAGTTTCAAATTGACATTAAAGACTATTTGAGATCAATACAGATTTCACAAAGATCAAAAACATAGTCCCTATTCAAAAAGTGCAATCTTTGGTTGAGATGTGTTGAAATGGTTTGAATATATTAAGGAAGCTCCTTTTTAAATATCAATATTTGTTTGGCTAGACCTGAGCCTGCTTTGTGCTATATATATATATGTATTAATAAACAGCGTGGATTATAGTGATGATGAATTATGCCAGCTAAAAAAAAAGTCAAGATTTTAAATATAATAAACCAAAAGAAAGAACACATTTTTACACAAGCTGAGAAAGGTAAGCGGCTGCCTACAGTGGCCTTCTTCCTCAGCAGAGTAGGTAGTAGAAAGAAGTTGAGGAGTTGAGTGCCTGTCAGCATTGCATGATGGCCTGTTGGAGAGGGAAGGAGATTATCTCTGAGTTCTCAAAGTGCATCAGGCTGAAAACTGATCACAGAGATTGTCGGGAGCTAGTTGAGACTTGGGATTGCGTTTAACTGCTTTCAAATGTTGACTTTCACAGGAAGAAAAGACCTTCTCAGAAGGGGAATTGCCCGTTTGGCCGTACCCAGGATTCTGCAGATTGCTGTTTTGTCAGGACAGAGCCCAAAGGGATGGGGTGTCCAAACCACCTCTCCAAATGTCTGAGTCTGATCACGTCTGTGGGGCTGGGCACTGCACTTGCATCACACACCTGAGTCATCACCCTCCAGAAGAGGAAACTCACAGGGCAGAGATGCCATCTGGAGCCTCCTCCTTCCTCAGTGGCACGCAGGGGCCTGTCCCTGTGACCCAAACAAGGTACCTGGAGCCAGGACAGTTCCTGGTGAGCCTCAGACAGGACTCCAGCTTTTGGAGCCCTGGATGGAGACTGGAACTTAAGCGATTGGGGACTGAAGGATACCAAGGCCCACTCTCTCAAGAAGAGATTTTGCATGTCTAATGCAACTGGCCAGGAAAAAAAGAAAAAAAGAGGTTAAATATGCAAGCTGTGAATAATGGGAGTGAACCTGGTTCAGAACCAGAGAAGGTAGAAAGTAGTTTGAATCATCTCCCGTAAATCCAAAAATAAGCCCCTGGGTAAACACTCATTTTAATTATTCTTCTGCTGCCAGTCAAAAATCTCATGGTTACCTACTGCTTTCCCTGCCTGCCTGTATCCACCTGTTGTCTGTTTTTGGAAAGTCTGATTGAAAGCTCTTTGGCCTGGGAAAGTCTTTGTTGTGGATTTGTGCCATGCCTATAATAAAGACAGTGGACCTGTAGCTTCTACTGCAATACAAATAAAGAATAATAACAGTGATACTTTTCTCATTTGAGGTTATCTGGGGATAAAGTTGCTGGAGGCATATGACTTTGATATACAGTCAGCTATGTCTCACATCCAATTAAGCTTAACCACATGGTCTAACAAGCTCCCATTAGGCCAGTGAGAGCCCCAGTTTGATAGCAGGGTTAGCATCAAAGATTTGATGCTTGCATTTGTAGTGATTTCCTTCCCTTGTGCTCAGATTGTGCTGAAGGGCATGAAGTGAACTTCATATTCAGATGATACATGACCAGCTTAAGAGCTGTGCTTTAGAAGACAATTGCACAATCTTTACTGCCATTTTCATATTTTTACAGCTTGCAATACAAGCTCTTGCCAGAAGAGCCCTGTGCTCAAATTTCAGTGCAATGTGAAAAACAAACAGTCAAAGAAAAACCCAAACCTTGAAGGAAAAATACCTGGTTTGCAATATTATTATTTTTTTTTTTCCATAGGGAAAAACAACAACAAAACCTGTTTTAAATGACAGATGGACCCAATTCTTAACATGCTTCAAGTCTGGACAAAGGAGGATTTCGGCTGTAATGTTTTTCATTTCCCCTTGTCTTTTGGATAGGCCATGTCTGAATCTGGGATGCAATGAATCGGTCAACTTGTGAGAAGCAGGAATTCCAAATATGAAATCTGAACGCACCTCTGGTAAACATGAGTGGAAAGCATAGGCCATGAAAAGGAACAAGGGCTTCAGGCAACAACACCAGGCACCTCTGGCTACAGGGTACTTCAGAGAACAAGCATTGCCGCTGGCACGAGACATAATCGAACAAATACTTTGGCGGAAGCAGTTTTGGCAATTTAGCCACTCTGCAATATTTTGCCACATCCATGTCATTCTTAGGGATGGCTAGAACCTTCTGGGAAACTATTTCCGCTGCACAAATCTAAACAGGACATCCAGCACCAGCAATTTTTACAGAATATACTGTGATGAATATTAGAGCCAGGTAAAAATGGAAATACATCTGCAAATCCTCATCTATCTAGATTGCGTGGGGCATTTTATAAAAGCATAACTCCAGGATCAATCCTGGCAACGGTTTGCATATGTATTCACTTTACTACACAAAGCCCTATTGAAATAAACCAGAAACTTGTACCGTGCATTTCAAAGGGACTCTGCAAAATACTAAGAAACAACTCTGCAGAAACAATAGCTCATAATAATGCCAGAGCTGCTGGTGCATCCTGTGTTCTCAGTGCAGCAGTCTGTGAGCCATCAGTCGTTGTATTCGCCTTAAAAAATTCAGGGAAATAAAATACAAGAACAATATTAAAAGTCTGGCATCTTTCCATGAAAACCAGGAAAATTCAACATTGCCAAGCTGAGGAAAAGCAAGCTTGAAGGAAAACAAAAAGACCCTAAAAGCAAGGATCTTGAATAAAATGTCTAAAAGAGACATGGTCCAAACATGTGGCACTTTAAAAAGCCTCTCATGAGAGTTTCAAGTCTGTAAGACTCAAAGTTGGCACCCTTTAGAATTATCAAAAAGAGCTTCAAACACAACAGTACCTGGAGGACATCCTGATCACACCATGGAAAATGCTGAAAACCAGAGCAGGTTGGCTGTCTGTCAGCACGTCTGTCTGAATTGCTCTTGCTGTGCTGGATTCAGGCTATAAGGTCCCCGGGACAGACTGTGGCTCCCTCTGCGTTCATACAACACAGTCAGTGCTTAACAACACAAACATTTATCATTTCACCAAGCTCTAAGACACATGGAGGTGGATGCTGATAGGGTTTATATCATGCCATCTACTGACTAGTTTTAGCACAATGGCTTTAGATGTCTTATGCAAATCCTACTTCTCACTGGGGCAACGAGCAAAATGGCTGAAGATATTTTAAGCAATATTAAAGCCTATTTATAGTCACATCTCCTTTCCTTCCAGCGTCCACTGGAGGATGCTGAGTGCTTCTAAATACTCTGCCTGACCTGATGTGTCACATCAGAATTAAAACTTTAAGAATCCCTGAGAATTCTGATTTAATCTAGGAACCACTCCCAGCACGCAGAGTGTGAGAAAGAATTGCTCCACTTCTTACAGATATGCCAGCATTGCTTCACCGTGGGAAACAGTTTCAGGCATTTTGGTTTTTAATGGCACTCTGGGCATAGATGCATGGAACATGCTCTTTATTTCCCCTCCTCTGTACAGTGCAAATTGACAGTTATATCATAGAAATAAAAAAAATAAGGTATCAGCATTCACTCCTTATAGCTCTTCCAGTTCATCCGCATCACAGTTTTTTCTTTGCAAAGTGAGGAACAATGCCAGTGTCATCCTGTGGCAGAGGGCTGCCTTCTTCCTTCATTTTCAGACTCTCTTCTGCAAGCTGGGATAGATACTTCTGCAATCACATGAAAAACAAAGCATCATTACCAAAACTGAAAATATTCGACATGGGATGCTTTATGCCTTTTCAGAGCTTTTACACTCTCCCAGCAACTCAAAAAGGTAGAAAACACATAGAAGCCTCATTTTGGTGAAAATTCAAGCCAGAAAATCTAGCTGTGTCAGGCAAACTAGCTTAATATACGGAGAGCCTCAAAAGTTCAGTGATTTAATCTGTGCCACAAGAGAAGCTGGTGACAGAACCAGGACCACCATGACTCCCCATCAGTTTGTGTAACTAGATCTCACCTTTTCTCCTCACAAACTCTCTATTCCCATATGCTATAGGGCAGAAACTAACTCCACCGAGCCAAAAAATTCAGTAGTAATTAACACAATTTAGCGGTCTGGCTAGAGTAGTTACATTTATTGTGTTCCTCTAAGATAGACTTTTTTGGTGCTTTAAGTACTCAGTGTGATTTAAAAACACAGACATGGTCAGTGAGGCTCTGAACATAGAGATTTGGTTGTGGAAATTATATAAGTCTCAATCTTGATCCCTGGGTACAAAATTCCATGTGGCAGAAAGCCAGAGTAAATGCTACAGTAGTATACAGAGATATAGGGTTCATAAAGGCTGGGAGAAGTGATCTGTACACCATGAACTGTAATAAATCACTAACACTTGGCATGGGATCAGATAAACCGGGCATTTCTGGTTTTTAATGATCACCCGCCAAAATAAAACTGAGGCTTAGCCACCACATCAAGCTGATGTCAGCTATCATGAGTAACACAAACATCAGTTATGAAGTTCACAGACCAGACATTCAGGTCAATTTATAGCGAAATGACAGGGAAAAATATTTTTTCATTTAATGTAAGTTTTGATGAATACTGCAGAAAGACAGTGGAAAACAGGATAAAATGCTGCACCAAGTTGCCAAAGTAGCTTATACCAGACGAATCTGACAGCATTTTGTGGTAGTGGTGGGAGGGATGGCCAAATGACGGATTTTTTGGACGTGGAAAATGCAGTGGATCTGTAAATACAAACAGCACCTGGGAAAATAATGTATTAAGCTGAAGAGAATAGAAAATTACAAAAATTTTGCTAGGTTTACAAAGAAACAGTTGAATTTTTTTCAGTGATTGCTGTTCTTCAAGAGGCACCACACTCAGATGAAGTTGACTATTTTACTTCAAGACAAAATTCTCATCACCTAAGCAAGGCTTTTGGAAGAAAACTGGTAACCAAACTGTTTAGGTTTGCATTCAAATCCAAATACCAAATGTATATTTTGGATGGGGCTCCAAAGAGATCACATGAAAGATGACAAATAGCGAAAAAACTATAAATTACTCATAGTCACGAGAGCATTTGGGACAATGTCGTTGTCACTGGACAAGGGTATTTGTCATGCAGGCAAGAAAACAGAAAGACAGTCTGCAGCAGCAGTCCCGTAGCTTCACAGACGGTAAAAGTGAGACTCTATAGTCCTTATGTTGGTGGATACACTCACTAAATTGCGTCATCATAGGAGACTGACATTTCTTGCAGAGTGCATAAATGAGCATTATTGCAACTAGAAGTGTTCTAGTAATACAGAACAATTATTTAAAATATGCTGAATTTCCATTTGAGTGGGCAAGAGTTGGATGAGACATTTACATCCTCCATTTAGTAAGATAAGAGGTACAGCTTGAAAGAACAGTCTGTTTTCATTGCTATATTTGACAGATTTAACTTCAACAGCTTTTGTGGCCTTTGTTCTTTTATCTCTAGTCAGTGTTAGATATCTACCACAGTGCTCATGGGAAATGTATTAACAAGAAGAAAAAAAAAGTTTTTTTCACACTGACTCAGTTTTAGTCGGACCTTTTTTCCTGACTTTAACAAAATAACTTAGAAAATGAAAAAATACCTCTTCTTCCCACAGGACCAGTTGCCATGGGCAGGGACTGGAGTTACAATCTCTGCTTTAGTATGAGTTTCTTCGGGACAGACTCGCACGGGATACACAGCCTACATTGAGTGGTGCCACCTTTGGTGGATCCTTCTGGATTCTTTTGTGTGAAGCAAAAAAACAGACATGCAAACTGGGCACCTGTTTTTCAAGCTTCCACTTGCAGGATCCATTACTAGCAAGCATCACAGCTCTGCAGGAAGAGTCTCTGAAAGCCAGAGGCCTTTGTATGATTACACCTACGTAATTCAGGGAAGTCAAGAAGAAAGTTCTCCCAGAGAAATGATTTGACTCTGAGCATCACCAGCAAAGCCAATGCTTACTAGCCAGCTAGGGAAAGATAGCTATTACTTGAGAAGAGAAGCAGAGCTGCAGCATTTACTATGGGCAGAGGGAAGGAACGGAGAAAGCAGGAGCAGTCTTGCTCTTTCATGCCTTTTGCTAAGAGTAAGTGAATGTCAACAAAAGTGTCTTGCATGGTGCACACACCCTGCACACAGGCAGGGACTCAAGGAGATGAGAGGCAAGTCTACCTCCCCTGAGGAGTCCTCAGCACAGGGTAGGCAATGCTCATGCTGTCATGACTGATGCTATCAACTGTGCACCTGAAAAGAGATAAGGTGGGGTCTTTTGATTGCACTGCAAGCACTGATGGCCTCGGTGTGCTGCTATCAAGTGCTGATACGGTATGTTCTTATGGAAACCACACAAGTAACTACATGCTTCTCCTTATCCTTATAGAAATTATTCAATAGTGGTGTTCTGTGTGGCTGAACTGCCGCGCTGTTCTGTAGCACAGGGAGAAGATTTCAGTGGGTCACAGGAAATGCCTCGGAGGGCCCGTGTATCACAAATAACTGCGTGCTGAAACACGCTGCAGAAATTCACGCTAATGTAAAAATAAGTCTGGTGACATTATTAAACAAGTGGCATGCTTAGTGCTCCTGAAATAAAGAAATAAGAAAGGCTGCTGCTGGGCTCGCTCCCAGTGATAGAAACGTCTGGGACCCTCAAGAACAGAGAATTAAAGATCTGAGTTGCATGCTGTGCTACTGACAAGGATCAAATATAGATGAGAAGATAAAATTATCACCTGGTCCCATTTTATTTATGATCCAGAAGCTGGTTTCAAGGATCTGGCAGTCAGAAATTAGTGTGCTAATATCTGGAACTACTGAAATGTTTTGCTTATCTAAATTTCACTTAGTCTGAATTCTGCCCACAGAATAAAAACTAATTTTTTGTAGCATCATCTATTTTATGCACAATCCACCCCATGAGCTAGTTGTTAGCTAGTTTCAAGTGTGTTTTTACCTGAAGATTTTTGTAGTGAACAGTACTTCTGCAGTGACTTGTCTTTGCTGTCTCTTCATTTGTGTAGAAGAGTCCACAGAGCTTGCAGTAAAATCCAGTTCTAGGGACCACAAATTCCACACCTATTGAGAAATTCTGAATTACATTAAAATGTCACTTGAAACCCTTCCCTGCTACAATAAACTTGCTTTCAAAGAAAAAAAGTTGCTGTTCAGTTAAATGACATAGATATGAAGCCTGAATCATGGATTTACTTCTCTGATTTCCCTCATTTTGCAATACTGAGCCGCAGTTTAAAATCCTGTGCATTGCAAATACATCTTCCACTTCTCTCTCAGAGATTACACATATTTAAAAATGTACCTTCTCGTGCATAATATTGACTGAAAAATTCCCTGTGTAACCTCACGCAGTGGTGATAGTACTTATTAGCAGTAAGTTCCGTGCTTAAGTTACATAGATTGCTCTTTAGGATGTACTTCTTCCATGTGTTTTACTCATGATCCATGTTTACAAAGTAAAACCAAAACTTTTGCTTATACTGAAAGTATAAGCAATACTTTTATGACAAAGACTTTTAAATTACCAAGTGTTTTTCATATATATTTCACATATAGTCCAAGGAAACTTATTTCATCTCCTCAGCAATATTAACAGCTATCTTTTTGCCATTCATCTGGAATGAAACTAGCAATGATCTATAACCAAAAGCCCATTTCTTTCAACAGCTACTCCTCTGTTGTATACCCTGTTCCGTCACTCGCCTCACATCCGTTCTGAAAAATAAATACAGCAAGTAGCCTTAAAGTGACATCTTGTTGTAAGCTCTCGGTATTGCAGTGGGTGGCATCGCAGGCTGAAGACGTCCGAACGTACCCAGGGGAATGCTGAGTTCAGTGAAGACGTCCTCTTGTTCCCAGCCTGGTGGTGAGTGCCTTCGTTTAGACTCTACCTCCGGGTATTCCAGAGATCTCATTTCCAGGTACCTAGAATTTGCTTAACAAATGAATAAATGCATTGAATGAAAACAGTTTATTAGTTTAAAGAGGCATTTGTAAACTTCTTGGGAACACTTTCTGGGTGGATCTATAAATGAAGTAAAACCTGCAAAAAATGCTTTTCCATTCAAATCGGAGGCCTACTCAATGCAACTCCAACAGCCTTACTACACTGTGCAATCACCCTATTTCTCCCAGTAGGCCATTTTTCTATTTCTAATTTCATGTTCATTCTATTTTTTCTTTTCATATTTTAATCTCTAAATAGATCTATAACATTATACGTTAGCTAACACAAGGGCTGCTGAGAAAGGGGGGGCCAGCAGGACCCCTTGAGAGCAAATCCCCCAATAGCCTAAGGAGCTGGGTGTGCTACGCAAATCTTCCTCTTGTGGGACTCCTGCAGCATCATTATCATCTTCTCCCTGCAGCCACTCTTCTCCCAACCTCAGGTCTCCAAGGGAGAGTTTCTCCTTTATGGCTCTTGGCCACTTGAAGATTTTGGTTCCTGGCCAGTAGAGATGGGATGGTTGGTCCCTGCTGACTGACATTAAGGGGCACAGGTGGGAGATTCAAGGTGTGGGAAACTGTGGATTGATTTGCTGAGGCAGATAAAACCAGTCAAAAGAACAGATGCTCTCCCTTCCCAACATGTGAATTGTTTTTAGTTCAGAAAAAAGAAATTTGTTATCACAGAGCAACAGAATTACTGACAAACTGGTCTGATTCCTATTCTTCAGTTCTCACATCAAAAAACTAGTTCCCCTCCCCTGACAAAATTTCTGTTGCATTGCAAATTTCACCTAGATAAGGGACACATTTTCTCATAAAACAAACATATTTTTGCCCAAACGAAACCCTTCCTGGCTTTCAAGTCTGTAGTTCAAAGACCTGCTATTTCTGGCTATCAGAATGAATTTTTCTTCCTTGTTTTAAACACATCTATTACATTATTTAAAAGAAAATAATATACAGTCCTGACTGGTCAACTTTCAAGTTAACTTTAGCCCATCCCAGGTTTCCAAATCAGCAGCAGAGATCCTGTAAAACCCGCAAGCTTCAGGTGGCTGTTTTTAAGACACCCAGGGCCTTTGTGGCAACTTAAGTCCCACTTAAGTTGATTTCTGGGCTTCTGAGCTGGCAGCTGCATTTGCAGAGGGCCTAGAGCCTTGCACTGCAGATCCCAGATATCAAGTGCGTGGCACAAAACATGGGAAGCAGAAGCTCCCTTGGAGCTTCCAGGGTCCCTGCTGGCATGTTGGAAGCTGAGATGCTGAAAACACTGAAGTAACTATGCTCTTGGGATACACAACTCTTTCGTCAGCTGTCCATCTGTGAAGTGGGCAGCCCACAGCCTTGCCATCCCCAGTCCCGGGGAGTTTGCATGGCAGCATCATCTCCAAATATGCAAAGCCTGGCAAGGTGTCTTCAGGCCAAACAGGTAGGTATTGAAAACTAAGCAAGTTTCATATCTGTCCTGGAGGAATAAGTTAGTTCGGAATCAGACATACACATTAAATGTTTCAGCATTTTCTGGTGGAAAATTGCACACTCAAAAATGTTCCAGCAACTTCTTTTCACAAATCCTTCTGCACCACATGGGCTGTGGTAACAACAAAAAGACTTGGCCAACATGCTCTATGTTGTTTTTCACTTCACCTCACTATACACAGCCTATTCACTCACGTTTCATTTAGAAGTGTGATGAGGAACTGAACTCACTTTCAGGCACTCAAGATCTCTTTTTTCCTGACAGTTAAAATATTAATAGGCAGCTATGATTACATTTATTTGCATTATCTCACAGCGTGTCCTATCAGTTATATTAAAGGCAGCATGCAGTTGATAACAGGAGATAATGAGGCAAGCCCTGACAAAAAGCATGTATTTGAGCGAAGAGGGACTGAGAAGTAACAATCTGCGGATGACTTCCATGTTCCTAACACTTCAGTACAGTGTATAAGAACACCCACCTTGTCCAGAAGCCAGCCAGACATTACAGATACTTTTCTGTTGACCTTCAGAGACTGTCACTCATTTCATTGACAATTCAAAATAAATTTAGCAGTGCACTGAAAGAGTTCAAGCTAAACTCATGTGAACCTTGACATGACAATTATAGCAGCTTATGCCTTTCAGAAAGCTTGCAAGCTGCTTATCATATTTCCTTTACACTATTCAGCTAAGAGCCTCTAATGGTTTAGCTTGGCGAAACGCACTGGAGTTCTTTTACTGAGCTGCTCCAAGGACAAGTCTTGATACTATTAGCAACATTTAGTCTTGTTAGCAATAAATTTCAGTCTACTGTCAGAGAAAACATGCAAGGCTCTCTGTGGGCTGAAAAGGAAAAAAAACACAGTAGTTACCCTTGGCCTCCGGACACTCTTGGCTTCCGTGTCTCGTTTCTTCACCAGTGTTTTTAACAAGCATTTCCATAACTTCTCTGCTCTCAGCTCCTTGTGATCCCATCTGTTCGTAATCATCTATAAATGTATCAGGGAGCTGGAGAGTCTCTTCTTTCAGATGAACAGAAGGTATATGGTGATCTTCGGGCTCTGAACGAGTGTCAGAACTCTTATCAATTTTTCCTTCCTTCTGCTGGGGATCAGACTCCTTAGCAGATTGGTCTTCTTGCAATTCCTCTGGCTTCTGCTCAGGGTCCAGATTTAGGCTTGATGCTTCAGTTACAGCATCATCATTATCATCATCCTCATCATCATCCTGACAGCCGCTAGAAGCTACACTGCCCTTTGCTGATCTGAGGTTTGTTTCTAAAGGTTTATGGGTAAATTTGTCTTCACTCCTGGTTAAGTGGCTGTGATCGTTTTTCAATTCTAACACAGTTGACATACAGGCACACATTTCTGAAGCAGTTTTATTTTTTTGATCAACTGGTACTATTTCTTCGAGCTCAGTTATATCAGGCTCCATAATTAAATCATCTTCTCCCACTTCATCTACTGTCACTAATTCTTCCATGTTAGCAGGATACCAGGTCTCACCTTCTATCTCACTTCCACTCTCCCAGTCTCGGTCCTGTCACAAAGATGTAAAACATTTGAGAGATCAGTGATTATAGATCATCATTGTTAAAAAGTGGGCCTTGAACATCAGTAACCAGGAAGAACTTGATCTGGCCTTGCCTACCCCATCTTGTATTTTAGTTTCAAAGAACAATACGCCTTGGTGTTATGATTTTTAGACCTTATGTACAAGGACAAGCAATCTCTTTTTAATTATTACATAAACTTCAATTTGTGGAGATGCTCTAACTCCCTTGGGGATTACAGTCTCTCCAATCTCCTCTTTCTTACTTTTCTGTAAGTAGTAGAACAAGGCACAAGCTGTTACACTTTATTATGCAACTGACTCTACTATGTGATCCCCAAGGAAATGCATCTGTCCCCTTTCTCTACCTCCACCTCAGGGTAGCAAGAAATAGGCAGAACAATAAGAATATACTGAGCCCCAGTCTAGCCCCTGTGGCTTTCACTTTGCTAGACTAGGTCCTTTAAATTCCTACGGTGACTGAGAAAACATGGCTACCTTCTATAGTTATTGCCTTCCACCAGCAAGAGCCCTCTGCCAGGGACTGTGTTGGTGGAGACCGGCCTAGACCTTGAGAAAAATCAGTTTCGCAGTTATACTCCAAGGTTTATAATTTGAAATACCTCATCCATGCAGTTATAGACTTATAGGACTCAGACACTAATACTGGACTTCAGAAGTATTGGAATTATAAGGTATATGTTACTTTTAAGACATACTTGCAGCTTAGATTTCAACTCCCAGACTCATCATGTGCACATAATCTATTAATAATCTGTATTCTCCTCCTGTTTGGCCATTCCTACACTTCCCCTCCTAGAATCCTAAAACAGCATGAAAACTCTGGGAGTTGACACTGTTCTTGCCAGGAGATCAGTTTTCTACAGCAACTGATATCAATAGCTTCCATATCTGACCATCAACCCATGACCCTACAGATATGAAGCTGGAGGAATTCCAAGGACATTGCTGTCCCTGACTGTGATGCTGCAGTAGGGGTGCTGTAAAGACATTATTTAATTAAAACCAGAAACAATCAGAAGAGGCTACTATCTACAGTCCATCTAAGGCCAGTGTTCTGAAAAGTTTCCATCATTAGTTCCCTCCTTCTCCACTAACTGCCCACATCTCCTGGTTTTCAACATGGCTACACAGTTCACAGGCCTATGTTACTTAGAGTTGCCAGTGCCAAGGGCTATGCATGTGAAGCAATGTACGTGGGCAAAGAGCAACTAAAAAAAGAGTTCTGAAGACTTCAGGAAAAGCTCTCTCTTGAAGCAGAAGTCAAGACAAGGCAAGTTAATTTAGACAACTCCCTTCTATAACCCCTTTACAAGCCTTTCTGTTGGGGTTTAATATTTCATTTGGGAGAAAGCACAACCAAACCTGCGTTTTCACTCATTTTGTTGTGGAAGCCGCACCAACAATGTGTCACCCACCTTCTCTTTTCTTGTGTTTTCCAGAATCTCTCCAGATTCTTTTCCTTGTTTATTAGTTGAAGGTGAGCTCTTCTCTGGAACTTGCTCCTCTTTTCCAAGCTAAAATAAACACAACATATACATGTATAGCAACACATTGGTGCTCTAGTATGTTTCTATTTTGGGTTTAGGGAAGCAAAGTCACTCACAAGGTCACATTCTTTATTTCTAAAGTTTGTGCAAGTCAACTAGGCTGTGGGAAAAGACCCAAGAATTGGATTTCATTAGCAAAAGCGCACCAATAAGAATTAAGAAAAAGACATTTAAACAAAATGAGAGAGATGTAATTTATATCATAGAACTGGCTAGAAGACAGGTGGGGGAGAATGTGAATTCATTAAAATTTCCAGCCTCCACTCCTCTGTTCTGTACACACATCTGTTATGTTGGCTCAGACATGGTAAGGGAGAGCAGCAGTGCTAAAACTCTGAAAGACCTCAACTGTTTTGTTTATCGATGTCAGATCAGTCGAGAATGCAACTGTTTGCACAGTTCATACTTTGGAAGAACAAAACCACAGTACTACCTCGCACTTGGTAAAAGAGGGGTGAAGCAAAAGCGTGAGTTCAAGACATTCAAACCTATTGCTTCCTTTCAAAACAAAATATTAGCAGTAGTCCCTGGAGAGGTGTGCCTTTAACAAAGGAACTTTAAAATAACTTGAAGAACATGCAGAGCAGTGTGCAAGACTGGTGATTTAGGATGCTGCCTGACATTTCCCTCTGACATCTCCTCCCAAGAAACCATCCATCACAGTGAAATACCAGCCAAAGGAGAAAGATGATGAAATGTGGTACAGGCACACATATCTATGGCATGAGGTGGTGGTGCTGCCTGTTACAGACACTTGCTGAGTTACAAGATCTAGACATTTCCACCAACCTTGCCCCTACATGAGAATAATGAATGCAAGGTCAACTAAAAACAACCAAAGGTGGCCCTGGCGGCACTAAGTCACAAGCTAGAGATGGACCCGTGGTCAGCAAAGCAGCTCTGCAGCCTCCCGTGCCAGCATCCCTGGGGGTGGATGGCAGCCGTGTATCACCAGGGGGTCTGGGGGAGGCAAGGTGGCCAAGAGCCAGTAACAAGATCCCTGCAGGGTAGAGATAAGAGCATGGGCTGAACTGGGACTGAGGGAACGAGGCATCTTTGTCTGCCACTCTCCACTTTTTCCCAGTGGAGGATCAAATCCACAAACACTGCTACTTTACCAACTGGGAGTATTTCTCCAGAGATCTCATAATTTTCCAGGTGAGCTGATTCAGTGGTTCTGCTATGGGAAGTGATTCCTGCCAGCACACCGAAGGGAGTGCTGTAAATGATCCCTGCCACAGCTGAGGGAGTGACATATGTTTAACAGAAATCAATTGCTCTGCTGAGTTGACCAAAAGAAAACGTTCCTTATTAAAAGTTCATTCCCCATTTTAGCAGCTGAACAACGAGGTCCCTGTCTTGCCCTAAAAATATTGCACATGCCTGTAAAATACCACTTAGTTCCCAGATAACTCAATCCACATCACAGGCAGTGGAAGGAGGTGATGGATGCAGAAACAGCAGCTATGGGGTATTCTGCACAAAATTAGAAGAGAGAGAAGTAAATCAATTGCCCCTTCACACACAATCTGCATGCAAACAGCAGATTGGCACTTGGTTTTATTTTCGGTTGTCTGATTACCCAGAGGTTCTGTGCTTGACGCAGAAATACAATGTCCACGTCCCCAACACTACAATAATAGATCTACGTGGATCTGGGCAAAGAGGTGAATGAGATGACCTCACAAGATCACTTCTAGGACTATCTTCCCTGATTCTATCATGGCAAAACATTACTTATCAACAGCACCACACTCACGGCAACTGATCTAAAATATTTCAGAAAATATATTAGTTAAGCATTTACCTTCTTCTTATATACAGTTCGAGATGTCTATTTACCTCATTCTCGGGAGGTTTGGTTTCCTTCACATCACTGCCTTCAGCAGCAGCATCTTCCTCTTGGTCTTTTTCAGCTTTCTTCACCTTATTCTTATCGCTTTGTTTTTGCCTGGAGCTCTCAGATGCTTTGCTATGCTTCTGTTCAGCTGCCTCCTCCCTGGCAGTGTCCTCGCTGTAAGAATGCCTGCGTTCCCTTAACTTTGCCTCTTCCTTTCTCTTAGATCTCCCAGGTAAATCCTGCAGCTGCCTCTGAAACTTGTCAGATTTTGACTTAGAGGTTTTTCGGTAATAGTCATCTTCCCTGCTCTTGTAGCCAGATAAAGGGTGAAGGGAGCCGGGGGAACCGCTCCTTAAATATTTTTCTCTGTGCCCTCTGCCTCCTTCAAGCCGTTCATCCAAATCAAACTTGTCCAGCTGTCGGGAATAATGTTTCCGCTCATGTACCCACGTGTCAGTCCTGTCCCTCTTGTCATCCCCATTCTCTCGCCATTCTCTGCCGTCTCTTTCCTCTTCCCGTCGAGAATATGGGGACTGATCCCATGACTCTCTCCCATTTCCCCAGTCGGTCCTGCCAGTCCCCATCGGGCTGTGGGGTGAACTGCAGGAAGTAAAGCTGGGAGTGTGGGATCGGGGCGACAAGGAGCGGCTTATGGGGCTGCGGGAGCGGGGCCTCTCCGTGCCATACCTGCTGCAGAGGGAAAAGGCAGCTGTAAATAGTTGACCCACTGTGATCTACCAAGTTCTTGTATGCTGGGAACACATGAGGACTGCCCCGCGAACCTGACAGCCCAGGCCTTTCACAGACATGCACCACACAGCTGCAAACACAGTGAACAGGAGAAAAGGGCTATCCACAGAGCTTAACTAAATCCTCACAGATCTGTCAAGAATATATTCATTTGTTCTTAAAAGCATTTTGTAGGGGTTTAGAATTAAGAGCTTATAATATGTTAATACCTTTACAATGACCCTAGTGTCTGTACTCTTTCATACTCACTCCTCTGAGGCATTTCTGAGACAAAAGTGGCAAAGTTCACCTGTTTAAAAGAGATGTTTTAGTCTGTGATTCCTCTTTGGTTTTGCTGGAAGGTCCAGAAGCCAGGCAGATCAGAAATACACCCAAATACATTGTAATGTCAACTGTCTCCTTCCTTTTAGGTCTCACAGCACTCCTAGCCTTTGCACTTTTCACTCAAGGGGAAGGAGAGGCAAACGGCTTCATTTGTGTGTTTTTCACATGCCAGGCCTATTTTCTGAGTCACCATCATCAGCAGGAAAGAGTTCACGTATTTTCATAACATGCACAGTTTCAATCTGATCTCATTATATGGGTCCTGCACCTACTATTGTACCCAGTTATATTTTTACAGTGATTTGAAGTGAAATCCCAATTAAGAAAGTAAATGAGCTAAGAGATGGAAGCACACAGATAATGCCTTTTCTACCTGCAGGTCTACAGACTTATCCAGGTCCCAGTTCCAAACTACGGAGAAACTTTACCTGTCCACTTCACGCAGCAGGTCCCTCTCCCTCTGCGAGTGGATATCTTGGATGATAGCAGCCACATTCTTACCTGGTTTCTAAATAAGACAAAGACAGCATTTAGCATGCAGCACTACTCTCCAAGCTAGTATAGGCAATTTGTCCTTCAAGAAACAGCATCTATATATCATTTAATTACACTACTACAAAGAAATATTTGGTCTCAGTGTTGTGGTTACAGTCCTTCCTGTAGCTGGTACTCAATAACACGATCAAAGCAGTAAAATGATACAAACGGAAAATTTGCTCCATTACGTTGTAGCACTGCTTCACACTTGGCTGCTGTAACGGGCTTTGAAAACTAGCTTGTCTTTCCCTGATACACATTCACTACGGAGTATTTTCTAGGAATTGGATGTAAGAGGAAGCAAACCAGGTAAGTTTTCTAGTATCTGAATTGAATATGCATTCTATCTCTGACCCTCTAGGAACGAACTGCTTTATCTCCATCTTAGAGTTTAGCTCATTCTGGAGTATATAGCTCTAAAAGACTCTGTTCAGACACAAGAGCTTCAGAAACGCTAAGTGCAAGAAAGATGCATACAGGAAGTGCTGATTACTTGAGCTTCAAGATCATTTACAAAAGATGCACTACTCCAGGCTGGAGTGCATGCAATTCGCCAAACACTTGGAGCATGCACAGCTGAGCAACATAATCATGCAGGAACTCGGAGCAGTTTGTAGTGGTAAATAGCTCATGCATATTCCCCCTTCAATGTTGCACTCGTTTTGTGTAGTTTTTAACAAAGAGAAAGGGCTTTTGCTTGTGCAGAGAAAAATAATTCCATGACCTGAAAAGCTGAAAATCTTCCTGAGATCCAGGCAAGCTCCCACACTCTCCTAATTAATTCCTGTTCCTGTTCCACCTTATATTTGAACCCCTTCACTCCACCACACTAAGACTGCCCTGGTTTATGGACTTCTGGTAACTCTCTTAAGTCTCCTTAAACTATTATACACATACAGGAGAGAAAGAGACTTTTCCAAAGGTCAAACCGAACCATCTGAGTTACTTGTTTTCCCTCAAGGCTCATAAAAGGCCCCTTAACCTCTTAACTTGGAACATTAGAGAGTTATTTTCTAAAATAACTTTGTGCTGTGTTAGATAATATAATCTGAAGCTTGTCAGCTCTGCATTGCCATTTCCAGTCCAAGTCACCATGTAAAAAAAATACTTTCTTAGCATTACACAGGGCAGTACATAAGCTTCGATAAATACGTTCACAAGAACACTGATTTTTGGACATCACTCAGGTATCCACATCAGAGGTGTCACACACTCTACAGAATGTCCGAAGACTGTTGCTCTGTTCTAACTCTATGTAAAAAAAAAAAAAAAATAAAAATGGCTTTTTAATTTAGGTCATTGACAAGAAAGAAAGAGAAAGAAATCAGTGTGATGTTTGTTGCTGCCATCACTGCTTGGTATAGAGATTGCACTATGGCTCAAGCCTGCAAGCAGTGAAAAGCTTAATGCTTGACTAAAAGGATAGGACCATCTTATTTTGCTGACATGTTGTATATTACACATGGCTGTGGTTTAGACCTTCGTTAGACCAAGCAATGTGGGAAGCCAGCTCAGAAGAGATATTTGAAATAATGGCATGAGAAGACCAGAGAAAATGGGATCTATTCCAAGAGTTAATATCTAGAACAAGAGCAAGCAGCTAAGTATAAAAGACCATTAACATACATTCATTAATTTAACTTTCTTATTTTTTTTCCATAATATTAAAACATTAATTAGGAATCAGTAATCAGCAAAGATTTTTAGATGTATTCTCCAGGATGTGCCATGGAAACTCAGGAAATCTGATCGGGAATGACTATCTTACCTTCAGCTGCAATTCCTTGTATCTTTTAGACATCCTAATAAGGAGCTTGTCATCATTTATCATTGCAGGTTTTTCTTTGTAGTACTGCACCATGGCTTGTGCTGCTTCACTGTAAGCCATTTCCAGAAAGGCCTAGCAAAAAAGGGGAGAGCTTTAAAATCTACTACAGAACTAAAAATACAAAGTATAAGAGAGAAAAGGCAGGACTATAATATTTGTTTGGATTCTTCTCATGCAAAATGTCTTGACAGTACAGAGCTGGGCAGCCTTCCATCCCTGGAGCTGAGATAGTAACACTCAGCCTCTTTTTAACTGCAAATAACCATTTCAGCCCAGCTATTCAAGCCCATATGTCACTTCAGAAGCTAGATTAGCTAAAAACTAAATGACTGGAATCAAATCTTTCTCGATATATGAAAACACGACCTTTCCTGCGCTTCCTCACTGGTGCTTCTACACTGTGGTCAGCTGCTGACAGGATGCAGAACTGCGACGCTGCAGCATGCACTGCTCCCGAGATTGGCAGCTGTGTCTTGCAGAATTGCAAGAGATCCAGACAAAAGCAGAACATCAGAGCATGAGCAGCCAGAGCAAAGCCAAAAAAAGAGTTACAAAACCTGAACAAGGTTAACTAGCATAAATGGCTGAGATGCCAAATTACTAGCTTTTAAAAAATTATTATTATTTAAAAAAAAAAAAAAATAGTTTCACAATACTTGACCATTGAGGTTTCCAGGGTTTTTTAACAAGAACTATGAGGCAGAGGTCATATTTATACCATCATCTCATTTTGTGAGCACCAATTTTTTTTTTTTTACTTTAAGAGCAGGCTTCATATATTTTACTTTCTTTTATAAAATAAGAGATGTTCCCCAAATGCACTGTCTTTATGTCAATAGATGTCAATATCAGTAACTCCGAATGCATAGTACCTGATTAGTGGATTTCATGAGGATGTAGTTGGTGACCTTCCCAAACGGGAGGCCCAGGTTAATGACATCATTCTCTGTGCAGCTTCCCTCGGGGAGGTTGCAGATGTGAACAACTCGACCCAGTGTAGATTTCCTCTGGGCAAACTGGGGAAAAAAAAAAAAAACAACTCAAAACGATGTTTTTATCTTAGATATTCCAGCCGCTAGGTAAGACCTCATATTTCTGCAAAAAATGAAATGTTCTGTTCTGCATACCTGTTATTAAGGACAAATATCCTTCTTTAAAACCTTGTATTTTAACATCCTCGTTTAGAAAGGAAGGGAAACATTTAACTGCAGTGCAGCTTGCAATGGAGTCTCCGTCCCTGGACATTACAAAGTCCAGAGAAAATTTCTAGAAGAGATGCCCTCGTTCAAACAGGTATAACAATACTGCTGCAAAAGCTCACTTGCCACCCCAAACCTTATAGACTCCAGGGCTTCAAATCCCTGGCATGTCACAGCAGAGGGCTGGGCTGTCATGGGCACAGGCTGCTGGACTGTACCCAACACCAGCAAGAGTTTGGAGACCCCTCAGTGTTTGGAGACAGAGGGTGCCCCTGCCATGGGGAGGTCTCAGCCTCTCCTGACGAGCTCCCTGCGGGGCCAGTACCCACCTGGTACTCCAGCACAACCCCTACAGCACCTCTGCCAAGTCAGACAGCCTTCCCCAGCCTGCCTGCCCCACTGGGGGCTCTGTGCCTTCTCTGCACACAAAGGCATCACACACTGTTGCTGAGTAAAAAGCCCTTAGCAGATAATTTGCAAGCAATGCACCAAAAATTAGTGTTTTCAAGTATTCCATAAATGCCCATTTATGTGGTGCTAGTGGATTGAAACAGATGTTCACTGCAGTCCCTGCTGAATTTAAGGATGTTAGAAATCAGTTTAGGTGACTACAGAAGTGTTTGGGATAGCAGAGGCTGAATTTAAATCCTCCTTCTGCCCTGGCAGAACACACTGGGCCAGGGGTAAAAGTGACCCTATTTAACCTGAGAGAAGACACACGGCTGTACCTCAGGTTGTAAACCGTACTACTTTCCCCTCTCATTACAACACCACACAGTAGGAGGGACTTTTCCCTGGGGGCACAGTGACCACTGGACATGCAGGAGGCTGAGGTTCCAAATTGGGCTGGCACAGGCACACGGCCACCAGTGTGGTAATCACTTCCCAAGGGTGGAAGTCTATTTTGGAGTGCTGGGCAGTTCCCAAAGAGCTGCCCATCTCCCTGACATGGAAAGCAGGCTCTACACCTCTTGTGCAAAGAGGTATCAGGGTATACTCAGAGGGGAACATAATTTACCCCAGCCAACGACACACAAAACATCGTTTATGTAGATTTAAGTCTTCCCAGACTGCTTCCCTGTTTATGACCTCTGCTGTTGGGATTTTACTGAAGTAGTAACTCTACCTTCAGTTAAAATTGTGCCATTCAAGGGAAGATGCAAATCATGTAATCTTGTGGGATCAAGTTCACCAGAGCCATCACAAATGTTTGGCTTGTCAGCAAGTTCACAAGTTACAGAGCTAATGTTATCTTATTTACACCTTCATCCCATTACCTTCCCTCCAGGCTTCACCACTTAACCATTTGTGTATTTTTGCTGCAGCAAGACTCTGCATCATACAGCAGTCTGGTATTTACCTTGCATCTTACAGAGCCTGCCTGGGTGCATAAGGTAAGTCAAAGAAGTGCCAAAGTCCAGAAATAAGATGTTTTCTCTAGCAGAAAAATAATAAAGACCTGATCCTGAAAAAGCTGAAGCAACTCAACCTCACTTGAATAGAAAAGAAAGTGATGGCTGTGTGCATCTGGCAAGGCAGCAGGTAGCGTACAACAGAAGAATACAACTACAGCTACCAGAGGAAAAGGAAACCTTCCTGACAGCAAACACTCCAAATCACCTGGTAGCTTCTGTTTGTTTTGTTAGATCTCTTAAGAGATGGTAAGTTAAGAGACTATTGGACTAGAAAGACTTCGCTGTTCCCTACAGAGGCTCCAGAGCGTGTGTTCAGACACGTGCTCAGCAGTACATTAAATCAAATGACTGTAAGATGTTACCACCTCCCCATAACTGGCAATGGCTTAAATTAAAATGCTACGCCATAAATCTGCTGTAATTTACGTTTAAGAAGTGGTCACATACTCATAACAGAAGTTGACGGGCTGTACCAAGCAATAATCTTGTCAGCTGATTGAAGTTAAATCGGATCCATTCATTAAACGGAGCAGTAAATCACAGCCAGAAAAGGAATACACACCTTCCATATCCACAGTTGGGAAGTTAGAAGAGCTGTTGTTTGTCAAGTGTTGAATGTAATTTTCAAGAAGACTCTAAGTCAACTTTCTTTGCAACTGATGTCTACAGGGGTTTATCAATGCAGTTGTACAACTACTATGAAAATAATTTGATACATAGCAGTGAAATGCACCTCATACCGTTGGCCATATTATTTCACCAACCCAATTTGGTTGTTTTTTATTACACCTTTTTTTTTTGTTTGGTTGGGGTTTTGTTTGTTTGGTTTTGTTTGTTTGGTTTTGTTCTTGTTTCTTGCTTTTCAAGTTCTTTACCTCTTTCTTGAGCTTCCCATGAATTACTTCTAAAGATAAAAAGAAACTGACAGTCCATCCCTCCAGTGCTAATGGCTTTCCATGCCCGAATGAAGACTTGTACCACTGTATCTGCCTTTTGAAGAGGGATAGTTATTTGCAGATGGATAGCACAGAACAAGCTCTTCCAGAAATCTGAACACTTTGTTTATGATTACATGCAGGGTCAAGTATAATCTCCCACTGCTCAGTTAAATGGCAGCAGCTATGCTGAAAGTGAATACTGCCATGCAAAGGTGTAATAAATTATAAGCCACCTGGGTTGCGGATGAATGACAGCTGGCAAACTCAATCTTAACACCTCTAATATAGCTCCCTGTCTACACGATGAGGTCCTGAAGAAAAAGAGGATTTACAGTGTCCAGGAAAATCAGTGTTATCGTTTCTTTTCTCTCTTATAGTACTGCAGGTCATTCAGGAGGACTTCTGCAGCAGCTCAAATGATAAATAGTGACAGATTCTAAAGAGAAATGATACTGGTATTAGCAGTAATTTCATTTGTTGCGAGGTTGACAGACATGATGAAAAGGAACATTCCTCTGCACCCGCTGCTACTCCACCTCTGACCTTGGAGGCAGCCGTCATGAGCAGCTCTGCTCTTTGCTCCCCTGCACACACAGTGTCTGTGACGGGCAGAAGCTAAAACCCCTTCAAATAACCTCTGTCACAGCAAAACCACACAGTAGAAAATTGGTTGGATTAAACAAATCTGGGTGACGTTTCTGTAAGCAATGCCTGACGTGAACTGGAGTGGCACAGGGATGCAGCTCAGCCTGGCTTTCCAGAGTGTCTGACCACACTGGGATATACACACAAAAGCTAACAAGTTGAAAACTTGAACCCCTGGATTACTGCTGCTATTCCATGAACGCTCTAGCATGAGTTCCTGATGTCTCCAGCTTTAATTGTAGCTTTCCACTATACACTGAGCTTTAACCCTAACAACTTTGTTTCCATTATGTATGATTTGCTTATATTTGCCTTTTTTTCCTTTTTTTTTTTTTTTTTTTTAATTTTAGAATCTTTCTGCTTTGTCGGTGTAAGAACCTCTTTTAATGTTATCCTTTTTTCTGGCATTTTTTGATTATTGGGCTAGGAATTCAAGTGCACATTAGAGCAATATAACTGGGGATCTGTGTTGAATGCAGGAGAGGCTGATAAACCTGAACCATGCAAGGCTGTACACCAAAGCAACTTGCTGAAAAGTTACCAGTGGCAACAGATGATATAAATAGTACATTAAAAAAAAAAAATTTAGTCTAGTATAATTAATTGATCTGGGACTCCCTGGTGAGTAATGGTTAGCGTAGCTGCAGCCACTGTCTGTGCCACTATTGCTACCTGGACTCCAGCATGGGGGAGGCAGAGAGCAATTGCTACAAATAAATAGAGAGCAGGCTGCTTGCTGGGATTGATACTCAAAGTAAAAACTAAGCCAAATCTTCATTCCAAGCTGAAGCTGACCTTCCTGGGTTGAAAAGACTCAGAAAATGGGGAGTGAAAAAGTCAATGAGAGACACAGAGAACCCCTTCCCCAAATCTATCAGGTAAACAACTTTTAGCACTGGAAAAAAGAAAACGCAATCGAGTTATGATTTGGCCGAAATCAAAAGTATAAAAGCTTCAGGGAAGTTGAAGTAACAGACTGAATATTCAGATTATTGTCTAAAAGGAAGCCTTTACAGTTTTAATTCCAGCAAGCAGAAGTGGCTTCCACAAGAATGTCGACACAGAAATCAATTTGCTTAGGTACTCACTCTTACCCCGGATGGAGGAGAAGAAAATGTAGGACCTGGCTGGCCAAAGGATCTTGCTGACGTAGTGATGAAAGATGAGCCAACATTTGGTGGATAATCTAAATAATGGATTATACACATTTCATGAAAATCTTGATTCATATTAATTGCATTAGTGTGCTTAGTAAGTAATGCGCCATTTATACACTGTTTCGTTGTACTGTGGAAACAAGTCATTGTTTGAAAGAAAAATAAATTCATACTTTGAAAGGCACAGCATTGGCTTTTAGCCTTTCTGTGCAAAACCTCTAAAAAGTTTTTCTTGGAAACTTGTATCACATTTCATTTAAAATGCCCACTTTTCCCCAGAGACCGACTTCCCTTTCAGTTAAAAAAAAAAAAAAAAAGTGTTTTTAACTGCTGCAAATAAAGCAATTCACCTTCAATACTAGATGGGTTGAAAACTGCTGCATTATTTGGTGATAAATGCAACGTTCCATCTGCTGAGCTTAATATACACCGGATACCAGTGCTAGAAAAGAAAGAAAAGAACTTTAGGACCATGCATAATGTGCCATAAATATTAAAGCATAATTATTATACAGTAAATTCCCAGTGTAAAGCCACTGAAGTAAGGGATGCTCTGTTAGAAATACAGATGAAAGAGGCTCTCTAAAAGAATACTTACTTATCTGAAAGAGCCATACATTTTTGGATGTGAAGACTTCCCTTAATGTGCTGATCCCAGTCCTATGTTGAAACAAAAGAGATGATGAGCATAGGAAAAATCCTGAGACAAATTTACAAGAGATTGCCCCTCCATTCAGTTCACCTGATTCTGAAAACAATACTGAGATACTGAAGATCAAACTGTGTGATGCTGGAGCCAAGCGCACCCTCATCCGATGCATTTACTGATTTGTCATTTGTAGGTTAAATTACAAGTTACTTTAAAAAAGGAGAGCTTTCCTGTATTAGTTTTTAAATCCAGTATATTTCTATTAATTCAGTTACTTTGTTCAACCTGAAGAGCTGTAAGGCCCTGAGCACCCTTGGCTCCTGCAATGTCCATAAAGAAGGTGCTCAGCACACAGGGCAGCCAGGACAGCGCTTATTCACTTCAATAGATCAGCAAAATTTGTCAAAGTACATTTATCTATTTACACTTGTATGATCCAAATGAGGCAGTGTATTAAACACCAACAGACGGATCAACCAAAATTAACTGTAATCACATTTTCCCCGTCCTTTTAAAATGTTTAGTGAAAAAAAAGAAATGGCCAGCCTGCCCTAGACAGGGGCTACTTTAGACCAGCCCTGTAGCTGCAGTAAACATAGCAAACCCTTTTGCAAGCAGCTGCACAAAGAGTAAAGGGGAAACATGAAAGAGCAAATATATTCAAATATCCCAAAGGTCCAGGGTGTGTGAATATCAGGTACTATTTAATTTGCCATCTTCCTTCCTATATAAACTCTGTTGTAATGTTTTTGTCAGGCCACCATAGGCATGAAAACACACTCTTTTGCGGTTAGGTGCCAGTCCTGTGATGCGATGGAAAAGGTCTTGAGGACTTGTTGAACAGGGCTCACCAGGAGGCCAGAACAACACCAGCCAGAGCCCATGAATGGCTGTGGGGCTCAGAGGACCATGCAAATGGCCTTCTCCAGACCTGACCTACATAACGCAACCAAGCACACAAGTTCTCTGGGCAATCCAGAAGCTTCTTCTCGAGGGTGAGGTTGACCACCCTTGGCAGAATATGAGCAGAGGAGTGGGACCATGGTCTGCACCACACGTGCTGAGCAGCTTCTTACTTCCAGGCCAAAGTCACTGGGGACCCCGAGTCCTAAATTTTCCTTAGAGCTACTAGAATGAGGAAGAGAACCCAACAGAGGAATTATTAAAATCATTTAATCAAAATGCACTGTTTTGTTTAAGCAAGCTGTTTCCACAAGGCTGTTAGGGGGAAGCCTTTGGCCTCAGAAGTGCCAGGAGAAAGGGAGGGGCAGATGAAACTTCAGATGTGCGGTTACAACACCGGCTTGAGAAGCGAGGGATCAGCTTCGAGCTCCTCCTCCCCTCACTTTGGGCCCACGAGATGAACCACGACCCCAGCCCAAACCTCGCGTTTCTCGTGCCACATGTCGCCACTTTTCACAATGACATGCAGAGCAAAACCAGCAATCGCCGTGAAACAGATGTACAACGCCCTAAGCCAAACTATGGCTCTTTGTCTCCGCTTCTCTCCGTGGTGACGGATGCTGTTGGCAAAGGGTGGCAGGAGCCGGTGGCCAGATCGATCACCAGACAGCCCGTTCAAGGGTCTGCACCGTGCCCTGGGGGTGCCTTAAAACCACTCACCTTCAGGTCAAAGATCTTCTTGTCGCACAGGGTGCAGATGTGCGGGAAGTGGAGGGGGGCCGCGCCGCGGAGGTCGCCCAGCTGGTGTGGCGGCAGGGAGCGGGCGGGCGGGTCGGGCGCGCCGCCGCCCCGCTCCTCCTTCTGCCTCATGCGAGGGCTGCCGAAGCTCTGCTGGCTGTGGTTGAGGCGGCCGAAGGCGGGGGGGGCGGCCGCGCTGAACTTTGTGTCAGGTGTCGGCTCTTCGGGGTTGTAGAGCTCGTTTCTTATTTCATACTGCTGCTGACTCGCTGACGGCCACAGGCTGTCACCGGGCACGAGGTCAGGCTTGTTTTGGCTGGCGAAATTAGGGATATTTTCCCACTGGTTGCTTGCACCGCTGGCATGCAAGACAGGGCCGGGATCTCCTTTCGGATGGGAGCCCGCGTTCGGGTCGCTGGGGAAGGCCCGCGCCGCCCCGTAGGCCTCCTTGGGAAAGGTGGCCGCCGCCTCGTGCTGCAGCTGGGTGGGAGCCCCGAAGGGACCCGCGTGGGCCCCACCAGCGAGGAAGCCATGCTGGCCGGGCTGGTCCCCCTCCGAGGCGTACGCCTGAGGGGTGGCGTTGGCGGTGTTCTGCTTGTTGTACTCGTAAAAGCCCCCTGCGGAGGCAGAGGCACCCGCCTTGTTGAGACCCACCACCAAGGGTTGCTGGCTGGAGGTGGGAGCCATGACACCGCCGAAGGGACTCATGACGATGGTGTTGGGGGTCTGGGCCTGGACGGGCCCCAGGCCGCCCCCCGGCGCGGCTAAGGCTGGGCTTTGTGCGGGAAAAGCGATGCCGCCGGAGGGGAACCTCGCGCCAGCCATGCCGGGCCCTTGCGGTGGCCCCGCAGCGTGTCCCTGCGGGCTGTTCATCACGGTGGGGTGCCTCAGCTGGTTGAAGAGCGGCTGGGACATGGCCACTTTGGAGAGCACCTGGTTGAGGACGGTGGCGGCAGCCGGGTTGTTGGTGACGGCGGTCTGAGCCAACTTCAGCCTGTGGAGCGTGAGCTGCGCCTGGAGCTGTGCCAGCTGCAGGCTGGCCGGCGAGGGGAGCAGGGGGCTCGGGGCACCAACGGAGAATGGACTCTTCTCCAGGAGCTTGGCAGCGCTGCAAAGGATCAGGACCTGGGTTAGCTGAACTCACCCAATGTCAACCTACGCTCCCACTAAAGCCCGGCGTGGGCTACACGGCCACTTCTGGAGACGTAGCTTATCTAAACCCAGAGGAAGCAAGGTGGTGGTTGACAGTGCAGCCATAACCCTACATCTTCCCTTCCACACCCACTGCCATCCCACTCAATCCCCAGAATCTACAATTTTTTCCTCTTTTCTGCAATTCATGCAACCTTCGGCCTCCCTGCTGCGACATCACCACCTCTGACCGATTTTGTGATGTTACCATTACTCCCTTTTCCCACAGAGCAGGGGGATGTAAAGAAAAGGACAGCAAATGGGACTGTAAAGCCAGCTGCACAGGTACATCACATCCAGCACATCTGGTTGCATAAAGCTAGATGAAATACACTACAACATGTATTTATTTTAGTTGTTTACAGTTCTCAATTAATTAATCTGCATGGTACCCTGTTCTGTAACAAACTGTACAGTTTCCCTGTTGTCCAGATGCAAATATAGAGGAGGAAAAAACCACCGAATGGTTTTACAGAAGCTGGAGCAACTATGAACAAACCATTTCAAAGAGTTTTCCCAGTTCAGCTGGAACATAAGATAAAATTTCTGCAGTGCCAGCTGGTGAAAGTCAAGATCTTTATACTGTCTAGAAATCAGAGGTGCATTGAGTGTTCTCCTTCAAGTCTTGTACATGGGGTGAATAAATGATGAATAGACTGCCTGCTTGAATTCCAGAGCTGGGAAAACAGGAGATGACATTTTTCAGGCATATGGTGGTTCCTGGCTTTGGGAAGCACCTTTAGGACATCTCCCCAGTTCCCAGCACCACCACCAACGCTTCCTCCCCTCACTCTATCAAACTCTGAAAACATAAACCAGGAAAAAAAGAAATAAAAATGGGTAAAGTCTAGCTAAGTAACAAGCAAGTGAAATGTTATAATGGAAACCATTAGGCAGAAGTAGCTTCCAGGCAGCTACACCCACCTTACTGTTTCTGTTCCCCCTGCATCCTTACGAGATGCCTCCTGCACAATCTGTGGCAGAGCCAGCCTGGTCCGCATGTATGTACAGTGTCCCATGGGCAGCAATCCCTCTGTATGTCCTGCTGCCTATGCTTAGATACCATCAGTCATTTTCACGCCTGTACCAAAAAAATGTTAGCCATCACTTTTTCCACTACCAGGAGCCTCTGCTCACAGACGGTGCAGCTACTCAGCACATTACAAATGGCTGTTCATTCCGAAAATGAGAGCAGAGAGCACTCAAATAACAGGGATGTGGTCCAAAGCTCAATTCATTTATATTGTAAAAATGTATTGAGTTTCAATTTTTAGGCCTTTCAAAGCAGCAGGAGCTATGCATCAACCGCCACGCAACCCTCACTGTTAATAATTGGCCAATTTGCTCAACTGCATGGATGAAGCTGTAGTTAATGATAAATGTCTTGTCAGCATGCTACATTTGAAAACCACAAATTAGGAAAACATCTGCTTAAATCCAAAGTATGACTAAGAGAAAATGAATGGGTTTCATATTTAACGTTTAACTTCCACTAGCAACTGCAAGGCACATCTGTCTCCCAAAATACAAAACGCCGTTTGGATAAGTGCATCATTATGTAATGATGAGATCCCTGCCAGCACAAGCTGACACCAGCACTTTGGAGCTGAGGTGCCTTTTGTTTTCCCATGTGGTTTCTATTGTTTTCTCTCTGACTTGCACTTACAGTGCAGTTTGCTGTTAATTTGATTATGGATGAGAGTCAGGGCGCAAGTAGAATGAAAGCAACTCAGAAACCCCAGTCTGTGAGATCCCAAGGACCCAGAAAATCTGCCGAGGAGCCCTGCGCTGTGTGAGGATCACGGTGAGCAGAGGATCATAGGCTGGTGTACATGCTGTCATGACTGTCAACGGACATGGCAGGACCCAGTGCCCAGCTGTATTGTGCCACTGGCATCTAGAGTGTCCTGACTTACGATGTGCTGCATGGGACTTGCCACACTCCTGGCAATTGTTTCATTCTATAGCTGGTTATACCTTTTTTTATGCTGAGTAAGCTGTAAAGCTCTTTTAAAAAGTTTTATAGAGCATTCAAATAGGAACTGCCTGGTGGTCTTAAAATAAAAAGAAAAGCCAGAAGCCAGCATATGACGTTTTCAGGCTCAGGAGCCACAGATGACTCCTGTTCCCACCAATGTAATTCCGCCGCGCTGCAAGCCTACGCAGCAGCGCGCACATCCCGACAGCTGCAGCTGCTTCCCAACTCTGGCAGCTACCTGCTGGACGTGGGCACGGGCTCCCTCTTTCCAGTGAAACCAGCTCATCTGACACCACCACAAGCCCTGAAGCTCCCTCAGCGTCCTCATATTTTGACCAACTTTGGAGCACTGTCTTAAGAAACCACAAATCAGCAGCTGGGAGAACTGGGGAGCCACCTTACCTGCAGAAAAACAAATGCCATAAGGAGAAGCTGCAGTTCCCAAGGCACTCATGGGGGGATAGAATTAGTGAGTAGGGTCGCTCCCATGCATTGATAGGTTTGGGAACAGCCACAGCTTCAAAATCCAGATGTCTGTTAAGAATTTCCAGATTTCAGGGTGTTTCAGGTTGCACGCTCTATTCTCCCACAGCAGAAACGGAATATTTTATCATCTAATCAAGGCAAAGAAGGAAGGGCATGTTCATGGGCCAGTGGGAAAAGCAGATACACAGATGGGAGGCTGGGAGAAGAGCTGTGTATAAAGCACCTTTTAGCACAACACCCAAATTTGAGGATTTCTTTTCTGCTATGAAATACAGGACATAAGAGACACACAGGGCTGACAAGCACCGGTTTGAAAATTTCTTTCCCTCTTTCTGTTCTACAATCATAATATTTATGTACTTGACAGCATAAGTTTACAAATAATCCTGCTACAGATTTACTAAACTATTGAAAATTGCAAACATGGAGACAGCACTCAGCTAAGGCATTTTGTGGGGGACGTTCACCACTCCTATACACACACCTCCCAACCCCAGCTCGTCCTCGGGTTACCAAAGTGCAGCCCCCGCCTGCTCGTGTGGGGTCTCTGCCGCAAGATGATTCAAAGCAGCTGAATGAAGCTCTCATTCCCCATTGAGCGCCCAGGGAATTAGCCTGCGTCAGCCCAAGTTAGCTCTATGCCGTGCAAAACATTCCCAATTATAAGGTCAGCGATGTAAAAAGTAAACAGAAGTTGCCCTCCTCATTTATTTAATATTAGCTATACAGCTGGACTACACCAGCAGTCTCTTTGCACAACTAGGAAAGCAGAAATGGTCTTTTTTTACCAAAATAATGACAGGCAGGAGCACTGCTGTACAGTTTTCACAAAGAAAGCCATTAACCAGGCAAGTTTTCACATAGCTCCAGGAAATAGGAGTTGAAGATGTGCATCAACTACTGCAATACTCACAATGAGGTTGCAAGCACTGGCAAGGCTATATTGCTATAAATCAAGTCTGCCCATCTGCTACCCCTGTCATCCTTATTATGCTTTTAGCATTCAAGAACAGTGAGCGGCACACAGTGTTGGAGGTGAAGTATCTAGATGGCTGGATTATTTGAGTAATCCTGTCTACAAGAGTGATGAAAAGGCTGAACACAAAACATGTTTATTAGAACAGACCAACAACTTGGAGCTTGATTTTCAAATGACAAAATTAAGGATTTTAAAGTGCTGACCAGCACCTTTCAAAATTAAGAAATAAATTTAAAAATATGAACTAATAAAGTTATGACCTTAGCTGCAACTATTTACTTAAGAAGTATTTATACTCACAAATTTTTGAAATGCTGCATAAGGTATGATTTTGAGTACTTTAAAAAAGTAAAAAAAAAAGACTAATTCATAGCAGTTCAGAATTTGTTTTCTTCCACTTTCCTTGAATCTTGCACATTTTCTAAAATTTTTGCATTCCTACCCTATGACATGTTTGCTTTTACATATAATTACATCTACCTGTCAAAATCTTTGAAAGATACATTTTTAATATTTTTTGTTCCAAAATGTGCACTTTTTTCCCAATCTGTCTATATTACTGTGTGGATTTCAGAATTAAAAAGGCCAAACATATTAAGATGCACCAGTATCCTAGATATATGACTACTCTGCATTAGCCCAGTATTAGATTTGAGACCATATTTGCAATAGCTTGCTGTTTTTTCATCCATTCAAGCTGTTTCTGAATGCATTTTTCTAACAGTTAGCAAACTTTATATTTTTAATTCAGGACTCCTGAATACATCAGAGGTCTGTTTCCTAATTATCCAAGCACAAAATCAATTATATTCTGTTATGCAGAAGTGTGAACATCCCTGCCCTGTAATGTATTATTTATTCAAAACACATGGGCCTGCCTCCTCTAAACGCATCCAAAACAATTGCTGCCATACTAAAAGAGCAAATTAAAAAAACCTTAAAAATAAACAAATAATTGTTATACAGATGAAATTCATAAGATATTAGAGGTAAACTTGGTCTTCAAATAAAAACGCACCATTTGACGGTACTTCAGTGAGATCGCATGTTTGTATGTGAGGACAGAATTCAGCCTCTTGAATTCAAGGGAACTGCAAAGCTATATTTCAAACACTGCTAGAAGTATAGAAAAAGTTCAGCAATCCCAACAACATACATTAATTATTAGTGTAACTATTCTTTATAATGATATTTTATGTTATGCTGGTTTGCTGATCCCATTAAGAATACAGGGTTTACGTTCATTTTTGCTTGTTGAATAAACCCAGCACTCATGTCAATAAAGACCGGAGCATTGGTTAAAAAATGGACACAGGAACTTTTTCCTATACTCTACACTGCATCTAGATGATACTAAATGACTGTTTACTTTCTCTTCAGCTCCATGAGAAGTATTTTCTTTGGATTTTAGTAAAATGACCTTCTTGATCAGAAAAGCTTGGAAAGTCTGCTGAAAGGAGAAAACCCCTCCGCCTTTATAATTTAAGCTCTGAAATCATCTGTCGCTGAAGGTTTTTTGCTGACTTCTGTTTAGAAATAATTAAAAAAAGAGATCATTTTTCACAGTAAGTTCAGCTAATGATGGGGAGCACTAAAAACCTTAAGCTACTTTAATATGTTTATAAGCTGCAAGTAAAACCCTTCTTATCCCAAATAACGATTTTTAAATCCCTCCATTATACTATCGAGGGCGTAAAATAAAACTTCAGCCAATGTATACATGTGCTCTGCCAAGTGAGTTTTGCGTATATTTGGCAATGGTAAACTCCATTATCCGCACAGTCGTCCAGCCTAACAGTTAGCTGGATGATGAAATGTAAAATGCTATCACAGAGCTGCTAAACTCAAGGTTTACAAAGCTGATGAGAGTTAAGTGCCTGCTTGTTACTGAGAGTCCTTTTCGCTCAAATGAATCTTTCAGCCAAAATGTTCTCTACCTTTGGTTACATGCAGAGAGTCAGAATTTCCACTGGGAAAGGGACAAGATAAAGGGGCAGACACAGTGGCTATATCTTGCATAATGGCTGTGATCACCGAGATAAAATTGGAAGTGATCTCGGGACGATGGTGAGAGCAGCTCCTGAGGCAAGATCAAGCTGAATTCAAGCACTCGTGACATGCTTATTTAATCTGCTGTTAGGAACCTTCTTTGGTGGAGATTTCATGACCTCTAGGAAGAATTAATTGCTCAAACCCCCTTAGTCTTGCAAAGCTCTTCTTAAAGTCCATGGTGGCGCTCTGGCCGACAGCGCCAACCACTCTTCCCATGCACACCGATAAAGGCTCCTCTTACCTTCCTGCAGCTGCTATCAGTCCTCTCTACAACCATCCCAGCTCCTTTCTCTGCACATTTTGCTGTTGCATTTGTTTGTAATGCCCAGTAAAATTGCTTTTCTTCATAACAGCTCCGCCCTGAGGTCCCTGTTACACCCAGCCCCTGTCCTGGAGAGCTCAGAGATGTTTGTTGGGAGAGATCTCTGGAGGTCAGCAGGTCTGACTTCCCGCGCAGGAAAGGCCAGTTCAGTCCTTTCTCCTTTTGATTGTCCAATGGATTTATCGTATCACCATTTCATACTATCCTCATCAATACCGCATCCAGGTTATGTCAGATCCAGTTTGTCAGGATTACTCTGGATTCCCATGCTGCCTCCAGAGCAGCTGTAAATCCCCTCCTCTTGGCACTAGCCGCAAATTTGATGGATACTTTGTTCACCCAAGTCATCAAAGGAAGTCTCAAATAGACTAAAGACTGCTCCCAAGAAGGGAACCGTGATGCACTTTTCCATTTTCTCTCCAAACACCAGTAATTCAAGGACATCTTATCCACCTCGCAGCTCTGCTTTGCATGCTGAAGAGACCACACTCTCCTCCCTGACAGTCACTTCTGCAGGGGAAAAAAAAAAAAAGCAAGCAACTGTCCTATTTGTAGTTGCAAGTATAAAAGGGTGGATCATCTCTGGTGAGACTGATTTCTTATTAACAACTCTTGGTCTATAGTTCTGGGAGAATTGTTTTGGATTGTTGTTTAAAATCAACTGTATATTCTTGTTTCTTCACAGTAACATTTGCACGTACAATGTGAGAACAACGAAACAAGGTACCTCCAAAGTCTGGACTGGCCTTCACCATTCCTCCCCCTTTTATTCAGTATACTTGACCCTAGAAATATGTTTCTTATATTGTGTTGAACTCCGGATTGTGTACCGGGCTTATTTCAGCTTTCCTTCATGCAATGCATTTCACCATAAATATTTAATTAGGCGAAGTTCAACTCCTTTCAAGTAAGGGACGTAGTCTAACGAATGTACCACCTAAAGGCAAGGTTATAGGTAATGATTTTCAGAAGTTGGAAAAGCTATCATTTTCTTCCATTACACTTAAATGTTCTTTTGTTTTGATGATGTGCCACAGTATGTCAAGGATGCCTCTGAGGATTAGTGCATGCACAGGAACACTGGTCTATATTTTAAATTTCAACAGGGAGCCATACAAACTCCTTTGGCTATACTGCAACCATCTATCTGCAACTGCTTCCCAAAGAAACATCATTCATTATTTACTGAACTGAAAGAAATGTATTTTAAGAAATGTATTTTAAATGTATGTTAAAAAAGGTCAAACGTAGCTATAGCACCAGGTCAGTCCCCACCGTAACACATTGCAAAAAGAATTCATGTCACAGTTTATGGAGCTTTCAGGGCAAGCGATGACGGCCTGGCAGTGCCCTGCTACCCGTGCCTGCCTCCCCAGCACCTCCCTGCAACAGCTCTAGTCATCTAGGCTTTAAATACCCCTTACTGTGTAAAGTCCCCAGGCCAGACTATCCCTGCCCACCAGCATCCCAGCAGAACTCCTGTAAGATGGGGTGTTGGGGCCCCCCAATCATCTCACCGTCCCGACAGCCGCGCACCCCGTGCAGATGACGGTGCCAGGAGCTGCACGGCCGTGCTCTGAGCCCCCTCCTGCTCCCGAGGGCTTGCCGGGAGACTGAGGGGCACAGGAAGCCTTTTGGGAGGGGGGGAGCAGGGGAAAAGGTGGTGCGAACGGTGATGTAAGTCCATAGGGTGAACGAAGGGACAGGGATTAGCGTTGGCACAGGTAGGTAACCCCAGTGGGAACAGGGCGAGCGGCTCCCGCAAATGCACCCCGGCTTCAGGGACCACGTCTGCTGCTCTGCCGCATGGCTCGCTGCTCACAGCACTGCTCACAGCCTCCCCTTGAAAACAGAAGAAATCTGGGGAGAAATTATCTGGAAAGCTTATTATAACTTAAGGAAAAACAAAAAAAAAAAGAAAAAGGCAGCCTTAAAAAAAAAAAAATCAGAAATCCTTCAAAGGCTTTTCACATGAGCACACAGGCAAATACCCAACTGAAAAATAATCCTTGGCATATAGTACTTAATAGAAAAGATATTACAGTAATATCTCACTGCAGCTTCTGCTAATGTGTTTTCCGCATGGTATTGTTAACCACTACAAAAATAATAAGTTTGAGTATATCAATATCTCACATTGCCTGGAGGCGCAGCCATTTTCATTTGTGTGTTGAAAGTAGGAAGCATAATGCGGTAGGAAGATAATTCCTCATTTGAATAAACCATTTCTATTTCACAGTAATACTAGACGATATAAAAGCCTTTTTACAAAGGTAATATCTCCAGTCTGTAGACAGAGAAACAATCTACAACTGTGGAAAGGTTAAAGCACTAAGAAGGATTTTTATTTCTAAGTAGCTTATTTGTGCTCAAAGAAAAAATTGCCATTAGTGGAAAAAACCCACAAAAATATTAAATTCCCCTTTTTTATCCTTTTTATTTTAAAATATTAGTCCCAATGATTTATTTGAAAAGTTTAATGAAAAACCGTACTAGTAAATTCTCTAAGAGAATACTAGTCAGCATTCATAATGGTCATGGCACAGGCTACAGAAATCGCGCACAAACCTGAGATCTTCTGTTTGTACGCTAGGTCAGCTGAAAATCCACAGCTTGGGACCAAAAGCCACCCAGGAGCATCACAATCATTCTATAATTAATCTAGTGGCACCACCTCCTCTAAAAGCTTGTTTAAATGCTACGCGTTACAAACCACCATAGCGCAGGAGTACACGAGGAGAAATGCTGGAATAGCTCTGATCTGAAGCGGTCAGTATGATTTAGTTTCTCTTTACTGCTAATATTTGAAAGTAAGAAATTTAAAGTAATAAATTAAAAAAGAAATCTTCACTTATTTTTAAATCAGTTTTCTGATTAGAAAAACAGAACCTCTGTGGATTTCGTAAGATGTATATATATTACATAACTATATGCTTAGACCTGTTTTTCAGTTTTCCTTTTATGTATATCTTAAAAGGACATAAATGTTATAAATTCCCATTGTTTACATACCCACACACATTACTGGTATACATAAATTACACATGAATCCTACGAAGCTCAGATCTAATTCAGCTGTTACTGAAGTGTGCTGCAAAGCCTTTCGTGATTTCAGTGGAGCAGAGCAAGGCTCCTGTATCCCTTTTTTTGGTTATATTTAATTTAAATATAAAACATCAAAGAATACTGCTCTCTTTTCATGATCTCTTTGAAATCAGCCTTTAATATTAAGCCATAATATTCATACTGTTACATGGAAGTAATACATGGCATATTGTGGCCTAGAAGCTTTCATTATCTATTTTGCAACCAACATTGCTCACTTTTTCTTTAATGCATCCCAATTTCTATGCTAAAGAAATTTTAATGTGAATCTTGAAAGATATATAGGAGGTTTTATTTATTTTCCTTATATTAAAGGGAAGCAGTTGGGATGAATCAGACCTGAGCATGTTCCTTCTGGCAGAAAACAGCCTGTGCCAGACTGCTGCAACTCTTTCGCTTTGAAAAGTTTAATTTATTGTCTTGAATAATAAACTGCCATTCAATCAACCTTGTGAAACAAAACATAAAACAGGACGGTGCTTAAATCTTGAACAGGGACCAAAAGAGTTTTGCACAAAGGAAATTGGTAGAGGCATTTTGTATTAAATAACATCAATTATTTTATTCTCCCTTTTTGTCTGCCTTCAGTATTAATTAGGAGTAACTGACAGTTAATATGCTCCAAGCTCTGCATGGTAAAATTGATTAGTGTACTAAGACAGAAAATAAGAATCAGTTTTTGATGAAAAATATCAGGTTTCAGAGCACTGCATGTGGCAGCTGTGAGGAAGGGAAAAGTGTGAAGATACTAACCCGTCCACAACACTCAGCTGGGCACTTGCCCAGCCCTGCTGACAAAACTGTCAATGCAGGCGGCCGCCACGACTTTTTGGTTAAGCAGTGCGTTATTTCCCCTAAACTTTTGCTTGCTGGTTTTGTGCGTTTCTATTATAATGCACATGCTCTGCTCAGTAGCTGTAGTCTATATGACTAAGCAGCTTATACATCTAAGGGAAAATAGGTTTTAATTCATTCCGCTGGCCTGCATAGTAGATGTTACACCTTGTGTTACTGATGGATCTTTCACTCTCAAAACACTCAGGGACTCAGTTTTCTGTGTGAAAAGATGTCTAAGAAAGTTGTGACTGCTATTAGTTTTTAAAAAGTGTTATTTTCTTTAAAATTATCTTATTTATTTCCCAGGCTTTACCTCTGAAAATAAAAAGCTATCTTGAACTATAAAGCATCAGTTATCAAAAAAAAAAAAAAAAAAAAAGAGAAAAAACAAACCCCAAACAACCGAAAACCCCAGCTATTAATAATGTTGCTTTGATTCTTTCTTTCTTTCTTTCTTTCTTCACAGAGTAATGAAAGTATTTCAAAATTCAACCATCTTTGAAATATTTAGGTACTTTGACTTTTTTCACATTTTGCAAATAATTCTACACCCACTGGTTGCAAATGACATTAATATAATTCTGCTTCGTGTCTACTCACACATTACGAGGCTTATTACAGGGTGGTTAACCATGGCAAATCAATAGGATCCAATTCAGTATGGAATGTCTTTTAAAGTATAAAAGCCGCGGTATTACAAAAAAGCTAAGCACTATAAGAAGCTACTGCACGAACCAGATCGTATCGTTGATCTGAAATCCCAGTTAGCTGTTACCGCTAGAGCTGCGCATGCCTGCCTTTCCCCTCGCTACGCAAAGAGCTGAACTTCAAAATTAAATTTTAAAGATCGCTACGATATTCCGCTTAACAGATTAGCGTCCCTCCTTGCTAGAGCCGGGGAAGCCAGGCATTTCGGGGCGATGGCGGGAGGACGCGGGTGGCACGACACGATCCTACCTTCTTGAAACATATAGGGCAGCCGGGAGCGGGGAGCCGGTGCGGAGGGAGCGCGGCCAGGAGCCGATGTCAGCGTTGCGCACATGCCTCCCGGTAACATCCCACTGACATTCTACCTGCTCTCTGTGCCCCAGCTATTTACAAGCTTCCTTTCAGAAAGTCACAACTTTAGGAATGGAAAAAAAAAAAAAAAAAAAAAAAAAGACCCACCCCACCCCAATGGAGGACTGGAAGGCGGATCACGTGGCTGCCGGGAGCTGGTCTTGTTGCGTTACACTCAGCAAGTGTGGATGGCAAACAATATCGGTTGATGTTTATGCCATATGTTCTCGGTCTCTTTGCGTATCAGCACCAAAATCCTGTTTCTGCACAGTGTAACGCCACGGGATCCCACCAGGGAGAGGGTCACAGTCTAATCTGTCAAGAAGTGGAGAAATCACGGCATGCTAACGAAGACCAAGAGGCACTGACTTTTACAAAGCAAGCCTTTGCTCTGGAAGGCAACAAGCATTACCCAGCTGAAGTTTTAACAATTTCTTAAAATGCGCACTCAAATACATCATATTTTAGCCCCTGAGCAATTTGCCCATGTTCAGATTGGCTGCCTCCTAAGGACAGTTGAGGTGTTGAGGAAAAACACTGATGTTATTTGGGCTAATATTACTGCTCAAGTCAGCTATCTGCCAGCTCAGAGACACTCAACGGAAAGGAAATTCATTGCCCAGCGCTAATCCACTGCTCCAAAAACACATGAGCACTGACCTGCATCACAGGCTCTGCTGGGGCTACAGAGCCGAGGCAAGAGGCAATGCAAAACCTCCACATCCTTAATGCAGCATTTGATGAGTTATCTTGGCACGTCTTCTCGTTGCTGATCCAGCCTTGTAAAATCAAAGCTTTTCAAGAACAAGTTTGGGACCTTCCTAAACCAGAATATTTTATGCTTTACATGTGAGTGGCAAAATCATTGATCTTCCCTATATTTCACATTATTCAAAAAATAACATAAACACACAAAAAATCCATTTTACTGTCCCTGTTCCTAACATATCACAGTATATACATCTATTAAATAAATGAGCTGTTCTACCACATCCAAAGATAAAAATAAGCCAAATATTCCTATTTTTGCCTAGGCTACATTAGACCCTTCAGCCCATCAGACAACTCATAGTGTTTAGCTGGCCACTCTACTGCCCTCCTGGGACACAGCAAGAGCTCGTTAAACTTTCTTTTTGCAATTAACAGCATTAGTCTGGAAACCTTTCACAGTAGCAGTGGCATTCTATATGTGTGACATGATCCTTCTATGGAAGATGCCATTTCCAAAATTACTTTGCAGTAAGGCAAACCACAAACTAAATGTGCCTGTGAATATGCGCATTTCACTTTAAAAAAAAAAAGTTATAATTCTGCAATATTTCACACTCGCTCAAAGTGGAGCTTGGAGGGGTCTCTATCCATGTTTTCTAATTTTTTTCTTGCCTTCTTTCTTCCTTCCCATGTCACGTCAGCCCGCTTTCCCCACCTCTCCAAAGGAGAAAACTACTGTTCAAGTTTCTGGCTTTTCTCCAAATAAAAAGCCCCATATCTTTAAGAGATGGCAAAGACTGTGACTGAAAGGGGAAAGGCGCCTAACAGGTGGTTCAAGGGTGTCCCTTCACGCATGCAACTCCCATCAGCAAACAGCAGAAAATTCAGGGGAAGGAGAAGGCATTAGTAAAACCTACGGGGCTTTTCTACAGCCTGTCACATCTTCCTCCCCCGGCACAGACGTCCTCACATTCTCCTCTGCATCTGCATTGCATTAAACGGGATGAAGAAACACAAACCAACTTTCACTCGAATCTGAACTCTCCATTTCGTGTCACCCTCAGGACAATCACGTGAAACACATATGGCGAGCTCAGCCTGGGAACCGCGTCGGGACCTTTCCAGCCAGGAGCAGAGTTAATCCTCACCGCTGCCCGCATATGGCTGGTGACTGAAGGCTGCAGGTTCCTCCCTGCCTGCAGCTGCCGCCGCAACGGGCAGGACGGGCAGGGGCGGCCAACTGCACTGTGTCAGCAGATAGACGTGCATTTTTTCCACCGAGACCGAGCGGGCCAAAGGCGAAGGGAAGCGAGGTGAGTAACACGGGCGATTTGATTTTAGAAAACGCTACCTAGCATTCAGACTGCACGCTTGTTGATCTCTCCGGAGAGGGAAAAGATTCACTGTCTCAGCTCTGTTTTTTTCCCCTAACTTGCATTTTGATCTGTCATCAGATACTCCTGTTTCGCTTCACACTCAGGGAAAGAACTCGCCCCAAAATGACAGCATTCCAGGCAATCTGGCAAATCTCATCCCTATGGCATGTCTTCGCTTCATCTAGCTGGAAAAAAAAAAAAAAAAAAAAAAAAAAAGGACAGGAAAAAGAGAGAAAGAAAACCAAACCAAACCAAACAAACACAACAAACCAGCGGTTAGTTCTTTTCCCCGCAAGGAAAGGCCTGCTATTCAGAATAAATGAGTTAACTTTTGCTATAATGTGCCTTTTCCAGTCTTTTTGCCACCTTAATTAAAAGCAACTAAAAATAATATTACTTTTAAAAGTAAATCCACTTGAGAGAGAGACAATGAAGCCTCTCAACCGGTTAAAGTTCAGCTGGAAGCCTCTCCGTTGTCTTCACAGAGGAAGGATGTGCTGGCTGGTCTCAATACCCACCTTGTAGGCACATGCAAGGTCTCCCCACCTCCTGACACCCTCTGCTAAGGTAATATGATGCTTCCAGGGGCTGGTGGGACTAGAAAGGCTCATCTTTGGGTACTAGTGGGGGTAAGGAAAAAGAAAAAAAAAAAAAAAAATCATTCAGATCACTTGCATCATGGTGGGGGGGGAAGCAAAGATGAAGTAATGCAGCTGACAAGAACTTTTAACCAAGAAGATGGCACACGTAGAGCAAAATCACTGAGTTAAAGGCAATAATATATCTGATGAGGTGCTATAAGGCCTGTGGTGCAGCTTTTCAGGAAATTTTGCTCTCTAGCACTCTCCTTAGGGATTGTTTAGGCATGACTTTCTAATTCAGAGGGCAGTCTTTTCACAGAAATTGCCTAGCATCATCTCTGGACTCTGATATCTTTTAATGCATTTTAAAATCTCTTTTTATTACAGCAAGCACAAAAAAATTCAGATTCTGTTCCTATCTCCAGAGCTGCTGGATCATAGTATTACTGTAACAAAAACCATCAGTACGTCATTTGGAAAACATCCTGAAATGTCAGATGCATCGATGCAAGCCAAGCAGGGATGTGACGGATCAATTTGAATATTTAAACAGCAGAATTAAAAAAAAAAAAAAAGGACAGAGATCTCCAGATATTAGAGCATCCCCACTCAGAGAAGACTACTAAATAAATGACACATCCTGATGTCTGGATGGAACATGAGCCTGAAAATCTCCAGGCATAAACCACCATCTACAGGGTAGGGGCTGGAAGAAGATTATCTCCATATTCCACAAAAATGAGCTTTATAGTCTTGCTTTCTATAATACTCTAAGAAATGAGACACTGGCAGACAGACAGAATTGTGGTTGGATCTGCTATAAGAATTCCTCTATTTCTATAACAATCAAATAAGTTATTTTAAATGAGTTTGCTACATCCATCTCAATTTTTATGACACATGCAGTAAAACAGAGCAGTGTTTTCTTCCCTGAAGAAAGAAGAGATAAAGAAGCTGTCTTCACAGTTCATGCAGCAAACTTCACATGTATTTTTTTCTGCTTTTACTTGCAGCCAGTCACTCCTCCTGAGTTCTCATCCTACTCCATATATATTCAAACAAATTACTAAAAAAATCCAGCTACAATTCTTTTTGCAACCAGCATTGCAGCCTGATTTGGCCAGGATGGCAAACCAGCTTCCTTACTGGGACTAGAATCAGACAACTTCCTCTACAGCTTCTTTATGAGAGACAGGAAAACTGAGTATCTGTTTTACATGTCTATATTTCAACTAATAAATTGAAGACCAGAAATAATTCACGAGACTGCGATTCCAAAAGTTTGGAGTGCCTGGGCCTTGACATTTTTCAAGGTTCACTAGGAAATGCATTCAAAATTCACAAATACTTTTTAACATGATATCAAGGAACGGTGGCAAACCTTATCATAGTCTTCTAGGATTACAGGTGCCACTGCTGTTAGATATTAAAACAAGCCCATATCAGCATTTCTAATGTTTTTTTTTTTTAGTTGCTCAGGTGTCTGTAGAGAGTGAGACTCCAGAGATATGCAGCACCAAATCTAACTGCCAATAGACACTATTCACGCCACAGCGTAGAGTTGCTGCCAGGATCGGGCATCAGAGCTGCTGGGATGAGCTATAAAACCTGGTTTAGGGAGGGTCAAAGCACCCTCTGAATCTCACAGCATGAGACCTCTGTGTTACACTTAAGGTCAGAGTGTTTAATAGTCTTTTCTAGTCGAAAAAACCTCTAACAAACTGAGGCAACAAGAGAACGTGCAGGATTTGCTTGCATGTCACCATCCACACTCACTCTGCAGCTGATTCAGCTCCTGAGCTAATCAAATATTTTAACACAAGTATTTTAGCTCCGTAGAAAATATTAATTAGCAGAGAAAACAGATTTTAAACAGGACCAAGTTGCCCATGTGTGCGGCGTGAGCGGAGGGTCCGTTTTCACTGCAGAGAAACACAGGCCTCCTGCAGTACTGCCAGCCGGTTCCCATCTACGGGCAGAGGAATCGTCACCTGCTTTCATGTTGTTTTGCCTACTTTTCTGTCATTTCTACTGGGTTTTGTATTGTAGTCCACAGTGAATGCAGTGGTTCGTTACTACAGAAGGAAACAAGCTGGTGGATGGGACAGCAGCTGAAGATGGTGTGTTAAGCGCAGTTACAAAGAGATCTTGAGCAGTTTCTATGTGTGCTTTGTTTTTGAATTACCTAATTGGATTACCTCCAGCACAACAGATCAGTCTTGAAATCTTTCATCAGATTCAGTAAACCTTCAGTCAGGTCTTCTGGCTGTGATCTGGCCTGTGGTCTCTGTGTCACCAATACTCTCAGGTGCTTTCATGCCTTGATTTGTCTATTGAAGGCAAAGCTGGTATCTCCATTCCTGGAGTGGGTTCCTTTGCATCATTGGAGTTTGAAAGAGAATAATTCACACAATAACCTCTGTTGCCCACTCCAGCATTAGGATGTGGATAACTTAAAAGAGGGCTACCTATATGTCATTGATGAAAACTCAGTAACAAGGCATTTAGTTGAGATTTGTCCCATTTGGCCAAACATCTGGCAAAGGAGGACATGGCCAACCAGGCTTTCACCAAGGTGTTTACTGCAAGACCTCTTATCCTGCTCAGTTGTTTTCACCTAATACAATGCACAGACTTTGTACAAATTAAAAGTGTTGCAGAGCTGCCATTAATTTGCAGCATAGGAAAGAGTCAATCATTTTCTCCTCTAGGAATGAGTGTGGCTCAATAGATGGGGCTACCACAGCCCGGCTCCTCAGAAACTTGGTCGGGAACATGCAGAGGTACATGAAAAACCTCTTTCCCTGTCTTGTATGTCAGTCTCAGGGGTGTGATGGAGACAGCCAGTCCCAAGTGCCATCTGCCACGCTACACGTGAGCATCACACCCTGCTGCCCCTGTGCATGCCTGGCTGGATTAGCCCGTGTCAACAAGAGAGTTGACACCGTTCCCTATATGGGCACATGCAGAGCGTCCAACTCCATACGCACCACGGGGGAGAAACTGGGGGGGGACGGGACGGACAAAGCACACGCTGGAGGCCTTGGGAAGCAACGCCAATCCATTTCTGACTCTTGAAACAGGATCAGAGTCACTGGGAATGGGGCCAGCGCCTTCCCCTGGGGCAGGGTCAGACACGCTGAGCAGATTTTGTCCCGAGTAAAAGTCTTCCGACAGCAAGGCATAAGGCAGCCCAGCACTTCAGTGCTGCCAGCCTTTTTGGTTCCTCGTTTCTCATTCTCTCTAGGGTTTGCACAGCTGATCTGGTGAGTACAGTAGCCCTTGAGCAGGAGAAAGTGATGCTGATGAGGAAAGGCTCAGTGATCTGCCTGGTTTGGAGCACCTCCACGTTCTGTATGTGGTGCATTTATCACAGGCAGCAGGAAGGCAGGAGACAAGAGGGAAAAAAGCCAGATTGTATCAGGCACTTCCCCCGTCCATCACATGCTATATTTGCTCTGGAGAAGGCTGCTGACCCAGAGCGTAAGTGAGGACACACCAGCCGCCCTCTTGGCCTCCTGAGCTCCAAGGAGGGAAGGGGGACAAGTAACACTAAGTCTATAAACAGATCATGCAGCAGAGAGGATAGAAATGTTTAAAATTAAACTGAAGGCAGGCTCAAAGATGCCCTAAGATGGTAAGTCTGGGGGCTGGGCACGAAGTGAAAACATCAACAAGAATGCAAGCAGGGCGGTTAGTTAGAATGTATGTTCTTCCATCTGATACATACACCTTAAGAAAAGAAAGATATCAGGGTATTTTCACATAAAGCAGCTGAATGTAAATGTGAAAAACTGCAGGAAAATCACAGGAATAAGCCCAAAACTTGAATATCAATACCAACATATAGGATGAGGCATTTTAATAAGATCTCCACTCTGCTTCTCCCCAGAAAAACATGCTGATACGGGCTGGGAAATCTGAGGAGCAGCTCATGTGATGCAGACTTCTGACATTCCCCAAGACGTGAGTAAGCTTAAACAAGTGGTATTATCTGATGCATTTGAAAGCAAGATGTGAACAGCATGATCGTGAGGCTTTTTTTTGGTACCACACAAAATGTTCCTGTTTGGATAGGCTCTGTGAAGGGAAGAATATTACGAAAAAGTTAAAATTTATCTGTGGCTTTCATAGTCTTGCCAGGCTGAGTTAACAACAGGAACGTAAAGAACAGCAGTTCTGTGAAAATGCGTATAATTGAGCTGACACCGTACACCAGGACAAAAATAACTACAAGTCCTACTACAGAAAACACAACCTTACCTAGAAATAAAGCCTAAAGTGGGCACTCTTAGTCAGTTTTACAAGTTTTACATCATTACAAATACATTGATATTTAAAGTTCGCTCATTCCAAATGTAGGATGAAATAGTGCATTATCACAAATACGGCTTTCCAAACCTGAAGCTGAAGACATCAGTGAGCTTTGTATTAACTAAAAAGTGAATAAAGGGAAAATTGAAATAAATGTATTATGTGAAACCCAGATGCTGTTACTCTGCTGTGTGTGCACAGCTCAGGAACACCAAGCTCAAACAGCACTTAAGCCCCTGTGCAAGTGCAGCCTAAAGATTCCCCATTCACCGCCCAGAGCTCCTGCATGGCAGCTTCTCTTATCCTCAGCATCTGATTCACTTTATGCTACATTCATAAGGACTTAAAAACCAAACCAAACCAACCAACCAAACCAAACCAAACCAACCAAACAACTAACCAAAACCCTCCAGATTACAAATTAAGGCTTCTGCTTTTGAAGAAATTCGAAGAAAAAGGATTAAAAATAGAAAGCTAGGTCTGAGCTCTTGGGCATCAGAATAATTCCTTTAACACCAAAGTAATGACACCAGCTGACTCTTTATTGCCAAGTCCTTCCAAAAAACCTCACACGTCTTGGTAGTAACTACAGAGGTAGTAACTACCTTCTTCCTAAATCTGATATAATCAGAAAGTTAATTATATTCTTCTTGGTGGGGTTTTTGTTTGGGCTGGTTTGGAGGTTTTGGGTGATTTGGGGGTTTTTTTGGTGGGTTTTTTGTTTGTTTGTGTTTGTTTGGTTTGGGGTTTTGGTTTTGTTGGTTTTCGGGGGTTTTTTTGGCACTTCACTGCATTTAGACCATAAAATCAGAGGGAGCTCTCTTGCGTTCTGGTTGAATTTGTGTACAGGAAAGAACAACTTCAGGTTCAAAAGCCTTACATGCAACTACAAAGTTAATGCATTATATCTTTTCATTAGTTATAATTGTTTTTAAAAAGATTTTCAAAACATACGTGGTGTGCAGTTAAACACAGCCTCTTCAAATACAAACCAAAGCAATTTTTCCGTATAAAGAAACTCGTCATTTCTAATCTTTCCTACCTACACTTTTGCATTTAGCTCAGCAACTAATTGAGATGCTCGCTGGCTGATGCTGCCACCCGATGGCTTTTCAGTCGTTAACAACTTGGAGAAAGAAAAAAAAAAAAAGCGCAGATGTAATGTGGAACCAGTTCTGCTTCTGCTATGAGAACAGAAAGTGCCTGGGTAGGACACTTCCACCAAAGAGATCTGATTAAAAATGGCTGCATAAAGTACACATTAAAAATACTCATTTGAGGAAGATGGAAATGAAGGAAGTTCTCAGAACTTCAGCTGAATATTCTTACTCTCATCTCCAGCAATAAACACAGGTGAGTCACCAGCTCCTGCAGCCAGCGCTCAGCCAGGCACTTCTGCAGATGTTCCCCCACTGCAGAAGGGATGAGCAGCTGCTTTCTCCTTCCCTTTGCACCCCAGCCCCTCACCAGTAACTGCAGCTGCCTCCAGGCAATTCTTTTCCCCAGACATTTAAGAATCAACTGAGATTTTCAGATGGAGAAACTCAGTGCTCAGTTTACGCAGCAAGAAAACACTTATTCCCAGGTGCTGTGACAGGCGCTGGGTATCAGCCAGGGAAAGCTGTGGGGATAATACCCCCAAAAACTCTGCAGGCATCTCTAAGCCTGGCTGCATTTTAGCCCTATAGGACATAAACCAAATACTGACCGGCCTTGAGAGGATTTAATATAGGGAAGAGAGAAGGATCCAAAAAGTTATCTTGTGATCTCTGAATATGTATCTATGTAGAGAAAAAAAAAAGCGGGGGGGGAGGGAGGAAGTCTTCAAGAAGAGAAGCAAAAGGAATTAAAAGGCCAAGATTGAGGAGAAATAAAAAACTCTGGCTCCATTCCTGCAACCGAGTCCAGCAGAGATTTATTTCTTTGCCCACAGGATTAGTGCCTTAAGTCAAGCTCTGTTCGCACTGATATATTACTGTATGAGTTGGCTAGGCATAAATTAATTATGTAAAGGCTGAAAAATATTAGCTCTACTTCTGAGGATTTCATCATCGAGCAAAGAGCGCCCAACAGAGAGGCTCATGGCAAAGGGAGGAAGGAAAGGCAGGTGCTTTGTGGTGCCTCCCTCCCCGGGGAACGGCAGGAGCCCCCGCCGAACCAGGTGTCCCATGGAGAGATGCTGCCCACCCCCGCCAGGTACCTGCTGGTCTCCACCAGCCTCCCAGGGCCTGGGGAGCCCCACAGGTGGTGGGGACCCCACGGTGGAGTAAGCACTACAAAAGGAGCCAGGGGGGTTATCATGGCCAACCTGGAACACACCTTGAGTTGGCTTTGCCTAACAAGGGTGTTTCCTTTCTTGTTTCCCTCTCCAGTCCCAAGTGGTCCTAAAAATGTCTCCTCACCTCAGGTCGTGACAGCGCAACCACATTTCTGAGTACTATTCTATTTCCCTTGCAGCCAGGGAGGGCCAGAGGGCTCCACCACAGCCCTCACCAGGACAAATCTGAGACAAACACCAGCCTGGAGCTGCTCCTGACTCACAGCCAAACACCAACACTCACCAGCAACAAGGGATTTCTGGCGAAACCTGGAGGGAGCAGGACTCCAACAAGAAAAACAAGTGATTATATTTTCCTCCAAAAGGTCACAAAAGCTCTGTGCAGCAGAAATATGATTCTGCATTATTATACATGCTACAAGGTCCCAGTGATTTTACTTTAATGTAATAACTGAATTCACAAAGCACTGTACTGTTAGGTAGCCTATTCTTTTTGTCAATTTGTTGTTAATGAACAAATGTGATCCTGCTTTATTTTCTCAGTCTATATACAGTCATGATAACAAACATTTTCATGCACATTTGCTGTGTCAGAAGCAGTTGTGAAATAATTCCCTTCAATATAGCAGCAATTTTTTTCCCCCACATACAAATTATAAGTAGTAAAAAATTATTATTTTCCTTTTGGAAAATAAATTTAAGTACTTTATTCTGTATTCACAGCAGTTTAAGACATCCACAAGGAAAACACTGAGATAACAGGGGGGCTACAATTGGTTTTACTGCGGTGTGTGTGCAGGGGGCATCCTTCTCCCAAAATTGGTACTCGGTGAGTCAAAGTGGAACAACCACTAGATGGGGATGTCTGGCTTCAAAATGTAACAAACCCAAGGGGAGCCTTAGTCACCCTCTAGGAAAGCTTTTTCAGAGTATTAGTGGAAAAGAGGGGGAGAAAGAGGAGGGAAAAGAGGGGAGGGAATAGAGGAAAGAGCCCATGCACTTGCCTTTTCCTTGTCTTTCTCCAGACTGAAAAAACAATGAATTGATTCATATTGTGCAGGGGACAGATAAAGATATTATACAACAGTACGAGATCGAATAGGTAGACAACAGCGCAGGTCAATGTGCCTATTTCTAAACAGCTTCAACAAATATCCAGACAAGACCAAAGTGTTGGTGCATCTCCCCTGACCTCCTTACAGATTCTCGCACTCCTGCCCACGTCTCTTCTCTGACAAGGTATCTTTTGGGGCTTCACCTGCTCTAGGTCCTCCTTGTCTGCTTGTCCTCTTTTCCACCTGCTACCCTTATGGGTCCTCTCCTCAACCTTCCAGCCTGTAGTGGTCAAATTTTAGTGCTTCCCTCCCCACGTATTTTTCCTTTCAAGTTACAACTAGAACTTCAACATGCGTCTCTTGGCTTGATTAATGGGATCCCCACTCCTTTGTAAGATTTGCATGGCCCCCACTATTTCAATGCATGACAGAGCTTCTGCACGTGTGTTCCCCCTCTTCACACAGTTCTGTAGGTCCGAGGGCATGAAGCCTGTGGTCTTAGTCCTCACCTTCAAACTCTTCCCAGCACCAGCAAGGCTCTTTTCCTTCCCACTTCATCAGCTTTGGGGCCAACTTTCTTACTTGTCCGTCTTTCTCCTTATGAGCATAATGCCCTCTGCATTGAAATCTAAAGGGCCCGTTTCTCTCCATCTCCAAATCCCCTCTTGTAATGTTTCCTTCTCCCCAGTGCCTAAAAGCAAGTGGCCAAATTAACACAAAGAGTAGATGAGATGGGAACTACTTAGAGATACTTGAAATATATCATACAGCATTTATAAATTTTCATATAAGTCAAGAGAAGGATGCACACTGCAGTCAGACTCCTCCTGTGTGTTCACCTTTATACGTCGTTGGTTTTAGCTTGTAATTGCAAGAAAATCTGATTACGCCTTTCCATAGATGCAGACAACCATGTGCAGGAACAATACATATCTGAACATAACTACTTTCTTCAAATAAGCACATGAGAACTTCACAACAGCTTTTCGTATGCCTAAGGACAAACCCAAAGAAGACACCTGGGGAATCCTGTGAGAAATACAGGAAGATTTGGGGATATTTCAAGTAAACCAGCTCTTCCTTTTTTTTTTTTTTTTCCCCAGCTGAACACTATTTACTCACATAAAAATTTTCTAACCAATATTTGTATGCACTAAAAAAAGACATCCAATCTTTGAAACTTTTCATCGTTTTTCTTTGTCCCAAAGTAGAAGATTACAAACAGAACACCACTGTTTATTGCTTTGAAAGTAGCTGGGCATCTCTTTTTAAAACACCCTTGTGTGAGAGTGAAAAATGGTAAAGTACTAAGAAAAATGATTTTTTCTAAAGCCGCATTTCAGAGATGACACAGATTTTGTCAGGTTCTCAAACCCTGAGAAAACAAGAAAAAAGAAATAGTTGATGTCCAATATGTTTTGTCATGGCTTTCAACTTACTGGAAAGTAAAGGTAAATACAGAGAGCACTGCAGACTGTCGTCTTGATCTACCGTTCATCTCAGCCAAAGATAAAATATATATTGATCTCAGCAGCATAGACTCAGCCTCCACTGGGAATCTGTTGTAACATATTTGAGATCTGAGAAGATGCTGTTAATGTTCACATGGGAGCCCCAAAGCACTTACAATGCAAGATTTAGTCCAAAATTTGCACATCAACATGTCACACCACAGTGACAGGAAAAAAAAATTCATTATAATTAAAAATACATTTAAAATACATATTTAGGTAATGAAAGACCTCATTTTAATCTGCTTCTCAAAGACATATTCAAAATAAACCTCAAAACGAGGTCACTCTATAAACTGATTGAGACCAAATCAAGATGCCTTAAATTGCTCCTCCAGCTTGTTTTCAGCTACAGACACTGGTTGCAACTCAAAAACTTCCATACCTCCCGACTGGCACTGGTGAGCACTCAGACAGGCTCAGCACGGACTCTCACACAGCGTGTATCTGACTGTAAAGGGCATTTCGCCATTTGCAAGGCGCAGCATTGCCCCGTGCTCTGGTCCTGCTCTGTGCCATCAATTATGCTGTGGAATTCCTTCCCATCAGGCATGAAGAAAATAATTCAGTACATTACGCTTAACCATACCAGCATCTGGGTGGCCACTCCAATTTATTAAAAGAATAACTATATGTGAGCATCAGAAAAGACTTTAACTACAGCTCCATGAAAGATCCTGTGCAGAGATCTCTTGAGGAGCTATGGACAATACTCCCAAAAGGAAACTCGAGACCGTCCTTGGAATTACAACATCATCCACTACAGCAAGGAAGCATAAAACAGCTCATTAGCAGCCCTATCGAGTGACAGACCTAAAGCTGGCTCCGAAGTTGCCTACACCTGTCTGCCTAGAGCGCCTGCCAAAAAGACAAATTCCACTGTGGAAAGAATCCTTGTCCCTCTTCTACATCTGGATGCTGCAACCCCAACGTGCTCTGGGAACTGCAGGTTTTACAGCAGCAGGCTCCTCAGCTAGGGAGAAAAGATGAGCAGATGCTGTAAGATCCCCCCAAATCAATGCATTTCACACTACTGTGTTTTGAGTGTGAAAACCCAAAACACCATTAAAAATATTCATCAGTTTTAACCAGCACTGGTTTTAGTAGTCCAGCAAAAATTATACAGTGGTATTTCTGGTACATCTTGCTCCCTTACAACCTGAAAACATGAGTCCTACTGTTATCTTAGAAACTTATTTACAGTTGGCACCCCGAGTTGTTCCTTTGACAAACTAGGAGCAAACTGTATTAATAACATAATAGTTACTGCGTAGTTTCACACTGAACTCCAATACCGCAGCAAAATCCTTAAGGTAAAGCTGAGCCAGAAGAATCTGTCTTTCCACACTGTCTTTCATGACAACCTGAATACTTCATGAAAGTCCCAGGATCTGTTCTCTAGAAAAAATGGGATTTTTAACATGCTTTATATACGAGTTTCAGGAATGACGTATGAAGAAATTTGATAATGAATTAGGAGAAATGAAATTAACATCTGACATGCACATACAGGTATCCATCAGTTTCAGCCACTGATTTCTCCTGGGCTACAAAGAGCACAGACATCATACAACACAACAGAGGATGAGGGCAGCCTTAGTTAGAAACCACACATTTTCATCCTTGCAGACATCTTCTCTAATTGCAGCAAATTGCTAAATAAATTATTACACTAGATGGTAGAAAGAGTAGGAGGAGGGAGATGCAATTTTTTTCACACAATTTAATAAGAAATTTCACCTCTCTGTAATGGTGTCTTGGGAACGTAGAAAAGGACTCCCCTCTAGTGCCAGCCTTGTGTTTGTTTTCCTTCTTAATATAATCAGCATTATTACTACTAGAATTTACTCCGCCTTTACAATAAAAGATGTAAAACTAGATGCAGGAGAGCTGTAGTAGTACACAGTTGTAGTAAGACCAGCACCACAGATCCTATCCAGCAGGATACTATTAACCAGCAGAACATTAAACTCTTCACCCCACCAAAACGCTGCAAGGCATCAACTCATTTGCAAGCCTACAAATAAGAATTTTTCAGAAGAAATGACAACCTCGCAGGAATCAAAAGGTAGAACGCTCCCTGATTCTTGCCTAAATGACTCCCTTCCACTGTAAGAACATAAGCCTATGGGTGTTTTTCCGTGTATTAAACTAGGTTTTAAGTTTTGATCCCAAATAATGTTGCACCTAAATAGGTGAAGATGTGGAAAGAAGTCTGGGGTCTTCTGTGCGTGGGAGGGAAGAGTATTTCACAACCATCTGAGTTCCTCGATCATTTCACTGCAACTTCCCCATTGCCTAAAATTGGCTTTAAGGCAATTAATTAATTAATTCTTAAAGACATGCAGGGTTTTGATGTAAAGAAAAAAAAATGTATTCATACAGGAGGACCATTTCACTTCTCTCTTAGACTACAAAGACCTGTCTAGCAAAGGTCTGAAGCACAATAAAGATCCAAAAAGCAAAGTCCGAATGGCAGCACCTGCACCCGAACACCCGCTGGCTTCTCTCCGCCGGCCACCACAGTGAGCTGGTGTGGGTTCAGCAGCCGGCACAGGCATCCTGACCGGCTGCCGCACCTTCCGAATTTTGGAACAAGCCTGCAGTGACAGGAGGAAGGGCAAAGCCTGAGGCAGGTTTAAGGTGGGAGGCAGCAGGAATTTGGTAACCCGAAGGGCTACTCCTGGCCATGTGAAGGGACCCACGGCCCCAGTTGGAGGATGCAGGTGCCCAGAAGCCCATTCACTTAAGTACCAAGTAGAGATTGATGTTGTAGTAACAAGTCAAAAATCACAGCAAAAAGTGTGCAAGAGAAGTTCGAAAGGCTCCTCGATACATGTAGGAGGGCAGTAAATAACAAAAATCTACTTTCTAGGTTTCCTCTCCCTGCCATGGCATCAAGACACTTTTTAACTATTTCCCACTCAGTGTTTTGCCTTTTACCTTAACAAACATGCAGAAATTTTGAGGAATCCCTACCTCTGGGTAAGAGTTTTTTTGGTAACAAATCTGCTAAGAGATACCACCTGCAGCAGGTTTTTTAAGATTAATTACCTACCTTATGAAGGTAATAAAAATCAGATCCGTTACAAACATCTGCAGGTGCTTGAAGGACCACCTCTTTAAAGAAACCCCCAGCATCTGTAGCTGTAACCCCCTGTGGAAGCACCCAGGGCTGTACCTGGCCACGCACATGGTCCGAAAGTTAATGCACCAGCTTCTGGCCTGCGCCATCGCCCTGCCAATCGCTGGAGCAGAACTGCAAAACCTCACGGTCTATTTGGGATAACAACTTAAATCCTAGCCCATATCCCCCTTCAAAACAACATACACTAACCCAACTTATTATTTTTTATTTTAATGCATTATGCGTAACCAGCATTCAGCTGCACGGTAGATGGCAGTAAATCTTCACTTCTTACATTACAGACCCTCCGGCCTCACTCCAAAATTGAAAGAATTTGTGAATACATTTGTGGCATTTTTCAACATACTGTAGGAGTAAACTCCTGCTCTGCTACACCCCTCTTCAGCTTTCTTATCAATCTTTCCCCTAGGTATGCTCATATATGATCCTATTATTTCACACACGGTTCATTCTCAGAGCTATTTTATCATAGAAAAGCAATTAGATGTACAAGCAGTTTAGCACCATTGGATGAAGACTGGCTTATTTCAGTGTAATATAATCCAAAAACCTATGAAACGTAAAACAGAGGATTCTTAATCACAGCTGTATGTGTTGACACATGCAGGGTGAGGAAGGGAAAAAACATACTTGGTGTTGCTGACAGTATGTCAAATAGTGTTACCAGAAGAGAAGCAAGCTGCAGCATGTGATTTGGATGACTCTTTGGGACACAGAATTTTATCTTGATTTAGACTTTCTGCCACAGAAAAGCATTCTCTTCCTGCCAAGCCTTTGCAAAGCTCTGAACCTCACTGAAGTTCTCAAATGCTCAGTTTAAACTCTTCTACCAAAGATGCTGTTTCAAACTTTAAAATGCCCCATGTCCCAGCTGTCAAAAGGCACATTGCTAAATCATTTTACACTCGTGGATGTCAGCTCCTAGTAATTTACAGGACACATGAAGCCATAAAAATTGAGCTAAGAAAATGGCTTTTATAGAGGGTTTGGCCCAGAACACTGATTGGAAGAACTATTTCCAGTTCTCTGTCTGGTCTTTGGATCAGGCCCAGAATGAACAAAGGTTTGCTAGACCAGCTTTTTGATCAAGTTTACCATTGGTTAAGTGGCCATAATTTTAGTGAAACTGTACCATTCACGCCACTGAGGAAGTCAGCTCTTTAAATGCCTTCTCTTCACACACTATCCAGTGTACAAATAAAGCTCATCTCCAAACATACTGTTATGTCTTCTCGTGTTTCAGAGGCTTTTGTAAAAAGCAGTGAGAAACCACAACACGATCTCCCTTTACATTAGATGCTACTAATTAAACCAGATTAACATTGTACTAACTTGTAACAGCACAAAGCAATCTGGTTTATATCATGTCTTTCTGACGGACTGCATTCCAAAATAATTTTGGTGCCAGCTCTCACATTCCCAAAAGTGCCTTAAAAACCACCTTGCAACCATCTGTAGAAGTCTCATAACTTGCATCCAGCACTTTGGCACCAGCCCTCTGGGAATTTGGGGCTTACATTCAGGATCAGGACCCTGGCATGTGCACCAGGCGGTGCGGAAGTGTGAAATCATCTGGACCCAAAACCTCACCAGAAATGTCTTCTGACCACGCTTCATTTATATGAAAGCCAGTCAAACCGCTACTGCAGTTCTGTTTCTCATGAGCAGCAGCTGAAATTCTTGCAAAAAGCAATTTGCCTACAGCAGTGCAATCACCTCCGCATTGCTCCAGAGGGCTGGGGCAGCAAGGACAGAGATTTACACCAGGACTCGCCAACAATCCTGCCCTCGTGCCCTCTGTTCCAACATGCGACTTGCACGCAGTGACTGAAAATGCTTACAAACAATGCAACTTCTCTTCAACTGAATAATGTTGTAGATTCATTTCTCTTGTAATTTTGAAGTACTCTGTACATGTTTGACCTTTTCTACTTTTTAAAAGACCCATCACTTAACCGCCATTTACTGCAGAAACAGAAGGGAAAGGAAAAGCTCTCTATTAGCACCAGAACATTAGATACCATGCAGATGGGCTGGATGCAACATAGTATCTGGTCAAGTTTGATTTGCTTGAACCCCAAAAAATAGTTAAGAGGAAATTGTTAAGGGATAGGGAAAAGCTGTACATTTGGACAAGTCACCTGATGTCAGCCAGGGCAACAACTGCTGCTTGTAACAAGGAATCTTGTCTTTGGAGCGGTGAAAGGGCTGAGCCCATTTAAAGTTGGTATCAGTAGTATATGTGCAAAGCGAACTCTAGAAATGGTCTATATAGACAGAGTTTTAAATACTGGAAGTTATTTTAAGATGAATTTTTTTTCCTTAATACTTTTCCATGTATACAACAATGAGCAACTGAAATTAGGACAAATACCTCTTGGAAAGTGGAACAGAAAATGGAACAGAAAAGAAAAGTCCCTGTGATGAAATATGCACATGTGTATGGATACCTTTACATAAATATAAACAACTACAGATATAACACACACATTTAGAGACACATAAACAAAATACATTAAAACATGATGTTTATGTATACAGATCACCTGGTGTAGCTGCAGACAATGTAGTGCTGGCTACCTTGGTCCTCGCAGGCAGCTTTACTCATTTTGAGGGGTGATGCTTTGTAGAACCCTGATGTTCTCTGAAGGTCAGGGAGCTTGCACTCTCACCGAATAAGCCTGCTCAAAGTACAGTCTGAGCCACTCATTACCACTGTGTTAGACACCTACACCTTCTGCTCTTCCTTTAGATGTCCATAGCATTGTCAAAAGAGAAAAGAGGAAGAACTCGTTTGAAGGCTGCAAATTAAGTCCTTATTAAGAAGTGGAGTGTGCAAAAGATCTCAGGGTTTTCAAGACGCCTAATGAGAACGTGGAGGTCGTACCTGTGAAAGGTTTCAGAGCTCTGAATTAAAACTTATCTGTTTGGTCTACCAATAGCAAATGTGTCACCTGTCAGCCCCTGAGCGAAGCCCACAGGCTTCACACTGCTTCACAACATCTACATCCTCAACAAAAGCACAGGCTCCTCTACACCACTGGAGCAATTTCAGCCCAAGACTCCCATTCGGCTCAGTGTAAATCACTTTAGGTGAAGCACAGAGGAACCTTACTAATTGTGTTCTGATGTTTCACAGCTTATGAACACATTTTTCCCTTTCCAAACACTGAATTGAACACCCTACTTGGCCCACAAATTTAAGATTTCATTGTCAAATTTTTATAAAATCCCCTCACAAGATTTTCCAGTATCTTTGAAGCACCATTACCACCCATGGTTAGAGCTGAAAACTTGTCAAAGAAAAAGCTGTAGTACACTTTAATTAAAAAAAAAAAATCTTGTGGTTATTTGCTTAACCACTAATTCTTCTAGGCCACTGGAATGTGTTTAATGTTCAATGGGCTACTGACAGGTTTAAGCTAGTGGAATAACTCAAATAACCACTTCTGCTGCTTCCAGTATAAGCAATACTGAAATTCCTTGGTGGATTTAGGCCCTGGTCACTACAAGTCAATGAAGCTCGGTAGTGTGGTATTACATTTACACGTTTACTCCAGAGCAGCATTTGCTCCACCCTTACTGTAGGATAAAGTGTTCAGGAAAAGAAAGCAGAAATCCTCGCGGTGACATGTACACACTCTCAGTTTAGAGGAGCTAATCTTTCAGTATGAACGAAATGAGCTAGATAAGCATCTCTTCACACTCCATTAAGTTATGAGCCTCCTCCATATCAAAGACAGCATATGACAGCTGAGTCATACACAGCATTTATGCGATGTCCACTTGTCCAAGCAATTGCCTTTACAGAACGTAAAGATCTTCGGCCCAAGAGTAAACTACAGACAAGTCTCCGATACTGCGGCGACGAACACACGAGATCCAGACAGACTCACAGACTTGTGACCTTTACGATTACAGCCCATCGCAGGCAGCTCGCTAGCGAGTGGACAACCCTATTTATGGCAACAAGAAATCACTGCAAGTTAGCCCCTGTTTGAGAGCCTGGAGACCAGCATACCTGAACCGTCAAATATCTCAGCATTCCTCACCCAGTGCTTGTTTTGCTCTACTGAGACAGACAAATCGGGGTCCTCCTCAACCTGTCTTGGTTTTAGTTCTGACACAGGTATGGGTGACACACAAGGAAGGATACAACGCCATGGCATGAGGAGCCCGTTCCCAGTGCTGACTAATAGTGATCGAGCTGTTTCCATGACATTAAAAGGATTTGAAACAGGATTTCAACGAGAATCTTTGTTCATGAGCCAGAAAACAAAATAGGAGAGGGAGAAAAAGCAGTTGGGGATAACGAGAGATTTAGATCATTTTTATACCACACCACTTCTGTCTTTCTAATCCTTTCACTGCCTCCCTGCTGTGAATAAACACAATTCAAGTTTCCTATCCCTACCTGGAAACCACTTGTTCAAGGCTTTCCTCATCTTTGCAAGCTTTGGTTCAATCCTCACTCTCTGCCTCATCTGCCTTTTCCACTCCTCCTCCGTAGCACTGCACAAAATCACACTTTGCGACGTGCCACAGAGTCACCAGCAGTACCCTGTGTGCCACAGCCTGGGATGCTTCACCCAGCGATCCCAGTCACACTCCACTGTATTTGCCTGAAAGCAAGACTTTCTGAAATACACTGTAGTCTTGATTTAAGTTAGTCGAGAGGGGGAAAATTAATTTGGTTTGTCTCCTTTTGATGTGTTGCAGTAGCTAATTACTCTTAGTATTAAAACAGAATTTTATTCCAGTTTAAATATCCATTTCCAAACTCACTACTTTGAATTTGGCATTTAAACATGTCATGTTAACAAGGACCCAACTTGCCATGCAAACTGAGGTTACAGTCCTCTTGTTATTGAAAACTGAAGTAATCTTTATGCTACTAGTGAGTAGCATCTAGGATTACTCATAACTGTTGGTACAAATAAGACTGTTTCCAAGTCTCTATGGTGTCACGCTGGAAAGATCCCTATTTGAAGAAAATTCACTACTGCCAATGGCCTTCAGACATTTCTTTACGGTTGTGTTGTATATTTTTTCTTCTAGTTAGGAGTTACTGTAATGATAATGCGTTTTTTCTCTAGAACTCAGAAGACCTGGAGGTATAAAGCAAAATCCCTTGCAAAAAAATCGAAAGCTTAGTATCTATTTACCTACCTTCATCAAACAAAACTAAAAATCTCAAAGAATAAAATACTCAAACTCCTTTTAAGAGATAACTATGCTGACTGACATAATTATACTTCTACCCTCTAAGCTTTTGTTGTTTTAGTCTTTCTCGATTGTATTTACCTTAAACATGCCTGTTATTTTGTCCCTTGTTAGTATCAGACTAACCACACTACAGTTACACAGAGCAGCTCAGTCACTCTTTTTCACTTGTTAGACCTTTGTCAACATCTGGATTTACTTCCATATTCCATAACTATCAGAACAAAAATCTCAGGGGTCTTTTGGATCCAATTCTTAGGATTCTTTGGTGCAGCTAACCAGACAGGTTGATTTGTTAGTGCAGTTCTGCTAGGATAAACATTATCATGGCCTCATTAAATATTGACTTCAGAGTATTGCATCAGCTTCATTTGATACAAACGTTATCCTGCTCCTTTCCAAATAGAAAACACAGTATGTATTACAGTTCTGTCTTTTTTTTTGCACCAATTCTAGCTCCTTCACAGTCTTTATCTGCAACTGGGTCTCCCTCCTTTCTAGCATCATTCTCCTAAAACACTTAAATTCTTCCATCAACCATTGATTTTAGTCTATTTTTAGCTTCCTGGCCAGAACACCCCTGTTGTTTTTTCAGTTATTGAGTAGGAGGAGTGCGATTGCTATTCTGCAAGTCCTTCTTAACCGAAATCCAAATTTAATTCATACCCTTTCAATTTTTTCTTCTCAACAAACTTTGCTCTGCAATTTTCCCCAGAGTCATGAAATTTAGCCTTTCTGAAACACCAAATCAGTGTGTTACCCATCCAAAGCAGCATATGCCTCTTCGACGGGAAGTAGGTCATGCTCGCTGGTCCCTAGGCAACCACCGAACCTCACTCCCTTGATCAATTCATCTGCATCCCTGGTCGTGACATCTGAAATGGATGCAGCTGGTATTGTGTGCTGTGGTTTTTGTATTAAGAGACTATTATCTGTTTTCAGCAATACTAAGTGTGCTATTATTGGCTGCATCAGATCTCTGGTATATTGAATGGCCCATTTTTAAATATTCCATATCCGTTTTCCTTCTCCTCCCACACATTGCCATACAGCGGACTAGTTCCCACCAGTCTCTCGTTTTATTTAATGGATTCTTTTCCAGAACTTGGTTATCAAATTAATCCTTACACAGCCAAAACTCCATGGATACAAGTTACTGATAAATTCTTTAATACTAGAACACATAGCACAATCTCCTTTTTTTATGCTCATTCTTTCTAAGAGTATGGATGACTACACGAGCAAAGAGGGAAGTTACAGAGTATACCCTGTAGGAAACCTCATTGCACCAGACACACATCAACAAGCAGTACTTTTGAAAGTATGAGAAATGAATGGGCACCATGTAGAAAGACCAAAAAGCGTGATGACAGAGCCCCAGCTTAAGCAGATGTACATTTTCTTCCATCAGGGCTGGGTAAGCTTCCTTGCAAGAGGTACATCTGGTGCTCAACACCACTGCTCTTCCAAGACAATCTGGCCTGGCACCACCTCAACCATTGGAGTATCCCGTGACTTTTATGACCCCAGTCATGCAAATAGTTCCCCCAAGGTTTCAGCAATACACATTTCTTAAAATCACTGAGAATATCAGTTCCCTCCTGCTGGACTTCCACAGCCCATCAGTGCTATGTCATTCCTCTCATGTATTTTGCAACAGGGGATCAAATTGTTCACAGCAAGCTGAGCTCAGTTTGTACATTTGACTTAGCGACAGCACACAATCTTGTCTATTAAATGTTAATTCAATGCTTTCATATTTGCTTCTTATAATCTCCGGACAGGCTTTGCCTTCCAGTTTCTGAGGTACAGGCTACTGCATGCAGAGAGCTCTGCAGCTCCCTGGAACGTGGCCCAAAGTTGTGCTTGGACTCCACTATCTGGATTAATTTTGTTGGCTTATAAGGAAACAGTTTATAAGTTGCTGAGCTTATTTTTCTTCCTTTCTCCTGACAATTATCATTTGGTTATAGATCAGAACTAAGAAGAACAACAGGATTTTTTTTCTTAGCTACGTGTAGAGGCATCTTGTGCAGATAAGAGTAGAATGGTAAGAGGGCCCAACCTGCAAACCTGAAATTACATGATGATAGACTAAAGCCAGCTACCAGAACTGAGGGATGGATGCTAATGTGTAAAGGTAAATAACTTCACTGTATCACACTGTCACATACTTACAGTGATTGCATCTGTACATTAAAAAAAGGAGGCAAATATAAATAAATTAAACATACATTTTCCTATTGACATGGCCCATATCGTGATTTAAAATTGGCAGAAAGCAAAAAAATCAAACAAAATATGAGAAACGTAAAGTAAAATGAGAATGATGCATTTTTAAAATGTTCTTGCAGATGAGAGATGAGCATGAAACAAAATTTTTCCTATTCTTGGCTGGGAAAAATGTGTTGCTTCTGGTTATCTGTCTTAAAATACACAGAGGATTACGAGAAAATTTCTTCGTATTGATTAAAAAAGGCATTAATGTCCCAGTGCCTCAGAAGAGACAACCATGACACAGCACCAAATACAAACACTGACTAACCCTGGCTGTCACCCGCCCCAGCCCAGCTCAGGGGAGGAGGTGACAGTTGTCCCAGAAAAACAAAGCCCAGTGACAGCAGTTTTTTCTGACATGTTGTCAGCAAATGAGTCAAGAAAAGAAGTGAAGTAGATGTAGGTTAGATCTTCACTGGGGAAAGAAGGATAAATATATCCAGACTTCACTCCTCACCTTCACACCATTGCTGCGCTAATTGCAGCTTGTCTTAATATCAGCATCTTTGCATTAGCTCTCCAGAGCAGCACGCCAAGAAGCGTAACAATAAAAGGCATTTAGGGAAAGCTCTTTTCATTCCTCCATATCCCACCGGTTCCAGGGACCCGGGGTTTGGGGCCTTGACTTCGCGGTGTGACTGGTGTTCTCAGAGCTGCAGCCTTAAAACCTGCTGGGCGTGACTGCCTGCAGACACAGCAGATTTCCATCTGTCTGCATCATCAAGCTGTGGCTGTCAATCCCACCAGCTTCACGGGAAACCCTGGTGTTACCAATCAACTTAGCCTACTGTGCACACGCCACATAGCTATAAACTGTAAAAGTATTGTTTTTACAAGGGCTGTGGATTTAAAATTGCCTGACCCCGCCAACTCAAGAAATGCAAAGCTATTGGACCAAGAGAAATACATACGTCAATGGATAAAACTATGTGCACCAGCATCTTGGGATGTGTTCAAACCCTGACCCTACATATAACTACAAAAGAGAAAAGGTATTTTGTATTTCTTACAGGAACTGTCCTCAGAGGAGCAGTTCACCACATGATCTCTAAAGCCAGCGATGGCACCGGCATCGTCTATGGGTACGGAGAGACAACAGGTGGGAGAAGCAGACGAGACAAGTTTTCTTTTAGGTGTGTGAAGTTTGTATTTCATTCATGCTATTTGTGAAATGGAATAACATCAGCAAGTAGTCATGAGGCTGCAAGTTAGGAAATTACATCATATATTTGGCAATAACTGCAGGATATAAATAACCTGGAACATCAAACCTTTTCAGAGAAACAGATGCAAAAAAAGGGATTCACTTGCCCCTGGGCAATTTGCAGTGTGTAACATTTACGCATGGATGGGCAAGCTGTTTTTAGCTTCCCAAGAGTCAAGACAGACCTAACAGAACTGGATTGCGCATTCCCACAAGAAGGGCAGCAGGTGATTGTTACAAGCTGCAGAGCATAGCAAATAAGCTAATTCAGTACACTGAAAAAACAGAAATCCAAGAAAGAATGTAAGGAACCTTCTTCTTTCTCTCCATTCCCCTATTCAGAATAGTTATTGGAAGAGAAATTACCCTGAGTGCTATAATTTAGTATAAGTAACCCTTATCAAAAATTCTCTGTGGCCAACCTTACAATAGGAACAGCATACCTCCCCTCTTCCGTTTGGGTTATTTTAAATCCATTTGTGAGCAGTTCAATACCTAGAACCTTATCCTGCAGAGATAAAAGCACAGGAATAATTTTATTCCCACAACCTGTCTTACAGACCCTTGTTGGAGCAGATGTGCATATATAACTCACAGAACAGGGCACAGCGAAGCATATGTAACCCAAATTAAATTCAATTAACTCTAACCAACTAACATATATTGTGTCTTCTGCTTTTACGATACAATGACTTAGTTTTGTTGATAAAGTCAGGCATGGATTACTGAGAACCACAGGGAATTGGACCACACAGCTATCAACAACTATTGGCATCCTATACTGTTCATTAGAAGGGGAAGCATGGACACACACTTCTCCTGGGTACTGGAACAAACACAGTGTCAATCTAGCAGGTAGAGAGTCTTTAGAGTAAGGAATTGTGAGTAGACAAACCTGTCTGTTAGGCCAAATACTTCAGGAAATTTTAATTCATAATAGAGAATGTAGAGAATGCAAATTAAAAATAATTTTAAGAAAATCAAAACAAACAAACAAAATCACACACTGTTTGGAAATATTCTCAGCACTTCACCATGCTGAGTTTTAGAAACTTTCCTTCTTCCTTCCTACTCTCATCAGGGGATAAGCAACAGCCTCAGCATCTTGCTTAAGAAAGATGCAACTGAATCCCACCCCTTCTGCAAACCTCCTTGCTTGCATGGGGTAGCATTTCCCAGTGAAATAATAAAACAGATTCCAGGCAAAATATTTCACCCTGTCCTAGTGTCTAGCAGCCATGGCAAAACACAAAGGATTTGGTAGGTACTATGCAAATATACAATGAATGAACTTGTTGGTGTCCTGCTCCTCTCTGTCTTGCAACATCGTAGGAGGTTAAGTAATCATTTCAATCTGGATTTACCACATTAAAGATTTGTATTGCTGGTCTTGCTTTCCCCAAATTAACCTTTGGTGTTTCAATCTTCTCCAAAGTATTTTCTTTATTCAAGAATTCCAAGGTGCTTTAGTAATTTTGCTTAATTATGTTTCACAGTTTTAGATTGTCGACTATTGAGTGTAATATACTTTTTACAGGTGAGCAAAGAGGGAAGACACAGAAACTGAGCTAATCCACCATAAGCAGGACCATGACCCTGGCATTTTTTTTAAACAAATCAGGTTAGCACGTGTGCTTAACTAGCAGGAGCTGTACCCACACGACTTCAGAGAGCCCTCCACAAGTTAAATAAATAGTGCTCTGAAGCAAAGGTGTTCATTGCTCATTTAAGCTTATCTAGATACAGATTGAAACATTGCACATGGCAGATAACTGCAACTTCTAGAAACATCCCAGGAAATTAGGACTGCTTGCCTATTCTAAGGCTTGTTGCATTTCTTTGTCTTGTAGCTACAATTAATAGCGGTATGCAGAAGTTTTAAGATTTCTAATAGTTAATTGGAATCATCATCACATAAAAATAAGTATCTTGCAGCATAAAAATAATCTAAACACTGAGAAACAATTTAAAGCAAATGGCAGTCTTGCTGATTGAGATTTTACAGATGTTGCAGGGAAATTGCTTCCTTGCTTTTAGCACTGCCATAATTTTAAGATACAAATATAAACAAATCTTTATAGTGTTACCCATCAGCCTTCACACGCAGCTGCTGCAATGACTTCTCTCCTAGACTTTTCTAATTTTCCATAATGATTTTACCTATTTTGAACTTCCCCCCTTACCCATTTCTCTCTTGCAGTGCAGACAGTAAAACACAAATGTTATTTAAGTACAGAAACCCTTAAAGTAGATTTTACTGGGGTTAGGGGCTATTTTTAGCCCATCTAGCACAGAGATGCACTGAAGTGTTTACTAGCTTGAACATAGGTCATAAAGTCTGCATTTGTCATTACCAAAGACCACCTGCAGTTTAGATAATTTATTATCAGTGACAACTGTTTATTACCCTCCAACAGGCAAATAAATTTAACCCTTCTCTATCAGTCATAAAGCTACTCAGCAAACACTACTGCAGTGACTTTTGTGGTGTCTCTCCAGTATGTCTTTTAATCCTTGTGCCTACAGAAACATACAGGGGAATTGCTGACCAGATTTACAAGCTTTCCGTGCTGCTCAGGTCTTCAAGTGGGAAGTGCCAATTTGACACGCAGAGCCAAAACTCCCCAGGAGACCTCCCAGAGACAGCAGAGAAATTATCTGGAAAACAAAACAAGCCCATCTGCAGAAGATAGTGGAAAGAAGTCAAGAAGCCAGACCAGAGAACTGGATAAATTACTGAATATCTACCACTTCACAATTTATCAATTTCAGTATTATTTCACCTCAAATTAACCCTGCAGGTAATGGTAAATCCCTGTGAAAGATTCAGATATGAAATTTATTTTGCACAGTATTTTCAAATATCTCCTCTGCCGCGTTTATTACCTGTAATGTTTGTAATAGTTTCCTGTTGTCTGTCGTCATCTCTCTATGGCTCTAATGCAAACTCATGAAGAACCTCCTAAAAAAGTCTCCTGGCCCACCTCCCCCTTGCTGACTGCTTTGGGTAGGAGGCTGAGGGAAGCTGTAGAGGGCAACAAGATCTTAATTCAACAAGTTTGGGCAAATGCAAGAATTTGACCACAGGTAGTGATTTACAGGATTAGGGCTCAGTTGCTCTGTGGTGAATCTTTTCTGCTTTATTAAACAGTGACTGCATTTTAGCCCAGAAAAGCTGTTCTACCATTCAATCTAGTAATAACACAAAGGATGGAGGAAGAAATTGCATGTTTTTTCAAATCGAGGTAATTCTCCCTGGGACTACTGCATTATTATGTTTGCCCACCACACTACAAATATTATAAGCCTTGATTCATAGTCACCCTTGGTTTCCTTCGTAGTCAACAGACAAAATTGATGCTCAACAATTGCCTAGATTGGGAACAATGTAACATTTCACTATGACTAATTACCAGAACAAATATAAAGAAGTTTGGTCTTTTCTTTATAAGGCTAATGAACAGAATCTGAGCTTCTGAAGATGAAACAGTTAGATTCTCGTTTTTCTTATCTGCATAATTAATTCATGTTAAATGAAGCATAGATCATATTGCATCTAGACCAGGTACGCGATCTCACCTGGAATCCGCTCCCTAAGCACATAAAAAAAATTTGAAATCTGACTTCCAAAACAGAACAATCACCTTGTTCCTCACCCAATCTAGTTCACAAATATAAATTATTCTTTATAAATTCTCATTTGTTATTTGTGTGGACACAATTCCTCAGCAATCAATGTCCAGAGAACCCAAGCTTAGTCTGTATCACTTGTCATGCTTAGATGAATACCAATGTAAATAATTTTACACAGTGAATTAATATCTACTATGTAAATAATTACCATGACGTCCTCAAATTCATTCCTCAGGATACTTGGGAGTATTAAAAACAACTATCCTGATGCTATTCCAAAACTTGCTGAAGCCAAGAGAAAAATTTCTATTTATTTCCATGGAAAACAATCAAGTCTTTTAATCATACACTCATACCTTAATGTCTGACCCCTGAGTCCTTAATTCATTTGCAATCAAAATATTCAGTGCACAAGTACAGGGCATGACAACGCCGGCAGGACTCCAGAGGTTTCTTGCCAGACTATGGTAGTCTTCAGCCTCCAAGGTCAGGCTGCTGGTTCTCTACAACCGAGCAGCAAACCTGGCAAGCCCTGGGGCATCTGGCTGTAGACAGGACTATTGGGGCTGGTCTGCTGAGTCTTCAGCAAAGAGCTGGGCAATGCATGATTGAGTCTCACATTTGTGGAGGCAGGAACCTGAAGCTGCAGCTAAGACTCAGTTCCCGACTCTGTGGCTGAAGGCTGGGTGGCCCTGGAACCCAGGAAGATGCTGCTGAAGCCACCAGGAACTGCAGCTTCTCTGCAGGGAACTCCTCCACTCCCAGCCTCCTGAGGCAAAAGGCCAGAGCAACTCAACATCTCAGCGGCAACACAGCAGGAGATACAGAGGCAGCGCCTTTCGCAAGCAGGGAGGTCCTGCTTGGATCATTTGAGGGGAAAAAAAGACCAGTCAGAAATTTCATATCTTGAATGCTTGCAAGAAAAAACCCATTAGTTCAGATCACAGAATACAGGCTGCGTTTTTCCTTGGAGCAACACTGCTTTAAAAAGCAAGCTGACACATTCTGCACTGGCTTTATCTTCTAAATGATTTCACGTTCTGTGCCAAATCCAGCACATTATAATCATCTTGTCCTGGAATGGAATGTGGAAGAAATTATTTATTACATATATCCACATACATATGTACCTGTCAAAATAATCTGATGTTTGCACGTATTAGTAGCTGGGACAACAGATACATTAGCAGCTTAATATCTCCCTCTTCTAGGAAGATTATAGTTCTCTACTCCTTAGCAAACACTTTGGATTGTGCAACAACATAATCATGCATCATTCTCACATACTTTTGTGCTCTGGAGGTCTTGTGCCAAGTGCCAAGTTTATTAAAAAAATCTTTTAAGTGAATGAATTTGTAGGCTGTTGCATTCACTTGCTTATTGACACAGTTAAATATCTTCAAAATCCATGTTCCTGTCAACCCAGCTTGAACTGAAAAATACTTTGAAAAATACAATTTGTCCATCATTCCAGAATTAACTTAGACTATTGAGCCTCATGGAGACCAAACTTCAGCCTGGTTGCACAAGTGATTTAGAAAAATACATGTAATTGAAATTAAGGATGCCAGATTTACTGCTGGGATATGCTGCTGCATTTCCACTGATCTCCATAGCATTAGTTAAGAGTAAAGATCACTTTGCATTCCGGCACATTTGAACAACTGGCTGAAGAGCAATGCCGTGGGCTCTGGGGTGCTTCTGAACACTAATAGCACAGGAGAGGTGAATAAAGGCAAGATGTCACAGACGCCTTGAGGTAGGTGTTTACAGAAAAGCACGGGAACTTGTAAGAAAGAGACTGTGCTAACAGGCTTTCAGAAATCTGATTCCTCAAGAGCAAAAATAGGGCCTTTGTTGCTAATTTTGTTAGAATTTACTGATTGCTGCAATTACTATCTAATCAGCATAGTTGATTTCATTCATTACAATGAATGTTCACTTACTGATAAACAAAACTTCTGTTATATTTCTCAACAACAGTCAGTTCTTCAGAGGAATGCTAAAAGCCTCACAGCCCTCTGATGAACATGCTAAAACACATCAAGACAACCACCAGTAAGGAACTGAAACTGGCTGCTTAAAAATGATGTTCAACTGGCTTCTGTACATCTCCTCAGACTATCCAGCTCACACAATGTCCAAGAGACTAAAAGCCCTTTTGGCAGTATGATCTTTGCAGGTATCATCTGTACCTCCTGCACATCAGACTTCTGCCTCTGTTGTCCCCTAAACTCATTTTCAAGCTTTCCATTCTGCTCTGCTGAAGATGAAAGGGGTCCCAAGATACACAGGTGAACATGCAGAGCTCCTGCTGCTTTTGGACTGTGCTCAGAACATAGTGCTATTTCCACATGTGCCTATAAAATAAAGCAGTAAAATCTTCTGAAAGAAAAGCTTTTATAGTGGAGGGATGCTGTATTTGGGAAAAACAACAGCAGAAGATCCCCAAACCTAGAAGGCTAATTCTATCATGTGATGAGGCCCCAAATTTCAGTACAGCCCAAGAAAAGCTTCTGACATTTAGAGTCCTCGGAAAACTGAACACCCAGTGGAATGGAGTTCTCCAGCTCCAGTACAGCAGAGCTAAGGCTCTGATATAATATGCAGGGATTAAGCAGCAGGCTTATAATACTCTTTCTGAAGATTAGTATAAGATTTCCTTCTTAGATAATATAATCATGTCATGAGTCAGTCCCATTTCTTCTAGTCATCAATATCTTTCTGCACTGTCATTAATACATCCCTAATTTCCTTATTCCTAGGGAAGTCATCCCATTAGGCTTTGGTGTAACCCTTTTTTCCCCTCACACAGGCTTGTTGTATAATTTGCTGGCTATGATATCCACCAGGAATGAAATACAGAATCTGACGTTCCTGCATTACTGCCCTGGAGCAGATGCTCCAGCACAGAAGATTTTCAGATTATCAAGAGAGGGTAAGAGGAATGTCACAGCCTCTGCTAGGCTATGTAGGGACATTTATCAAAAAGACAGCTGGTATAAGATTGCTATGGTCTCTGACCCAATGCAACAAAAAGTACTTTAAAAATGGTTTTAAATAATTCATTTGAAGCTTATTTTCCAAAATACGACAGAATGAGGATTTCATTCCCCCAGTTGATGAAATTGTTCCCTTGATGCTGAAATAGTCTCAGAAACGTGGTATTATCCTTCCTCTCAGTCTCCACATATGCCAGCAGATATTTCCATTAGGTACACTGCACACAAAGCACTTGGACAAGAGGCCAGAATCACGGTTTACTGCTCCAACAAAACATTAGGCTTCTTTCTTGAGAGAAACAGGAATCTGTTTTCTTGAGGTCAAGGAAACTTCTCCCTTACTCTGATACGTTTTGTATCTCAAAATGCAATGGGGGCAGAAAGTTGCACAAACATCAGTGCAACTTCAGACTGTAGTCCCTCAGTTGTGAATAAGAGATTGCACATTTTATCTAACAATGAACAAATACAACACATGCAAGAAAAAGGGATAAAATCTACATGAGAAAATAAGCAGCAGGGGAAAATAGTCTGAAAAAGCTTCATTCCTAACATACTTATGTATCTGGCATGGATCAAGCACTAGAAAAGATGCATGAAAGAGGAAAGTTGTGATGGGCACAGCTCTGGAATGCTGCAATGTATGTTTAGAGAAAGCCCCTCTGAGAATTGCAGGATCCCCATGGCACGGTGCACACATGGTGCACAGTACAGCATTATCTGAGGAGCAGCTCTGAACATGGAAAACATCTGCATCTCCTCCTGTTTACATGGCTACAATTTCTCTTTCATGAGGGAATTAGGTGCCCCATCTGCATTAGAGCTAGCACTAGCCAGCACACAGTTTTCCTCTGGAAGGGACTTTTTCTCTAAGGACAAAAGCTGCTTTGAGAGTTGAACTTGAAGCTATACTGATCACAACGTATAATACTTCAGTGACACAAGAAAAAAAAAAAATCAGCTCTGCTACAGTTTTTCTGAATGTTAAATTATTATGGTAATATTCACACTTTTTCAGTGTGTTTTCAATGTTGGAAAGCCACCAGAAGGTGAAAAAAAAACCTGATCGTGCATATATAAGTACCATGACAGACCTGGCAAAAATAACATTTAACCAACGAGCAGGCGCCCGCAAGACAAATGCATGTGGGTTTACCCATTTCGCTGTGCATGACTTGGCTGTGTAATACATATTTTGCATTAGCTTCTGCCTCAACTTTGCTCACCCTTGTAAGAAGATCAACCAGCTCTTAGAAGGATATGAAATTACCAACACAACAGAACCCACATAAGCCATGACTTAATTCAGCCAAGTGTCCTTAGCTGGCTACCTTTTCCTAGAGTATTTCCAGCTTCCACAAAATTTCTGGAAAGCAAGAGACCAATATTTTAGAGTCAGCAACAGTTTAGCTATAGTTCTATGCTATTCACTTCTATCTTTTTTTCCCTGTAAGATTTCCATGTGACAGAAGAGTAATTTGCAACTGATACCACTGAAATACACAACTTTGCATACATTACCCACTATGGTGTAGCACAGAGATATTTCAAGCTAGCTTAAAATAAACTGGCTTAAGCACGAGAAATGGGTCTAGAGGTAACAACATGGAGTTCTGCCATGGCTTCATCTACCCCATCAAGGACCAAAAGCAACTGGCACATTAGGCTTGGATCAGTGCCCACCTCTGAGCTCAGCTTTGTGCTCTGGCTCTCCTACCCCATCTTTGAGCTGGCATTTTATTCAATTTTAACAGCACTTCTGGAGAGAAAGTTTAGACTCCTGCTTACCCATGTCCTCGGTGCACAATCACTTGTCACCAGCCCTTGCAGCAACATGCACATCGACATCAAACAGGCAAGTTCACTGTGCCACACACCGCGACAGCAGCTGTGGTGTCTGCAGAGAGCAGGAGCCTGAACCCTCCCTCGTAACCCTATGGAGATGCTATAGAGCCATATGGAGACATTGTCCTGGAACAGTGGGCATCCTGCACCCCTGACACGCTGGGCTGGGGTCACAGTATTTTTAGAAGTAAGGAATAAAGTTTTTATGCACCTCAAAGGTGATTTACAACTAAGAGACAAAGGGAAATGGGAGAGAAAAATTTATTCTTTTTCTCCCCATCTGTATGGCATAGGAAAGTGCCTTCTTTGGATATCTGGTTCTTCTAGGATATAAAAATTGTAACAACAGGAAAAAATAGCAAAGTGATGACATAAGAATCAAAATGAAAATTCGGCATCTGAGAAACAAAAGGATTTTTGAAATTATACTAATTGCTTTGAATTTTAAAAAATGTTTTGTATAATACTCAACATCCTCCCCTTTTTGGCCAGAGTAAATATATGCTAAATGTTCTTAAAACTGCAAAAATCAAAGAAGGATCAGACATGAAATTCCTGATTATGTAGGAAGAAAGTCTGTAAAACCAAAAGAGTGAAAAGACAAAACGTTTAGTGTACTTTCAAAGAGCAAGCCCATACTCAATTGTTCATTAAGTTTAGCTCTTCCCGGATTTGGGGATCCATTCTTTTCTGGCTTTAAAGCACTTCCTAAACATCGCCTCCGCACCACCACCTGAACAAATGATGCACTCATATGCATAGTGCATGTTTTATGATTTGCTAGACCAGGGTTTCCTGAAGCGTCTTCACAAAAGAGACCACATGGGAGAGGATTTCTTTCTACATGCACAACTTAATTTAATTTTCAGATGCTTCTGTATTTTAATATTTTTTATGCTTCAGTTAAATTTCTATTCCATTCCCTCCCCCACACAAGAAAGGAATCTAGAAATATTAAGAGTAAGTCCAGGAAAAACTTACAATTTATTACAGAGGCTTACTTAAAAGAAAACCAGCCGCAATGGATTAATGTATTTCCTTTCCCACAGTTTTTTCACTTAAACCATAACTGTGCATATTTACTGCAACTCTTCCACCTGCCAGTGCTGTTGTTCTGACACATCCAGTGCAGAGGCTGTGGGGACCAACAGCGAGGAGACAGGTCCCACCACTGCTCTCAGACTTCGTGATTAATATGGCATGAAGCCTGGTGAAAAGCCCCACTTACGGACATTGTTGACTATCAACAGTGCCCCAAATCCCTGCTATTCCAGCCATTTATCCTAATAACTCTTCAGCAACAGAAAATGCTTATGAACAAAAACCAAAACATTGTTGTCAAAATCTTAAGTCAAGGGATAGAATCAGATTTGCTCCTTTTTCTTACAAGAAGTCCTGCATAGCCTATGTAGTGGAAGAAGAAATGGCCAGTGTAGGGTTTTGCTTTTTCTTTTATGAAAAGCTGTACAACCAATGAGGAGGTACTTACATTTTACAAGGTCAAATTGAGTCCACATCGCTGTCAGAGTTTATCCCTTGAACCCAATCCTTTCAGCAGGCGTATATGTACATAGACACACACATTTGACAATATGGGAAGCATTACTGATAGGTAAGTTGTGTAAATGATACGACATACTATAATCACCTTTAAATTTATTCTTGGAGTCCAGAGGTTTCTGGAAGAGATCAACCAGCCACATTGTCACTCCAGTGCCCCAAAGTGACAAGCCCATTAACTGCAGCGATGTCACAATAATTCTCCCAACAGCTTGGTGACCTCTTCGTAAACCTCTCCCCAGCCTAACACAGGCCTGAATAAACCTAGCTCTTCCACAAACTGAAAAAAAATTATGCAAAAGCCTGTAAGTTGCTTCCAGGTAGCAAACTTCCAGAACAAGTGATGTTTATCTTCTTGTTTGGGGTGGCAGGTCTGGTTTTGGGGGGGTTATTTCTCAAATGCCAGTTTTAATTACTAGCAAGCAAGTTGACCACGATTCTGACACTGACTTCAGAAGTCCACTAGTTTCAACAGGGGTTTCATACCTCTTTCATATTTCCTTTCTAACACTTTCTACATGAGTTATGGAGAACCCCCAGTTGTGACTGGCTGAGATGGGCAACCTCAGAATAAAACCTTGAGAAGACCACTGAAAACCACAGGTAAATACTGGTTGTCTAGAAAGTCGAAATAGAGAAATCCTCACTCAGTCTCCAGGGAAATCCAGCCAGGCCACCAGGATCCTACTGATCCACCAAACAGCAGCAGCACAGCCAAGAACATAAGGTGAACACAAGTAGCTCCCACACAACAGAGAATGTTGACTCCTTCCAGAGGTTAAAGTAATGCAGTCTCTCTTTGCTGAGACCAATAACCAGGCTTTGTGATACAAATGCTCATTCACTGGGAATCCAAATCAGACCTGTCAGTTTGCTGTGCAAGAGTCACCCAAAATGCCCAACTTCAGATACTTCCAACAGGGCTCTACACTCAAAACCATGGCCTGAGCACAGACAGCATTTCCCTATCCCCATGAAGCATCCAGGCAGGTGCCTTTTTCTTAGAGCTATTACTGTTAATGACACACATCAATGCTTTTCGTCCTCATTTGGAAAAAAAAAAAAAAAAAGGCACAAGCCTTCTTAATTCTCTGCCATGAAACTTACATCTTAGCACAAAGAAGATTCCCATGTGCAGAACACTCATTTCATCTGTCATCAAGCTGAAAAAAAAAAAGAGTCTACTGCTCTTGACAGGCTAGAAGGTAAGAAAATGACTTTTGGTCAAGAGTGTCAGATGATATTGGCAATCTCACCAATCTCATCAAGGAATCTCCTAAGAAATATCACCTATTGCTGTTCATAAACCTGAGCCTGGTTTGGCTATATTCAATTGCAAGCAAAGAAGGATAATAAAGCAGTTCATGATATGGAATGGATAAAGCATGTGCAATCTTATTTGTGTTCTTTGCACCTGTGTTTTCTACAGTTTAAATTATAATACTGATGTTTTAAACTGCATTCAAGGAGTATCCCTGTTCATTCACATGAGAGAGAGTAATATGTTCTATTTTTCATCAATATGTAAACAAAAAAGGATGCAAGATCTTGTAGAGCCCAACCAGTAGCCAAATATATGTATTGGCAAATTACTATTAAATTGTTTACTATTGTCTCAGGGCAACTTGAGTACTCCCAGAACTAGTCCGTGAGCCCAGTTCACTTGTCACTGTAATTCCTCCCCTTTGTTCTCTCCACATTTATTATCTTCTCTGTTGTGTTTCAACTCGCATTATTTAATTCACAATATTACAGGAACCTCTTGTAGCTCATCTTACAAACCGGACTGTAACCTCTACCCGCGTAAAGCCACAACTGCATTTCCCAACGCGCAGAGCAACGAAACCACACAATCCTCGCTAAAGCCCTCTAATCCTTGACAAAGTCTTTGAGGTGGAGGCGGCCGCCCCCGCTAGATGTGCACAGCGCCTACGGGAACGGCACCGCTCACCCCGGCACGGTCTGCATCCCCACAACGCCGACAGCTCCCAGCTGCGAGGCCGTCGGCGCAGCCCCGTGCCCTGGGACGCCTGCCCGTCCTGCCCGTCCTGCCCGTCGCCTCCCAAGTGATGCTGCCGTGGAGCGAGGGGCAAACAGCCCCTGTGCCCGGAGTCCCCTGTGCACACCTACGGCCAGGTGGGTCACACAGCAGGTTTGTCACAACTGCCCAGTCTTTTTCTAGCATCGACAGACTGTTCCTCCCCTAAAGAACATAGGAAAGATGATGTTTTTACTGAGTTATTACATTTTTAATTACTTATTGCAGTATAACGGTCGATTATCGCGTTGTCTGTAATTTCATCCTCTCTATGTTCGTCCTCTCTATATCCTAATTCTTTATATTCCAGTCATTACTCTTCACAGATCTCACAGGAGTTATCAGCTATTTCCTAGGTGTTTTTGTTTTGCATATCCCTTAAAAGTACTAGAAAAGAAAGCATTGATAATCGGTCGGGATATTAAAAAAAAAATCAAATCAAAATAAATATAATGCGAACTTTATTTTTCAAAAAATCCAGCTAGGTTCAAGCCTCCTAAACTCATCTCAGGAAAAAATCAAACGAAAAAACCAAAGCAAACATCATGTACAGAAGAAAGAAGAGATTGTATGATATGTGTGTATCTAGACAGAGAATTCATGATACATGCAATGCTTCTGTATTTCCATTCTGTTTTAAAGGGTGCAGGTAACACACTCTGGAATTTTTGTACGGTGAACGCTTTCTCTTAAGTTAGAAGAACAAAACTGGCTCCATAAAGGAAAAGTATAGCTATACAATTGAAAGAATATTAAACTCCTTTCAAGATACTTAAACGCATGCGAAGTTAAACAAAGTTTTTAACCTTTGCAATTTTAAAATGCCACATTAAAAACATTTTAATAGTTAAATATAAACATTAGTTGACTTCTGTATTATAACATGGGGATCAATGACAATTTACAATGTTTATGTAAAACAACTTTTATCCATCCCCCCAAAAATGCAGTGCCAAACACATCAAAGATTTGGCTGACATTAAAAGCTCTTATTGTTCAACTGTGGTAGTATACTGACATTTAATTATAACATCCAAATACTTTTGCGTTCATTCTGTGTACCCTCTAGACAGCACAGAAAAGGACTTACTGAGCTCTGTGAGGATTTCAAGAAAATTTACTTCATTGCCAGCATTAATATGAACATATTAACCTCAAAGAAACAGAATTTTTGTAACATTTTAACTACCCTCATATACTGCTGAAGTGCCCTGTTCAAGAGATTCAGTGTTTTTCCTCACCATCGTTCAATGACCTTTTGTCTTTGCTATACTTCTGTTGTACTGTGTCTCTTAGAAATATAGAGAAATATACTTAAAAACCACTAAAAAAATTACGTCAAAAATATTTGACTGAAAAGGATAAATGTGTCAATTCAAGCCATGTGTTACTATTTTTTAAATACAAGATTCTAATATAAACTGTTTACTTCTAGGGTATTCACAAAGAACGGGATGGCTTTTAAATAAGATGTTTCCTCTACAACAGTGAACTTCTAGGGAAAATTTCCTTGTCCATTTTTCCAAAAAGCCAAGGGCGTAGCAGCTTCTAACTACACGTGCAGCTCAAACCTCTCAGAACAGCAATACAGAAAATCAAATTTCTTAAATGTTGAATAGACTGCAAGCAGTGCGCTAACGGAAAATTATTCTACAAGTTATAACAACTATGATACTGTCTGCCGAGTGATTAGAAAAACCTCTGTTATATACGAGGGGTTTGGTTTTATTTGTAACTTTCCCCCCCGCCCCCTCCTCTGCTTGATATTTTGTTTCACAGAAAAAAAGCAGTGCGTACCCAGTTTTAGATTACAAAGGATTACAAAGTGTTGAGACTGTCAAAAGGAAGAGTGAAGGCAAGCTGTGAGCCAGATTAACACCGATGCATTTTCACCTGGATTTTCTTCCCACCACCTAATTTCATAGGGTTTTTTCCATTCAAAATATTCTCTGTTTCTTAAATTTAAAAGTAATCCTTCAAACAATCTTATCGTTATCTTTGTTTGAACTGATGAAGTAGGAATGTCCCGTGCTCGAGTCTCGGTATTTTGCAGGCTACTCTGTTAAGGAGGATGTAACCAGCCCAGCTGACACATTAACTCTACTGTAGTTTGTGGGAATTTAAAGATTTTCTTTCAAGATGACAATTATACAAGAGATGAAATTGAACCTTCATTCTTAATAATCGAAGCTGACTTCCAAACCAACTAAGTTTTAAAATTCTGAACACATCATTCAGACTCATACTTGAGGAAAAAATAGCAGAAACTCAGCAGACCAAAAAAGCCACGAACATCCTTAACATTTGGTAGTTACCATAAAAATGAAACAACGAGAATTGTTGCACTCGCTTGCCTCTCAATCCGTACTGTATATCCTCCTTAATAGGCAGAGGGTTTTTTTCAGTATTAAAAACATCAAAGACAAGTTGATGAACTTTTAAGATTATGTGCTACAATAAACGATGAGTAGTGAATACAAAAAGCAGTCATTAACATACTCACCTACTAGTTTCAAGAGCACATAATTACAATTATGGCTGTCAACCTTCCCATTTCAGAGTTTTCCTGCAAACTTTAAAATTCCAGAAATAAAGATGACTGCAACCACATTTTTTTTACTATGATTCCTTTCTAAAAATATATTGTAACATGTATTCTGAACCAGATTCTTTATGTTTGTATTAAGAAATTCTACACTTATTAATATGCAGCTAATTAGGCCACTGATTGAAACAAACAATCTTTGAAATACAAAGCAGAGCTTTTATAAGTGGCCCAGACCAGTTTTATTATTGCTGCTCCTGAAATCTAGAAGTGTTAGAGCCAGGACATGGTAGCCCATTATTGTTCCCTCATTGCAAATTAAACAAAATAAAAGAAATCAAACAAATCTTCTTGACATTATATACAGAGTCCTAAGACAGCTTTAATCAAATGAAATATCACTACTCATTTGAAATTATTAACAGAATTCACCAACAGCATCTTTAGTTGAAAACAGACAGACGAATAATTAATATGAAAAAGCCTAGAAACAATTTTCCTTTCACAAATTTTCCACCAAAATATTTCTTCTTCTTTTAATTAGCTAGCCCATTATCTGAGTAACTGCTGAATCACATTCTGTTAAAAGCTGGCTGACAGTATGACGCACTTGGGCCATCTTCATTGCACGTCGATCGCAGGAAACACTTTCAGGCTCTACTGAAAATGCACAGCTATTTCAGTTCACTTTCAAGCACGGAATGACATTTCCTTAAGCAACCTGGTTGTGTGCTCAGTGTTCTCTGCTCTGTTGGACATTTACGCAAGTGAAATCAACTTAAACCAAAGGCAATTAACAAAAAATAAAGGCATAAATTATATACACTTGCTTATGAAATTCTGAGTGGATACTGAAATGCACTAAAAATTACTCAAAGGATTTTTGGGTAACTTTTTTTTTTTTGACATAAAAACAAAAATCAGGCTAAACAGCCACCCAGAAGTTATTTGTTGAAATTATTTTACAGCTTTCCAAAGGAGGAAGAATGGGTTCAGATTTTAGGGTCCAGATCCGTCAGTGGAAAATCCGCCCTAACACTTTGCTTCCACACCACATGCAAACTCAGCCCCTAAAGGCATTTAGTCGATCAGAAATCAGCTCCAGCGATAAGCTTCAAATGCTGGGTCTGGTAATTCCAGGTGTTCTCAAAGCTGTATTGGCGTCACAGATGGAGAGAATTTTTACCCTTCCCCACATCCTGTTTTAAAAAGCAGATGTGGGGGCTCCCGGGACCCTGACAGACAACTCTTTGTTCCCACTCGACTGGAGGGCGTCCAAGTATTCTTGCTAAAGAAAATGGAGTTTCTGTGTCCCAGTTGTGCTACGAATGAAAAAAAAATCACTAATGCCACAGGCTCTTTGGAGTACACTTTTTGATAAGAGTGGCCAAGATCACCAACACCTCCACAAGTTCATCCGTTGGTTGATTTTAAGGTCATTTTTTTGGTTGTTTTTCTCTCAAGCCCCAAAACATAAGTAAACAAATTTCTTTGAAGGTAACAGCTCTAAGATTTAAGATCCATTGTGGAGAATTAATTGGGCTTGGGCTTCAAATTGTCCCACGTCAGTTATTCATAAAGTAGTATTTGAAATCACTAACTGAGTCCAATGCAATTATTTTCCTGCTCAACAAAGCCAAGATTCCCATTCTTTCTTTAGTCGTTTTACTGAGACATTTAGTAGTGGGCTGTTTAACAAAGCTTAATACTGGACATTAATACCTATTTTGCTCAGATACCAGGGGGTGTGTGGAGGGTTACCTGGCATGTTTGCTCAAGCAAAGATTCAGAAAAAGAACTGTGAATGCTAAAAAGGAAATTTTCGAGCTCCAGCAGGACTAACAAACAACAAACAGAAACCCCCAAACCAGCTGTCTTTGGCAACTTCACACATGAATACAATTCTGAGAGAATTGAACAGGAGTCTCTAAAATATTATTTTTTTGTAAAAGCCCACCATGATATATGATGAAGAGACAGGATGGAATACAAAATGTATTTGCGTGTTCCTGGCAAAGAAGAGTTTATACTCCTTGCTGCTTTTTGGGGGTAGTAAGATGGAATATATTTATTGGTATAATAGGATTTCTAAAACTGCATGACTTGCTTAGTTATATGCCTATAGCTATATGTACCAGGTCAAAAGGTACATGTAAAGAACTGTTCCAGAGCTAATTATTCCTGAGGAATATAATTACTTCCTGATTTTACTAGTGTACCTTAACAATGGCTTCAGAATATTTTTAAAAGATTAATAAACCTCATGTCCTATTAAGATGATATTTGATACATTGCGTAGATGTGTATTTTGCAGCTTAAACTCCTTCACAGGTTCCCTTACAGTGCTATATGCAGCAGGTCACTCCTAGAACTAGAAAGCTTTAGCTCATAGTTTAGCAACTCCAGTCTTAAGACATACAACGCTGCATCAGCAACGAGATTATTGGATTTTCTTTACCACTCCATTTACTGGGAAACATTATACTCAAACTATATTGAAGTTCAGCAGTAAAACCCATTTAAAAGAAATTTCTATAGCTTTCACCCCAGCTAAAATAAAAGTAGAAAAAACACGGGTCATTGCTTTAGAAAATAAACTCCTGTTGAAGGGACAGCTAAATACCACTGAAGTAATCCATTACATTCAGCACAGTTCTAATACTCTGCTGACCTGTATTACTTGTTTGATACATTAAGAGCCTGAAAAGTTGGGTTTTGGTAAATTTAAAAAGTCACCATGACAAATTTTAACAAGGAAAACAGTGATATGTTGTGAATGTTAAGCCATTTCTACTATCCGAATAGAACAGTTTGGCTGTTTAAATCCTTGAAGGTAGGTGGCTTAAAGAAATCACAGCTCTCCAACTGGAGAGGTGGAAAGAATCCGGCTGGGACCAAAGCAGCTCATTCTTTAACATAGCTCATTTTTCTTCTCTTTTTCCCTGCTACACTTTTTTTTTTTTTAATTTTAATTTGTGAGTTTCAAGACAGGTGAATGACACCAAGAAAAGATAAAGACTTCCATATGGCAGCTCTACAGATCTCTAACCAGAAAACACATACAATCCTCTGAATAACAGATAGTACACTTTACAGCATTTAAACATTTTCATATCTACTCATCTAGTCCTGGGCATCACCGGGGATTCATCTACACTTAAAACCCATAAAATTAAAAAGTGTTTCAGAGCAGTCTGTGCTGCTAAATTTGCATAAGAGCATTTAACAAATCTATGTAGCCAGAACTACAAACTCCCAGGACAAGGAACGACCAAGTTGTGCGATTTGGATGTTTTAGTTAACACGAGCAGGATTGTATGCTACTTAATACAGGAGTGGCACTCGTGGGGATAACTGCAACAGAAACAATTTATCATTATAGCAAATAATAAGATACACTGTCATATCCTTTAGGAAAATGTTGACGATCTCTGCCACTATAGAAAAATATGGGCGTAATTATGCTACCATTTATTCTCTGGTTTTAACACAATTCCTGTTTTTCACCTGAGACTGCAACTGAAAAATTATCTATAGTGATATAAATAAGAAGTACAATATCAAGGAATATCTGTTCAGCTCTTTAACTACTTTTTAATCTTACTCAATACCAACATGTAACACTTGTTTTCATTTGTGACAGAAATATTTTGAGTCAGATTATCATTAGTCACATCTCATAAAACTCTTTCCAAACATTTTAAACCAGTTCACACAAAACCTCATAAGACTAATATTGCAGGTAATGAAAATTTAGACATACAGCAGTTAACACACTGAAGACATCCAAGGAAGACATAAATGAGCTACAGGACTGTGTGAACTGCTAGTGCGATGACCATGTTTTCTCAAATTAAAAGTTTATACTGAAAGACGAGATAATTTCCATTTTCCTTTGTTCAAAGCAGTATTTCCTCCTCATACAGAGATTTGCATCCATTGTCTAATAAGATTATATAGATGCAGGTGTTAAATAATAGCTTCTGCCAGGCTTCACTAATGCAAGTTCAAATACATATTATTTGTCACCTTTCGTTTTTCAGGTATAATCCGCCACTATTGCTGATTACACAATGATTTTTCATGTCAGTAGGCGTGCCAACAAATAGCATAAAAAAACCTCTAATAACCACGGACAAAAAGAAAACTCCATGTTGCTACATGAGGAAAATATTCTTGTAATATTATCCATGGTGTGATTAAGCTGAAGAGACAGAGGTAACTTAACTATTATTAATAATTACATATTTATACAGACTGAATACACTAAAGAGCATTCATTTTTCTGCTAACACATAAGCTCATGCATTTGCACCTTCTCCTTCAAAGTGCTGCTTTAATTTTGCAAATGTGTCTTTAGATAGGGAACCATTTACCAGTTAAACATCCCTATTGAATAAATTGTTTCTTCTCTTCGCCTCCTCACCTCCAGCAAAAGAAAAGTTGTTATTATGTGAGAGGGGCTGAAAACAGATGACAAACTACCATTCTGCCCAGACCACCAATATTTATCTGCAGTGATACTGTAAAAATAAAAGGCTATGCGTGACCTCTTAGCAATATTTTTTTTTTTTTTTTTTTAATTCTGAGTTGACACTCATCATTTCTTCTGGAAAACAGTGCATTATATTCAGCTGCAGATTTCTTAAATTTTCACAGTGTTACAGTTTGTTTACACTACTTTGTTCTAGTTTTAAAACCCAATATAAATAAAGCCAATTAAGACACGTAATTTGTTAGTTATGTAATTATTATTAACCCTCAAACAAAGAGTAGTAACTGCAGTTAAACTGCTTTGCTCTTTCAACACCGCGGGGTCCAAGAGTCTGGGACAGGGGGCAATGTCAAGTCAAGACACTAAGCGGTTAAGCAAAAAAAAAAAAAAAAAAAAATTAACATAATGTGAGTGAATCTGGCTACTACCAGCCTCCAGCACAGACCAAGCACTCCTTAGGCATTCTAATGGTTTGCATGGAACTCAATGTGCTCCTTCTATTCACTATTTTGAAGTTTCATTGAATTTCTTACCTTTATGAAGGCATATAATTGCATTTTAGCTGCTTAGCTAATAGTAAATCTTAAAAAAAAAAAAGCACATAAATAACTCTTACTTAAATAAAACACTAGGTAATTGAAGTGATTCTCCTTAAAAACAAACAAAATAACTGTTTAATTGAAACTTTCCCAAATGCACTTTTCCTGAAAGGACACCTATTAAACAATAAATAAATAAATAAATAAGTAAATGAGGAGGTGTAACAAATATTTAATACTTGCAAGTTGTTTAAGCTTATGTAATGCTAATTTATGATTTTGATACATCTCCATTTAACAAAGCGCTGTGGGAGGCGGCATGTGTTTCTATGGCTTCCCGGTCTCACCAGCCGTGTCTTCCCCCAGTTTCGCCCCACAGCCCGGTGCTCACTGAGCCTCACTAGCAACTTTAATGAGCATCCTTAAAAATAGAAAAAGAAGTTCATGACTTCTCCTATCTAGGTGTTTTAAATACCAGCACTATCAAGCAGTCACCCCAAGACCCAGGAAGGATAAGGATATGTTGTCGACAAAGGTAAAAAGAAGATAAAGTCTTCAGTGCCCACACCCTGCCCTGACAAAATCCAGGGCTTGATATTGGTCTGCAAGTCAAAAATAAACCATCTGCATCTGACAGCAGCAGAGAACATTTCCAGAGTTATCTGATCGTTAGTTGTTTTGCAAACCACATCAAGCACTTCACATAACGGCATCCCTATCTGCTGTAACCCATTTGGGAACAACAATTCTGAATCATGTTCGAGAAAAAAGAATATTTGTCAAGGGCAATAGGAACAATTAAGAAAAATAAATCCTACCTCTGAGTCCTTTCTCTTGTGTCTGTGCATTGTGCTTTCAATAGAAGTAGACATAGTCTTTACAAATGCCACCACTATCCCATTCACAAGAAGAATTAAAACCAAAATACATAAACTTTCATCTGCCTTTGCTAATAACACAATAATATAACATACTGGAGACACAAATGCTTCTATCAAAAGATCAAACAGCTACACACAGCAGTAAAATAGCCTACGTTCTCTTCCTCTTCATAGGAACGAAAATTCATTAACTATCAAACGTTATTCTAAGTAATAATAACAAACTAATATCATTAAGTTAAATGAATACACTACCTTTTCTGATCCATTATCCTTACTTTTGAGCTTTTCCTCTTACTGATAAAAATTCAGTAATTCCCCATGTTCTTGCCGAGCACTCACGTAAGTTCGCAAGGTTCGACTGCACGCAGTGCCCCAGCCAGTATAGCTTAAATCTCCGACAGACGGCAAGCCCGGCAAGATAAGCACTGGCCTATGGAAAGTTTAGCTTTTGAAAGGGAACAGGATGCTTGAAACACAACTTAAGGCCAGGACAGTCTGTAAATTAATGTTTTGTTATACGCTGTAGATTAACGATCAAGTAAATACATTTACGAGATCATCTGCCAGGTTCCACTGGATGTTATCAATTACTAATCAGTTCATTTGATCTATTTTGAACAGGCAGGTATTGGACCCACATTTTCTTCACCATAGAGTTTTATAATTTCATAACAAAATTAAACAAGCTAATTTCTGAGATATGCAATTTAACTAACAAAAAGATGGTGTGCTTTTTAGCTGAAACATGCAGATTTCTTTGCAAAACAGCAGAACAAAGCTTTTTCCATTGCAAGATTGTCTTCCATAAGAAACCTTTTTCTTTCTGTTTTGAGAAAAGTAATTTGCTTTTGTTTAAACATAGTATGTTCTAGATTCTATAAACTGAGCACTGACAGGTTTTTCTTGAAGACTATAAAATAACCAATTTCTGTAATGCTTTTTAAATTCAAGGTCAGAAACCAAGTTTTAAACACACCTTACAAAGTTGTAATAGCTTAGGAATTCTGCATCATTACTAGATCGCATTGTTGCATGAAGACATTTTCACTATAAGAAGTATTGAAAGATGATTTTTAAAACTGTAAAAGAAAAAAATTCTATTTGCATTTTACTCAGAATTTTTAGTAAAATAGAATTCTACCAATAACCTTGATGTTACACAGAAAGGTTTAGAAAATAACTAAGTTTCAATACCTTCAGGTACACTGGGATTCAAAGGTACTGAACAGTTGCAGGGAGGACAAAAATTTCATTAAATCAAGGGGCAAAATCATCTGTATATCGTAAATGAAATGACGCGTATTATTCAGTCATACTTCACTAGCCACAGTTAACAAAGTATCAGCATATAGAACAGGATCTCTACGAAACCAGATGAAATTAGCATTATTCCATGAAATTTATTCTTGAACGTGCATATCCTCTTATTTAAAAGATTAGTATTCACAAAGGTAAATAAATTAGTTATTTCCAAGCCTGATTTAAACAAAAGCAAAACAACCCCCCCCCCCAAAACAACAACAAACCACAACCGTTGAATATTTTTAAAAAGACGCAAGGTTTTTCCTACATATGCTCTGAAAAATAATTCAAAATAGCACCATGGAGGTTCAGAGACACCTAAATCTCTTTCACACGATATATTTTTAGTTTAGAAGTGATAAATAATTTCACCTGCCAGTCTCCAATCTCAGATTCTAACCCCGAAGGGACTTCCCTTTGCCAGAAAAATAAAATGCTTTTGGAAGATAGAGGGTTTTTTCAATGATACACAATCCTTTTGATGGGATACAGGCGAAAAAATGTATTTTCCTTCTGCACTACATACACATATATACAAGAATGTGAAACAATTTAAACTAAAAGCAAGCCAGTATCTCTCAGAAGGTAATAGCTTCTCGAGGTCATGACTTAAATTTCTGTGCTCAACATACCTAGAGATTAAACACAAAAATGGGACATTTTTGCAATCACCTTCAAGAACAGAATACACTGACGCGGTAAGCAAGAATAAGCTATAATATGAACAAATGTGAGGCACTACTTCACTGAATGATCTCTAAATAGAAAGTATCTAATTACAGTAGAATTGTCTGATGTGCCACAGTATGTTATTGTTGATCGATGGATAAACATGAGTGATTGTCCATTTTGCTTGTCCCATCACTCCCCCCATAACCTACTCAAAGGAGTTTCTGCATAGAACAAGACTTCTGGATGGTTATCAGTTTACTCTTATCTATTATCAATGGGGAAAAATAAGTAATGGAGTTTGATATCATGTTCTATGATTTTTGCAGAAATATTCTTTCTTCTGTAAGTAGAACAAAAGACTGAATGGACCATGTCACTTCATAATGACCTCCACCTTTAAACTGAAAAAGGGCAAGGTTAGTATGTACAACACGACGTTTAAAGACTAAAATAAGTGATTTATGCAGGAGAAGTGGTTTATGGTTTACTCTGTAGCTTTCCTATAAAAGTTATGGTTTGACACAGTTGAGTTAGATAAACATAGCTCCTAGGAAACAATGACAAAATATGGTACCGCATTACTGATTAACAAAAATTGCCTAATTGGAATTAAATAGAACTTGGGGGCTGAGGTGGGAAGAAAAACAATTAAGAATTTCAAAGGAATGTTTGTAACATTAAAAAAATCTTACTTGCATCTGAATAATTTTTTTAACCAATTGCTGCTAAAACAATCTTGTACTACTTCTGCAACGGAAAAGCTGCATGGAAGTGTTTTAACTATATTATGCATAAAGAATTTACTTCTAGACAGACAGCTTTTACACTTACAGACAACTTCTTTCTCTTAAAATCAGAAGATGACTGTAAAATCACAAAAAGCATAAGGGGAGTAAAATCTTTTAAAAACGCTGTATTTCGATCAACTGACTTTCCTACTGGCAGTAACACTTTAAACTGCAGAGGAATTTAAAAAGCTGTCTCAACACATCAAAACCAAACTCAGAACATCTTAACAAGTTTCTCAAGTTTCTATGACTAATAGTGTATCACAGAGTTGATAGTTATGGGCTAAATGCAATCCTGACCTTTTGCGCTTAACGGCTCCGAGACCCGCGGTCTGTGCGCTGAGCCAACACAAAGTCTACGCTTACGGCAGCGCTCTGCACGCCAAAAATCCTTCCAGGCAGGATTTCAACTTGTTTTATACAGGCTCTTTAAAACACAGGAAAGGGCTCCCCACTCCTCCCAGGAAGGCAATGTCTTTTATAGCTGCTCCCTCCTTCATCAAAGTCAAATTTTCTTGGAGAAGAGACCATATAGTGCCAGAAAACCGCTGCTAATAGAGCATTTTCAGGCCTTTGATTAATGTTACAATTCCAGTACATAAAGTTTTCTCTTTCTATAAACTCTGAAAACCTCTGGCCTCTCTCAGACAAACAAATATTTACTTTCCATTCCCACAACCTTAAAGCAAGTCAGTGGGCTGGATTCCTGAGCAGAAACCTCTCCAGGTGTCAAATCTGCTGTGATTCTCCATGGCATTTCTTCCAAACGGGAAAAAGCGAGGGATATTTCTTCTTTGTGCTTTATACACAAGGTCTAGCTGCTGAGGAAGAAGCAGACAATTCTTACATAAAATGTTAAAACCAAAGAAGGTTTGGTAGAGGAGAAACTAGGGATCAGACAGATCAGGACATGACAGGGCATCAAGAATACTAGAAAAATATTGTGTGGCAGAAAGCCTGAAGGAAAAGTTACTGAGGAGTAGGGGAGGAAAGGGAGAAGAGCTGTGGAAGAAGGGCATGAAAACATCACCCTTTTAGGACTCCTTCCCCTTCTCTGTCCCCTTTCCCAGCCCTTATTTCACTGGAGAGCCCATGTTCACATACTCTTTGCAAAAGATGCGGAAAAAGAGGCAAAGAGGCTCTGCAGAACTGAGTCCCCTGGACTTGGAGGAATATTTAATGAAAAATAGAATTCTCTCTCTGCTACTCTCCAATTTCCTAAAGCCACTGTCATTTATTTTGTTTCACAGGACAAGCCATAGAAATCAGAACGGCAAAGCCCGTTAATCACCAGCAACACTGCAGTGAGCAAAGACAGCGTGAGTCAAACAAACAAGCCTGGACTGACTATGAACAACAAATGCTCCTTAAAAGCAGCTGAAGATCATCAGGAAACTGTAAAATGAGACATGTGCATCACGTAAACCTCTCCTTTTTCCCGCCTCCCCTGCATGGGGGTGTTTTGACACTGAACTGGGGAATTCCCCAGAGACAGAGTAAAGGAAAAATAAAAACAGCTTCCAGACAAGCAACTCCAGGCACAATAAAAACCAGATGAGGAAGACACTGGGTAAAACAGCAAGACAAGTAAACATGGCAAGCCATCAAAATGACAACTGTGTTGGAAACAGCTCTTCTTCCCAGTGTTTCTCAGCTCCTGTTCAACCCTCCCTGCCTGAACACACACAGACAGGGTAGAAAGCGCCATGCCAGATCAGATCAACCAGCCCAGCGATGTGTGTCCTACCAAAGGCCACCTACAGGCAGCTGCTCCACGGATGGTGAGACAACCACAAAATACTAAACCCACTTCAGGAATTTTTCTCCTCCTTTCCAGAAGCTAGTTAATGCCATGTATTTATGCCTCTTATCATTCTTATCTCCATCCCATTTTCCTGGGCTTCGCCAAAGGGCAGGATAGCCTAAAAAAGTGCATACAAAACCCACCCTACAGGATAACTGCCAATAGATTGAATCCTCCTGCACCAGCCCTAATGTCCCTTGAAGACTTCTTGGACATGGATTCAAGTGAGAAACCCTACACAGCTGGATGTAGGGATGCACAGGGAGCTGCTATGCCCCATGTACTCCTCAAATCCTGCCTCTGCACAGCACGACTGCACCTGTCCCAACGCAGGATGCCTGGCGCCTTCAATTAATGCTGAGAAAATCCTGAGCAAAGTGCCTACTTAAATTTGATGGGTTTGCCATTTAAAAGATGGTCCGTCAGCCTAATAAAAGCACTAGTTAGTAAACAACATTATTGCACAAACACTGGCAGAATTATGAGCAACTGCAAGCTGCAATTACTTTGACCTTAGTCACCATGCCCACACAACCAGTGATGCTAGTGCTGTGGTTTTATTTCAGATCAATGCAAACAACAACTAACAAACATTCCCATCACCTCTTCAAAGAAGAGGAATCACAATTACCCAGTTCTGCTAGAGAAATTTACAATTGAACAGATGTAAACTACTTCATAGCCCTGAGGAAAATGGCATTCATTCACCAAAGTGTAGCTTGAGCTAAACTAATCCGAGTTGCGTATCTAGCTTTTGCAGAGCTTTGAGTAGCAATCAATCTTCCTACATTCACCAACAAGTGACTTGTTAATCTGCAGTTTTCATAATGTAATAAAGAACAGTTGGATTAACCAGCTATCGTCATAACAGCCTGATGAGCTTCTTAAAGTCTCTTGGTTACTTATTGGGTATGACAGAGTACACAGTTCAGTGAAACAAACTGGGCAGTATGGATTACATCATGTTCTGCCATCTGGAAAACATTATAAGATAACCACTAATACTGTGAAGTCTCCTGAATCTGTTCTTCATTTATAACACAACCACTTGAGCTCCAGAAAGAGCATCTGAAGAATGATTTGTAAAATATGTTACTCAAATCTTAACTAGGATATTGTTTTAAATAAAAACCATATCTAAGTACGAATTTGAATTTCAGCTCATATCCTTAACCAATTATATACTGATACAAATCTTCACTAATAAATTCTCTTCAAATCCATTCCTGCAGTAGACTAGTTCGCTCAGCAAAGCCATACTGGGATACAGCTCTCCAGGACCAGGAAGGTGATTTGAAGACTCCCCAGTAACCAGTTAGCAGCTTCTACTAGGTATGCAGTGAGATCAAAAAGTGTGATGGCATTTGACAGTAACACAGAAATGTAAGGTCACTGCCCCAAACAGCTCAGTGAGCGGGTGGGACAGGCTGGCAGCAGACAGAGCCACTGCCGTCATGGGGGCTATAGGTTATTCCTGTGCTATACGCTGTTCCTGTGCTGGTAGGGGCAGTGCTCACGGTCAGCTGCTGAAGAGTAATGCTGCCTGAAGAATGCACCGAAGAGCAACTCAGCAGCCAAGCATTGTGTTTCGTGCAGTCACAGTTGCCTTTAGCGTCACCCACTTCTCCCATCGGGAATGCCCAGCAACCCGTGTTACTTCTGGCCTGTGATGCACGTGATGCACATGCTGCAGGGTTCTCTCACGCTGCCAGAGAGGCCAGACGTGCTTCTTGCCAGCAAGGGTCTAGCACCACTTCTGACATGTGAAGCAAAGTTTATGCAACCGCACTTAGATCCATTTCTGTAAAATTTGCTCCGTGGCTGAAAGCCAACAAGGGCCAACAACATGCAGCAGTTTAGCTTCACGGTGGATCCTCTACACAGATAGCCCTGGGCTGACACATCCCACTGCACTCCTGGAGATATTTTGTTCAGGAAGACGGAGCCAAGACCTTCACAGGGCAACCAGCAGAGAGCTCAGCAAATGAAACCTCTGGTCTGGCTTCCCCAGGCAGCCATTCCCATCTTACTTTCAAGACTTCAGTATCCCTAAGGAGATATGCAACAGGGTTATTATGCACAGCTCAAGAAAACCTATTTATGTATGTGTATATATGCATAAATACGTATACATACATACACACGCACTCTCTATACAAAGCCATGCTCACACAATATTCTCAGCTCTTCCACAATCCCTAACCTTCCAAACAGTCAGGTCAAGCTAACCTCATCACAGATTTAATATCAATGTGGTAAAACCTATAGAAGGAGTACCTCATAGAAGGCGCTGTTAAAGTTAGGTCATGCCACAGGCCATGCAATTATCTGAAATTTCAATTGACAGAAAAGCCAAAGTGCTGGCTGGAATTTGGAATTGTTCAGGTTGGTTTATTTTTGAAATTATGCCTTGAAAATAAAAAGGCAGTTTCCATCGTACCAATGCTTCGACCCAGACTGCCCCAGAAACGTAGTAAGAAACCAACGGACCTCTTGGACAATACAGTTTATCATTTACATCATCATCCTAACACTGTTTCTACACAATACCCTGGTTAAAGGAGCACAGGTCTTTTTAGAGGACACAACAGATGTGTGGGAGACCACAACGGGGTATTTGTAAGTTGGGAAAGGTTAGCAATATTAATAGCTAAAATTGTGAATGATCTCTAAAATAGGAGTTCCTTAAATAAATATAACTGTATATAAGTGCAGAAACAAACACATACCAAAAAACACATGCACACATAAAAATGTTGATACATTACCTACATATTTATTACTAATGTTGAGATGTTTTCTATTCCACCTGCATGATAGGCTACACAAGAAAGACATTTCCTCTGGTTTCATTATCAGGTCCCATGACAGGAATCTTTGTATTATTTAGTACATTTTAGTGAACACCACTTTATGACCTCGTTCTTTAGTTTTATCACCCACTTAAATAAATACATTCCATGTGCCATTTTTGGAAATAAAAATGAGGATGTTTCGAATTCTTCAAATAAAGACTACTATTAAAACCATTTAAAGCCACAATATGAAGAAAACTTCAGAATTTTTATAGGCTAGTTTTAAAACCATTTGTTTAGCTCAGCTAATAAATCTGTTCATGTAAACTCTGCAACATTCAAACAAATGTAGAAAGGCTCAAGCTGCTAAAAAACAGATACAGTTTCTGGTTCTCCAGTTATTTAATTCAATCTATTGAAAAGGACATTAGAGAATTTAGTGTCTGCTTTAAAATGAGACAAAGCTGGTAAGATATTTTTAAAGAGGAAGAGCAATCACAAAATAGTTCATTTGTCCACCTTGAGAAATGCACTTTTCAGATTATCTAGAAGCACAATTAGCAATTCCACTAGATTTGCACCGTACCCATAAAATTCTCTTTTCCCTTTCAGTGCTTTCCAATGAATTTTAAAGGTAACTGCTCTGCTGATCTCCAGCTTATATTGAACAGATGAGCTCTCATAAATCAAAAGCTGTCCAAATCTCCTACTGTGGATTAACATAAACATGATGGCTGCTTGCCCATGACTGGAAATCCTTCTGATAGCTTAATGCTGTCAGGTGCTCCATTTCCAATGGCCAAAACATAATGTAACATTCCAGAGGACAAATTTTTCAGGCTCCATTTCAAGCACAGAGGCATGTTAACACCATTAAAACCTGTTGATTTTGTCACGATGCTTTTGTCAAGCATGTGTTTCACTAATGCATAATAACTGTGTTCATTTATGAAAACACACACCAAAAAGAATCAGTTTTGAAAGCTAAACGTTAGCAGATAATGCAAAGATGACAGCAGCAGAAGTTTTGTGGGTACTGTTAGTGTAATTTTTCTAATATTGGACTGCAGTCTCCAGTTGGAGAAAAGAAAATCTATAGCTAGCCTTATAAAAACCCCACTGTCTAGGTGAACACCATGTCCACATTTCAGTCTTAAAATGCAGCTCTTCATTTCTAAAATAATAAAGGGTCTGTATATTTCTTTATGAGACATAAAATGTTCACATAAACCTCTGTGCTGACAAATTTTCTATCTGAAATAAAAAATGGGCAACAGGACAGCAGGGCCAGAGGGGCAGTGGCCAGCCCAGGCAGGAGGATTTACAGAACAGAAGGTTTGCCAAGGGTTTTCTGGAGAGGGCAAGGAGGGGGTGGAAGCTTGGAACGAATTAATGGGCAAACTGTTCCAAGCACCAAGACTGGCATGGGAAGACGTGTCCAAAAGACTACGGTTCCAGGTTTGTGTTACTTCACATCACTGTCTAGCTATCCAGCTACACTTCCACTAAACACCATGAATAGCAACATGTTTCTCACCAGCAATACAAATGCGCTGTCATCTAACACCCAAGCCTGTGAAATCTCCAGTATTTCTGGTAAGCGGTTGAGGGAGGTATGTGGAAGTTTACCAGTAAGATCAACAGCACGTGGGATCTGCCTGGGGAGATGTAACCATGCTTAAATCCCCAGGTACCAGCCACCCTAAGACAGTTTGCAGCAGGCGGTTCACTCATTTAGCTGTCAAAGGTAGGACTACATCTAGACTCCCATGTGCACGCTCCAGGAGGATGTGGATGCTGAAGGAAACACCTTTCAAAACTCATCACCTCACCCAGCTTCAGGTACCTGACAAGACACAGAGGACCTGGCACAGCAGAGCCTGGTCACTGCTTGACCAGACACGGGAAACTGCGGGCAAGACTCTCTCAACATTCCCCACACCACAGCTGCTCCCACTGGGAAAAGCAAAGGAACCAGGAAAACCCTGAGGAGGAAAGAGCACAAATCTCCATTTTGTACAGTGCTTAGGATCAACAGCCAGTCCCGAAAAAGGATGCAAAGAAACACTGTGTTCCCTCAGGAGTGTCTTTGTCACCGTGAAAGGGCTCAGCTGGGAAGAGGTCCCACAGCCTGTGCTTCAAGCAGCTGAGAGTCAACGAAATCGAGGGACAGATGTCACCAGGGACAGACAGACGCCCTTTTCCCTTCGCACCTCTGGGTGCAATGCCAGGTTGTCAGCACAGTGTCGGTGGGACCGTGTGTTGGGGACACTGCGCTGGGAGGTGATGGTTTGCAGGAGGAAAGCACACCCTCTGCAGGCTGAAACCAAGAGACTGGAGAACATTGCTTCTCTGTGCAAGCAAAGAGCACACAATTTCATTTCAAAGGTGCTTGACAGGGATTTTTCATAGATGCACTCAAATGCAGGAAGAAGAATTCAGCATATCCAAGTCAGCAGAAAAAAGAGAGTTTATAAGCAGTTCCGCTGCAACTCCTGGGCTGGGGTCACATCACCCCTTCCACAAAAACAAAAGAACAGGCATAAGCAAAATAAAACAGGAATAAGCTTGCGCGGAACAAAAGATTTGAAGAAACAAAAGCGTAACAAAACATTTTCAGTTATTACGCCATTTTCTATTATTAAGGTCAAATGAAAAATTATTTGTTTGAACTTTTTACTGGTCTTGTTTGCTTGTTTTTTAAGCAGACTTCCTCACGATATTTTCGAGAAGAAAAACATGGAACAGATATACAAAAACATCATCTACTTGCTAATTTTTTAATAGATCAAAATATATTTTAAACACCACGAGCCTGCCATCACTGTAAATAACTACAGAACTACAAATTAAGCATAAAACTAATTAACAAAAACACCGAGTAGCTACAGTGTGTCTACAGAAAAGATGAATATAATTATAGCTCAGCAATTGGAGAAGAGAATATTTTGAATAAGTAGGTAATTAAGTTAAGACAGCCTAAAGAAAGATTTCACACTCACATTCATATGCTGAAGCAGTTTAAAAATAGAGAGCAAGAACTGCCTGACTTCACCTTTTAATTTTAGCTGGGTGATGAGCTGGTCCCAAAGACAGAAAGGCACAGCAGGATTTTTTTCTCAGCAAAGTGCCCTTCGTATTTTTATGTGAAGGAAATGCAGTATGTTCTATTAATAACCTGCTGTAGCCCTAGATAAGTCTAGGCACTCTTTCAATTAGGAAAAAGTTCTGGTTCGTTTCTCCAAATCACTTGTACTCTCAAAGACATACACACGAGTTGGAGAACCTCCTGACCGCCCCGGCCACTTCACAGGTAAATAACCCACACAGGACAAGACACTCATTTAGTTTTCCCATCAGTCACCTCTTGCAATTACTAAAGCTGTAAGTGTGTCACTTCTCTCATGAGGAAGAAAAGGCAAGTCACTGAGTTTGCACCTTGAGATATGTTTAATTTCATTCTTATTTTAATTAATAGCTGGAAAAGAAAATGTTGATACCGGCTAGACCAAGACTACATTGCAGATAGGAAAAATTAAAATTAGAAGTAGAGTTGTTTGATGTAATGCCAGCACGATGTCTGGGTTTTCCCAAAGAAGCTGGGGAGAAGTACATGGGCTTTCCTCTGCATAAAGAAAGATTGGTTCTTCTTCTGGGTACACCTCCCTCACACATTTCACCATCACGACATATCTCTAATTAACCTGAGCCAAACGCAAGCTTCCCCAGAGCAGGTCCCAGCTCAGCCAACACGGTTTCAGTCTGGGAAATTCTTGCAGCAGGGCAGGACTGAAACCCTTGCTGGTCCATAGCATCACACAGAGAACTTTTCTGTCCTTCAGGGAATGGTGGAAATGGAGGATAACCAGCATGCAGATCGTTTTTCCAACGTATTCTTCCCAAAGTGACAGCTACCCAAGTGAAGGTCAGATTCTTCTCAAAATCCTCAACTGTCTCAAAAGTGCCTTTTTAACAAAGACTAGTTTTGCTTGATAGATGGTAACAGCTAAAGCCTAGGCAGGAGTCTGAGTTAACCCTGTGGTGAAAACAAGACCGCTAAACTCTCCCCTTGTGCTCCACAGCCACATTCCTTCACTTGTATTTTAGAGCAACCGTCAGCAGCAAGACTCTGGATCCATCCGCCCCTCTTATGTTTAGCCTGTAATTACAGGTCAATCCCAGGCTCCACCTGTAAACTTCTTAAATGTGTAATTACTGGTCAGTGATTCACTCCAGCTACATCTGTGAATAAACATTTGCAAATTTTATTTGCCAGGGAGATGCAATGCGAGCTAGTGTAAGTTTGCATTAACATCCTGCTGGTCAGCAAGTACCAGGCGAGGATGCCTGGCCATTCTGATCTATAGCCCCACTATCTTGGTGAACTGTTTGCCAAAAAGCATTAGAAGTCCATGATATCCTCTTAGTGACCTGCATCCCATCCATTAGGTTCCTAAGGAAATAAAGCAGAGCACAACACTTATGCAAGTGAACCTAGGAATCAGTTTGCTTACAGCCATCTACCTGATATATTTGGGTTTTAATCTTCAAAACATTTTGCCTTTTTTTTTTTTCTAATCCTACTTCAATCCCAATTCATGTTAGAAGTTTCTTATTGTCCTGAAAACTTTTTTCCACTATGATATAGAGATGAAGGGCATCGTCTTTTCTTCCAGCTGAAGCATGCTCTGCATTTCATTTGCACACATGTAATTAGCGCATTTACTCTTATCACTCCTAGCATTTCTAGTTTAAGTGTCAGATACCAAAACCGACCCTGGCACCGACAGCACTCTACCCCACCACAGGAATGACATCTTCCACTTGACTTCGTGCATCAAATGAAGTTAAAGCACTTGAAACTAAGGATTGAAGAGGTGACCAATTCCATTTCTTTTACCAAAGATCCTTCTATTTTAATCAGATGTCTCCTTGCAAGAAGGTTATCAGCTGATATTTTCACCTTCTCCTGTTTAAGTTCAACACAAAGTCTGTAGGGCGAGATCATCATTCACTGGATCACTATTTATAGTTACTTACTCTGTCCTTATCCTAACAAGACCCTAATCAACAAAGCTTCTGATCCTCCTAAATTCAGATTTTGACTTGAAGGAATTTTTATTTGAAGGAGCTTTTAACGAGTGAAATTTTTTGCTTTTCTTGCTCTAAAAAAATTATTTGAAAATTCAGTTAATAGACCACCAATTCTTCTTTTCCATTTCATGAATATTTCACATAGTGCTTCTCTATCGCCCTCCTGTGTAAAGAAATCATTCATGGGCTGTAGGTATGAGAGGCTGGTTTTGTGTAGCAGGAGATAAAGAGATTCAATTTATCTTCACCTCTTCTAGAAAGGGAAAAAATATGCCTTTGGAAGAGTCCACTGTGCAGACACTGCCCTTTCTACAGAGTCCCCTTGTCCTTTCAGCAGCGTAATACACCAGACTCCACCAAGTGGCCAGTACATCCTTGACAAAGCAGTTCAGATTTCAGAAGGAAGCATACAAAATATTCATTAATTGCTCAAAGAAGCAGCCAAGTCTGAGTTTGCTCCCAGAGCCCATTCAGCAGGATCCAAATCCAGGGGAACGACAGGAACTTCACCTCTGGCTTTATCAGGCAGACAGGTGGGGGTCTGGTCTATACGAAGCATTCTCTGGGGCTTATCGAAGATGCAGTATAGTCGCTATAGCACTGGTTCTACTGCATGAGCCTGAAAGGGATGTGGTCTCCAAGCCAGGATTCCAGCTGCTCCAGCAGCATCGTTACCATCAAACCCTGGCACCAGAAAGAAGCTGCTCTCACTGCTGCCACCCATGTGGTTCTGTTCTTAGAGCCGTGGCCACTCCTAAAAGCTGGTCACCCCGCCAGCTTCACTACAGATAAATAAGTACAATTACCTCAGGGAATTTAAATTAAGAGCCATCTCTCTGTCTCACAGAGTTATATATCACCCTGTCATGTTTAAGCCTGAAGAAGCAATTTTTCTGCCTCCCTTGATGATTCTGTTATTTCTTAAGAGCAGGGGCTGGAGGTGGGGGGTCAGAAGTGATGTACTCCAGGTCTCCTCGAATTACTGAAATGTCTAAGCCCAGATCTAGGGTCGATTTGTCACAAGTCACACCCTTGGATAGTCTCTGCCTTGTCCACAGGGAGCCAAGCAGTGAGCCCTCCTCCCGCATCATGCTATTTGTACAAACCACCAACTTGGGAGGAAAAAGTAGATACAGACCTGATACAGTGATTCACTGCTAGCGAGGTCCCTCTGGCATCCAGCTAAGAGGTGAGAAAACTAAATATAACAAACTTAAAACTACAATTATTGTAGGGGAGCTTGCCAGAGCTGCTCTGAAGCTCCTAATGGTCTGTCGGGGATTTATGGATCAGCTGTGAAAATTTACCCACAGCTAAAACTTGCCAATCAAGTCCTCAGCTTTGGAACACCGCTACCAACTTTCACATAATACAGCTGGAAATTATAGAACCACCAAAGCAAAATAGTAGATTTTAATGCTTCAAAGAGGGACACACAAAAGAAAAATGTATCATATTAAACAGATCATTAAGAAATGCGGGGGGAGTCTTGCTTCTCTGTGTTTGTATCTTTGTGTAAAAGAGTCTTAGATTCTACAGAGGAGGAGATTACAAACAGACCAGTGCCAAGTGCTGCTGAAATGCACAGTAAGAGACAATATGTTGTACAGAAAAGGCTACAAATGGCTGTCTAGAGCAGATTGCCCCCGTAAATTATGCCAGCAATCCAGAAAGTTATCTTAGTTGCTGATATTTTATTTCCTTGCCATATGGATTAGGATAAGATGGGATCTTCATAAAATTTATAAAATCTCCTTTGAATGAAGTGGGAAATACCACAAAATTGAATCTGTTATTTTCATGTTATTACATTAAAAACCAGCAGCAAATGTAACAACAACAACAAAAATCCTGGGAACTTACACAGAAAACAAAGCAAGCAGCCAACTTAGATGATGGATGTAAGACAGTGCCTTTTTTCTCCCAGATGCTCAGCACAAACTGGAAGCCAACAGTGATGGCCGCTGTAAGTGCCGTGCTGTGCAAAGGAGATGATGGGCTCTTTGTACCCTCTCCACCTCCGACTCTACAAATCCCCACAGCTGGTGAGGCTTTAACACTCCAGAGTATTGGTCTTAAAACATGCCAGAGTACTAATACGCTATTAAGAAGCACAAAGGAGCATGGATCCATACTCCTCCTTGCACAGCTTCATGCTCTCTTTTAAAAAAGTGACGTTTCAATGCTAGAACACAAGGTAACTTTCTATTATTTTCTTTGGCTTCTCCTGTATTAGATCTCTGCTATCAGCAATTACCGTTCTCTACAGTTCTGTGCAGGATTCCTAGTGACCTGGCAAAAATAAGCAATAGTCATGAAGTCTTGCAGACTTAGGTGGTAGGATCTGATCCTCTAAAGCCTTACACACATAAATAATCCTCATGTGCATGGATAAGGCTTTGCAAGATCAGTCTCATAGTATATACACTATATCCAAGCAGGAATTTACGTCTTATTTAATACTGACAAGTGAACAGGCTTGGCCGCCTAACATATTTATGTTATGTACAATGTGTGTTGGGTTTACTTTGCACAGGTATACTTTAATCACCCCCAAAAAAACCCAAATAAATCACTTCTAGCTCCTACAAATTTCCATTTTACCCTTTTTTCTTTTTTTTTCTTTTTTTTTTTAAGGAAATTCAATCCTTTAACACTTTGCAATACAGAAAACCTACAAAACCTAGGTTGAACAGTAACAATCCCGTATCTTTTAGAAGTCTGATCTACAAAATATACACCGATTTGTAATTAACTTAAATTTTATTGTCAAATTTCAAGTAGTTAGTACTTTTTACTTCTCCAGGAGTAAGAAAAGAGAAGACCTGTTCAAATAAAATCCAAAACAGTGCAGAAAAGGCTAGAGTTGACTTGGATTAAAGTTCCACAGAACTTTTATCTTTTTATTTACATCACTTTCATAAAGCCTGTTTGCCCATGCTGCCAGTAGAGGTATCTATAAACACCATCGCAGTCACCCACTATTCTTCTGTATTACTCCCAAACATGTTCACCTCCAGACACATCAATGACTCTCTTTTCAGCGTAATGTGCGTCAAAGCAACCTGAGGCAAACCTCCTGGGCCGTATCCGAGGGTCAACAGAAAGATGCCAGCAGAAGAGTGAGCCCTGCCTGTACCATGAGGAGAAGGTGTCACCACAGGGTAGAACAGTGACCTTGATTAAGTCGTAAATAAAGAAAAGAGCCCAATGTTTGGTTGTCGGTTGGCAGGACGGTGGAAAGCTGTAGGTGGCCTTACAAGAATGTGCCATGAGTGGGGCACAAATGGATGGTGCAGAGTACATGGATAGCAGGGGTGCGAATGTTAAGATGTGTTAATGGAAGAGTTTGGAAGATAAGAGGAGCCTAGGGCTGAAAAAAAACAACAACTCACCCTAGTTTGTTAATATTTCTCTCTACAGTTTTAGGAGACAAGTGTCATCTTTTCTCCAAATCTCATCCTCAGACTGAACTATGCATAATCACTGACAAAGAATTTTATGGGGGGGAGCAGCGGAAATCTCTGACAACCTCCGGAGTGGCATCCAGACTGCAAACAACACAAACACACACAGCTCTGTGCAGCTCTGCAGGGACTGGAGCAAACTTCTCTGCACCAGAAGTTAATCTGCTCTCACTCTAGCTCCAGGCAGAGCGGAAGCAGGGTAAAAAAAGACATTATTAAAGCATTATACAGCATTTTGTTCTCAATAAGTATTTTGTAATTTTATTTTACTTTCTTTTTTTTTTCTTTTTTTTTTTTTTTTTTTAAAACGAGGCCAGAAAGAGAACAATGAAAGCTGGTCAGTGTAATAAATTGTGTGTCATCAACCTAATAAAATTACTTAGCACATCTTCCCCTAAGAGGAGAACATGTTAATCAGCAGGGACAAATAATATTTCTTACTGCAGAAACAGACTGTGGTCAATTTACTGCTGCTTTGCCCACAGAAGACTATTTGTTATCTCAGTAAAGGAAATGTCAGCCACCAAGCCACTTGGTGCAGAGGTACTTAAAACAAAGATTCAAACGTATGTAAAAATGCAAGAGCAATGCCTGCATGTTTCCAAAGAAGCAGCCTTAGCTCCCAGACACCACCAACTCAATCTCTCCTCTCCAGGAGAAAAAACACAGCACATAAAACTCTAGCTTTTGACACTACCAAATTCAAGACATTTTACATTGTCTGAATTCTAATACTCTGCAGCCCACTGTACAGAGAATCACAAGAACGATGGCAAGTTGTGGAAAGCTAAGACTAAACAACATGAGATGCTTTTAGTATCTCAAGAGCCAGTGAGCCGGGGAAGGGAGCAGGTGATCAGCAGTCAGCCGGGGAGCTGGCTCGTAACCTGCCCATAACACTGTTTTCTGTGTCCATCCTGGCCAGCAGAAGACATTACCCAAGGCAACAGGAGCTAAACCCTTCCGTATCCTGTCCCTGTCTTTTCCTAGTAAGAAGTATATCCAGAAGCGATGAAGCAGAATAATAATTACTCCATCCGTTTTCAAGCAGTCACCATCACTAACATTTCCCATAACACAGGCTTTAGAGTTAAAACCACACAGGAGATGGACTACAGTTCACAACCAATATAGCTACAGATTCCTATCAATTCCCAAGACAGGCAGGATCATGGCACCTCTGGAGCATTCTGCAAAGGCTGCTGAGACACCTGCATGTCTTTAAACAACGGAGGCGATGGAGGACAGATCTGAACAGCATATTTTAGTGCAACAGCCACTCAGCACAACTCCACCCCAGTGCCACACACCTGCTGGTTCAGCTCATCTCCCAACACAGACATGCAGAAAACTAACGACAAATCCCTCTTCCTTGTAGTTCTTTGTATGCACGGGATAAATATGCAGCTTCTGGTACATATAATATCAGATAAGCTCGCATTTCACAAGTGTGCATACACACACCAAAAAGAAAAAAAAAAAAAAAGGCAGTAAGCCTGCAAGAAAATAACTGCCTGTGCACTCATAAATACTGATCCTTTAAGAAAACAAGCCTTTGCCCCTTCCTGCAACAGAATACCCAATGCTTTTATTTGGCATTTTTTCTAAATAGGCAAGAGGCATTTGTAAAACAGGTTAGGCTTGAGTTGTCAGAACAGGACAGATATTAAAGGTTTCTAAAACCCAAAAGGGCAGGTTTTCTGGTTTCCCCCAGTGTGCCAAGTGACAGCTTCACTGTGACGGGTCATTAGTGTGACAAAGAGAAAGCAGCTGGACATAGAGGGGCAGAGGCTAACAGAGCGATTACATCCTTAAGTCAACTATAAAATGTTACAAAGCATGAAGAGGGGGAAAAAAGCAGGGGGAGTATATTCAAGGGAATAAAGTCGATCTGCAAAGTCTAGCTGCAAATCAGATCAAAGCAGTTCATTTAAATTAAAAAAAAAAAATCAAGACAGCTTACTCTTCAGAAAAAGCAGATTCTATTTGAAGGAGTATTTTAAAATGACTAAAACTATTATTTCATGCAAATAAGCCACTTTTTTTACCCTCCTAAACAAATTTCTGAAGTCCTCTATGAAGTATAAATCTCTCTTTGAAGACATAGTTCCTCCCATTTTGACAGTCCCCAGAAAGGATCAGAACTAAAAAGTATTGAGGTTTTTATCCATCTCCTTTCCTCCAAATGAGGCCAGAAAGATTTTAGCATCATCACCAGAGCAGCAGTAGCGCAGCAGGTCACACATAACTACTCACTGTTAGGTGCACATAGCTTTGAATGGACATGGGCTGAATTAAGAGGAAAACCAAAAGAACACATTTCCCAGTCTTCCCATTGATGGGAACAGGAGTATTAAATTTCCAATAAAAGAGCAACATACAGGCAACTTAGTTACAGTAAATAGAACTCCATTGCCATGTGTTGTGGTCCAAAACCCACTTGTGTTTCTTCTTATAAAGTATGTATTATTTAACATTTTGCTAAACTTGATATCACTACTGTTATCTCTCTCTCTCCACTAAAATATATGAAAGAATTTTGACATTTCTGGGCAACTAAGAATTGATTGATAACTAATAATACAAGCCAGATTACATGCAGATATTTGCATGCAAGGCATTCCTTCAAAATTCTTTTTTCTGATCCCTTTCCACTTTGTACCTCTGTGCTCCCTCTTCAAGCCTTCAATTAAATTTTATTGTGTTATTCACCCAATAAGCTGTTGGGTTTTAAATGAGAGTTTGAAATAAACAAACACACACATACAAAAAACAAACCAAAAATACTGGGCGGGGGGACGGTAAGCACAACACCGGAACAGACACAAACAAAAGATTTCAGGACAAAGAAGCCCACACTTTCAGTCATTTTTGTTTAAAACAGAGAACATTCATATGATGAATTCATCTTTAAGCTGCGGGTCACACCTGGTATACAGGAGGAGTCACTGACTTCTATTTGAAAAAGACAATTTAAAAAAAAAGTATTTTAAATGAGAAATGGTAAGAAAAGGAAATGTTAAGAGAAAAGAGAAATTTCAACTACCTGACTTGAAGGTAGTTGAATCATCACTGATTCTACTTTTTGTAAGCAACTAAACTTAAAAGTGAAGCACCCCCAGGCATCCCTGCCCCCTGTGCAAAGATGCATTTGGTACCCGCATTTAAAGTTCTGCTTTTAACGTCAGGTGAGGTCTGACAAGTCTCCATAATCACGCAGCAAGGAGCCAGACAATTCAGAGAAAACCGAGCTTCCCTCGCTCTGTGTTTCATAACGTACAGAGACGATGAGCAGGAAACACAAGGAGGAGTTTCATAAGGCAGGTTTGGTTCCCACGTTCCCTGGCGCGTCCCACACCACGCAGTCGGCTTTGTCAGCTCCTGTCCCTTGTTTTGCTAAGGCTGCTCTGCTAGAACAGCTACAGCGCTTTCTGTTTTGTTTTCGTCACCGTTCAGGGCTGTTACAGCTGTTACAACGCAAACTCGATGAGTTTTGAGGGCTCTGTCGGGTAAAGAAACGACTCAGACCCTGGAGATGTACTTTAAAAGGCAAATAAATATGGAAAGCCGGGATCAGTAACAGTAAGACAAGAAACAGTAAAACCAGTGTTTCTCCTAATGTCCCCTTGTTAAGTATCAGTTTAGCCTTTGCCATATATGCCAAACTATTTGCCATGACTAATGTATATAATGGGAGTACATTTCATATTTTATCTCTCCTGAGAGACCTTGAGTTGGGGGGGGGGCGGGGGTGGAAACCAACAACAAAATCACACTTTACACAAAATAAGCACACAAGAAAAAATTTTAAAAGCACATGCTTAAACATAACAGGTTTAAGCCTAAAAAAAAAAAAAACGTTGGAGGTTTGTTGTTGGGTGGTTTTTTTTCCTGACACGTTTCCTCCTCACTGCTATAGGAAATGAAAGACTGAGAGCATTCAGCACCAGCCTGCTTACTCCTGTCTGCCCCAGAACTGGCACAAACTGATGACGACTTGGGCACATATGTTGGAAATTCCATGTTCCTTCCAGAGGAACTCAAAGTCTCCAGGACGCAACCACTCAGGAGGAAAAAGAGGGGGAAAAAAAAAAAAAGCAGCCCACTTTGGTTTTCTCTCTATTGTCTTAAAACACCTTTATTCAATTTGTAAAACAAATGTATGCTCCTATATCAAACACAGGGAGTTAAAACCAGCTCCATTTCCACTGGACAGATATTACCCATGACAAATCCTTAGAACTGAAAGCATGCAAACAGCCATTAAAACATACACAGAAACTGCATTTCAGTATCATTAGGTCTCCTATAGTAGCATGTTTTAAGCAAGAACCTTCACAGAAATCACTCTTCATGCCACATCTTTACAGTCAGCCCACAGCCACCACTCGGTCCTTTGTCTCAGTTATTTCCAGCTAGTTGCTCCATCCGACTGCAATGAATCACACACCTGGAATTATTAATAGAACTCTCCACTCTCTCACAGTGCTTAGGCACTCCAGTCAATCTAACAGCAGGTGGCAAAACTCGTCACACACTGAGCTGTCAGCTGAAAATTACGTTTTGCACTGTAATTGCAAATTATAAACAAAACCTCCAAATTATCAACAAAAATTTTCTCATAAGAGCAAACTTACCAAGAGGGGGAAAAACCCAACAAAGCAGCAGTTACAAACACACATTAAAACCTTTCTGTGCAGAACAGGTATTTGAGGTCTTCTCAGAGATTTCCCACATGTGTTTCACTTGCTGGTACTGCAGACCCTAGCCCACATTTCCACTCCTTCCACACAACCGCAGTAGAAACCAGTTATAAACACCAACCAACCCCATTAAGACTGTCTTTCTCCATCTTCTCAGTCTTCTGCTTTACTACATATGCAAATGGATGTTTTTGTAAGTCATCTTTGTAGGGTGTAAATTCAAGTTTCCCTTCCCTGTCCGCTTTTCATTCTCAGCTTTGCAACCTGAGGGCTGTGACTGCAATAAGGCTTGTACTTTCGGAAAACAACAAGTATTTTTCCCACCCAACATCACAACAACTTGCATAGATAGAGAGCTTTAACTGCTCTGTAAATCTTATGATTGGACCCTTATTATCAACAGAAATGACGTTGTCACTCGGAGGGAAAAATACAACATGTAGACAGTGTATTTCAATTTGTATCTTATTGTATTTTGGAACTATTAGCAAGGAATTTCAAACTAGGTATTTGGTTATATTTTAATACTAAAATTACATTGTAAATGTTAAAGCAGTACGGTACATGCTACCTGCGGTGAATGAGTGCAGCCAATGTAACTGCTACCAAAAACATTTCAGATCTCCAGTTTCACTAAATTTTAATCCTTGTTCAATGCTCAGTGTTCACAGTGAAAGTTTACCAGCTGCCTGTGTAGGAAGTCATTTTTCAAAATGATATTTGTCCTCACCTAACATCTGTAAAAATTTCTAACAAAAGTATTGAGGGAAGAAAGAAGGAATGCAGAGAGCTTTTAAAGTGTCAATGGTATAATGAAAAATAGAAGCGTTGAAACAGGGAGATCCAGTTAAATGCCACACAATATTCTGACCTACACTGCTCTGAATTAGCATTCTGCAACTGCACACTTGTTTACTGCAGCTCACAAAGCAAAAACACGGCAATTACCTAAAAAAAAAAAAAAGAAAATCAAAATGCTTGGGAAAAAGGTCGATGTTTTCTTTCCTAGTAATGAGACCATGACTTTGTTTTGTAGAAGAATCACTGCTTTCCTTCCCATCCTATTTTACCCATCATAATACCTGTTCTAACATATTAGAAATATATTAAGAAGAGCAATTTAAGATATTCCCTAACATCTCCCTTTCTAACAATTACTGAATATCCAATTCAGATTATAAACCACCAAGTTATTACCAGTGAAGCAAAACATAATTTGCCCGTGTTTCAAATTAAATTTAGGGTGGAAATGTATTAATTATCAGGTAAACAAAGAGATGCACACCAAATTATGCCGCACAGTTACAAAACCAAATGATCAAGTTACAGAAGCTTAGATGGAGATATTCAACATTTGCCATTCTGCGTCACATTACCCCGATAAAGAATGGTTAAAACATGGCACCTCTCTCCTTCCAGTAAAGATAGGCTCAAAAGGAAACTAATTTCAAGTTTTCCTACATATAACTTGCTAGCAGGCACGACCAGCAAAAATGTGATGCCTTTGTATGTAACATCCGCCGTATTATTATAGAAATAGAATCGTGAAGCCGTCTTGACAGTTTTGCCCGTCTGACTTGCAATATGCATCCGCCTAAAGTCTTGAAACGTAAAAAAATGCCCATCTTTAGAGACTGCAGTTTAAGACTGATTTTGAGTCAGTATAAATTACCTTCTGCTGCACAATAATTCACATGTAGTCCTGCAGGAGCCCAACGAGCTAAGGAAACAACCATTAATGTTTCAGTTTCAATGCAAACTCCCAAGTCTGTATTTCCAATTAGGAATAAAAGCATGGGTAACAGAAACCGCTAACGTTTTCATAATTAAGTTACAAAAACACGATTTAAAAGCAAATATACAAAAAGAAAACTAGGCACCAATATATATATGGGTCACACTCCACAGGAAGTGTTAAAGTCTAGTTTCATACATACTTATAAATAAGATAACACAATTCCTAACTTAAGTAATACTCTAAGTTTGTCGTAAAGTTAAAGTGCACATGCACATATATATTTATATACATGTACGTATGTATTTTGAAAATACAAGTGAGCGGATTGGAATAACGTCCTCCGTTAGTCACATTGTTGGGTTTTGTTGACAAACTGACAAAGGCGAAGCCTCAGCCAGCGCCTTTCCCGAGGGGCTGTCGCAGGGAAGCGGCGCAAGGCCAGCAGCGAGCCCGCCGCAGCCTGGCCCTGCTTTGTCACATTGTCGCCCTGCTCGGCGGCCGGACACAGGCTCAGGCCGGTTGGTGGCCCGGAACATCATGTCAAAAGCGTTTCTCAACCTGCGCCACTGCGCAGCGTCCTGCTCGTCCAGCCAAGCAGCAAATCTTAAAGTAATAGAAGGCCAATTCTAACGGCTCCATAACGGGGCGTTCGTTAGTAGATTCACTGCTCTGTGAAAAGCCCCTATCTCTTTTAACCTGTCACGACTTGGGAAAAAGCAGATACAGTGCCTGCAACCATCTTGAATCAGCACACAACAACTTATATGTTACTCAGGCTTCACGTACAAACTATGGAGTATTCGGTTTGTCTTCGAGCTTCTCACTTAGCCAGAAAAGTATCACTCACACTGCTCTATCTGTGTGGCAAAAGTACTTTTTCCTCTCCCTTTCCGGGTGGAAAACGAAAACAGCAAAATGCCGTTAGCATCACTGCTCCCGTTAATAAGCCTTCCACGCATGCACAGTCTACTTTTTCTGTGACAGTTTTGCAGGGATGCGATCGCTCCGGACACAACACGACCCCTCGCCCCAGGCCTGCCCAGGAGAGCCCCGAGCCCGCAAGCGGAGGAGCGGCTGCCGGGCCCGGCACACGGCGGCGACCACGGAAAGGCGAAGAAAAACTTTCGCGACCGAGCGACCCGCTGCCTGGAGGAGACGCGGTGCCGGGGCGAACCCCCGGAGGACCGACACGAGCGGCTTTTCGGGCAGTAAATTTCTGCTGGGATGCGGGACCGGTGCCGGTCTTTAGCGGGATACGTGCCCCGCATCAGCGGGGACGGCCGCTGCGCCGGAGACGAGGCTGAGCCCCGCGGGGCAGCGCTCGGCCAGGGCCGGTGCCGGGCCGACCCTCCGCCCGCCCGGCTGTCAGTCTGGGCGCGGGGGAGGGAAGGGGGGCACCGCCGCCGGGGAGGGGAAGCGACCCGCGCCTGCCCGCCCGCCCTCCCGGCTCGGCGGAACGCGGGGCGGCTCTTACTTGTGGAGGAGCTGGGGCAGGCTGGGCGGCGGCGGCATCCCTCGGCCGGGGCCCCGGCTGGGGGTCCCGCTGCGGGCATCGCTCTCCGGCGGGTCAGCGCCGCGGGGGGCCGGGGCCTGGCTCATGGCAGCGGCGGGGACCATGCGGGGAGGCCCCTGCGGCGGGAGGCGCGGGTGACCGCGCAGCCCTCCGCCGCAGCGGCGGGCGGGCGGGCGGGCGGGCGGGAGGGGGCACAGGACCGGCCCTGGAGGCAACCGCGCTCCCCCCCCCAGCCCCCCCCGCGCCGGGCTGCGACCGGGCTGGCGACGGCGGGACAGGCAACCCCCTGCGGCTGCCGCCGCGGCTGAGCCCGCCCTGCGGGAGGGCAGCCGCTACCGGCCGGGGGCGGCCGGCGCCGCACGGGAGCCTCGGTGGCGCTGGTGGAGCCGCAGGGGCGGGCGGTGCCCCCGGCCCGGCCCCCCCGCGGGCCGCGCCCGCCGGCCCCACCTGGGCGTCCGGCCCGCTCCCTCCCTCCCTCCGCCGGCACCTGCCCCGCGGGAGGGACCGCGGCCCCGGGCAGCCCCGGCCCGGCCGGAGGCAGCCCGGCGGCCGGAACGAGCGGTTTCGGTCCGTGTCCCGGCAGGGCTGTACCTGGCCGTGCCCGGGGCTCGCCCCTGGCACAGGAGGGGCGGTACGGTAAAGAGCGAGCGGCTCCGGCAGTGGTTTACAACCGTCAAATCTCTCCTCTTCCCAAGGGCAGGGGGGAAAAGTGTGCATATTATTTTAATCCCTCACCAATAACACCTCTGCAGAAATGTTATTAGTTATTTATCAGACATAGGCTCTGTCAGCTGATACAAAACGGGAGAGGTGTATGGCACAGACAACAATATAAACCTTCCCGGGTAACAGAGTCATCCCTAAAGCAAATCCTCAGTCTGGGCCCAACTAAAGACCCTGCTTTTATTGTCAGTCTTAGGCTCCCTCATTCCAAACACATACACTAGCGGGATCAAGACCTACCCAGCAAAGCTTTACCCACTGCCGTAATAACACAGGATTAAGGACTAGAATTACAGGATGGTGATACAGTGCGACAAAAAGTTGTTACCTGCGTATATTTTAGGAGGACATTTCAGATGACCGATGGAGCAGAAATTGCACTGCTCGTACGAAATAAGGAACACTGAAAACGTTCCTTCCAGGTCTTGTTGCTTTCTTTGTAATGTCCTCTGCTGGAGAGAACCGAGTCAAAGACCATTTCAGTGCTTGATCCTGCACTGCCTCTGTCTGCCATGCACCCTCCCCGCAGTGCACACACACACGGAGGAAAGCAGAGACATCCTGGCTTCTTTGAACAATTAATCCTAATTCAGGGGAAAGATAAATTTTGAAGGGGGTCAGGTTCTCCTCCCCTCTGCACCTGGTATAGTCATTTACAAGTATGTAGCCTTGTAAACGGGTACAAATTACTACCATCAGTGACTGGAAAATTTTAAGTTATTTGCATTTATCACGTACTTTGCAGATGGATAACACTAACCAGGTGCAGGGAAGTCGAGAATCAGGTCATATGTTGGTTGCACTGTTACTTAGTAGCAAATGTAACACCAGATGCACCTTCTGAAAACGAATGGCAATCTCTAGTTAATACACATTGACTTACACAATATTCTGAGAAATACAAAGACCAGAGCTTTACATCCTTTCCCCCAGGGAAGAAAAGTTTGCAATATTGCTTGTTTTCTGGTTCAGCAAGGGCCAAGGGGTGGTCAGAGCTAATAGATGGCTGATCTTCAAGGAAAGGTAAGATTTGGCAGACAGGTGAGGCAATGAAGGGAGACAACGAGTTTATCATGTGGCACTAATTTAGCCTGAGGTTCAAAATGAGTCTCAGGTGTCCACTGATCATCCACAGAAAAAGCGGCTCTGTTCAAAGTTCCTTGTTGTTACAGTAGCAGAGGAACCCTTGAGAGACCAAGTGACAGCCACTTTCTGCTGCCTGTAATTACGTGAGGAAGTGAGAGATGGTGACTCATGGCTCAGGGGCAGCAGGAGCACAGCTCTGACACCACCGCATGGCCCTGGATTAGAAGGTGGATACTCACAAGAACGTGTTACTTCGCACAGACAGTTATATTACATCACTTGTAAAAATGGATCGAGTATGTTTTACTAGGCACTACTATTTCTGCATTTAACACCCTCTGTGTGATTCAGACTCAGCATGGCATCTTAAAACTCTGCAAAGATTTTCTCCACTCGCTTTCTTTAAAGCCACAGTCCTCATCCCCACGTCTGCTTTTTTGTCCAGGATTTTTCTCTTTTTCTGCCATCCCACAGTGTTTGACTTGGCACAACCCAGCGTGGCAGGAGCGCTGCCCCGTGGCCCCCACCCTGAGCTTGTCCCTGTTTTACCAGAACACACTAACACAAGGCTCCCTTGGATGCCAAGGTATTTCACTGGCTGTCCTACATGGAAAGAAATGGGTATGTGTATTACTGCTTGTGGACGAGCACAGACTGACCACAAGCTTCATGGACTTTCTTATTCAAGACATCAACACAGTTTGCTGTCCAAGCCTTGCAATATTTCTGGAGCGCTGCCATAAGAGAGAGGAAGAACAGCAGGTGGGCCAGACAATGTAGTTTTAGGGTCTGGATTTTGCAACAGAACTGAACAAGCAAACTGCTGTACGAGTGTTTCCTATTCTCCTAATACAGAAGGTGGTTTACTTACGCCACCGTGGAGAAATTGTATCTGTAGGGTTTTCCCCTGGCCAGAGCTTCATTCTCTGTTAGTGTAACTGTCAGCAAATGGTGATTTTGGCAACAAACTTGGCAAAACACTGACTTTCCTATTGCTGATGTCCAATTTATTGAATGTCCATGATTTTAGATTTAAACTGTTGATTTTTTCAATGTACCTATGCCATGGGTGTTAATGAGCACTCATGCAAAAAGCACTCCTAGCTAATAATTTCAGCCGCAGTTAATTTGCTTACTTGCATCTCCAAATATGATTAAAAACAACCCCCACCTTTTAAAATGCCTTTTTTGGTTTCCAGTTGTAGGAGTCTGCATTCTAACACTGAAATCCTGATCTGACTGCTGCTCTAATTTGCATGAGTATAAATCGGGAGCAGCTGCCTGGTGTACATGAACTCACAGCCAGAACATTTAATTTTTAGCAGAGTAGATTAGCAAAGGCACAGGCAGAACCCAGGAAAAAGAAAGGGATCAGAAAGCAGAAAAGTGATGGAGCCAGGCACACAGAGGATACTGTGTCCCCAAATAGTTCAGCGTCAAATAACAAAAATAGCTATAACTTCATTGCTTTAAGAGCTCAATTAACCATGGAGTTACACAGTAGCAAGGAGACACATCTAAGAATAAAAGATTATATCAAGTCAATATGACCAACTAAGACCTTTCTTTGGTCCATGCCTGAACCTGTCTTTTGCTCTGTGAGCTGAAATTTAATCTTTTGTGAATTCAATACCCTAAATGTAATCCTCTGTGAAATTAATATGTAATCAACCCTCCATTATCAGGGGGCTGAAAAAACTGAAAGATGGAAAACCTAGGTAATACAAGAACTTCTGGGCTAGAGTTGGCCTGTTTATAAACACTGTGCCCCAGTGTAAACATCCTTCTCAGTTAAGCTGCAAAGTGCAGAGCCAGTTTAGGCATCACTGCAAGTGCAACATGGCTTATTCCCAAACTGAGTAAGGCATCCAGAAATAATGGAGAATAAACTCCGGTTTTTACTGTTACCACAGTGCGCAGGAATTTTAATTCGTGTTTATAAAGTGTGATATAGTGATCTAGATAGCGTTGTGATGGTTTTGCAAGCAGCAATAAAAGAGTCATTAAAATACAAAAATAATTTCATGAAGAATAAGATGTCAGCTCTTAAATAGAATTGAAGTAACGTAAGTATCCAGTTGCAGGAATGAAAGACTTTATCCAGGGAGAATGGCAACATCGTACTCCTCAACGCACTGTGGAGGGAGGCAGGAAAGCACTCTCAACTTCCAAAACTAATGAAGAAAAATACCTACAAATTCCAGGAAAAGGATGAAAAACACTTGAGGCCTGGTAGATTATGACTATTAACACGTTAGCTTTTCCCAGGTTATGCTGAAGCTTGTTTCTGGAGCTTGCTGTGCATGTTTGCTTGTTGTTCTCCCCGATCGTTGTTTGGATAGAGAAGCTGAAGACTGAAGCAGAATTTTCCAGTGTCTGGATATATGAAACCTGCCTTCTGGGTAAGTCTCTACTCACTTCTATGAACTTTTGCTATCAGCTTCTCCTGAAAAAAATATTTCAGTCAGCACCACTTTTCACTTGTTCCTCTTTGGTGATTTTCTTTTCACTGGATGCAAATGGAAACAAGTGGTCACAACTGGCAGGTTCTTTTGCAGTTACTCTGGCTTTGCTTTTTCTGCCCCTGCGCAGGCTGCACTGCCCGTAACTGTGTGCCAGTGGGGTGGTGATGTTCAGAAATAGCCAGGGTACATTTACAAAGGACCAGGTAAAATTTAACTCAGGGCTGCAGGTTTCTTTATAAGGAAGCAACAACAAAAGTTGTCTGACATTTGAAAGTACGAGAAAGTTTCCTAACAGTTTGAAAGGAAAATAAAGGGGAGATCTAGTGCTTTAAAAGTATTTGGCTACAGAGTTAATGTTTTTATAGGGGAACAGCATCATTTGAAGAATTTGACTGAACACATCAGATTGGAAGCGGAATAATCACCCCACGAACAACCAGAAAATCGAGTTTATGAATGACACACTGAGAAAGACAGCCTGCTTCCGGATCTACGAAAAGAGAAAAACAAAACTCAGGAGCTGGGCTGACCACTGCGGTGATGATTGCGTGCCTTCAAGATTTAAGCAGACCGACACGCAAAAGGATAACCTTTGGAGACAAGCTAGTAACACGCAACTATGGATAGCTGAGACTTTCAAATATGCCGGGGCAGCCAGCTAATGAAGGGCAAACACTGCAGAGTTGTATTCCTGATGCGGAACAATGTGGATTAAATTAACGTTGCCCTTTTGCATTTACTGTGAAAAGCTGTATAACCCCTGAGCACCTCAAGCTGGTGACGGTGTAATCCTCAATTCACAAACTGTAAATTTAGAAAAGATTGGAATGTGCAACTGATCATACCTTGGATGTTTACACATGCTGTTTGATCCCAAAATACTGGCTTATGTCATTAATGGCTTGTGTCATGCTCCTTTCTAGCTTCAGAAACGGCAAAAGTTTACCGTTTTGACTACATTAGTGAACTGCTTGAATAAAAGCAAAAAGGAAGCAAAAAAAGCATAATGGGCACAGTAAAAGATGAATGTTAAAGTACTCTGAAGAACAAATGTACTTTAAATATAATCCTTGATGTTACTTTCGGCTCTTGAGATAACCAAAACATGCATGTTAATGACCCAACTTATCTTTCCACGCCTTCACTATTACAAACTTGAATTCCTATCATGGCATAACTGGTCTGTTTCCAGTCATCCTCACTTCTGGTTCTCATCCTTCATGACCCCAGAAGTGCAAGAGAATTTAAAATAATTGCTTATTTATTTGTTTATCCCAGCCCTTTCTAATGCATATGTACTTAAATTGGGGACTTTTTCCTCTCATGCCTAAAGCTGTGGGTATTAACCAGTACCCTTTTACTATTAGTGAATATAGCCATAATTAATATACTTAGTACAGATTTTACTTCAGTCACTTTTAATTTTTCGGCATATTAGATTTGAAATAATATCCAACCCTTAAAAAGCTTATTTTTTCAAGCTTTTAAGTACCAGTTCTTCTTTATGTGCATGCAAGTTCTATGGATATATGCATAGCTGGAGGCAAAGTCTAAACCTTAATGGTTTATTTCTCCATGGAGAAACATTGATTTTTGCCAAGCTGCTGAGTACCATTTGATAGGGGTGAATACTACTGATGCTCAAGGACAAACTGAACATAATTTGGAATGCAAAGTAGGGCCTTTTTCAATATTATATGAAGACAACTGATTTCTAGAAGTACACCTGAGTAGTTCAGTACCAAAGACTGCACATCTTATGCACCTATAACTGATGTTTGGCCATGGTGATTTTTATCATCATGTAGAGCTGGGTCCTAATTAACCAAGCAAAATATGAATTTCATCGTAAAAATCCTGCATGAATTTTGCTGCAAGTCATTTTCATATCCTAACCAAGCAAAATATGAATTTCATCGTAAAAATCCTGCATGAATTTTGCTGCAAGTCATTTTCATATCCAAACCAAGCCCCTCTTCACTTAGAGATGTACTTGATTGTTGATAGTTCTTGTACACTGCTACTGATGCTGAACACCAGCAGGGACTAAGCGAAGCATTTAATGAATCTGGGGTTTAAAACAAGAAAGAAGAGTGGATAGCTGTCAAGAAAATCTCATATTTCCTTATGAAGTATGGTCATCATGGGTTTTGTGCTTGGCATGCTGTCTCCAACACAAACAAAATCAGATTTGTCTTTTTACTATTATTTTTCTGATGAAAGTTTTCTCAGATGCACGTATTGGTAGCACCTGGTGACTGATGGAGCTATCAAACCTAAGTTCTGCTTTGGTGTCCTTAGAGCCCAGCCTGTGATGGGCAGTAGGAAAAGACAAATATCACTGAAAGCAGCCAGGGATGAGAGACATATCCCAGTCAGGAAGGCTGGTCTGGACTAAAATGACTGACGCACACTGGTCAGGCCTATGGCAAACAGATCTATTCCTGGGACCTCTCGCTTGCAAAAGATGTTCTGCAGGACTGAGTTTTTGACAGGCCACTTGTCCCGAGGCCCGTCTGCCGGGGTGACCTGCCAAGGTGCTCGGACTCGGGGAAGGTGCACGGCTCGTGACGCCGGAGCCGTGCCGCCTCCCCAGGGCCCGGGGAGGGCTCCTTCCCCTCCTCTGCTGATAAATTGCACAGCTGTGGTGTTACATGTCAGCACTTGCATTGCGGATCTCCAGAGACAAACCAGGAATGTTCTGCATGCCAGACAGTGGCGCTGAGCCATTACATTGAGACAACCTTCTTGAGGGAACCATGGGACCTGGGTGAACAAGAAGAGTGGGGAATCCTCTCACGTTCTGACCCGCAGCCCTGTAACGAGAGGCAGACTACTGCAACGAGGCCAGATCTACAGTTGAAAGAGAAGACGCCCTGCAAAAATGTGCTAAATCCACACAGCCTTTGCTACGCAGATACTACGCTGATTTCAAGAAACTCGCATGGCATTTAGATAAGGTAGGTGAGACTCTATGTCCCTGAAGCCTGAGGTATGCTTTCATCAACATTCATGCAGAGCCTGAAGTTATTTGATGATGTTTATCATCATCTGGAACACTGCCAGTGGAAAACATGATCTTGCTGACCTGGAATCTAACCGAGCTCCTGCGACCTATATATTCAGGGTAAGAGTCAATAGACAAATTCACATTGACATTTAATGCAGAGGAGCAAAAGACACTGAAGTTACCTGAAATGATCTGCCCACCTGTGGAGGTCGTCTCTGAAATGAACCTTTCAGTTCAGAACCTACAGTTCCTGAACTACCACAGCTGCTAATCTCCAGGTCTTTTCCCTGTAGAAAAGCTAAAAGTGTTTTTAAAGTCATATTCCTACTGGGAATCTGAAGAATCTCCTTTGGATTGTAGAAATAGATTTTGAAAATATTTATCACATGGACTGAAAAATGACAAAGCAGTCTTGAGAGACAGATGATTGTGGAGGGGAAAACCCCCCCTCTTTTATTGCAACCACGGAAGAAAAAATTACCATTATTATCTGTGACAAGAGATCAGTTTATTGAAACATATGACATCTAGAATAGGAAAAAGTCAAGCATAAACAAAACTTTGACTTGAACTCTGGAGGGCTTCTCCTTTCTTCCCACTTTAGGAACAAGTCTCCCTCTTTCTTTATCAGTGTCTTGTAAGAAAGGGCATAGAAAAGGAACAGCGAGGACAAATGTTGGGATAAAAAACCATGAATTGAAGACCAGTAACTCATGGTCACAGGTAACAAAGCAAAAGCTTCACTGCCTCAGAAAACAATTCTTAAAAGAAAACTAGTGACACACTGTAGAAGAGGCTACAAGAAGATGGATGCGTATCTTCTTGGAAAACTTCACTCACAGCTGGTGTAAGCAGTTTGCTGTCAAACTAGAAAGGTGTGTCATTTGGGAATCTGTAAGGGTTAAGTCCGTTTCCTGTATTGTTATTCGGCAGTCTGGGTAACAGAACAGATCACACGTTTGAAATCTGCCTGAGGGGTAAGGTGCTATAGGCAAGCTGGAGCAGAGAAAGAGATTTTAGAACGATTTGGAGAGATCAGAGAAACAGTCTGAAAAACACAGGATTCAGCTGAGCAAGGACAGGTGCTAAGTCCTGTACTTAGGAAGGTAAAATATTGTCTGGGAAAGTACAGGATGAGGAATGACTAGACAGATAGCAGTTGTTCTCAATAGGACCTGGGGAGTATTACAGAGGATCAGAGCTGAATGTGAGTCAACAATATCATGCTGTCGCAAAGAAGGCATCCATCAACCTGAGATGTACAAATAGGAATTTCATCTGACGTAATTCCCTTATTTTTCTTGGTGGTGATCAAGCCTCAGTAAGAAACGACATCCAGTCTGGCAGTTGGACTTTAAGTAGGAAGTGGATTGAGCAATTCAGAAGAAAAGCAAGGGCTAATCAAAAGCCAACAAAAGGACAGCCACAAAAAAAAAAAAGGATGACACAAAGGATATTGTTCAGTCTAGAAAGGAGAAGACTGAAGGCAGAAAATAACCTCTAAAGAAGAATAGAATAAAGTATTTTTGATACCCAGGGTGGAAAAGATGGAAGAAATCAGACTTAAATCACAGCAACAGAAGTTCAGATTAAACCTCCTAATGGCAAATGAGAGAGTATGCCAAATTTTGAAAACGCTGACACTAGCAGTTTTAAAAATAGGTTGCACAAAACCTCTGTCAGGAATGATTTAAACATGATCCACCTTTTGGGCAGGAGGAGGGATTAGATCACTCCTAGGTATCTCATTTTGTATGATTACAGGAGCAAGCAGACTCTGGGGTAGCAATGAAATATGCATAATCTCTTGGAAACAAGAAGTGCAAAAGTTGATGCAGTTTGCAGGCTCCAGCAATTCTTCACAGCCCATACAAATCCACGGTTCAGAAGGTTTTAAGACAGCCAACAGTTTGTGTTGATAAATAGCAAGACCACACATCTAAAGAGGGTCTTGAAGGTGATGAATAGATACAGTCAAAGCAGGAAAGAAGGAAAGGATGGTTTATTAAGGAGACAGAAGCAGAGATCACCCGAACATTTTAAATATTTGTATTTGTACCTAATGAGAAGGTAAGTCATGGCGCATCTCTAAAAAATGCATCCTCCATCCAGGCACAGGCACTAACAGACAGCAAGATTTCACACGTGGAATATGTCTTAAATTCAGACCTGTCCAGGAAGTCCTGAACCAGAGCCTAAGGAAAGCTGAGTTTAACTGACACTTGAGTCCAAATGCTTAAATATTTCAGCTAATACCCAGTGTCTGTTTAAGCAAGAGCCCTGAAGAAGCCATGTCAGCACATACAAAATATAAACCAAATACTGTCATGTCAGAATACTCTGCACTTAAAAAGAATCCTGGCTGAACAGAGTCCGATGCTTTAATCTGCTCATAAACCCAGCCCCTTTTCTCCCTGCTGGTAAAAAAAGATGTGTGATGAGAACATGGCTAGTAATCCCGGGGTGAAAGAAGTGGCATAAAACCCACCCATCAGTCACAGTCCACAGAGCTTTTACTTGGGCCCTTGGCTGTGATAACACATCATTACTAATCTTCCAAACATTGCACACATACAATCTGGAATGCAAGAACTACCATGCAGTCCATAAACAGACTGAAGTAAAAAGCCATTGGATTAGTTCAGTCTCAGGATTCAAGGAAGAACAAAAACACCCTTCAGTCAGGGAAATTCCTTACCTGAAATCACTTATGAAATTAATTCTGATTTCCAGAAATGCTCAGTTATAGAACTGGGAAAACTCACAATAGTTTCCTTGAACCAAACAACACACAACCCATTTTAGGCACTGAAAGCTCCCTTAGCTTTAGTGGTTTACAAGGAAATTAATTAGGTTATAGTTACAATATATAGGCGTTTCCTCTTTTATTTTTTTTCTTTAATTTGGCACCTGCTGGATGAAAAAGCAACAAAAAAAGGAAAAAGCAGCTTTTAAAATCATACCTTTCCTCTTCTTTTTTTTTTTTCTTTCCCTTTTCCACTTGTTTTTTTCATAGAGAACTTGACATTTCACACATTTTTTTCCAGTAAGCAGTTCAATTGCCAAAAAAATGCAGCCTCAGGCAAACTTATCAATGAGCTCATGTTGAACTCAGCCCACGAGAAAGTTAACATTCCTGAAAGAATTATATCATTCATCTTCATTTTTCTGACAGTTACGGTTGTGTCCTTACCCGCTCAGTTTCAAAAGAGACAGTAAAACTTTATGCAGCATCACAGACATTACAAGTGAGGTGACCTGCTCGAGGAAACCTCTCGGGACCTCTGGGACAGAAACAAGGGCCCAGGGATAAGGACAGACAGAGGGAAGGTAAGACAGACGCCCCCCAAAAATTTTAATCCTGAATAGTTCTAGTTTTATCAAAGTGTAAGTAACCAAAATATGTCCTTCCTAAAGTGAAATGTCAGGAAAGTTCGAACTCTTCCTCTTGCCTTTTTAGAGAATGAATTTGAACTGAGGTTTCTCCAAAGATACCTTGATTACTACTCTGCTAGATTTCTAGGACTAGTTTTTTGTTTTGTTTTGTTGGGGTTTTTTTGTTTGTTTATGTTGGGGTTTTTGTGTCCTATCAAAGCTACCTTGGCTAATATAAACACACACAAAGCAAAGCAGCAGGAATACAATTCATACACACATCACGACTCCCTAGGTCTGACTTCTCGTGAAGCTTCCACAAGATCAGAGGTCATTGTTTTTTCTCTTTGTTTTGGAATTAATATTTAAGTGTAAAACTTCCTTCTGTTCTCAAAATATTCTCATAAAAGTTGTTTTTTGGGTCAGGCTGAAACAAAATGGAGTTTGGCTAATGACCAGAAGCAGTTCTTTGGCTGCAGCATTTGCTTCCAGCTGACATTTTCAACGGTCTCCAGCTAAAACGTTTGTCTTTTCCTAGGACACGATTACAGGACAATATATTAGTTGGTTCACATTGTGAAAAACAACTTTCCATCAAGAAATTTGGCAGCTCCACACTGTGAAAGAGAGACATGAAGAGAGCAGGAGATCCAGCTGGTCTTCTTATATTTGCTTTTTCAGGGCATACCATGGAGTAGGAGAAGCAATGGGGAAAAAAAACCCCAAACTGTCAGTATGGAACCAAGCACGCAGACCTCTTCAGCAGAAATGGGTGACGGGGGTTTGCCCAACGTGGCTTTTATTATACACCCTATCTGCCTCAGCGTCAACACTGAGCAGACGGGTCAGCCATGGACCCTTCCTAGAAAGCCCTGTGACAGGCACATGGGGTTTGTAGGCAGTAGGAACCAAGGAGAGGGAATTCCCAGGGAGCTGGGAATGAGGTGAGGAGACACAGTCTCTCTTAATCTTTATCCTGGCCCAGCTACCTGAGGTTCAGTGGAGTCATCAGCACAGGCATGTCAGAGTTAGGCAATGAGCTCCCTAGAAATTCTGCTTCACTGGCACAGATCATGATGCTCTAAGTGTCTACTAAACATTGCAGTCTGATAACATACATTTATCCCCTCTTCCTCAACTGTGTTTTCCAAGAAATCTCTTCTGCTCTGTTCTTGATGTAGGCAGGAAAAGCCAAAAGCCCTAATTAACTTCTGATTGAACTTTCATTAACTTAAATATAAAGGGCTTACAACTATTATCACAGCCTGGAAGACAACATTTGTTAGACATGCTAAAGTAAGCTGGCACCAGTCTCACTAGGTAGCCTCAGGCAACCCAGGGAAATGTCAGTAAACTTTACCTAGCAACAAAATCCTCTCTAAGAGGAGATCCAAAATTTTTCAGAAATTGGTGGTCCTTTCTCCCTGTCTTCTGTGGCTAAAAGCTTGGGGAAAAAATGCAATCTCTATGTTGCATTACCTCAAATTCCACTTTTTCCTGGTAATTCTTCTGCCTTATTAGTGCTATGTAAAAAAAGTTTTTCTGAGTCATCTGAACAATCTCTTGCTTTTTTCACATAGGATTTGGCTGAGCCAGCAGTGATTTAGCTGGTGGTGATGCATATCCAGGCAAGTACCAGCCTGTGCCAAGCGTGCTCAGCCGAGAGCTGCTAACACTCATCCCAGCTTCCCAAACCGTGACTGTGAGCCCATCTCCTGCTGGCAGGAGCAACCGTCCTGCTGGGCCCTCTGAAGGAGACAAGGTGGAAAGGTGGAGTTTATGCACCTTATTGCCTGGAGCGACAAAGGATTAAAGTAGGGCTGGGAGCCAGAGGGGAAGTAGCAGTGGCTAAAAAAGGACAGAAGTTAGGAGATAAAGGGCGCAGGGAGCCAAGGACTGGTTGGACTTCCAGGATGGGGTCTCCTGAGTACTTTTTGACAAAGCAGTAGCAACCAACCAACCAAAGTGAAGGCAGGGATGCTGAGCTCTTCAGAGCCTCAAGAGGCATTCAGCAGTCACCCCAAGGGCCCTGGCCTGAGCAGAGACAAAGCATTGCAGCAGAAACAACACTCTGGATCTGGAATTCAGCACAAACAGGCAATACCAACAAAAGACCCCAGAGAGACATAGAGACGTGTATATATATGCACACATATATATATATATATTTTTAAACCAGGACAGAGGGCACTGCCCAGCTCCCATAGCTTGCAGAGCCTTCTTGGCAGCACCAAAACCACCGCTAGAGCTTATGAGAGGTTAGAGCAGACAGAAGGACCCAGGCCAGCGTGTCTGAGGGTGCAGCACTCATCAGGATGAGATGATGGAGGCTCATCGTCTCAAGGAAATGGCCCCAGTCACACAAGTTACAGACAGCTCTGCCATTCCAAGGCAGTGAGAAGAGACCCCCTTTTCCAAGGGGACATCCGCATAGAGGTGTGGCTGGATGACAGTACATACTAAATGATACCATAAATTGCTCAACAGTAACACATTGTTCCACTGAGTATCTGCTTCATTATTGCAGCTGGTGGCGAGTTTATGCTCTGAAACATGAGGATTGGTGTCCTCTGACATTTTACCCAAGATAATCTGACTACGGTTTATAATCCTACATGCCTAATCCTCATTTTCAAAACGTTTTTAAGTTGTCTGGAGAGCATCCTACAAATATAAGCACCGCAGGTTAAACAGAAGTTACTATTTGTTTTACATTAGCAGCTTATAACCCCAACTCTGACAAGAGCCCTGAAGTGTGACACTGTGGAGAACCTTTCCCGTTCTCCTCCCTTTGAGCAATCCCATTACAATATCCGGTCCTCCTTTCTGCGTATGAACCTCAGTGACTTGCCCTGAACCATTCAAGAAATTTGTGGTAAACCTGGGTGTTGAATGGAGCTCTCCCAAGGGCTCATCCAGAGCTTATTTAAGTCAACAGAAGTCTTTCTGATTTATTTCAATTAACTTCTGAGCAGGTTCCGAGTCTCCGGGCATGGCCCTTGCTGTGATAGCATGCTTTTTATACTGCTCATTTTATACACCTATCAGATTTCTTCCAACAATCCTTTCCAAATTGAATTGCCTTAGGGTGTAAGGGAATGTTTCAGAAAGATAATGGACTGTAAGATATCCTATTCTCATTGAAAAAAAAAATCAAAAATCAATGTGACTTTGATACCTATCTGCAATTTGTGCCATTTTAAATTATCCCCTTAATCAAGCCAGACTTTTCTGCAATGCCTTTCCCCATTTTCATCTCTTTTCTGTGGAGCACTTTTTGCTGTCTTTTCTGATGCAAATGGGAAGATGACAGGAGATCCTAGCACAGCTGGATACTAGACATCGCTTGGAGACTGATGCACAAGAAATCTAAGAGTACAGTCCCAGAAAAAGGATTTATTAAAAATGACTGAAATTGGTTATTGGTTTAGTTGAGATGTGCTCCTCCAGTTTTATCCTTCGATTCCAGTAGCACACAAAAAAAGCTGGAGTGCTGCCATGATAAACTAGGCCTATCATTTTCCAGTGGCTTTAATATGGGTCAAAATATTTAATCAGCCAATATTAATTTATCTTAATATTACGTGGGGAAACCTAGGGTGACTTTAACATAGACCTCCTTCTAGCTATTTAAAAAAAGAAGAAATGGAAGGACATCCACTGTGATTTATTTTCTCTGGATGATCAGTGGAGAAATTGGATACGCATGACACACATTCATTTAGTCCTCACTTCCCTTTGATGATTAGGGCTGAATTTTCATTCTGGTGTATGGGGATTTGTGTGTGTCTCTCCAAACAAGTGTCATACATCTAAGTCTAAATGTAACTTTCCAAGACTGAAGTTCAGAGGCACAAAACTCCAGTGTAAGTGGCCAAGACAGAATATTATAATTGTATGCAAGCAATACTTATGTTTGGAAGTTGAAGCTTGAGCCTCAGAGAGGCTTTACTGAATTGGTAACTAAGATCCTTTCCTCAGCTTTGGTTAAAAAAAACACATGGAAATATGTGTGAGCATCAACTTAATTAAATCTATAACAATTGATTAGCCATTTCAAAACATCTGTTACTTGGTCCTTTGTACAGTATTGCAAATAACCTCAATAATGAGGTGTGACCAATTGTTTTATTGCATGAGCATTGCGGCCTCAGCAGAGGAAGGCTGAGGAGGCATAGCTATAGCTCAAACTGATCACAGTGAAATGCTAGGTCTCTGTAGCCAAATGACAGAACTGAATTTGGTTTTAACAATCATTTGCTTATTAATATAACCTTTTTACAGACCATGAGAATCAGACAGAAATGTGAACAACTGTTGTTCAGAATCAGTCCCCTTAGCCTGCAGGTCTACCTGACATTCACTAGAAGAAAGGAGTTCTCCAAACAAAAGCTAATGGAAGGATGAAAAAAACCCCCAACTTTATAATGGATTATAAAGCTTTGTAATCACTGCTGGCAAACCCAAAGGCAATTTGAAAGGCTGCTACTATGGCGTAATATTTTCCAGTTTTCACACAGTCCCAATGTCAAGTGATACAAGCAATAAAGCTTCCCCTGTAAGACTATTCCATACATCACATTGTGAGCAAGTTTTATTTTTGGACTGTGATGAACACCTCACAGGATCGGGCCAGGAGCAAGGCACCAAGCACGTGGTAATGACACATCACATGGAGTCAGAAACAACTGCCTTCCACCACTGCAGCACTGGGTGTCCTCACTGAAACGATCACAGAATTAAAAATACAGTGTAATTGTGCTGCCGCTTAAAACCCCAAACCCCATAATCTTGACTAAATAATCACACTGCACTCAAATACTAAATGTCTGGTGGATCTACTGGAAGAATAGATGTGTGTCAACCCCTGGACAGGTCTCAGCACTACAGCAGGGATTTAGTCCCAAGGAATCAGATGTGAGTGCTCACAGCGAGAATAGGAAGGACTGACCTGAAATATGCTGAGCTGTATTCAGCAAAAGACAGGTGGCACCAGCAAGGGACTGAAACTCTGCTTGGAGGAGGCAGCAGCCGGGAAGCTGCCTCTGCTTCATTTGCAGATAACCATCCTTGACCCAGCTCAGGAGAGGGTGCTAAATCACGCAGTATCTGAAACACCTCAGTCTTCTGTGTGCATAGATTTTATGCATAAATCTGGAGAAGAGGGGGGAAAAAAAAAAAAAAAAAGCAATAGAAATATAACTTTTTGGTATCCAGGGTTTATGCCTGGCTGTTTAAGGAAACGGCAATTCTACTGAGCTGGAACAATGCTACAGCTCTGTTTTCAGCCGGGAATCTTAAAACAAATCACTTGAGGGAAGTGAGAGAAAAGAAAGGTTTTTAATAGGCATTGTCATGCAGAAAGAGTGAAACGGAGAAAACATTCTCTTCTGTTACTCCTCAGCAGATTTTAGGCATTAGTGTTTCAAAACCTTTGCACTGGAAGCTCCAGAGGACTCCTGTGCCAGCAGGAGGCCTGGGCTGCAATGCACTGAGAAAGCTTAAGTCCGATAATCCTCGCACAAAATTTCCATGCTGGACCATTTAATATTGTAATTTCCAGCACACATGGATAAACCCCTGCTGGAAGGATAACACAAAACAAACACATTCCCACAGGACGAGCTGTTTCAGCTCTGATTGCACATAATAGATTGCATAATACACTCGGGGAAGCTGTTTTTTCAGCATCTTCACTGAATATTCCAGAAGAATTTGAGTGGAAACTGTAGTACTAACAACATCCTGTGCACACAGGCGAGGGACAGGCAGGCCTATGAATTCATGACACACTGTCCAGCTGGAAGCCTTCCCCCAGGCTGCTCTCAACCCACATTTGTTATTCCACCTCCCAGACAGTTTTCCTGACAGGCTGGGCAGCCAGCAAGCGGTCTTTTCCTCTGTCACCATCACAGCTCAAGGACTGCGAGAAAGGACTTCTGCTGCTATAAACGAGATTCCTTCAAGTGACTAGTCCTATAACTTTTTTGCATCATCTATGGTAAGATTTTTCATTAGGGCACAGTTTCTGGTGCTGTTATAGGGAATGTCAGTATTGGTGGAAAGAAGGTTAAAACAAGTTCTATCCGAGTCCCAAACTGATAAACCATCTCTGATACGCTCCAACAGGGATCCCACCACTGAACATGATTTATGGACCACGGGTACTGTTAAAGTCTTACTGTAGAGAACTGTTAAGCACCATGAGTTTTAGTTGGCTTTCAAAGTATTTTTTAAGGAGCTGGTCTTTTAGGTTATAGAATATATATGAAAATTTGGAAACAGTTTAGGCTTTAAGACTAGTTACTGATACACTCTAGACAGTTTTGGTTTTGATTTCTTATTCTCTTTCTCTGCAAATTCTACAATAAGATGGGTGAGGACACATTTTGTATGGATTATTACACTGATAGAGGTTGAAAGCACTTGGCCTACAGCCTACAGCCTTGTATCTCACTGCATGCCCAAGGGCTCCGGTAATCCTTTAGAAATACACTGGGCATCGAATCTTGTTGCTTCGTTAGATGCATACTTTCCCTGAAGAATTGTCTTTCCCACTTCTGTTCTCAAAAAAGGGTTGTATTTTCCCTAAATCACAAGTTCGCACAGAGAAAATTCAAATTGAATAGAGGTACTATCAAGATCTGATTTTAAAAAGTATGGAAAAAAGGTATTTTTCCAACTCTTTGTTAGGATGGGATTGTTATTTATGTGTCTCATCTGAATGGCTTTTAAGTAAAATTATTTAATTCATTGTAACAGTACTATTATTAAAAACAAAACAAAAAAACCAAACTCCTGCACTTTCGAGCCCTGAACATGTGTAGTACAGACAGCATAATTGATTGTATATCTCAGAAAGTTCAATTTATGTCTCTATCACCATCCACATATTCAACTTTTATACTCTTTATCCAGGCATACTGCCACGCTCTTTTGCTGTAGAGTGACATGAAAACAGCTGTTAGCATTGCAACCACATGTGACGATTTCCAATAAATTTCAAAATTAAATAAGCCCCTTTCCAGTGATTCTTTGATGTCATCTAATTTTCTGCCAGTTGCTTAAGTCCAAGAGACAGAAGTCTCAAAGTAATCTGAATTTTATGGTTCCAAACTTTTCTTCCATACAAGGAGCAAACCATTTTCTGCTTCAGTCTTTGAAGGATTATTAAGACAGAGGAACTATTATAACAACAATGAAAGGAATGTTTGATTTTCATATCAACTCACAAGCCCATCTCTGTTCTTGAAACTGAGATCCCTTATGCTGTGGTATGCACTGACAACTGATCAAGAGTTGCCCAATCTCAAAGGCTCATTAGCACTTCAAGACTAATAAAAGCATCAGGAAAACAGCGACCATTAAACTTTTTATTAGTCTTCCCACCACCAACATCCCCCTTTTCCTCACAATGAGTTTACAGGCAGTCTGTTCATTTTCTCTTCCTTCAGGTCACTCCATAACAGGAAGGCCCAGCAAAGTCACAAAGAGAGATGCTTCAGGGTTTCTTGAGCTAAATCCCAGCAGGAAAAGCTGAGGCCACGTCTGTGCTGCCTCTCATGGGAGAGCCAAGGCTCCCTCATGGCAGATCTACCCATTCTCTGTTCTGTGGTCCTGCAAATGCCTGTGAATGTAGGTTCTGGACACACATGAGGGTTAGCACAGTATCCAGCTGAGACTCAGGTACCTGTGACCATCCTAGGACCAACCTTTTGGTGCAGCATAGGCAGGGCCTCATTTCAGAGCAGCAATCTCATCTGCCAATAGACAGCCACAGTTGAGTCCAGGCAGGCTCTGATCTTTTAAAGAGGCTGGATTCTTTTCAAGGAGTGAGAACAGCTATTTATATTTGCAGTTATCATCCTTCAGCATTAACTTCTTCAGCTGCTTCACCTCCAGACAGGACTGCTTGGACCCACAAGACAAACCTTTGAACATTGCAGCCCAAACAGGTGTAAAAACACATAGTTGAAATAGCCAAGTGAAAAAAAGAGCTGAAAACTAACAACCCCTTGGAGTTGTTGGGCTAAATAATATTGTGCGTAGAATTTGCACAGCACTACTCATAATTTTTCCTTGTCAGAGGTAATCTCGATCTAGAATCACAAGACAGTTAGTCTTTTCCACGTATACTACAGCTGCTCTGTCATGAGATGTTGTGTTTTGATTACTTTCCATGTATATGAATTTCCCCTTCTTTCTCATTGCTGGTCAACTCCTTTAAATCTCATTCCATTACTCCCTCTGCTAGCGCAGTATCACCTCTTCCAAAGATGTTAATGCAAATCTCATGATACTCTGTACCATCTTTTAGCCCTGCGTGATGGAGTCATATCACTGCATGGGAGTTTCAGGTTTTGATTAAAAAGAAGTTCCTGGCCCTTCCTGGGAACATGCAACTGCTTTGAAATACGGTTTAAAGGCCAAAATGGAAGCATCAAACGAAAAGAACCTACTGCCTTCTATTTAAAAACAAACAAAGCCCCATGATTTCCATACAGTCTCACTTTTTTTTATATACTTGACTCATCATTTTGTAATACCACTGGCAACACTGCAGAAGTCCCATCGCCACGGAGCTGCACAGGCACTCATCTATCCCTATGATGACTGCCAACAGCAGTAAATAAGCCTTCCAGCCTTACACTCATGCTGAATATCTGGCTGTTTACAGAAAAGCTTCCTAAAGATTTCCCAAGTGCTTGCAGAGATCTTTACCACTGCAAGCTGTTACGTAAAGTCTTTTGTATCTATGCGCTTAATCCAAAACCCAGTAAACTCAGTAGAAAAATTCCCATTAATCTCAGACAGCTTTGGATCAAGTTCTACAGTTACTAATACTACCTTGGTTTATATGGGTAAACCTTCGTATCTATTTGGCTGCCCATACTTATGTCACTATCATATATTTTTATTTCAGGCAAGGAGCAAAATGGAATGAGCCATGACAAATTTACTTGGCTTCCTGTTCCTGCTTTGTCGAAGCTCCCATTTGTCTCAGTGATGTCTAAGTGTGTCTGCATTTAACATTTTCAGACCTATGTTCAATCCACTTGATTTCATGTGTCCTCTGCCATTTTTGGTGCAAACCAGGAAGCATTCCATTTATAATTTGAAAAATTTCATTTACATTTTGAAAAACCAGCGCAGCTGTTATCTTTAGGTCTAAATAAAGTAGTATTCAAGTACTAGCTACACGCGTGAAGGAAGTTCCTATTATCGCATTCTTAATGTGACTGTAAATGGATCCCTCCTCCTTGCATGGCATCTCAGACCTGTGGGTGCATAACATACTGGAGAATTACCCTGGGAAACTGAGGACTGAGCCATCATGGTCTCAGCGGTGAAGGTCACAGACCTGGGCTCCGGACCTTGACCTTGGCTGACTGTGCGACAGTGTGAACATACCAGGAAAGAGGAGAGTGGGGGGAAGGGTCAGCAGACATTGGAGACAGATGGCCTAATTCATCATCCACCAGAAATAAAAAAAAACCTGTTCCAAGCATTACACACAGCGATGATTGTAAATTCCACAACTGTGGAGACCTGCCAAGCCATTATACACAGCCCCATACTGCAGTCATTGTGCATGGCTCCTGAAAGGTGAAGCCAGGAGAAACTACAAAGCATAGAGGGTGCTCAGCTCAGCCCTCAGGAAATTGGTTCATAAAATGATTATCCAAGCCCCGGTGGAATGAAAAGCACGTAGAAGTCAGGGACTGACAGGATATTACAGTATATTCACAAACAATGCATTTATGCAATGCATAACTAAGTTATCCATGGATATGATTCTAGATATTATGTACCTAATTAGCTTCTTACAACACCAGTTTTTTTGTTTCGCTCTTAATAGTTTCCCAATTGGAGCTGCTTGATTGCGTGTCCTGCTAAATAAAGTTCTCTAGTCACCAAGCAGAGTACCTCATGGGAACTGGCAATGCTGGTGACGCTGCTCGGGAGGGATGGCATGCAGACCAAGTGGAGGTTTCCCCAGACCACGTTCTTTGGTTTCTCTGCAAAGAAAATGAAGTAGCATCCTGGATCCTGCTTTGGATTTTTTGGCACCTAGAAATTCACAGAGAGCAAGGAAACAGAGTGGCATCAGTCATGCTGTTTGTAGCATAGGCTGAGTGCTTCAAGCAGCTTTGTGAGCACAACCTCCCTACAGACAAAGACAACAGCAGCCATTGAGTTGCTGAATGTCAGAAAGCAAGTGCCAGAGAGCCTGATCACAGCCTTCATCCAGCCCTTTGGCTCCCTTTGTACACAGGCCAACATCTATGGACTTACACAACAAAGAGTTATTAATACAACCTCCACAATCAGCCAGTGTAAAAACCCCCACGTAGATCCTAGGGCTCCATTCAGGGATTCCTTAGGAATGCATGGTACGAATAACTCTGCAAATTCTCATCACCAATCTGAAACTGCAACCCACTGAGCAGTGCTTCCTTTTATTGCCAGGTGACCTTGGAAGGATGAGACACGAGGTAGGACTTGTTCTGTGCAAGCAGGTTCAATAAGCACACACCCCTGACGATCCAGGTGTCCTCATCTGACTGCCGAGTCTCCACGTTTGTGATTCTGGGTTGCTCTCCTTGAAGCCGGTGGTACGTCAGAGAACCAGCACAACGCACCCTTCTGCTACCCCAGAGCCCCCAGGGGCCTCACAGTGAAGCCACTTCTCTTGAGCTCTTACATAGTCGAGATAAAACCAGCACAAAAACAACAAAAGACCGGCTGTCCTGGGAACCTCCTCTCCAGTTTTATCGTGCCAGCTGTCTCCATCCATGCTTTCCCCTCATCTCGCTGCACATTCCAGAAATCAGACCAAGTTGCCTCACTCAGCAACTCAAAAGCAAGGAGGAATTAGACAACAAAGCAGAAGTGTACTGTGCTGAATATTGCTAGTTGATCCCTTTTCTGACCATGAACATTTTACTTGCTGTTGGAAGAGCTACCCTACATCCAGAGAGTGCCCCCGCCTCCTGAGGAAGGCGGAGAAGAGGAACTAAAAGCAGCAAGCAGACATTCTCCAGTTTTCCCAGCTTACTCCAGCTACCCACCAGCCCATTACTTAATGTAGTCTCCTTGCTTTACCTTTACACTGGACACTGAGGGAATACTTACATTATCTACCTTGAGTATCTAATCTAGGTGTGATTCTCTTACAGCTGGGACCCTTAGTGTCTTACACAGCTGGTGGAAACGTCTCCCCCAGGAGACAGCTCCACATGTTCATTAAGAGTTCAGGTGACACACTGGCACCACCCAGTTATTTTTACTCCCCACCTCTTTTGAAGGAGCACAGCTGTGTAGGTTCCCTTCTCTTTTTTATCTTAAAATTTGCAACAGACCTTTTACAGATTTCATCTAGATAAACAGACCATTGTGCATGAAAGCTTTTACAAATATTCTATAAGTACAGTTGTGAACACACCTATTAGAGTGTCCCTTATTAAACAAGAGATTTGAATGTTGCCGTGCTTCCGACTTGTGTACCCAGCTGCCTACCTGGGTACCCATCTGAATCTTTAGCATCAGAGCCATCTTACAAGCTTCAGCATAATTATTTTTGTGGGTCAGAGAGGATTTATGGAAGTAAAGAGACGGCGTGATTTAAAACTTGGCCTCAGGAGCACTGCCTGGTCCACCAGAGTGTTTTTCTCTCAGAAATTTGTTCTCTGAATGAACCAGAGAACAAAGCTGATAATGCCCAAGATCCAACAAAAATCAAGGCAGATCAGCTTGAACCTCATCCTCAGTCTCTGTCACCTCCAGTAAGGCCCACGGAAAATCCTGAGGGCAAAAGGATTGTCATGCATAAAACACAGAGGCTTGGCAGGAGACTGGTTTTTTTGTTCATTTGTGGTTTTGTTTGTTTTTGTGGGTTTTTTGTTTTTGTTTTTAAAGAGGCTGCAACTGTAACAGTGATGGGTGACCTGGTATCAGTTCAAGACAAATAATTAGCACCATAACCCATTAAATGCTCCAAAACTGCTATCTGGTGGCAAATCTACATGATAGTATTGTAGGCAAGTGCAACTGGAAAAAGATGTTAGGACTCCATAACTGTCCTGGCACATGCATTTTGAACCTTTTCAAAAGAATATATAAAATTTAAAAAGACGTGTTTTTAAAAACAAGTATTAGATACCACCACTGTGCACTCTAATAACTGCGTAAATATGTCTTCTACATTACAGCGCTTTTATTATCTAAGCAAGCAGAAACCATGCTGTTCAGGTTCCAATTCAGACAAAATATTGAATATAGCACTAGCTTAAAGTGAAAGAGTATTTCCTCAATATGTGTCTTTATATATCCTAAATATATTTATATGTATTGTATATATTATTTTTAAAATATATTGTAATGTATATTATACACAATATACATATATATTCTAAAATTTAGAATTTCCTACTAGCTGTTATGGCAGCTACACAGAGGCACCCTAGTACAGTTTTGGGTTCTGCAGTATCTGCAGTTACAAAGCAGTGGGAATGCAATTTATTCCCAAGTAGCCAGTGTTGCGATCTAGAGCTGTACTTGAAAGATTCCAGCTACTCAAGATTTACAAGTTTGAATTCTAAAACCGACCAGAAATTCATTTACAAGCTCAGACTCCTGCAGTTGAAGCAAGGGTGGGGTGAAGCGTTTTCCCTGCGCTGAGGGCCTGCATCCAGCTGGCTAGATGCTGTTCGGCTGATCTGAACACTGAAGGTCATGGATGCATTTTTATCTTTAAACTTTAAGTAGAAAAACTTGAGCTTTTCTGAAGAGTCAGAGGCAGATTTTCATTGTGCTCAAGGTTCTAGTAGCATCTGCTTACAACTTTGAATAAATTCAACAGCAATTAGATATTGTACTTCTGACTCACATACACGGTCTGTGTGGAAGGCATCCTGTTTAAAGCATAGTATAGGCAGATGATATATCATTGTAACCCAACAAACATCTTACCATCCTACCAATACATCCTCTCAGGGCATAGCTGCAGAAGTGGATCCTTAAATGCTTATCCTACCCAATGTAAATCTCATTTCTAGAACGGTGGGAACTGTCAGGCATCAGAACCTGAGAACGTGCAATGTCATTTCTCATATTTCCACACAGAACAACAAAGCTATCCCAAATGCAAGCCACGACTATAGTAAAAAAAAAAAAAAATTAAAAAAACCCCAAACAACAAAACACAAGTTCTTCTTTGCCTTAGCAAATAAAAATTAGGAGGTATTTCAGAAGAATAATGGAATTCTCCTAGAAGTGAAGTGCAACATGAAGCATCTGCTGATTGAGTAAAACTGAAAACATGCTGGGCTCAGTGTTGTTACCAACAGTTTTATGCTAAATGTATCCTCCTTGAACGCAGTTAACACTTGGTTCAAACTGCAGCAACAGAGGAATCCAAGGACTACTCAACAATGGTTTTGTCCATCATTGCTGCTGCATTATGTATGAAATGTTTGTCTGAGACAAAATATGTGGCCAGAAAACTAAAATTAAAAAGCTGAACTTGAGGCAATCAAGGCTAACGAAGAGATGCCCCCTCGTGGTTACAGTCAAAGGTAACAAATGAAAGAGAAGGAAAAACTACACTAAAGGAAAAGAGCAAGGCAGAATAACTAGAAATAAGGATCTCAGGCTAACCGGCTTCTCTCTGCACTTCAGCTGACTGTAAGAGGGAGAAGAGGGACATCATGCCAGGACTGAGGTGAAAAATGCCTCCAATTAAAATAATCCCCAAATATGCTTATAATGACACTAAAAGGAAATGTTATATATTTGCTGTTCTACAAAACCAAATCCACTCTATTATAACCCTCTTTGGAAAACAAAACAGGATCATTAGTGAAATGAACTTCACTGCACATGTGAAAAGATTTAGATTTTGTTACTGGGAATGCTTTTATGGACTATTAGGGAGATAGTAAAATCACCCATTGTGTCTAATGAGGAATGAAAGCAGATGCTGGAAAAAAAGACCTTCCAGGGTCTAAGGTTACCTTTCCCTAGGAAAATATTTTGAAACAATATCCGAAGGCTCTCAGCTTGTAAAGTCAGCAGGGCTCCACTAAGAGTCAATAAAAATGTGCCATTCCCCACAAGGTGAAGAGCTGTTATCTGTTAGAACCTCGTGCTCCGAAAGCAGGGCAGCTGCTCTTCAGAAGTGCTCCCATGAGAACTGCGCTCCGATGGGAGCAGCGAGAGGGTCCCAGCAGCTGCCGACTTGAGCAGTCTGGGCAACTCGCTTCGTACCTCGTCTGGGGGAAGAGTTTGAACAGAAGCAGCTCGTCCCCTCTGTTCATCTCTGCCTTGGAAATCGTCACCTCCCATGCCCACAGGTTCAGCTGCAAGGACGGAACGATAACTTAATTTGCTAGAAATAATTATTAGTTATTTCTATAGAGGAACCAGATTCTTACACTTTTGTGAAAATTTTGCAATTTTTTTTTTTTGCTTTACCTGTACAGTGGTTATTTTTACAGAAATTTATGCATAGATTTTTCTGGAATGGCACAATTCTACCCAGTAAGAACATTTTAGCAAATTATTAAAATCTTAAGGACTTTTATAATTTTTTTAAAGCAAACCCCATAATTTATCCCCATTTACTTACACTCTTATCCATGTAAAACTATTTTTAATTTTTATTTCTCTATTTGTTCAGGATCCTCACGAGTATTCGAACAGTCTCTGGAATTCCAAAATCCTCACGAAAAAAGCTTTGAATTTATCCTCAAGTTGTAACAATAAAGCAAACTTCATCTTGGCATTTAGTCCAGTTCAGCTCCATCTGCTGCCCAAAGTTACAAACTACACCTTGTAACATTTACAGAAGATTAAAAATACAAAACTCAAACACGTTACTCTTACAAAGTATTCGAAGAATGTTTACTAGAAATGAAAACAACCCTAAAATATCAGAAATTATCAGTGGTTCAGCTGAAAAGTTTTACATAGTGATAATGAAGAAAATGAACAGTTGAACACCTATATTGGAGACACTCAACAGTTACATCAGTATTTCCCAGGTGACTTTCAAGCTTACAGTAGGAAACACAGCCCCAGTTGGGCATCCAGAAAACAACAGCTGTGTTTTACTAGAAGGACAAGTATAACCAGAGGAATGAGAATAAAATGGTAACATTCTTCAGTTTCATGTTTCTGGATCTTCCCACCAGTGATCTTCTCCCAGCACACTTGGGCAACAGAAGCTATAGCACCCGATTCTGACCCAGAACAAAACCACAGCCCGTGCTGCCATGTTTCTGAGGAGCACCTACCAGAGTCACTATCCAGATCCTGCAGTCAATACATCTAAGCCCTGGGCATAAAGAGCGGGTGCACCACGGGGCACACAGGATTTCTACAATTTCTGGGATGTCCTGCAGTTCAGAGCAAGTGTATAGTTTCACTGAACTCTGCCTTAAACTTCCAGGTGGAAAAAAACAGGACGCAGGTGAAGAATCTCAACGACACAGTAACTCTCAAAGCTTATTTTTAAGGAAGAATGTAAAGGACTGGCAAACAGAAAAGGTAACCTGTGAACTATGATATTGAGTGGACCAGATATGAACCATCACAAACAACAAACAGCTTGGAAACCTGTCACTCCAACCACTGACTTTCACAATGCCTGTCAGCAAATCATTAGGAGGCAGACAGAAAAAAACTTTTCTGCCACTGCTGACCTTAATCATGGCCAAAACCAGGATGGGGAAAAAGTCAAAATACTTCTTTAGGTTGTGTGTACCAGCAATTTATCAAGACAATTCTTTCTCCTTTGTACAAGGACTTTCCTTAAAGCATACAGCAAGGGATGAGGTTCTGGTTTTCCTGCTTTCATGTAGTTCTCTCTCATACAATTTATTTTCCAATGTAGTGAGTTGGTATGGGTTTTGCTAAATAACCTACCTTACTACATCCCTGAGCCCTTCTTCAATTTTAACTAAAGCTTCCAACTACAGCTTCTAATTTATCAACCCAAGCTCACAGTAGAGCATCAGTATCTCATCTGCAGCACTTCCCACTCCAGTCCCATGCATGCTGGCACTACTGGTAATACACTCAGTTAACCAGATGAAGAACTGATGCCATTTTTCTCACTCTTGCAGTATGTGGCTGCATCACAGCACCGAGAATGAGGCTGAGAATGGGTATACTCATAGAACGCAAGGCATCAACTTAGAAAGTAGCCTCTCCAGAAATTCCACTTTTAAAGGGCAGAATAAAGTTGAGTAGTTGCTTGGGTTTAAACAAAAAAATAACCACCATCGCCCCAAACTTACCTTGAAAAAGGATTCTGAAAGTCTTGATACATCTCCCCAGTTTTGTGCAAGTAGTTCTAAACCTTGGTCTTTAGCAGACAAGAAACTGAAGTGATAGCTAAAGGCTTGTCTATTCTTACTCTGCATAGTATCAACCCGGTATTCAGTTGTAGTTCCACCAGCTTGCTAAACTTACCCATTTTCCTACTGTGCTTGATAACAAACTCAATGCTAGACTCAAATCAGAGGAAAATTCCTAACGCAGCTGAAATTACTTAAGTTATCCAGCTCCATTTAGGCTCTATTATGCTGAGCACTGTACAAAAATCCTGCTCTGCTACTTGCACTTTAATGAGATTATTTGATAAAATTCATTATCAATCTTGGATGGATTCAGTATGACACTTAATAAGCACAGTAATTAGCTTCATGGCCTATGAACTGCTTATGTCTTCCAAAACTCAAACCGTCAAGCTGAAGCCCTAGCACTGTCAATCCTAATGAGTTAGCCGAGAGTGCAGCCTGCTGTTACCACAGGCAAGTGCTGCTTTTGATGGCCGTAGATCACAGACACTTCAAGTATGTTCTTAGACATACTGTATCAAATGGCATGAAACCAGTAACCTTAGGTCTGAATCTGTGGCAACATTCTTTAGGTCCTTCTCTAAACTTTGAACTCACTTGTTTCACCTGTGAGTCATTCAGGAATGCTTTACTCTGTAGGCACCAGCAATGCATATTCACAGCTCCGCATGCAGTGGACAAATTTCAAATTCTTCAGGGTTCTCAAAAGCCTATTCTCTTGCTAAAACTTTTGGAGGCGTTGGGGTTACTTGGCTTCACAAGTTTATGTTTTCTACCTTAACGCCTCTTCACTGAGCGAAGCCTACCTACCATGTAGGTAGCAACACCCCAGGAACAATAGAAAGCTTTGTTGTGCCACACACAGCATCCTCCTCCTTCTGGCTTAAGTCTTACTGTAGGAAATTACTACCTGTATAATTCGCTGGGGAAGTTACTCCATACCAAGTTTAGTATTCTTCTCTTACCCTGCCTGGTATGGCAACTACATGCACTCCTCAGCTCAGGAGACTTGCAATCAGTTCACTCTCTTCCTGAAGTTCTCAGTGGAGAGCAAGGGTGCTTGCAGATGAAAACCTACGAGATAGTTTTATTTTTCTGCTTCGTTGGAAGCGCCCTACAGAGTAAATGCAGTATACAAAAGTCCACTGTTTCTCACTGTACTACTTAAAGTTACATAAATTACTGTTTAATGTTACTTTATTTATATCTATACTATTGCAACACCAACCAACTTCAGTTTTACAATTGCTTTGCTACCTAAGAAATGCATGGCTCATGGTAAAACCTTAAGTTCTCCAGAATAACATATCAAATTATTCAATAGCCCTTTGCCAAAAGCCTAGACAGTAAGAAGAGATTCACATTCTGACTGGTGACTGTCACCTGCCTCAAGTTATGCTGGTCCTTCAGGCTGAAGGAATATGATGGAGGAATTGTTACACTGGCCAGGGTGCCAGGGAAAAAAGAGGGGGCTGTGATTTGTCTTGATACAGCTCTAGGGTCTTTTCAGACTTCTCAGTATCTTCCGATACTCATAGGTTTTTTCAGTTCAGTAATCAAAATACTATCAATTTGGACAAGCACGGATTTGGGGTGGTTTTCCACTGGCACTGGCAATGTGTATAAAAAAGGAAAACAGATGTTAAGAATGGCTTGAAAGAATGGCTTTGTCTCATACTTCTGAAATATGCAGCTCCAATATGATCAAATACTATTTACTCCATCTCAGTGGAATCCTCAAAACAAAGACAACATAAACCAAAAACTTAACATATACAAGTTCCAGCGATAAAACCAACCCTTTAATTGAAGCCATTAAAAAAAAAACATGTGAGGCAATATAAATGATAAAATTATACTTAAGAAAGAATAGCTAGCACTTTCCAGAAAGCTTTAAAACATCAACAGACACTTTACAAAATATTTGAGGGAAGAGAATAAAATTTCCAAACTACAGGTACTGTATAAAGGTAACATTAACAATTATCTTATAAAATACAGCAACAGAGACAAAATGGATACTCAAGCTCCTTTGAAACTAAGCCTTCTGGGATCTTGGTTAAAATGTATGTTCAAAAACTGTTTTAAACAAGGACTAAATACTTCATATTTTAAATTTACAGGTCCCTGGCATAAACATAGCACTATACACATCTTCCAAACAAGCAGTAAGTACGATTTCATTTAACCATGCGTGGTGTCGTCTTCTACAAAGTCTTTGGCCATTTCTGCTGTGATCACATCAATATGACTGACCTGGTGGAACAAAAAGAAGTATACAGTTATTACAGTATCTCCAGCAGAATAAGACAGCCTTATTTCTAAAGGCTCAAGCACTTAGCAACAGGCCTATAACTAATTTCTAACTTCCTTTGAAGAACATGACAAGAACATAACAAACCTCTGTATTTATATTATTTCTCAGGAAGGAGAGAACCTTTACACAAGACTGCAATATAACTAGAAACCCATCACTGAAATACGACTGATCCACTTTCAACTCTTGTGGAGTCTCAAATGTACAACTTAATAAGGTTCTCAGTAAATGCCATAACTGAAACATATTGTTTACCTTGTTTCTGAATTTTACTCCATAGAACTTGTCAGCTGACTCGAGCAGTTCAGGCCTAAAAGTTGTTGTAATAAACTGAGCATGTTCAGCTAGTTCCATAATCATATCTAAAAAAGAACACAAGAATTCTTTATTAATGTTTAATCTTTTCAATAAAGCAGGACAGGTCTTAATGTGAGGCAGGCAAAGAGTTTTCTGCTCCTTATTCAAAATGAGGTTTTGGTTAATTAAAAGAAACACAACCAAACAAAAAACACCACCAAACCAAACCAAACCCACACCAAAAACCTTACAAAAAAACCAAACCAACCAAACAAAACCAAAACAACAACAAAAAACCCCCCACACCCCCAAACACACCCACACAAAACCAACCAGACCTAACACCAAATCCACGAAAGCTTCAGAAGGCACAAAGTTAAATTCTAATACACGTTTTGGGAAAAAGCTTTTATTTTAAATATCAGGGATGAGAAGACATTGTCACCTTCAACCAAAATGACTATGAATAAAGGTAGACAGTGACCTGAAACAGCTTTTCTGTGCTGAGCATCCAAAGCTTGGTCGATTTCATCAAACAAGTAAAATGGAGCTGGATCACATTTCTGGATAGCAAATATCAGGGCTAGGGCCACTAAGGATTTCTGTCCACCTGAAAGTTGCTGCATCTCTCTCATTTCACCCTGCTTCCCTGTGAACGATACCTAAAGAAAACAATGCAACGGCAAGATGATTTCAAAATATTAGACCACAGCATCACTTGCTTTTATAGTGAATAAAAAGGACCAATTAAATGTTGCCTTTTAAAAATATAGTTAAAAGGCAATCTAAATGAGTATTCCGTGTAGCAAAACACAAATTTTTCTTTACCCTTATGCCAACTCCAGTGAACTGGTCTACAGATGGAACACTGCTCTGAGATCCAGATCCTCTTTCACTCTCAGTGCTGCCTTCACCTTCATCCTGGGACTGATTGCCCTCCACATCTCCTTTCTTCATCACTAACGTGGCCTTGCCACCAGGAACTAACTTCTGGAATACTTCACTGAAATTTTTTGACACCTGAAAAAGAAACAATCAATACACTGGCTCACTTTTGCATAATGAAATCAATCACACACAACAGCTGTTTTTACATGATCATACTAAGTATCTGCAGAGACCCACATTCATTCTTAAACACAAATAAAAATGAGAAACATGCTATACAGAGTTCGGTTTAAAAACATCTAAGCCAACTGTTCCTGTAATATGAGAAGTTTCACTTTTTCAAGAAAATGGTAGAATTAAAACATAAAACAGCAGCAAAAGCAAGTATTACTTGTTTCAGTAAACTTCAGAGGAGATCTCAGTGAAGCAAGTGACATTTTAAGAGAAGACTTCACATACTTTGTAGTTAAGATCCCCTGTTACCATGAGGAATTACTTTCACTAAATCTGGGTAACGGATTTGGTACAGAGTTTATTACCAGACATTCCCCAGAAAGGGCTGTAAAGAGATTTGAAAGAAAGGAAGTATTTAAGAGGTACAAAGCAAAGCCAGAGTTGTAGTACAACCAAGATGAGCATCTATTTAAAATGCTAACCTATTTCTTTAACAGAATTTAAAAGAAAAATTCGAACCTCAAGCTACATGATATTGCCTTCTATTAATACAGGATAGATGTACTTAATATCTGCTTCTTCCCATACAGCTGCTACACAATGGGACAATTTGATTTCAGCACTTAAGAATTGTTGCCATTTTGTTACCTGTTTGAAAGTCAGCTGAATCGCCTCATATTTCCTGAGCTCAAGGACATTCATGAGCTCCATAATGGATTTGTAGCCCCTGTCCAGTTCCTCTTGTCTTTTTATCAATTTTTCCTTCTGCTCTGAGAAATTCACAAACTGATCTAAAGCTTTTTTATTAACGTGACTGTATTTCTTCAGTTCCGTATTGCACTGCTCCAGTTTGCGGAATAACTGTAAATGGAAAATATTAACATATCAAAGTGACTTGCAATTCTACTCACATTTGACACTTGAGATGTACACAACACTAAAGTTTCAGGTCATAAAACATGAAACCAAGTACACTTATTACCTGCTTTAAACTTAAAGTCTGATACTTTTCAAAAGCCTCCTGTGGAAGTGAACCTAACTCTCGAATTTTCTTCATGCATTCCTCTTTTTTCTTGAGGAGCATGCCTTGCCTGTTAGTCATTTTTTCAAGTTCTTTTGTGTCATGGTTGATGGCATCCATATGTTCCTTTTCCATGTTCTTCCAGCGTTCCATGCTCTTTTGAAGGTCTTTAATTCCAGCTTCTGTTTTGTCAATAGAATTATCCAGATCTGAGATATTGAGGGAGAACACAAAACCCAAAATGGTAAGTCTTGCACGCCTGCATAAAATCAGCAATTATCCAGTCAAGTATTTATGAAACAAAAAGATAATGCAAAGAAAAAGATCTGTTAAGGAACAGAAAGGTAATTGTAAGACAAAAAGCTGAAAATCTCTCTTTTCTTCCTCATGAGTATATGGCTTAAAAAAAAACTTAACAAACATACTAAGGTCATATTATTAAAGTCTAGAAAGAGAAGAAAAAAAAGTTTGAGCTATACAGATGCTATTTCTTATTTGACAGCAACTTAAATTTTAGATAGGTTAGACAAAATTCAAGAACTACTATACGACATCATGCTTGTATGAAGGTTGCTTCAAAAGTACTATGCCCTGAAGCCGTAAGTCTGTAATCACCCACACATATTTATTGGTATTACAGTGTGCAGCTGTAGACACTTTCATTTATGTACGACATGCACAAAATCTTATTATCACTTATCTTTTAAATTAGTTCCAAAAATCTGTTACACACTGTTACTACTAAAGTGTATTTGAAATTAATTACTTCTTCTCATATAATGGTCTATTTCTAAACCAAAACATGGTATGTGTGGACTTTCAAAACCCTCAGGACTTTCCTTTGAAAAAAAAATGATGCTACCCACCATCTGACCGTGCCAGTGTATCTTTCACTCGTTTGTTGATGGCCTCAAGTTCTGATGTGGTGGCAGTAAGAACTGTGCCACCTTCTGTTTCCCGTAGCTCATTCAGTTCCTATGGGACAAAGTAAATGCCACCAAGCTTCAGCATGGAGGGGAACAAAAGTACAAGCCAGACAAACAAGTTATCTTCTGCTACTCTACATACAACTATATTAAATATTTTAGTAAAGTTTTAGAGAAGCTAGATCTTCAAACAGATCTGTCATTATGGTGGCCCTATTTATCCATAGGTTGTGTATTTAAAGGAAGATTTCTGTCAGAAATTCATATGCCTAAAATACTGTGCTGAAATTTAAGTAACACACTTAGCTTGGATATAGGGAAGCAAAACCCACCACAGATAATACAAGGTAATGAATGAGTATTTATCAAATGATTAGTATGTTACAGCCTCAGAAATAAACCAAAAACAGATTGCAAAAGTACATTTAAGAGAAAATCCTTACTTGTTCCACTTGATCTAAGCGTTTTCTCAGATTCTCATTGAGATATGTTTCAACTCTTGTGATAATGCCTTCTAGTTTAATTCTCTCATTCAAAAGCTGTCTGTTTTCCTGAAAAAAAGTATATTGATTGCCTTAACTGACTCCTAAACAACTTTTTTCTTTTCAAAAAAATTTAAGACAAACAAAAAAAAATCCCACTCTTCACACAATTCTGATTATTAAATATCACACATCTCTGGACTGTTGCTCTCATTTTAACAAGTAGAAAGAATCGAACAGCAAATACTTTTGCATCTGTCTAGTTTTAAAGTCAACCATACAAATCAGCAAGTTTCTTAAACCGTATTAGCATATGAATCCAATTCTTAAACCCAGAAAAAGCTTTTCAGAGATTATACTTAATAAGCAGAATTTTTTCAACAACACGAGTATCAGACAAAACTGTAGTTTGTCTCATCTATCACATGCTTAAAGGCATTGTTTTATTTCCCCACACTCTGCATAATTCCTTTCAGATGATATCCATTTGTATTTACTGTTGTAAAGTTCAAAAAGCAAGGAAACTGATGATTCCAACACAAATAGCCATAATTCTCACACAATACAGCTAATAAAATCCACCCCGCATTTGAGAAAAACATACAAACACACTTCACAGACAAGAAAACTCCAAACACGTCTACCAATGAAACACTTCTTTCATTACACTATATTAATCATAAGTGATTTTTCATACAAAAGGACAAAAGTAAGTTTATTTGGAAGAAAGGTACCACATTTAATGGAAAGTAATTTTCGTTTCCTTACTTGCTGAAGTTGTCGAATTTCATCATTAAGAGCATCCACACGTTTCTGATCTTCAAGACTGAGTTGAGACAACAAATCAGTCCCCAGTTCTGCTTTCAATGATTCTCTAGTTGACTCCATAGCGTGCAAACTTGCCTCCAAGCTCTGCAAACTGCGTTGCTATGGAACAGATATTAGACAGAATCATTCCTCAGAGTGATCTGTAGATTTATATGAATTTCACTTTTCTGTTTATGTATTTTTGGTGACATATCTCTAGTCTTTTTTTTATATTTCATATTACAACATTAACCAGAAAGGAATGTAAGTTTATCAATAATATTAATAAATACAAATAATATAAAACCCAACAGTTTTCAATATCTGCATACTATACCTTAGGCATAAATGTCTTTTCAGATTGCTGTCTCTTCTCCTTCAGCATTTTCATCTCTGACAAAATACTGTCTCGAGAAGCTTTGAACTTTCTCTGCTGTGTCTCAATTTGCTGCATTTGGTTCATTAGCTGGTCAATCTCATTATTAATCCATACCGTGGGCTAAGGAATACTCTGTCACTGTTCCAAAAGGCATTTTATACCTACTAGTACCTTCAATTTTTATTCCCCTTGGCATATTCAGCTACCATTAAAAAAAAAACAAAAACAAAAAAAACAACCCAAACAAACCACAAAAAAAACCCTCCACCAAAACCCCAAACCTCAAAAAACTGACAAAAATAACCCCAAAAGACAAATCCAAAATATTCAATTTTACAGGAGAAATCAAGAACCATCCACAAAAGTAACTTGGACACCCTTATCAACATCAAGAACAAATAAGGAAAGCTTCATTTAGCTGTTAATTTTATAATGTGGCACCTAGAAGGTTAGAGATACATTTGAACTTGTAACGAAAACTGAAATCTTACAAAATACAGAAGAGCAGATGCTTACATTTAAAAAGAAATACAAAACCAATACAATTATCCCTTACTTCTGAGACAAAAAGTGTAATTTGTTTGTGCTAATTTTGATATAATGGCTTAAGTCATGGTGCAGAGCATGCAGAAGATTGTTTTAATTTATGTTGAATTGCTAACATCGTGTTACTCTTAATACAATATATATTTTAGCATGACATCAACTTAAATGCCCTAAAAATTAAGTAATTCCCCTAAGCAGAGGTGACAGTAAAACACTTCACTATATACTTAAACATTCTGCAAAAACTGTATGAGCTACAGAAATTGGCAGGAATGGAATTTTTTATTTTCCAAACGACCAGGTCTGTTTGTGGTATGTTCTCAAAGTTACTGTCAGACTGCAGTAACAGCTCACATCACAGTCACTGACCTACCACAGCGGAAGGGTATGCCACATAGCAATTTCTATCACTTAGGTGAGCACTCTGCCTACATCCCTTATAGATCCCTCCTCAGAAAGAAACCCAGGCCTAAAGATTTTGACTTAAATGAGAGCAAGAAAGATTCCTCAGTTCCAAAATAGTAGTCCTAGTTAAAAGTTAATTTGTACTGAAACCGAAGGGTCTAACAGGTAATTGGGGAACTTAACTATAAGCAGTAGGAATTCAAGCTGCCATTCCTAGTTACAAAAATCAGGTTGCCTGTACAATGCACACTAGGATTAGTGTTAAAATTAGTTTCTGCACAAATCCTTTTAAACCATATGCCATATTTGTAGTTTAAAAAAAGATGTAAGTAGGGAGAAAATGCAACACTTAATAAATACTTAATTGTAGATACACAAATGGAGTCCTGCACATCACTTAGAGGTAACAATAAGAAGGCTAAAAGAGATTCTTTATCGTTGGTGCATGTAAAGCCTGCTGGCAAATTCAGCTTATTTAACTCACATTTAACAGACTGTTTCGACATTTTTCCACTGACTTAACAAGATATAGGTACATAGTTTTAAAGTTTTGCTTATCAGCTGTGGCTCTAAGCATGCGCTGCCCCCGAAATGTCTCTAATGCACTGCTGCAGGTCAAAAAACAAAGCAGTTCAGTTCAAAGGACACAATGACCTGGATAACGGAGAATAAAATTGTATAAACCTTCCCTGCACCTGAATTCCAGATACTGGATCTCAAGAGGACATTGTAGCGTTAAAGAGGTTAGAGGAAAAGGTGACAGTTACTTGACCTTTTGTAAAAAGAGACTGAAAAGACCAAGACTGTCAAGCACCTCAGAGCTTAATTATAATATAAGGCGCTCCATGTCTTCCCCACAGCATAAGTGAACTATGTAACACACCAATTCAGGACACAAGAACTAAAAATACAGCATTAGTCAGAAGAGGCAGTGAAGATTAACACAGTTAACAAGAATATCTGGTTATAGTAGTTATTACAACAAACTGTAGAAGGAAGAGAAAGCATCAAAGTTTATGGTTTAATCCCATCTCTGAGCTTTGAAGATCAAGATCAAACTTTAACACGGACAGATTACTAAAGCTCCTTTTTCCTGAAGCCTACAGTGCCAGCCACTCTCTGAAGCAAACTATCACACAAGGTGTGCTTTAATCGCTGTTTTTCAATCAAAGTTCTCCAGTATGGACATTTTACCAAAGAAATAACAGTGGTATAGAAAGTATTTCTTTAAAAGCTGCATTGATCTAAAAATTATTTTTAAAATGTAATGCAATTCAAGCACATAAACAATGGGTGTTTTTTAAAATCTATTATTTTCACTGGTTGTACACCCATTTTCTCATGCAGGGTTTTGTTTGTTTCTGCTTTACCATTGATTTATTGTTACTAAAATCCCTACAGTAAAATATAGAACTAGGTTGCACAAGCAACAGTCAAAACGAATGCCACAGCTAATATGTCACATTAGGTTAGTCTCCTGTTTTTCATCTATTACTGTAACCGCAGAACAAAAGCTTTGTCATCACACAACCTTTCCCCAAGAATATCAAAAGGATATTTTCAATGTTTCTGCGTAAGTTTTCATTGAGTTTTGCTTCGAGTTCACCAAGTTCTTCTTCTGCCTTTCTAACATCTTTTTGCAACTCAAGCCGAGACTTCCTTGTGTCATAATAACCTCCAGTCAAAGCACCACGATGGCTGACTTGGTCACCTAGGAGGACAACAGCATGAGACTATATGTTCTATGCTATCAGCACTCTATATGCTCTCCATGATGTTCAGAGCAGTTTCAACAATGCAATTTAACAGATTAATTAGAAGATTTAAATCAACCTACAGAAGTGCTGCATCAGCATCAGGAACCATGTATGTATGTTCACAATAATTAGGGGAATGTTTATTTTGGGATTCATCTTAAAGTGCATTTCCATTCTCAAGACCAACACAGACTGCTATGATCTCCTTTAAACATTTGCTTTTTTGTTGTTGTTTTTAATTAATTTTTGAAACCATGCAGCTTTGAAGGAAAACAATATTCATCAAGGGAAAAATGCACACACCTAGAACGATCAGTTAAAAAAAAAGAAACCCCTCAGATTTTCCATGAGGGAGAAAACAAAAGAGAGGGTGAGTAATTAGCAGCATCTGTGGCTGGTAGAGGATGCTTTTACTGAAAAATTAATAATTTCCTCCTCAGACATCCTTAGCAACTTTTTCAGATTGACTGTAAAAGACAAAGAGACTACAATAAATCTGCAGGGAATCTGCTCTTCAAGAACAGGCAATTAACAAGAGATATAGATTATTTCAGACACTATAACATGTAAAATGTGTCTGATACGCAGAAGAATTCACCTTGCACTTATCAGTAATTAAGGCTGTACATTTGCACCCTAAGAACCAGTTTAAGTTTGTGGAAAACATCATCAACACTCCAGGAAAGAAAACACCTGTTAAATTGGATAAAACAAACTGGATTAACACAAATCCAATCTACTTTACAAACTCCTCAGGATGGAGATACATAGCTACTAACTTTTAGACCATAGAAAATTCAATGGCTTGTGAAGAAATTCTGTATTCTTAAGCACTGTACTTAAACAAGTGCGACCTTGTGCATCTCAGACAAGTACACTATTATTTAAAATAATCTTATTTTGACAACACCAACAGACCATGTTCAATGAGCCTCGCATTCCAGGGAACCCATTTTCACAATAAATAATTTATAAAATCGCAATATTTACCTTCCAGAGTAATACAATCCATAGTGAAAGCTCTGGCCAGCTGGGTAGACACTTCCATGCTACGACAAATTAGAGTCTTTCCAAAAACATGTTTGAAAGCTTTGTCAAATCTTGGATTGTATCTCAGTTTACTGATCATGGGAATAGCATCCTGAAGTGACAGTGATTTTAATGAGAAGAGCATATTGATAGAAATATGGCAAGTATATTGCAACTAATTCATACACAAAATTTAAGAGAGCCCTGGAAAAAAGAAACCACCATCAAGAGTAAAAATAGAAACACACACTAGTCTCATAACAAGAATTTGTAAAAGTTTAGCACATCTCAAATGCACTGAATATTAACATCAGCTTCACAATCAATAAACTTCCAGAATGAAGACTCCTGGAGCTGTCTATATCATTAGTTGCATCCAGGATGTCAGACCCTGAACTCAAAGCACAATAGTGTGAATGATACTTTGGAAATAAAAAGCTGTCAGTTGGTAGAAGGATGACACCCTGATTGACAAGCACATAAAAATCAAATGCAAGATTTTGCAATTTTAGCTTTTTAATAGCTAGGTTTAAGCCTTAAGTCAACTATGGGTCTGCCAGAAATCTCATCTGAGTATTAAATTGCTGCTGAAACAGATCAAATAAATATCATAAAATGGGAGGACATTTTTTTCTTTCCAAAAAATATTCCTTTCTGCAGCAAGGATGCAAATATTAACAATGTTTTATTAGTAAAGCCCTCCCAAAATAAACATGCTGAAAGTCCAATTGTTTCCTGTTTACTTTTTCCTATGTTTATCTGAGGAAAAAAACCCCTATTTTAAAAAAAATTATTCTACCATGATTACTGTAGAAAGCAGTTAACATTTTCACAATTAATTCACTACTAAAATTTCAAATAAGAGCAGATACTTTCTTGAAATACATTTTAGAACTACTTTTTAAATGATTGTCACTGAAGGTTTATTTATGCATTTTTAAGTATAAAACCACAATTCATCTTCAATAACTTTGAGAAATTGTCTACGAGTGTAACATAACACTATCCTCCTCTTCAGCTTTTGTCTGTGGCAGCATTTCAGCTTAAAAGAATTAAAATTCAGTAATTTCAGCAATTATCTGGTTACAAGAAAATTCTGCTTCTTTTTAGTATCACTTATTTACTTGGAAGGTGAAGCTAAACTTCAAAGAGGAACTGCCTGACAGGAAAGTAAGTATTTTCCTATAACAGAGTTTTTATGTTGAGACGCATAAATCAGAAGTAGTATTTAATAGCAGACATTCAACAGTCTGCCCACCAAAGCAAGTGGTGGGCAATAAGCAATATACACACGCAATTCAAAATATTAGACTTTGTAATTATAAAGTAGAGGAAGGTTCAAAAGGAACTCTAACTCACATTAGTCTCAGGATAAGCAGTATCTCTAACATCCAGCTTGTTCAGAGGGAGGAAAGTAACTTCTCCAGGAAGGTTCATTTTGTTAAATTCCATTAGGATTTTTGTGCTGACCTCATCAGAATCCACGATATGATAAAACAACCTAATTGACAAGCCCAAAAAACAAGCAAAACTTTACTGTGCTAAAAGTACCAATATATTTGTATGGGAACAGTAAGCATACAGGTATTATTAAATAACATATCAATATAAAGCTACATCGCATTTTCTCTTCATCTCTGTGCCTTAAAATAAGTAGATATATTCTATTGACTTTCATTAAAATGGGATCAGACAAGAATCTTACATTCCACCCTCCAGTCACAAGAGCAGCTCAACATGCATATGGTATCACTGTGTATACAGCTCTGTTTGGTCCAAGTGCAAACCTCTGTCCTCCATACCATTTCACTATACAATATTCATCCCTCTTTGCATAGATTTACACAGTCTGCATCTTATGCCTCTGTACACAATCAACAGAAGCAGAGACCACATCTATCTACCTGTCAGTGACTAGGACTAGCATAAGACAGATTGCAATAAGTGATCTTTCTTTTGCTAGTAGAACTACAGTTTGCTTGTTACTGTTTCTTCCAAACTACGTGGAATAAAACAGAACTCAAGAGAACTGTGAAGTAAGTTTGAAGAGACAACCTTGTTCACACAGACATACATTTCAGAGGAGGGAATGCATTTCAAATTGTGGTAGCATCAACATTTTTATGTGATGGTTTGCAAGATCATGTCACCTCTGTCCTTTTTCCTACCCTTATGCCACCATCTACATTTCATTAGAACAAGAATTTGTATGACTACTCATGAATGTAGAACAGGTGACTGATCACACTACAAACAATTTCACTTGAAGTGTCAGATGCTGCACACAGTGATGGATCATGCAATAGGCACTTACTTCTTCTAGAACATACAATTACACACAGACTCTTTAATGCTCCACATTTTTTCAGAGAGCTTTTAAACAGCAGCTTTTGACAGTTTAGAGACCACCTTCACTCAAGAGGTTTTCCAGTGTAAGAGAAATAATTCTTATTGGTGGTTATCACTGAAACATCAGCATTGCTTTCTGTAGAATTCTCCATACTGGAAGATGTTGTCCACTTTATTCAATATAGCTCAGCCCCACCACCAACCTTTCTGGTAAATATCAGGAGTGAGGTGCTGGGGCCTTTTTGGGGGGTCTTTGTGTTGTATTTTTAGGGTCTTTTTAGACAAGATCAAGAGCAGCTAGGATTATTTTTTAAATAGGCAGAATTATTCTTCCTTCTAAAGGAGTAGCAGTTTTATCATGCTATATAGAAGGCGCTTTGACAAAAAAAGGACAGGAGCTCAAGTTTAAAAGAATAAAACATTCAGTAGCAACTGGCACCAACAACTAAATTGTAACACTGCAGCTGTTTTAACTTAATTAGCACTGAACAGCATGTAATTACCTGTTCCCTGCAGTAACTTCAACGCAAGTGTAGAAAGCTGGTTCGCATTCGAAGTTATTCATCACAATGCCATGATAGCCATTTAGAACATGCTGGTTTATGCCTTTTCGACGGAAGTGTTCCAAAACTTTGTTGATGCTGTCTATACCATTCAAAATAGCCTGTTAAAACACAGCTCATTACTGTATTGCAATGAAAAGATGCAGAAATAGTATCCACTTTAACTCTGTGAAAGTCATAACCTTCTTTTCAACAAGTTCCTGCTAACTAACCTACAGCTCTAACAGATAACAGAAGATACCTAAATATTCGAGTCTGCCACTTTTCGAGGTCCTTTTTTAAAAAATAATTTAAAAAAAAAAAGGCAAGAAGACATCAGAAGAAATTTTAGAAGTACTCCATTTCTACTTGGTTTCCTTACCCTTCCTCAATTACCTTGAGCCTACAAAACTAATTTCCAAGTAGTTCTAGAGCTATAAATATTTGAAAAATTCAGCTTACAAACATATTTTTTCCACCTTAGTTATGACAATAAGATGATAACCAAAAGAAATAACTATCATATCTTTCTGATAAGACTGTGATGTCTTAAGAATGAGAAGAAAAGCTTCCACAAGGAATTCTCAGATACAAGATATCTTACCTTTCCTGTTGCTGCTCTGAGAAGTTGCTGTTTCTTTTCTAAATCCTCTCGTTTTGCAGCAAGAGCTTGTTGTTCTGCATTCTCTTCTCTCCATAGATAACTAAAGAACAAAAATAATTAAAATATTTTAAGTGTGAATGAAGTCTGAAGATTGTTTATTATTGTTACTCTCAAAGACTGCTAATTTATCAGGAAGGCAAGTGCAGGAGTTCATACATGGCTATATTTTAAAAAACATACCTACATGCCATGTTAACAACTACACAGTTGGGGTCCTTCACATTAAGTGATATTCAGACATATTTCAATTAATTACTAACTTTCTTTCGCTCTGTAGTTCATCCTTTTTATTTTTCACTTCATAGTATTTTCTGTCCAGTTCTTCAACACGAGCCTTCACTTCATTAAGATCCTGGTCCAGTTTCTAACACAAAAAAGAACAGCATGAAACTACAGCTCTCTAGGTTCAAAGTTTTTTTTATTCAATACTAAATTACTACTTAAAATTCAGAAACAATTCCTACAAACGTTTTAACTAATTTACAACAAACTGCAAAAGCTCTAGGAATAAATACATCTTTGTAAGGGAGAAGTAACAAGGTGAATTTATCCAACAGACTGCAAGGCAGGCACTAAGTTGCACTGTGCATCTGGGCATCACAGTGAAATTACTCACGGTAAGTCACAGTAAGAAACCAAACCAAAGCAGTAACTATCATACACATAATTATATTTAACCATGCTCTGAACTAACACTTGTGATAAAAACACACATACTAGTCTTGCAGACCATGCCATACTGCTATTAGTCGAAAACCTTAAGCCTGCTCTCCAGCAGCGCAAGCACTTTAACACAGCTGCTGTCAGCAGCAGGCTATTTAAGCCAATGCACAGCCATCCTCCCCTTGCCCATTTAACACTTGCCAGTTGTACAGGACTAGCTGTGTTCTCAAAACACAGCCGAGATTTTCCAACCTAACTTTGCAAGCTCTCTATCACATTCACCCAAGACATCTCCCCTTTGAACAACAAAAGCTACACAACTCAGCCTGAGCATAAATCGACCTTCCTTAAGGAGAAAAAGAAAATCAATACATGTTTTAAAATGAATCAAAAGGCCATCTCAAATTTAACCTCTTCAATTCTATAGAATTCCTATTGAGCAAAACAATACAATTACAAACAGTCAGTGTTAAATGCCACTTCTTTCATCCACCAACTCACAGAATCATTATTTTGCTAACAAGGGCCCCATCAAAATAGTATTTTAGCAGAACACCATCTTCTTTGTACAACTACATTCCTAGATTTTGTCAGATTGATCCTTGATTTTGGTAGATATATTACACAAAAAACAAGAACACTGTCTATCAGCACATGCAGGGTAGCAGCATTGGCACTGGATGCTCTGCCATGATAAATGCAGTGGTTTTCACTCCTGTAGGAGTGATTTTTTTATTGTACTGCTGTATTTGCAGTGTAAAAGCTGTTTCTGAATGGAAATTAAAGTCTAAAACTTATGCAGATAATACTGAGACAGATTAATCTTCTAAAACGGATACAGATACAACTTCTAATCATCTGCAATTGTGGTGCAAAGGTGCAGCACCTGCAGTACCATTCAAAAGATCCTCTGTTTAGGGAAAACAAGAGGAGTGTGAAAACAACCAATTGCTAGGCAATATACTGCCTTAGCTTATTGAATTATTTAGTATACTGCTTCACAAAGAACTCGGTTAGAAACTGCTTAAATAGAATTTGCTTAGCCTAAGTAAGTTTGCTTAGACTGCAAGCTGTGAACCTTTGAACTTTCTGACTCATTAAACAAAAAAGGCCCCAGAGACTGTTCAAGCTAGAGGATAAAGAAGCTGTACCCAAGAGGTAAGAAAAGGAACAGAACGATGCTTCTAAAAGAAGAGGATAAACAGAAGAATGTTTTGGCTATGCCAAGAACTTCTTTTTTTCCCCAACTGCAGGCGCAAAAAAAGAACCACCACCAAAACCAACCACGAAAACAACCAACCAACCCACCCCACAACATATTTTCAGAAAAAAAAGACCATCAGCTACCCACAGAGATAAGAAACCTCATGAAAACCAAGAGACCCAATAGTAAGAACGGGGAGATCCCAGACTCTGATTTTACAATTGGCCTGAACTGATGCGTGAGGAATGGGACACTTAGATTGTAAGGGTATAACTGCCCAAGAATTTCTCGGCTGGGGTTCCCTCTACCAGAGGCACCCAACTCAAGCTGCTCTACACTGTACTTTGCAAATAAATTATTTTAGAGAAATTTCTAGAATCCACGCCTGAGTCTCTGTATCAGGAAACCTAGGGAAAAGAAACTTCCTGAACAGTCTGGTGATCCCAATGGGACCCTAGGCCACCACCTCAGAAGCCTCTTGTCTTCAGACATTGCTTCCCTAATGCAATGTAGACCTCTATAAAAACATAACAAATCATTACCTATATGAAATGGTCATGTTCAACATAGACCAGGAAGAAAGCAGATCTACATCTGTTCCTGAAAACCCAGGTCAAAAACTCTAGGGCAAGTACCAGAAAGCATACAGTGAAGATGCAGTGCTAAAGAGGGTTTAGAGTTTATCTGCAGACATTTTCAATAATCTCTTTTTAGAAGATCACACCCAACAAGAAAGTCTCATCTTCCATATAAACAGGCACGAAAGCCTAATTGTCCAAGATAAGACTGAGTGCTTAACTCTTCTCTCAAAAATACTGGGAAATAATAAGCTGAAAACTTACACTGTACTGCTCCAAATTTTTCTCCTTGTTTGCCTCTGTATCCTCTAAATCCTTGTGTATAGCTGCAATCTGCCGCTTCTTGTCATTGATGGCTTGATCTAAAGACTTCAGTTCTTTCTTTATCCACTTATCCCTTTCTTCTTTGGAGGTAAACTGGCTTCCTCGACCTTGCTTTGCATAAAGATCTGTTCTTTCCTGTGTAGCCTGTGCAAGTCTATTTTGAGAAAGGAAAGATATGCTGTATTATAAAGAAATCACGAATTTAAGAGCAAGCAGCAAGAATTACCATAAGCATTTTCAAAAAGTGTCAAACCAGCCTCTAAAATTTAAGCACCAAATCAGTAACAAAAATAAAAGGATCATGCTATAAACCATATATACAATCACTCAAATTACTTCATGAAACAAGAAGTCCACAATAGCCCACGAAGTTAAGTTTACAAAATTAAGTTCACCAAACACTGTTCCCCTCAACAATAAAGGAAGCTTTTTACAGACCATCTGTAAATATATATAGCTACCCCACTCCCAAGCAAAAAGTACAACTCTGAATTAGTTACACATTTGGATAGTACTGATATTATCTTGGCTTTCTTTTAAAATGCCTGACTCCCTGTTGTAAAATGCCACAGACCTAGCAATTCCCCTCTCTTCTTTTTCTTTCACGCTGTTGAATTTCGGCTCCGTTTCTGCTAATTCTTTCTGCTTCTCCTCAATTTTCTCAAGAAGCTTTTGCCTTTCTTTTAACAGTCTTTTCTGAAAGTCAAACAAAGCAGTATTTAAAGTTAGGCAACATAAGTAACTGCACTATTAGGCAGATATGGGTTTCTAAAGAACAATTAAATTGTAAGATACTATTGCTTATCTCATACTATGTTGTTTCAACACTTAACAGAAGTGAATTCAGTTCCAATCAAGACAGTAAAGAAGGATCAAATGGAGCATTCTCAAGAAGCTAAACTATGCAAGCAAGGATGGTCTGTATGGGCCAAACAAAGTTCAGGTTAGCGCAAACCCTCCATTCCAATACTTGCAGCAATTAAGATCGAGAGAATTGCAAGTGCTAGATTTTGCAACATGCAGGATGATAAATAAGGGATTGTAACACACGAGTCTATGTTTACATGCCCTACAAGCACACTAAAGACATCACCAAAAACTCAGATATCTGTCCAGCAAACCTTAGACAATAATGAAAGGCTGCAGTCTAAAATCAAAACAACGTACAAGTACACTACCTCATGCCAATGACATTTTAAGACTCCAGCACTGTTACATACCCTTTGTTCACTGTTGCCAGCTAATTCATCTTGCAGGTCTTTAGCCTTCAGCTCTAATTTAGTTCTCTGTTTAATCTGCTCCTGTCTTTCAGCACTTAGTTGTTCTTTCTCTTCTTTCATTGCCGAAATCTTTGTCTTCAGTTCTCGAACTTGCCGTTCTATTTCCTGTGCAAATTTAAATATGTAGTATCTTGAACACTGTCTGCACATTTCAGTATCTATCGAAACTCACAAGACAGTTAATAACAGCTCAAGATACACTAAAAGTGTGATAAACTTCTCCCGTTTCCAAACAGGATGAAAGCATAGAATAGAATTTAGCACTGTTTAAAAAAAAAAAAAAAAAGATATTAAAAACCCGCAAAGCAAAACACAGCTCTGGAGAGCCCTTGTTAAAAGTATTTTTTACCTCCATTTTATCTCTAGCATCTTGCTGTGCATCTCTCAGCTGCCTGGATTTCTCTCCACTTGTCTCTCGTTTGGCAGAAAGCTGTATGGAAATATCACCATTAGCTTAAGTAGCAAGATCCTGGTTTTGTAGTACTTACAGAATGAAAATTATTTGTTAAATTACTGAAAAAGATTGACAGGATTGTATCAAGGAATGCAAGGAGACGTTGGCAAAAAGTAAATCAACAGCTCACGTTACATTTTATATTGGTTAAGCTACTTTACCTCGTCAAGCTTAGCTCGGGTTTCATTAAGTTCTTGATTATAAATTGTGTATTCTAATGCTCTCCTCATTTTATCCCATTTCTGATACTGAGCAAGCTCTTCTTTCTCCTCTTCCAGGGTATGCAGCCGCTCTTCAATGTATTTCAACAACTCATTGATCTTCTCTCGCTTGCCCTCTTTAGAACAGATGACAGGATTGAAGTTTAGTTAAACACTGTAATACATTCTCACACCTTTAAAGTTACTCAGTGTTCTCCACTGATTAACTATTTGTCAACAGTTATGAAATGTGAAAAGGAAAACATATGTCCAGAAGTTCCCCCCTGTGCAAAAAACTTTCCTACAGCAGAACTGTTGTTCTGTAAGGCAACACAAACATGTACTCTCTTGGCTCACACACATAAAATAATTATAGACTATATTACATACACTTTAGTGTTTGCATAGCAGTACGTATCCTGATTTTTTGCATCATTGTCAGCTGACACCACTCACTGTTTTGAACAGTATAAATATCCCAATTAGCCTAGCCAAAAATTTTTATTACTAAAAGCACACATGAAGTCACTTATTAAACCTGTTGAGGTATCTAAAACTCAAGGAGAAAATATGAATGCTCTGTATCATTTAAGATACCACGAATAAAATCTATCTAGCAACTAGCTTTATTGAAAAAGTCATAAACCTTTAGAGTTAACAGTTAACAGAACTACTGTAAAGCGTATTTCTTAAACTATTTTACCTGTTTCTTTCATTAGTGAAATACTTTCTTCTTTACGTTCATCGTACACTCTGGTACCGGCTACTTCTCTTAGTAACTTCAGTCTTTGAGAGTCGGGAGCTGTGGCCATCTGGTTGATCTGAAAATTCAAGATCTATGATTTCAATAGCCTGCTCTGGATGTATGGCTAATCAAAACAGATCAAAGATTGCATTTTTTTTTGCTGTGCCTGCTTGCCTCAGGTTTTGGCAGGAATATTCAGATATCTAGTACATACCATACTGCTTTCTTTTTGAGACAATTAGTTTCGGGTGGCAAGTACGCCGCTTGTAACAAATTTTGTTAAGTTTTCAAATGCTACCAGCTATTACCAAAACTCAAGATACTAACATTATGTAAACTGAAGAAATCATTACCTGCTCAAAATTACATTTAGAGAAATTCAAGTCCTAGTGCTAAACCAATTAGTTTAAACGCCTCCATAAAATCACACCAAAATGTGTGGGCTATAAATCTTAGAGTAATTCAGGTCGTGAAACACTCATTAATCCAACATTAAATCAGTCATACAGTTAAAGCTGATGTAAAACTCACTTTCCTTCAACAGAAATTCAGTGATTGCATCATCTATAGGAAGGTAACTGTTTCTAATTTGTATTATATTAACACTAGTATGTGTATTTTGGCTGTAAGAGTCATGTGCACCAATCCCCTCTTCAAAACACAAGTAACTTTCCAGCCGAAGTTTTTTTCCAAAAACCACACATTCAGCTGTGCAGGAAAATTTATCTTGCTAAACATTTGAGAGACTGTACTGCTGGGTCAGCATTTCTGCCATCAAGTGCTCCACAAGTCTCTTGCATTCCCCCTTTTAAGTAGCCTTTCAGTAATCTTCTGGAGCTAACAGTTATCAGTGTCTCCATGGTGTCCCACCCTGTGAGCCATTACAAGTAATCTGTCCCTCGTCTCCAGATCTGGGTGTCCTTTAAAAGGTCTGGTAAGTGTACTTGGGTCTTGAAGACCAGTTCATACAGGCCATGCTGTGAGCCCTTTCCCTGCTGAGTGTTCAGTTTTGGTGCCTCCATGTTTCCATTCACCCTCCATTGACAGTATTTTTAGCCTCTTAAAATTCTTCACAATGACTTTACTGCCTCATCTTAAAGCCCAGGAATCTATGAATTTACACTGAAATGGTCATATGAATTAAGTTTGCTTTGTATTCAGGTATAAATAAAAGCATGTGATTGCAAAGATTACCATGAAAAAAACCAACTTTTCTACATATCAACATTACAGACATTAAAACTTTTTTCTTGAAATCAACATACACTACTAAGACAGCAGTATTTGCAAAAGCAGCATCTACAAGAACTGTTTCGAACTAAGATTGATTTAGCTTTTGGTTTACTTCTGCAATAACTAAACTAAGTTTGTGTTCCAGGAAACATGATGCTCTCTATAGTGATTTCTTCCACTTTGTGAACAAGAATCTTACCTTTCCTTGTTTGACAATATAGTAGGGATTACTACGAGAAAATCCAGCACTTTCGAGAAGGTTCATTACATCATTTTTCCTGAAATGTTAATTATGAATCTATTAAAAACACTTACAGTAAAAGTGACAGCTGTAAAAGTTCAGTTAAGTATCACAACTATTCATTACATACTATAATCACCGTCTGTAATGCATGCTCTGTTTGAAGAAACCTCTTTATTTGCTAATAGCTAATTCTAAACCAAAATGAGACCATAAAAATGAAAAATATCTAAAAATACAACAGCATTGGAAAAAGATTAAGAAGTACCTCAAGGCAAAGAGGAGGCAAATACAGGTAAAGATACCACAAGGAAGGATATGAATCAATCTAAAGTCTGGTAACTCTTCTATTTAAAAAAGCCCTGAAAGAACTATTATATAAGCAGTTAAACACAATGTTAATGAATGGGTTAAACTGCAAATTCAAAGTCTGCTGTCTATTGCACAAGGACAAGGACTGATGTCCTTGCTGTCAAACTACTGGTACTCAATATTATGCAACTAAATTAGCATTGCTCATGAAACTCATGAGAATTTATTTCAGGCTAGAGATGCAAGTGTTCAGTGTGACTAGCTAATTTTACAGAAATACTACTACTCTCATTCAGCTAAGGAAAAGAAGTACCTACGTCACCATTTTCTTGTCCAAGAAATATTGGTCCTTCTTGGCTCCAATAACTCTGCGAAGTGAGACTTCCTCTTTATCAATCTTAAGAAAACAAAACCCAGTAAGGTTAACTGCTTGCAGTAGGTATGTAAAACTAATCCAGAATCCTTATCGCACTTTTTACCAGAACCGACTCAAAAGCAGTTACCGTACTGAAGACTTACTATAATACTGAGATACCAGAGTCTGAAATGATCATCTATTTCTGAAGTAGTGTCTTCAACTTACCGGTAACCTGTTGTCTGAATTGTCAAAAATAATTTCCACAAATGCAGAAATGACACGAGGACCTGTACCTTCCTAAGAAAGGAGATATTGTGGTTAGGTAACTCCCACCTTAAGAAAGATTTTAAGCTCATTCACCTCCCCTTTTCCCTGGCAATCCCACTTCCCCCTTACTTCCAAGGATTTGAAAGTCAAGAGTATCTATGTTAGATCCAGTACATATATTTTTATGTCTGAAAATCTTGGATACAAATTCACCAGTGTGCTTTATCAGCATAACATTATTAGTTTGTAATAACTTCTCTTTTGCTAAAGGGAAACAAAAAATTTTTAAGGATGTTTCCAAAATAATTGGCTTAAAATATCCACAGCCCAGCAATTTATGGTTTTTGTAGTAACATTCAAATCCATTAGCTTATTTTTGCTCTTGTTGTTATACACCTTCACTTACATGCAACAAAGCCAGTCTCTGCTCTGGGCGAAGATGACTGAATTCATCACTGAGGACGAACTGAATTGCTGTAATAAAATAGTAAAGAAACATGAGTTTTAGTCTTTCCTTTAGGGAGATATGCAGCAGTTTCTTAAACTCAAAACATACTGTTTTACTGTTGTATCATATGCTTCTGGTAATACCTTACAATGTTTCTTCAGTAAAACATTAATCTGCTGGATCATAATGACTCAGTCTGGTGTACATTAGAATTTCTCTGAAGGCATCTCATTGTCACCACCTGACCGGTTCACTGTACAAGCATCAACAATGCTGCACAGGTAGGGATTCATGAGCTTTCCTCTACAAATATATAGCACACAGCTTAGGTTAAAAATATTGCTTCAACACTTGGCAATTTATGAAGACTACTATCACGAAGGCCACCTTTGACTACTTTGACTACCATCTTTGTTCCTCCATTGATGCTCCCACCCCACAAAATTCCCTTCATAACCATACATTAAAGGGTTGTATAAGCTGTGCCATACTGCTATAGAATCAGCTTAGAATTCAGCCATTAAGAATGTCTAAAGGAACTGCAAATATCACAATCAGCTTTCAAGGCAGGTGACTTTTAGAAACAGTTTCCTCCTGTAAATACATTTTTTGCCATTTTAAAATCTTAGAAGGCCCTTAGTAAGAGAAGTCAAATACTGGGGAAAAACCTAAAGGTAAGTATGAAACAAGTGCATTTCATCATTGTCAAGTAATGCTCGATTTGCCACTCCTTGTTGAGGAAGAACATTTGTTAAACCAGCTTCTGGTAAAAACAAACAAAGAAACCTGGTGTCATCAGCATCCACACACTATTAATATTGTATGATGAAATCCATGCTTACCATAAAAAAAGTTGCTTTTTCCAGATCCATTTCTTCCCACTGAAAATTAAAACACAGAGTACAACCTCAGGTTGACATAAGTTAACACTGCAATTTACATTAAATTCTGCATATAAATATTCAAGAACAGAACCCAAATATAACACAAAATCTCAGTGGAATGAAGCAAACTTAGCGGGTCGATTGTTTAGTCATTGCCTGAGAACAGAGCAGTCTTTTCCCCTCTCACATTGCAATGACTTACAAACTCCAATACTATTCCACAATTAGAATAATGGTTAAACCAATCCTGTTTATTCACATACTTTTCTTTTAAATACTGATCTACTGGTGGGATAAAAATTCTGGTCCCAGCATAATTTTTTTATATTTAACCAAAAGAAATCACTTGCCTGTATATTCAGATTGACTGTATGAACTTCAGGTAGAGTTCGAACTTCTTAATACTCCACTTACTAATTCAGTAATGTTTTGTTTTAAGAAGACTGGAAGAAGTACTATTTCTATTTTAAAAAATAAAGGTATAAGAATGCTGCACTACACTAACATACAGTAACCTCAGTGTTGATTCTGCAGTTTTTCAGCAAGGTTTAGTGTCTTATCTTTAAGATGAGCATCTACTGTATTAATTTCAGAACGGCTTGCCTTCCAGCAGCAATGCGCATTCCAGGCTTTTAATCTCTTCCTGCCTGCATGCCCTCCAGATTCACCTCATGCCCAAAACTACTTGAGATTCCTAGCAGTTCTTTAAAGAGGCAAAACACAGTGAAGCTGGATTTTTCTTTCCCCCTTTTTACAAGGGAAATGCCTATATAAAGTTTCAGCCGAAGTAACATTACATGACAGGACATGCTATTTAAGTCACATGCATGTTTTTTCCAGCCTCTGGCTACTAAGTTTTTATGTCCAAAATTGACTGTTTTCAGCTGGGTCAGCAATCTTAAAGTTGCTGCATAATCGCTAAATTCAATGCAAATGAAAAGGCAGGACCAAGATTCCATGGGCAAAAATAGGAAGAGGCATGAGAATGCTGGACAACAACATGATGTTAGATTAGGTGTTATTTATGAAACTACACTTTGAAACTTACATTGTACTTTTTGTCAGTCCACATTTCAGAAATTCATTTCTCCAAAGTTGAAAGAAAGAGGATCATCTCTGCAGCAGTGTATAGCAGTGTGTTTACTTATGAAAAATGATCACATTTACACACCACAAAAAAAATCCTATACAAATTCTCTGTTGCTGTTCCTGCAAGGACAGCCTTTAAAGGAGGTCTGGCTGACACAGAGATCTACACCTATGAAGAAGTTTACAGACATCACTCAATTACTGAAGACTTGGTCATACTATTGCCACAGTAAAACTGAATGCTAGCATTACTTTGCTGTAAGCGGAGTATGCCTTGTGACATGTTACAGACAACTGCAAAGAAGTTTCCGAAACAGAAAATATAGCTGTCAAAGGTAGGCAGGATACTAAAAAGGACTCTGACATGAACATCATCTGAAATAACAGTGGAACTCCAGTCAGTGTTAAAAGACAAGTATCAGAACTTACCAATGACATTGTGTTTGGAGCTGAACGGGTCCACAATGGTTTGGTCTCTGTAGCTTCGAAAGCCCTGAATGATAACCTAATGAGAAAAGCAAGTTATTCTGACAAAGTTCTTTCCATTCTTTAGCATTTTTTGAACTATTTTACAGAATATTGATATCAATTACAATATACTCGATTTTCCCCGCCCTTCCTGCACACACTTCAACCTTCCAGCTTAACATCAGCAGCTTACATCATAAAACTTGCCCCTAACCTAAGCATCAGTTTAGGGACAGGTTTTTCTCCCCACATCACAAGAGATGTTGGCACTTTTCTAGGCCAAAGCACAGTGAACAAGAGAATTCTGAGAGTCTTTTTGTAACAAACGACACAAAAATGTGTATTTGCATCAAATAGTACATGTGGGAAGGAAAGCCCCAATATAACAGGCAGTTATCCTAGCAGGGCCAGATTTATATTCAATGATTATAACGCAATCCACATAGAGCATAAGAATTCTATTTGCAAATTCTTCAAGCAGAGCAATTACAGACTGCAAAAACTACACCAGACTTTACCTATTTTACATGTAATACAGTCTTATTTTGTTTTACTGCACAACCTAAAGGAAAAAGTAAAAAATGCATGCTATCTTGGTTCTAGTGAATTCACTTCCTAAGTAGACAAATACAAACCTTCACATTTAACTTCAGAAGCCCCACAGCAAACATTCATCTAAAAGCAGCATGTCAAATTTCAACTATTCAATTTCAGTAGTGATTTGAGATTTGCCAAGCAATATACAAGCTACAGAGCAACAATATTCTTCTAATACGTCAGTTCTGCACAGTGGCGGAATTGATACAACTTCCAGCGCACATATTCCAGCATTAAGCAATCTTTTCCAAACATTAAAGCCGTGCTGAAAGACTACACAGCAGCTTTGCTCTGCTCAGCAAGACAAAGAGACAGCAGCCACCTGAAAAGCTTTGACGTTTTCAGGTCTTTCTGCAAAAACACTTACAAAAGGACTAGAGCTGACATTTAATAGTTATGTCCTTCACCCAGCTCTTCTCCAGCAGAAGCAAGATATTGTCAAAATAATGCCAATGTCTCACCATGGGAATTACTTGTTAGGAAGACAGCAAAACATCTTACATGATATTTCTCAATATTATTACTGCTGAAGTTCAGAATGTGAAATTATTTAGACTTTGGTTTGTTTGTAAGGTCTACAATCCCATCAACATTTTCTGTTTTTCTGAACATGTCAACCCTTTGCTCACATCTTCAAGTATTAAAACAGCCCATGTTCCAGAAGATAAGCGTGATAGTTGGTATCTGAAAAGCACACACAAAACTTCAGCAAAAAGCCCAGAAGTAGTACTGTAAACATTAAAGCAAGCCTTTCTCCCCTGCTACAAAAGTCTACATTAACTGTATACCTGAGCAACTCGAGAAACAATTACCCTCAGAACCACATCCATATTCTGTAATATTCTGGTAGTGCACTACGCAAATGGTGGGGAAAAAATCTTGTCCATAAAACTTACTAGACAGAAGACTGGGAGAAGAAAGTGCCTTGATTAATTCATGTCAAGTTCAGTCTTAAGTCTTTCTCCCACTATGTGACAGCCCATTATCAAGGATTATCACAGAAAACTCTTTTACCACCTGTTTATACTAATGGACTAAAACCATCTCACTAATACTGAATGAAAATGCCATGCCAGATTTCAAATCAAACACTTGAGTTTATAAAACTGAAAGGAAATAAAACTTAAAAGCATTACCTAACTTTTAGTCAGAAATCACAGTCATTCTCTTCCCAGGCACTATATATTCCTTGTCAAATCCTCTTTGCAAAATTATTTCATTACTAGAATCTGAAGCTAAGAACATGTATAGGCAGAAAATTACTAATCCTGGACCATCAAACACCAGATCTAAGTAACAGCAGCTATTTTGGAAAAGGAATAGTCTGACACTTCCTCCAGTACTTTGCATATCTAAACATTTTTTTTCATTTCAACTGTCTGTGCTCCCTCTCCACAGGCAAGATACAGTCCTCATTAAGTGCCTGCACTGTATTCAGATCTAAATTCAAAGAACCTGCATTGGAAGTAATTAAGGATTTCAGAATTTAATGGTCCAAACTACAGAAAGCAAGTTTAAGACAATGTATCAACTGAAGACTACCCAGTCACTATGGTTGTGAACACAGACCCACACCTCCCCTGAAAAAAATCAGCCTATCTCATCTGCCAGATGGAGATTTCACAGTAACAGTAAGCTCTGCTTCAGTATCAATGGCTCTCAAAGGAAAAAACACGAACAGCAAATCTTACTCAGGTCTTGCCACCAACTCTAGGCCACAGCAAATATGTTCATTCATTCTGATATTGAAAAAAAAAAGAAAAATTTTAAAAACCAAAAAATATCTGGCAAACAATGCTGCTTCCCAATTCATCAGATTTCAAGAAAAAATAAAAAAGAAAATAACTGGAAAAAAATGGCCTCTAGCATTTTTACAGTTTACCTATAATATTCTAAAAACCTACAGAATGGAATAATTAATCTACTTTATTCTCAGAAGAACCTGAATGCCTCTACAAAAAGGCAAAACCAAATGATTACTATTTCTTGGCTATTACTATAGTGGGATGAACTTTTACCACCCACATACTCAGGCACCACAAGAACACGATACAGGCAGACTCTGAACACCATTTCCCTCCCTATCCAAGTTTTTCCTAGATGGCTTCTCACTTCATCCATCCCTCATATTCTGAAACATCATAACCTTTTTATTGCTTTGTATAGCCTCAGATTAAGACTTAAAATATTTTTAATTTTCGATCTCCAAGAATGATTTCTGGGGAGTAACAGAATTAGAGATATTGGCGGAACCAAATTCACCCCCATCTGCCTTATTCTTATGTTCACACCTTGTTATGCTCTGTTCTGTAGGTCCTAGAACAGTTCTGGTTACCAACCACCCAAATTTCTGTTTTTACAGATGAAACTCATTTCCCCTGTTCTGACTTAAATTCGACTTCTTGCTGTGATTCTATATTTCTTCACTACTGTTTACTTTAGTGCGATTCAAATCTGGAGAACAAGAATTCTTATTCAAAGACTTAGAAGTAATGTGTGCACCTACAATGACAGTGATCTACTAAAACGCGATCAAAAGGCAACCGAAACACTCCCTAGTGAGCCGAACTGATGAGAACGTGATTTCTACGTAGAACATGCACTTTTAAAGATGATAAAGTATACTTCTTAATAAAGACACGTGTAGGGTGTCAGAAAGCCAGGCAAATTTTGAGCGCAGTGAGAAATGAGAATCCTAGTAGGCTTTGTATTAACACACATAGGCAGTGGTACAAAATCAGCCAGAAAAATTCAACCATACTATGCAGTACAGCTGCAGTTATGTAATACAGAAGTAACATTAATTATCATCTCAATCAAAAAAATTGTTTGGAAAAGGTTCATACAAGACCCTTTTTAACCGAACTAGTTGCAGACTGCTTGCCAAGCACAAAGTTAAAGGTGAAATGGTCCGTGCCCGGGGGCCTAAGGCATCACCCCAATACAGACAGTAACTGCTGTTTCTCCCGGGGAAAGAAGCAGACAGAACCAGTTTGAATTGAAACCCCAAATACAGCCATATTTCTCCACTAAAACCACACGCAGGTTTATTTTAAAAAAGAAAAAAAAAGTAAAAAGAGAACCCACAACTTTAACAGCTGAAAGATGCCGTCTGACAGCTGAGAAAAGCCTTTTGTTTCTGTACGAGACCCTCGGCCTCGGCTCGGCCGCCCCTGGACGGCCGGGACACCGGGGCTGCCCCGTCGGAAGGGACCCCGCAGAGCCCGCCAAGTCCCGGGCCCAAGAGGGCCTCTCCCCACCGCCACTCCACACCTGCAATGAATGAAACCAGCCGCGGGAACAGTGTGAGGAAAGGCACCCGCCAGCCTGCACGGCGGGCCAGCTCCGCGGCTGGGCCGGGGCCGCTTCCCCTCAGCAAGGGCCGCGGTCTCATCCCCGGGACAGCGGCGAACCAAGGAAAGGCCTTTGGTCTCGCCACCAGCCAGCGGGCCGAGACCTGACTCTGCTGCTTGTCCAGAGGTTGCCGATCCCCGCGGCGCCGGGGCGGAGCGCAGCGGGCCGGCCCAGGCCGCACCGCACACGGCGGGCGGCTCAGACCCCGCCGACCTACCTGCTTGATGTACATGTCTGCGGAGGACGGGGGCGGCGCCCGCAGCGGTGCCTCCTGCCGTCGCTCAGCCCGCCCTCACCGTCTTTGCCCGGCACGAGTGCTCGGCGTGACCCCGGGTCTCCGCCGCCTCCCGCCCCTTCAGCCCCTCCAGGCTCCTCAGCACAGCGCCCCGCTCACCCCTCACGCAAACAAAATGGCGGCGGAGACTCCCCCGTCCCGGCCCGGCGCGAACCATTCAGCACCAGTTGGAGGGAGAGATGCGGAGCAGAGAATGCGTCCCCGCTCCACCAGAGAGGGAACGCCGCAAGGGACAGTAGAGAATCCCATTTTTTTCAGCTTCTGAAGTGCTCATGGGCCCATTTGAAGGTGCCCTGAAGAGGAGAAGGCGGGAGAACGCGCCTGCCCTCCCCGCAAGGATCCCCCCAGAGACTTGGGAAAAGTGGTTACTCCCTCTGGGAGGCGGGTTGGGCGCCAAAGGCAAGTGTGAGGGGAGCGGGGAGAGTGGCGGCGCGGGGGGCGGGTGGGGAAAGCACAGAATACAGCCCCGTGTCCTCTCCCGAGGTGGAGGGAAGGTACAGGTGCTCGCCCGGAAATGTAAAACAGAACTTTGATCTTAAATCTTCTTTTATTCGAGCACCTGAAAATAGAAAATCGATTAAAAAAAAAGAGTTGGCAGTATTAGGGCCCTTGGCTGGGCCGCAGTGTGTCCCCTTGCCTTTATGTGCCTCCTTGCCCAGCCATCCCACCAGGGCTGGGAGATGTGGATTTTGGTCCCTTGTCAATTTTTAGCTTATTTATGTCCATTTTTTGCCCTTTGTTCCCACAATGCCGACTCCAGCCCCTCCAGCCGGGCAACACGAAGCGGTGTTGGACGGGGCCGTGCCGCCTCCCGCTGCGAGGGGCCCGGGCGGCCTGGGCGGCCTCGGTGCCTCTGAGGGCCGAGTTCTGAGCGCCAAGCTCTGCGTCTGCCCCAAAAAGCCTGGGCGAAGCCAACTGCGTGCCCAGAGCGAGCTGAGTAACAGGAATGGTGCAAAATATCCTCAGGAAAACAGAAAGATTAGCTGGAGTCTGTACCCACTCCTTTATCTCCCAGGGAGCCGCTATTCGTCTCCCCAAAGGAGCTGTCAAACACACAAAATAAGCAAAATGAAGGAAGAGAAACATTAATTTTCTTCTATTCTCTTTCAGTTACAGTAATTTCAGGTGTTATTGTGAAAACAGCAAAGGCGCAACATCTCAGAGAAAACACAGTTTTCAATTTGACAGTCCTTCAATAATGCAGCTGTAGCCAACACTTCTATACATGTGATAGAACTCCCGTACCTATCGTCTTAACACAAATAAAAATTAAATTTGAACAGAACAGTCTAGTTCCTACCTCTCCTGGAATAATAAGTGGACGAATTAATTTCCTTGCTTAATGGGAAAATGTCGAAGTTCCAACCGTTCTTAACTGCCATGTAATGAAATGGTATTACTGAGCGCCCATCAGGAGGCTTTGTAACAGATTTCACCTGCACCATTTAAGAAATGGGTCGTTGTTTCTTCAGAAAACACAGCACTTAAAAAACTAAAGCATTTAATGATTGTTCCACAAACAATTTCAGGATGAAAATTTCCTGCCTGACTGCTGTGCATTTATTTTTAAATAGCTCAGTTCAATAGCATTCGGGAGAAAAAAAATATTTACTCCATTTGCATTTTCAAAATCCCTTTCATTTTAGTATTTTGGGGAACTTAAAATCCTTAAATGAGTCTCACAACATCTTTCTGGGGTTGGTTTGTGTAATGGAATTTACTCCTCACTTTTTCTGGTGCAAAGTGAATTACAGATGCCAGTACTTTGGATGCCAGCTGCCTGGCCCATCTGAGGGGACCCACTGGCAGGGAGGAGAAGAGAGTTAAGAAGGGGAAGTTGAATTCCTTGCTTTTCTCACAGTACACTTAACCGATCCTATACCTGGTTAAAAGAATTATTTACATCTATTTTTGTATTAATATTGGTGTGTAAATAAGTTGCACAGATTTAAAAATTCTAGATAAACTTGTAATTTTCAAAATCAGCTCGTTAAGCACTCAGGCGAGAGCAAACAGCAATATGTTTTTATGCATTTGAGATGCCACGGGCATGGCACAGCAGGCAGTGCCATCTGACCTCTGCTGAAACCTGTCAGCAAAGGTTTTGTTGCAACAAGCAGCTGGGATATCTCCTCACTAACAGCCTTCTCCTCCTGCTAAAGGCCAAGGGTAGAAGGACCACCCTCAGCTACTCATCTCTGTTTCTCAGGGCAGTAATAGGCATAGGAACGTTTTTAAATTGACAGGTTTTAAAGTTCATTCCTCTTTGTCTTCTGCTTTTAGAGGTATAGGATGCCTTGAGTCATGTTTTTGAGCTTTCCTTTGTAATTGAGAAACTTATTTTCACTTAATCATAGACTTCCAGAGCATGGATTTAATCTTCCACCCCTAAAGAGAGAGTTCAGAGGCACCAGGGTGGCCGTCTGCTGAAGAATATGTTGCCTTTTCTGTTGGCTGCTGCACAGACATTACTGTGCCTGGAGGCACCGAGTCCTCCTGAAAACCCCGGCTCAAGTTAAAGCTCTAAAATCCAAGATCCCACAACCTGCTGGTCCACACCTGGTGCCCCAGATATCTTGCTGTTACTGAGAAGTACCAAGAAGTACCCTCTGTATTATGAACAGGCACAAATAAAGACCTGAGATCTTTTTCTTCCCTAGGTGTTCATTCCCTCTTGAAGACTTTGGATATAGAGCATACTCTTGCAGTTTGGAGATGACTTATGTGTGTGTACAGATGTGCACAGACACTGAGTTATAGTTACTCATAGGAATAAAATAATATCTCACTGATACTTCATCAACAAACTTTCCCTCCAGCGTGGTGTGCTTGCAAAAATAGCAACTGCATTCATTGAGTGGCAAACAATTGTCTAGTTCAAAGGATGTTTCAAATACAGGCCCCTGCATACAGGTTTTGTCACATAGCTTTTAGAGATTTGTATTTGAGGGAGCACGGGTGTGGGGTAGCTATTATATTTTTTTGTTATTCTTTTGGTTTTGTAGTCCATGCTGAAAATATGCACCCAACCCCAGGGCGATGCATGTCATCTTTATTCTGTCAAGCTGCCACGTCTGTAGGACTGCAGGAAGCTGGCAGCAAGTAAAACAGCTCACTTTATTCAAAACCTGGAAACATATAATCAGTGCTTGCTGTGCATGGAGTTCACCTCGCTTCAGTAGGTGCTGCGGAGCTTTATTCTAAGTCTCTGTTTTATAAGCAGCGTTTTTCTATAAATACGCTAGAATGAAACATTAGCATTAGAAAGGACAAAGTGGGAACATTGCTTTAATTCATCTAGGCTTCTTTGGCATAAAAATACATTGGGCATTTCTTTCATGAAGCTTAACAGGAACATATAGATGGGATTTGAAGTCTATTTTTTTTCTTCTCAAATAGTAAAATTTATCTTAGAAAAAACTTTTAAAATGTGTTATGGGGAAAAAGGCTGTTAAAGGCTATTATTAACCTCTTCTATTACCACTTTCAATTGTGAACCAACATGTGTATAGGCTGCTTTCATTCACGAATGGCTGCAATCACTGAGGTATTTACTGCCATTTTTAAATGACTGGAGAAATCAGCAGGCTCATCACAACATCAGTCATTTGTGCTTCAGCGCTTAAAGTCGGTAGCAAGTGGCAGGGGAGGCAGAGCACTGGGGGGACACTTCACCTTCATGTTGGTGTCACAGCAAAATCCCAGGAGCAAACTGGGGACCAGGGTTCTAGTTAAACACTTTGGTTAGACCTTGCAGAAACTGGTCTTTAGTGGCACTCTGAACACACGGCCAGATATTCTGATTTCAGCTTGCAAAATAAACAGGGTGAGAAAGTGTCTTGCGCAAGGTCAAGGAGGGTAATGGTGGGACAGCCAGGAACACCTCTCCTCCTGAACTGCCCAGGTCAAGTACAGATCCTGAGGCAGCAAGGCCATAGTGCGTCTTTCTCTCGCCTTTGAATATAGTGGATATTCTAGCAGGTGAAATGAGAGAAACCAGCCCCTTCTTCACAGGCCTGGGCATACACTTCAGTCTCAGTGTGCTTAGCCTGCCAGGCTTTCGAGGAACAAGGAGGACTTATTCTGAAAAACATTCAAGTCAGCCACACAGAGGTTTCCTTTCCAAGAAAAGTTTCCTGGTCTTTATGATCCTCTGAATGTGTAAAGGTAAATAATGATTGTTGACTGTTAAGTATTCATCCATAAACCCATTCATCCAATACCATTTTAAGAGAGCTAACATACTTGTCAAGAAGAGAGCGGTTGGGTAAAGCAATGGCATAAAATGGACAATAGAAAAACATCCTTTTTAAAAAAGGTGGATTTTATTATGAATGAATCTGCTGCAGGTTTTGGAGGGAAAGCAGTTATTCTGCCTATCATCTTTCAGCTGAGCCTCTCTATGAATAAAATGTGGTTGTGGTTGAATTAATTTCACTTGGTTCACCAATTTTATAACGCAAGCCATCACACACACGACATGAATTTATGCACCCGGGTGCCACAGTGGGGCTGTGCCAGGAGCTCTGCTGTGGGGCAAGAGGGGCAGCATCCCACCGAAGGGTGCTAACCATCTATGTTTTTCTTTGCTCTGATGCAACAAAGAGCTTTGTTGCATTTGGCAATTTTGTAAAATAAACTATTGCTCTGGGGTTTTTTTTCCTCTTTTTTTAGCTCTCAGACAGAGGAAGAGCCCTGCAGCGGGCTGTTTATGGGGTCAGCTGTGCTGGAGGACACCCCCAGATCTGTTTTTGGGTGGGCCAGGTTTGAAGGAGAAGCAAATCAGGGACCCTGGACCCCGCAGAGCCAGTGCACCCGGTGGCTGCGCCAGTGGGCTGCCCCATGCCCCAGTGCACCCTCTGGCTTTGGTGGGGGCTGCCCCAGAGCCGGGCTGGATTGGCACCAGCTCGCCTGCATCAGGCCAGGTGGGTGGCTGCTTTTGGGGGCTGCATCCCATTCCAGGGGGGGTGGAAGCACCTGCCACTCAAAGCCCTGGGAGGACAGGATCAACCGGTTGTCATAAAAATAAATCGTAAGTGAGGGTGACCTCTGGAGAGCTTCCTAATGCAAGCTCCGGGTGAAAAATCTCCAGCTCAGGCGGCAGCGCGAGCCTGGGAGATCAGGAGGTGAATTAAAACCAGTTGATTTTACTTCCAAAGAATCTTTTCATGTTCAAGAGAGCAGTAAATGCAATCTTGGCAGTAAGAGAGCCACTCAGACATAAATATATACATCCCATCTGCCGGACTGGCTGCTCAATCCAAAGCTGCATCCGCAGAAAAACTGATTATTTGCTGTTGTGAAAGAGTGGGTGAGGGACCGAGGGGAAGCGGCAGTGCCTGCCCAGGCCCCAGAGGTGTTGCTGGTTGGATGATATCATTGACCAAATGGATATTTTGCAACCAGTTCCCAGCAGTGCCAGGACACAGGCTAACCGAGAGCCACAGAGACTCCCTGGGGGGATTGGTGGGTGGATACAGAGAAGTGGCCAAACGCCTGCGCTGGGCACACGTGGTGAGCCAGGCTGCGGGGCCAGGGGCAGAAAGAGCCCGCCTGGGTCTGAGACCCATGCCACCTCATTTTGGGGCAGCTTTTTCAGTCTTTGTGGCCAATACAAACAAAATCATGTTGACAAAGATGCCAGACTAGACATCTGATTTGCACAGAGCATCCTGAAATACTGAAAAATCCCTTTCCTCCTGCCTCTGCTGCTCATTAGCACCTGGAAGGAGACAGCTGCAGTAAATTTGTAATTAGATTAGAACAAAAATAATTATTTTGGCTGACCACATCCATCCAACCAAGTAATACGCATCCAAACTGATGAATCACATCAGAATCACATTGCCTGGATTTTACTCTCTCTTTGAGCCATCCGTCTGCAGCCTCCGGACCCACAAGCAAATGTGATTTTTCTAACCCTGGCACCAACACCAGCCCCAGGAAAAGGCAGACTCCTTTCCACGGGGCATTTTCACACTGAGGCAGGTGAGCTGCTGGCCTTATGGCATCTGACCGGCTTTCACAAGCTGCAGCAACTTCACCTGACACCGGGTGGCCTCCTCTAAGTGTGAAATTTCCTCCTGTCCTTTGAAGATCAAACGAAAGCAAAGATAACTTCCAGCTTTATCATGGTAACTAAGACCACTACCCCAGAGATTATCTCCGACCTCCCTCCCGCTCAGTTTTAATGCTCAGCATCATTTCTCAGGCTGTTCCCAGGCTGAGCCCAGGGGCAGCAGGACATCCTTCTCCTATCACACCCAGCCTGGCAGACTTCAGCGCCGCAGCTTTTCACAGTTTGGTCCAGATAACAGGCATATTTTTTTTATCTTTTCCAGCCCTCCAAGGAAGTGTCTTGCTGTTTATTCTATCTAATCTCCCCTTGCCCTGGCCTGCTGTGCCCACTGTGTCCCCTGGTGTCCTCAGCTCCCTCCTGATAGGGGGGGCTGGAAGGGAAGGAAATAGAAAGACAAACCGAGAAACCGAGATGGGAACACTGCCTGAAGCCTCTTGGCAGCCTCCCCTGCTGTCTGCAGACATCCTCCACTTGTCCTCATGACCTTTCCCCAGGATCCCACAAGCCCAAGCACCAAGCAGGGCAGTAGCTGGTTATGCAGAACCCTTCTCCTTCCCCCATCCTCCCCACGCACACGGCTGAGGCATATCCCTGTCAGATGTCACATTCAGGTCCAGAAAAGCTCCTCGCAGCTGCGTTTGGTAATTAGAACTGCCAGGAGCCACTTTAGCACTTAGTAGCATGGGGAACAACATACCCTCCCCTTCTCCCTTCTTCCCGCTGGTGGCTCCTGATCAATCCTCTCGAGCGTATCCGCCTGCGTATGTCATGCTGGCTGCCAGAAAACCAGCTGCTCTTCACAGCTGGATTTAGTAAACTGAACCATATCAATGCTTTAGTTCTCGGTAGCACACGGTTTTCTTGCCACCCACCCAGGGCTCCCACCGCCTGCTTCCTGGCAGAGTGGCTGGTCCAGTGCACCGTGGTTGTCTGAAATGCTGTCTGACTGGTTTTGTTTTTATAACTAAGTAAAACATTATAGGCTTGGGGGAGGAAAAAAAAAAAACAAACACCAAAAATAAACCACAACCCCCCCCCCACCCCCCAAAAAAAACCCCACCAAAACCAAACAAATACCTAAAAACTCTGTTGTAATAGGGAACATATGGCCTTACAAGCACAGTACAATAAAAGCATCATGGTAATGAGATTTTGTGCTTAGGATAGCCTTTGTCCATGGGTCTGATTTGCATTGCAAACATATGAAAAAAGCCCTTCTCAGAATGAGATCAATGTCATTATCCCTGATGCAAGGCAGGATGCAAAGACATGTAGATAAGCCTGCGAGAAACATTTGGAGAGAAATTCAGGTCCACTCTAGCAGCAAAGTGGTTCTTGCGTGAGCAAAGCCACATCAGCAAAGCTTTGCTTTGTACCAACAGAGCAGAAACATCCTCTGTGGGAGAAATGATCTGTGCTGCGGAAAACAGTTTTGCTGCTACAGTTCTTTTCTCTATACTCAGGGGGTCCCTCTGGTCAGCTTGGCCAGTCCAGCTCTCACTCACTTCCTTTATGCTTTTGACAAATGTGACTGTGCCAGCAGGAGTGCAGCCGCATCACTTGCCCTGAAAGCCGAGGGCAGAGCCCACAATCGATCCCAGGCTGCCTGACCCCCTGGTCCCTCCATTAGCCACAGTAATTACCTCAGGCAACACAGACATTGCTAGGGAGGCCGCGGGTTGAAGGCATCTCTAGGAGATGAACACGCACAGTTCTTCTCCGTTCCTGTTAGAAATCTGCCTAACCTTGGCCAGCGTCTCAGGGCCCAGCCGGATGGCAGTTAATGGTCATGCTGGAATTCGTGTCAGTTGATTTTCCAGTTAACTTGACTTAACATGATTGGAGGCATTGGAGCAGAGAGGACATAACAGTTGTTCCAGTTTGAGTCCTGCAGACCTTGTATTCCATCAATTCAGCATCAAGTCTAGTTCCAATTAGAAGAAATGATTCCTTAAAAGATTTTATGCAAAGAAGCTGTCCTCCCCACTGAAGGCAATAGGCTTCGGATCAGGGCCTGGAGGCAGTTTGCAATGTATGGGCAATTTAATAACCAGAGATGACTCACTATCAAACTCCATCTACTTTACAAAGGAGTCTCAGAAATTGAGTATCTGTGCGGCAGAAATAAACCACTATTCAGACACACACACACACACAAGAGAGCCCATGAAAAAAATCATTATCGCTTCACTTGGGAGACTTAAGCCTTGTCTGATGAATGCTTACTCATGTGAGTAACTTTACTAACATGAGTAGCTCAGTAAAACCAAGTCCGGAAAAATGGTTATGCTGAAGGGGTTTGAGGTTTTTATCAGTCTGCCTGTCATTTTTGAGCATCTAACAGACCCAGCAGATCAGACATCTTCATGTGCTGCCTGTCCTGAAATCCTGCGACCGCAGTGAGCCTGGTCCTGGGTGGGGACCTGTGTGTCATGTAGCTGTAGGATTTACACTGCGAGTGCTTCCCACTTATGCTCACATACAGCACGTCCAATGGGTCCCATGGATCCCATGCAAGCTTGTCTCCTAGAGGTGCTTTCCACGGGTGGTCTCCCTAGCATGGGTCCTATTCTGATGTGCCAAGAGAAATCCCTGACAGAAACATGAGAGCCCCGTGGCAATGCTGTCCCTTTGGGGCTTTGTGCTTATTCCTCCCTTTCTATCTACCACAGTCATTCCTGGTCCTGAATTACTGGCTTTCTGTGTTGGTTTGGTGTTCGTACAGCTCTCAGCACAACAGGTCCTGCTAGGGTTCCCAGGAGCTACAAATAACTTCCATGGGGTAGGCTAGTACTTGAAAGGGATATTTAGGGGCCATAAATCCTCTTAAATAACTAGACAGTGCTGGAAGAAGTGCTGAGCATTTCAGCTATAACCACAGAAGCCATTTCTCTTGATAATCTTTACATTCCCTGCAAGTGTCCATAGGCAGGACACATAGGGTTGCAGCGCTGTTGCTAACAGAAAAATGAACCCGTTTGGTAAGCCTTACTTAGATGTCAGAGTACTTTGAATTTTGAAGCTGAAATAAACAGATTGAAATGACCTCAGAGTTTATAATGCAACAGTAAAGCGACAGTAAAACACAGCTGAGGCCCCAGTGTCAGAAATTCATTTGATTTTCTCTGATGACTCAACCTATTTCACAAGCTATTTTCATATTCCTTATTTAGAGAAGTTACTCACGTCTCGGTAAAAGCCTACGATGTGATAAAGCCACGGAACCGTAATGTGTGGCACTGGTAACACCTCCCACGCCGAAAAAAATCCTACTTCCACATTTATGTGGCTCTGCAAATTGATTCCTGCCTTTGTCTCCCCAGAGAGTGAGCTGGCAGCGTGTCTCCTCTCCAATTAGCATGAAGCCGTGAAAAATGGAGATGTAGGGTCAAATTCACCACACCTGGAGCCTCACTTACTTTTGCCATGTTACAGGCACAGTTGGACCTTTGACTTCCTGGTAAGGCAAGTGTTGGTTTTAGCATGCAAATAATAACGCCTGCAGAATATCTTCTTTGTTCAGGCTTTGTCTTCTGAAAACAAAAAACTCACTACCAGAAGGTAAGAAGCTAAGAACAACTACCTACCTAGTGTTGCTCAGGGACCAGGGATGGGCACCTTAGCATAAACTCCCCATGAAGCAGGTGGATTTTACCTGGGTTTTACTGGTCAGGATGTAATTTCTACCATTTGGAAAGTCCTTTAATCAGAGAAGCAGGAGAAGACATTGTAACCAGCATAGGCTGCAGATCACACTAGCAAATGTATGGACTAAAAGAACAGAAAGGGACACTTAAGGACAACACCCACCCATCCACCCCCAACCCAGATCTCTTCACAATCTGATTTGCAATCATGTAAAGACATGTATTTCTTGTGGCAGGTGTTTTTTGAGGAATTTGTTTGTCTTGGAGGCAGAAAGGAAAGGCAGCCCGAGCAAAGCAGAGACCAACGGAGCAGCAGTGCTCACTCTTGCAACACGACCATGCTCTTCGTAAGCCTAAAAGCATGGAACCAAAAGCTTATGTGGCACAAGCCCTCTTCAGTCCCACACCAAGATCTGAAGCAGCTTCGGACTGACACTGAAGAGTTCAGAACATAAGGGTGTCAATGGAGAGAGATGCTTGTGTTCCAGCACGGCCCTGAACGAGCACTTCCAAGGGCAGCAGAACCTGCAAAATCCTCTTTTCTGTGACATTTCCTCTCCTCTTATTTGGACTCAGGTATCATAAAGGATAAGCTCTAATCAAATCTTTGCCTAAGGGTACAACATTCCTGGCATCTTTCCCTCACTTGCCTTTTCTGATGTCTGAAAGCATCGTGCTATAGCTTTCCCCTTGCAGTTACAGCTAGGTGTGTCTCTGTTTTCCATCACAACTTCGGTTTTGACATCCCTGTTCCTCTGCCAGGCACATTGGACCAGCCAGTTCAGCTCCCATCAATGTCAGCACCTGTCCTTCAGCACTGACATACCCAATGCACCTGCATCATCTGAACTTCCATTGCTAGGACTGACCTACCCAGAACCAGGACCATCAGGTCTAAGTCTTCCAACCTGTCCAATCTCATGAATTTGCTTGGCACACAAGCCACAAAACACTGTTGGAGCTGTTTCTTTCCCTAAGGATGGAGGCAGCTGCTTTCTGCTGGTGTCTGGAAGCAGAGAACCAGGGTTCCTACCCTGTCCATGTGGGTTCATAATCACACATCCCGTCCCCCAGTTAGGTGCCATCCTGATTTGTCACACTCACCTTCACACATTGGTGCTTGGGTCCTCAGTTCCACTCTGCCCGTGGGAGCAGCGTGGGCAGAGAGGGGAACAAGAGCACGTACTCTCACCCCAGAGCCCTGCAGTCAAATGGCTGTGATGTCCTCTCAGAGAGGTGAGATTTGCCAAACTGGCCAAGGGAAGAGCTGAGCAGGAGTCAGAGATCTTACATTAGCACTGGAACAGCAAAGCAGGCACAAGCACGAGCACAGGAGCATGTCCCTCTGGGAGGCAGCATTTACATCCCAGTGTCCTGGATGCTGGGGTGTCCTCCTGCAGGGAGGAGACATGGGTTGGGACCAGCCAAGCAAAGGAAACCATGCCCTGGGCAGGAGAACAAGCCTCAGGCTCCTGTGCCCAGGCATGAATTACAACAACCCCCCTTCAGGCTCCCACAGGGCTCTGATCCTCCATCCCTGCTGCATCCCAGCCTGGCAACTCCCTCTGCCAACACTATCCACCAACACACTGTGCTAAAGGCCAGGATCAGAGCCCCTCTCCAAAACCAGAGCAGCTGCCTTCCCTCCCTGCTAAATACCTGGTCCTCTGCCTGGCCTGTGATCCTTTCCAGCTGCTGTGGTCAAACCTGCCAAGGCCAGCAGTCCCTCTGTTAACCCCTTCAGCACCCTGCCTCGTGCTCTGCAGGTTCCCATGGCAAACATCAGCTCTGCAGGGGGTTTCAGCTTCCTCATCCTTGAGAAACAAAGCTGATCATTCCCCCAGAAGATGTTTTATGCTGTTTCATGAGAGCTGTTGGCTGCTCTTTTTCTGTCAAGGTTGTAGGTCTCCGTGGTCAGTACGCAGCCACTCTTGCTAAGCCTAGCAGCCTTTCCGCTGTGAGAGCTAAGAAACAGAGAGCACTTTCCAGGATTCCCCAAGGGAAGCAATCAGATCTTTCAGAAAATTAATTGATCCACTCTTACTGGATCACCTGCCTCACCTCCCCAGCTGCTGGCTCCTGTGTTCAGGTTTCCCAGAGCCCAGGCAGGGCTGCTGCCATGACCCCTGATGCAGGGAGAAAATTCAAAGCTCATCTCCAATGACGGCTTCTGGCTTCTCACATGTGAGATTTACTTCCCACAGGGAGGATGTTACAACTGGATGAACCCCAGAGGGCAGAAATGCTTTGTAACTCACCCAGACATCTACCATAAGTTTTTTGACTTGATAACTTGGAAATGCAAATTAAAATGTATTGCAGTGATGAGCCAGTAAGAGCTTAAAAAAATCCCAGCTGAAAAGGAGTATGAAATGGCTCAGAGATGCTGCCACTTCAAATTAATTTTTTTTCATTTAAAAAAAAAAAGAAAAAAAAAGGGAAAAGACGAGCATTACCCACATGCCCTGGTCCCTGGCATGATGCTTGTGGGTGGCCCATGGCACAGGCCATCCACGAGTGTCACACCAGGGACCAGGGCATGCAACATCCCATGGTATGTGTTTGGGAAGGAAGTGGGGGCTGTGTCTACTTCAGATTTTCATCTTCAGCAAGATGGTAAATCTTATATAAAACATGCATGAATCAAAACAGAAGTGCCTGCCTGACTGCTGGGAAGTGACGCCACCGTGACTCATGTTGTGCTGTTTAAAACAATCCTCCCCCTCACCTTCTCCCCTCCGTAGAGATGCACCTTGGAAGCTTTGAGCACAGCACCCAGGGGTGCTTACCCTCCTCTCTCCATACATCATTTTTGGGCCACAGGATTTTTCTCAGGTGACCTCTCCTGCCACCAAGCTCTGCCAAAGCACTTCTGCAGCTCACTCCAAGTACAAAGAGCTTTTGTTTCCTGGCCTTTTTTTTTTCTTTATTATTTTTTACACTCCATAAAAACCAATCACAGGTTTTCTTTCACATTCACAAAATCTTCTGGAAATTATTGCCATTTCCCATACATATTACATATTAAAAAAAAATAAAGAGGTCAACAAGACAATGTGAACTGCTTGTTCTGAACTCCCTGCAAACACAGAAACCAATGTGAGCAGTTTTCACAGAGGAAGGCTGGCTGGAAGGTGACCACACACATTAAGCAAGTCACATAACACTGAACAAGACCACTTGACCACAAACGATACAGATCACAGATCGGGAACACTTGGGAAGGGATGGAGGAAAAGGTGACTTGCAGCTGAGCTTGTCAGGGGGTTTTTTTTTTGGTGTAAAATCCAGCAGTTACAGTATCATCTGATGGAAAGTAACTGGTATGAGGACATTCAAGTATTCTAGGGCTGTTCTTAAATAACAGATGGGAGGATAATAGATCAGCAGGGTAGCCTGATAGCTTCAGTTAAGTTCCCTGCTTTAGTTAAAAGCACATCCAGTACAAAGGCAAATGCAGAAGTACAGGAAATGCCACACCTGAATGGATCCATGGCTGGTTTAGTATCCAGTTACGCTGTGGTCAATACCTGACACTTCAGAGGCTGGAGCAGGGGAGGGGATTTTCACCTGGTTGTGCAATGGTGTCCTGGGAAAGGAGCTCCCTCCCACCACCCCAGCCCTTCGCTCCCTGAAAGTGTGACACAGGAGAGGGGAGGAGGAAAGCCAGAGAAAAAGCAGAATGAATATTCACTCCTACCACCTCTGCAGTTGCAAAGGTGGTGCTTTTCCTTTTGCTTTCTTCCCCACTGCTGCTGTTTATTGCTTGAAACTTTAAATTAGGGTCTTTTAAAAAATAAGAAGGGAAGCAGATGGGAACTGAGAACATACTAAATGGATTTCTCATTGTTCCCCAAGAATCTGGAAATACAGTAGTGGGTACACACTCTGTGGATAAAAACCTAAAAAAGCACTTTTTTAAAAAAAAAAAAGAGACACTAAAATTCAGAAAACCTGCCACACTTAGAGCACTTGCATCTTACAGTCACAGCATATGGGAAGTATGACCCACGACAACCACTCCACCTCAGAGTAAGTTGATGAGGTTTCTCTATTGCACGTTCATGAAATGTTCTTGTTGGGGTAAGAGTTCGGATCAGAGGACCTCACCAGCTCTGGCCTCCCTGGGATGTTCAGCAGGACGAAGATGCTGTCATTGGGCTGAGTTTCAGCTGGTGGACAGGAGAGTGGATGGGCACAGAACTCAACACTGAGGTAGGAAAGGCAAAACACGAGCCTTCAAAGTTTTTGCCTAATGTCAGTTCTTCTGCAAAAAAAGATGCAGCTTCTCTTTTGCACGAGGTGACAGCAGGGCTGGGAGTGGAAGACAAGATCTCCGACTCGTACTGTAGCAACTGGCCCATGAAACCAAAGTTTGGTGAGATCAGGCTCCGGCGCTGCTTGATATAATCGAAGGCTTCCTCCAAGCAGAGCTTCTTTGTCTTCATGAGATACGCCATGCAGATGGTGGGAGAGCGTGAAATCCCTGCTTCACAGTGCACCAGGATTTTGCCCCCAGTTCGTCTGACATAATCTATGGGAAAAAAGTAATTCCAGACATCAGTTGTTGTTGGGAATGGAGAAGACACTGTGACACACGCCCAGTTCTGGAGGTGGAATATGGCATACAGCCAGTCCACCAACAAGGAGAGGCTTGCTCTTCTGTTGGGTACTAAGAGTAACATGGAGATTAAAAAGAAAAGGGGGACAAAACCCAGTCTGAGGTGGAGCTGATCTGCAGATAACATGTGGTTGCAGGATCTGTGGATCCTGATTTGGTTCTTTCTGCATTTTTTAGGAAAGTCCTTCCCCTGTCTCCTTTTTTAGAAGAGCTCGCTTTGCAGAGCATTGCAAGACAGAGATCAGGTATCTGGGCAATGCTCGGGTTTGCTGTACCTACATTTCTCTGCCTATGGCTCAAAGAACTGACCCAAGCCCAGCCTGGCCAGCCCTTTCAAAGGTGAGAGCAGCTGGGCTGCCTTCCTCTCACCAGCTTTGTTAGGAAAACAGGACTTTTCATTAAAGTCCAAACCCAACTCCCTGCTCGGCTGGCTCCCAGCAAGTGGTGGTGCCAGGAGCTGAGCCCTTGGTGGGTACCCTTGGGTGGAGAGGCTGAGCTCACTCCCTGGGGCTCACCACAAAGCGCACGAGGGCTGGTAGGCAGTTGCTAATTACAGCCTGGTTAAAGGATGTTTGGACTTAAGTCAGGATATAAAAGGCTTATGCAAAGCACCCATTTTACACAACAGGAGCCGCTGTGGTTACTCACACAACACAATGATTGTTATTAGATTAAAGAGAATGTGCTTAAAATAAGCCCTTTCCACACAAAAATACAGTTCAAAAATAGATGTTCTCTGCTCTATTGCCTTGAGCAATATGTTCAAGTTCCAATTTATGGAGAACTGTGCTGAATGTAGTGCTCAGTGCATGGCACTGAAACAACACAGAGCTGAGCAAGTTATCATTTGCCTGTCTTCGATTGTCTGCCAGGGGACTGGTGCCACCATGACCAGTTATATTTAACTGCTGCACAAAATAAGGAAGACATGGATTTGAGTCATACACAGCATCTACACCACGTGCCCAGTTTTAAAAGAAAGTGAAAACTAAAGTCATCCTCAAAATCTGGGAAATTTCCAAGTGACTCAACTATCAGAAGGGGCTGGGGATGGGACAGAAGAGTGTTGTGAATTAGCATTTCCCTGAAAGGTGTGAGAGGTCCCTTACTAGGAAGGCGAAGGGCTCGGAGGGCACCCTCAGATCAGGTGTTTGTAATTCTGCCTGCACTGTCAAAGGACTCAAACTCAGCCAAGCAATGAGTCCAGCAAGTCTGTAACCGGGGTTTTATTCTGTTTCTCTCTCAAGTGTTCCTGGAGAGCAACAGCACCGATTTCAACACCATCTCCACCCAGGCTCAGGCTGTTCCACCCCACTAAACCACCCTGAGCCTCTTCCTTGTGCTACCTGCCACAGCCAGTGTGCTGCTCACTGACCCAGCCTGGCGTGGGAAGATTTGGGAGGGGATGGCTCAAAGTTTTCTAACAGCCTCCTCATTTTTTTTTTTTGCATTGGGGTGTTTAATTAAAGGGTGAGATACCAACATGATCAAAAGCAGAAACAGAAAGAGCTCTGTGAGAAGGGGAGACACTGGATTTCTAAGACCCAGGCTCTGGAATACCTCAGCACAACAAAGCAACAAGCTGACTCTGCTTCATCTGGCTTTTACAGGGTCTGGCCTGCAAGTGCAAGGAACCAATATATTTTTTTCCTTTACAAAAATCAATAGACTTTGGTGTTACTCAACTATACTACTTTGCTCCCTGTCATGCTGAAGTAAAGCTTATGCTTGCTTTGGAAAGAAAATAAAGCTAACCAGCTCACTTGCCTCATCTGCCTAACAGCAGTCAAGAGGAGGCATTTTTCTTCCTCACCCTCCCAGCATCGAGAGAAGGACAGAGACCTTGCTCTGAATTTCTCTCTTCCTTCCTTCCTTGCAGAAATCCCTCTACCAGGAGAGATGCTGGGGAAGGGAAGGAGCTTAAACTTTTGCTATGACATCTGGGAACATACAGAAAATAATGTGTCCTTCCCACCAATATGAATTTTATATTAAATCAATTTAACAATTAGCCAATTTCCAGATCTTCATGTATTTTAAATTAAATCAATTTAAAATACATGAAGATCTGGAAATTTGTTAATTTGGACCTACCAATGAAGTCAATGGCTTCCTGGAAGTGTGAGCTGATGTCTGCCGTGTGACTGTCCTCCACCGGGATCCACTTGTAGCAATACTGGTCTTTGAAGGACTCTGAGCTTTTCCTGGAGACATTCAGCAGGGCCGTGATGTGCAGGTTTGCGAGAAACTCACACTTGGAAGCGTGATAGGCACTACCAAGGTAGAGAAAAGGCAGGATTTCAACTGGACCACCCTGGAAGAGAAGGAGCAGAAGCATGTAATTCCTTTTCAAGGGTATTTGATTCCTGATACCCGAGAGAGCAGCAAGGGAGCCTGTGTGGGTGCCCTCTCCCTCCCTCGCTGGCATTTTTGGACCCCAGTGCTGCTGACCAGTGAATCCCTGCGATGTCAAAGCCCACGCAGGAAAAAGGTTTTCATTTTCTTGTCCACATCTGCGAGGTACAAAGTGAGATCCAGCCCACTCGCATGCAGGATGTTTCTGGCTTTCTTTAAAGCGCTGCCCCTTGGGACAGCCCCAAAGCGCTTTCATATGTGAGGCCCGTTCCCTCTGGGGCTTTACCAAAATACAGGCAAGGCGGGGAGCCATGTCTGAGCAGGGAGGAAGAGGAGGAGGGAGAAAAAGGCTGCTCTAGCTCAGTCCAGGACTCAGCCCCTCCACTCACACCTCTAAAGGTGACACAAAGTTTAAAAAAAAAAAAAAAAAAGAGTAAGGCTCCCTGTCCCCCTGCACCTCCCTGGGGCACAGCACCCACTGCGTCACCTGCCCGGAGATGTCGTCTCGGTTCCTCCTTCCTCAGCGCAAGCAAAGGCTGGGTGACGAGACCGCAAAAGAACAAAAGCCACTGCCTGACACAAGGGTTTCGGAGATCACAGGTAACTTTCCATGATGCACAAGAGCTGCTGCCAGCCGCCAGCTGTGAGAAACCGGCTTTCCACCCCCGAGCTGCCTGCCCAGCAGGTCCCACACACGGGGGACAGTTGGGACCACAGAGGTGGCAGGAAAGAACCTGGGGACAGAGGTACCCCCGGGGTGGGAGGTCTCCGGGGAGCAGAGGGGCATTGCCTGGGGGCTCCCCCAGCGCCAGGAAACACGTGTTGTGGCGGAAGCAGCCCAACCACAGGTGACATCTCGGAGCACACGTGTTCCCCAGGCTGGGCAGGCAAGGGGGTGTGATGTCTTCCCCTGTGGAAACCCCACTCCCCCTCCCAGCCAAGGGCAACTCTCGAGAGCTGCTGCCTCTTTTCAAAAGCAGCCCCATGGCCCCAGCCTCCCTCCGCCAGTGCCAGAGCGCTCCTGGGGTGCCGGAGGAGGCATGGACAAAGCATGTCTGCCAGAAAAAGGACACTTCTGGCAGCTTCTCCCCTGGCTGTTTTAAGTCTCCTGGGGAGGCATGAGCTGCTCACAGCTCATGCTGCCTGGCTGTGTGATAAGGACAAGTCACAAGTACAGTTTGGGGGCTAGACAGGTGTTTTTCCTCCTTCTGCTGCCAAATTTTGAAGCAAGGCACAGGTGATGCTGGCCAACAGCACATACAGGGCATCTTATTCGACACATGAGCTGCCAGCCTGGACTGTGACAGCTTACTGACCGCCTGTGCCAGCACCAGGGCTCCCCCAGCACCCTGCCAGCCTCCAAGAGAGCCTGGTGGCAGGAGGGACAAGACACAACGGGAAGGTGACCCACCCCAGCTGTGACACACACCTGGTCGTAAGCAGGTTTGTGGTTGGCACTCTGCTTCTCACAGTGGCTAGCGAGGTTCCTCTCGGTCTCGGTTCTCTCCGGGGAAATGAATTTTCCATCCACACAGCACTCAGGATATTGCGAGTTAAAGGTTTCATATCCCCCTAAGGAAGGGAGGGAAAAAAAATAAGAGACATGAATGGTTGGGCTTCCAAAAACTGGTTTAATTAAAGTGGAGAAGAAATGAAGCTCTGGCATTTGCAATGCAGTGGAATAGTGCTGCACAGCAATGAGCCCCAGGGGGTTAATGAGGGGTAGTGTGCTCCCTTGGGGAAACAGGTTTGTTTAAAAGGCTTGGAACTGCTAAAGAAAAATCTGATAGTACTGACAATCATTAACTCGCCAACAGCCAGTAGATCCAGATTAAAACTCCTAGCGAGCATAATTCTGTTGAGTCTAGCAACCATGAACGCCAGGACAGTGGGGACTAAACTCCCTCCCCCGGGTTTTATAGGTGAGCAATATTTCCAGCAGTTGAGATGGAGATTTTGTACTCAATAGTCATCCTCTCTAAATCTGTTATTACTGTGACAACATCAGAAATATTTTATTTGCATTTTTGAATGGACACAAGCACAAGAGGGAAATGGCTGTGACTGTGTCAATTATCACCACAATGCACAAGACAGCGAAGTAATGAAGACAGTCCCACTGAAACCAATCTATTAAATAACAGCTATAAAACTTAATGAAATCCTGTGACAGCATTTGACAACTGAATAGCCCCACATGAGCTATTCTGGATGGTTAAGTACTGCATTCGTTTCATTCGATGCACTGCTAATGAAAAGGAATTAATCCTATTATTACATCGTTACTCAAAGTTTGTTGTCAGCTAAACAGTTGCCTATTTCCAGGCTAGGAATATGCTGCATCAAAGCACACAATCTCCAAAATTAACGTGAACAAGTCAGGTAGCAGAAGCAGCCTGGAAACAGTAGTGTGCCAAGTGTCTACCACCGATGCTTTTTCAGAACAGAAATGAACAGCAAAAGCTCTTGAATAATCCTTTGGAGTGTGGCCCTCAAGTAAACAAGGTTCAGAAAGCAAACTCTCTGCGATTCATTCATCTGCAACTGTTTCGCCCTGATAAGCAGAGTCGATGTGGGTGCCCCGGTGCAAAGAAGGGTTTCAAAACAAAAGGAAGTGCTGAAGATCTGAGCAGCTGCAGGACCCCACCACCCACGCTGCCAGGGCAGCCCGGTACAGCTACCTCTGACATTTCAGCCCCCTAACGCCGGTGTCTCATTGGTTTGTAATGTTTGAGCAGATGTGTGCTCAAATTCGTGACGTGCTGCTGTCGCCCACTCAGTCCTGCCATGGGGTCCTCATGTTACAAATGGCTGGCACAATCCAAAGCCCACTGAACATGATGAAACTCTGTTTTCCATGACGGAGGGCAGGAGGGTGACTTTGCAGTCAGCTGGCACTCAGCACCTGCACCTTTCCTCCTACTCCCAAGCCTCATTCAGCCAGCTCACCCCAGAGCTCACAGTGTGAGGCAGTGGGTCAAGCAGCCAAGTGACCATGGAGACCATGAGGGGGGTGATAAAATGATATCCACAACAACTGGGTTGATAAAATGATCAACTTGCACTGTGAAAAGCCAACAAACACAAGCAGTTCTCCAGGTTCCTCTGCTCTCCAGATCTCCAATTGCCCTTCATAGGATGGCATTTTAAATCCTCTTGCTTTGCATAGCTGACCTTATCTCCCCCTGCCCCCTAACCGCTGCCATCACATAGGAAATATATGTCCAGTTTCTATGAATAGCCATTATCCCTATTTATGCCCTGTGCTGCCTTTTTTTTTTACTTCTGAATGAACACAGAAATCTGCCTGAGCCAAATCAGCATGCGTGTTTGAAGAGACATGCATGTCTCATGTCTCTGGGGCACCTAACGCGCACAGCTGGTGAATGGTTAATTACAGGCCTTGGGGATCAGGATATTTGCAGGCCATTCTTACAGTGAGTCATCTTCTCATCCCACCCTCCAGCAATGTCCTCTTCCCCCTCCTCACTCAACCTAGCTTTCCTGAGGTCATTTCTGCAAATACTAGATTGCTCATCACAGAAAGCTGAGCTGCACTTCGGTTTTAATCAATAAATAATAGAATCCTTGTCAGCACCAAGGGAGGATCCGTTATTTTATCTTTCTGCAAGCTCTTCCCCTGCCACACAACCGCTTTCACCCTGCTGGGGCTGGGCTCACCCAGAATGAAACTGCGCCTACACAGATGAAAGATGTGACACACTCAACCCCTAGAAGCCAGAAAGCAGGGGAAGGAACGCAGCCTGCATGCAGCTCGGTGTGCAATTGCTCTGCACTAGCTCCCCTGCCCGGGGCCAGGTCCCCAGGATGCTTGACCTGATGAGGCTGACCTACTGATATCTCATCACCGAGACTTCCAAGACAAGACCAAGACCCAGTTAACCTCCTAAGTAGCCAGCACCTCCTCCCAGCTCCCGCACACCTGGGAAGAGTGGGAATATAAGTGGGGAACCTCAAGGAATTTTTTTTTTCTGGTAGTTTTACAGCCCATAATTTGCAAGTTCGGTGTTACAGACCCCAAAAGGACCCTTTATTCTGATCAGTGCCCAGTGCTTCAGGGTGATTTATACCCCCAGAGCTCTTCCCCCAGACCACATCAGCTTCCTGGGGGGTCCGTGGCCCCAGTGAATCACCAGCACTGCCCAGTGAGTCACTGGCTCCGCAGACCACACCAGATCTGAAACGGAGCTGCAGACTTCACAGGCCTGATCCTGCGACCCAGAGAACTCCCAGCAAAGCAAAGGGAAAGAGAAGCAGGAAAAGGAGGGAACTTTCTCATCCACCAAAGGGGAATCTTTTTAGACTCAAGTCAACATGCTTTCAAGATAAGAAACTTCGCAATACGCACAAGGTAAAAAGTACAGCCTCCATCAAAACCCCACCCCAGATAAACTGCTCACAGCCACAGTCACCACTTCAAAGTGTGGGGCTGGTACATGAGGAGGGAAGGACGATTTTGTGGCTACACGAGCAAGCCGAGAGTCAGCAGAGCTTAACGCATCCCCTGCTTTGCCACAGATTTCCCAGCCTGACTCTGGAGATGTTTCTTCATCCCTGCTTTAACAGGATCCCCAAGGATTTGCCTGGCCCAGCACAGTGCAAGTATCTCTGCCCTGCAGCAGCAGAATTGGTTGTTTTAGGGTGACCATCAGAGCCCAGGACAGGCTGACAGTGTCCAGATAGAGCCAGGGTGGTAGCAAACCATCCTGGAAATCTCCCCCCACCTTGGTACAGGGCAATACCCAGGCTGGAAGTGCCTCTGCTCTGGCAGGAAGCCCTCTGAGCACCATTTGTAATAGGAGGTACAAACTGGGCACATCAGGACAAAAAATAGTGCGATGAAATGCTTAATAAAAGTGAATTAACCCTGGCTCTTGAGGACACAGGGGCAGTTCGTTCAAGAAACCTCGCCTGGTTATCTCCTCCGTTTATGTCCTCCCCATGGCCTCAGGATACGGCAAGGGGTGTGTTTGGGAACTCCTGCTTCGGTGTGGACCCGCTCCGGGGGCCCCGCGGCCCCGGCGGCCGGGTGTGCGGTGCTGCGGGCGGGAGCGGCCCCGGCCGGGCAGCCCTGGAGGGAGCGGCGCTGAGAAAACAGAGAGGGCGAAAAGACAAAGGCGCTACCAGGAGAAATGGGGGGGGGAGCGGGGATGGGAGGACAGAGAAAGGGTGGGCTGTTATTCTTTTTTTATCGTTTTATTATCCCCGGGTTACACGGAAAGAAAACAGAGAACCGCAATCAAAGGGCTATAATAGACGTGGGGGAGAAGGTATTTATGTCCCCCGAGAAGCGCCGGAGTTTCCGCTATGGGTTTCCCCCTCCAGCCTCGATATGCCCGATGGAGAGATAAACCTCCCTGCCCTGGGTGGAGGAGCAGGCACCGACCCCTCGGGTTCGGGCACCCAACACGAGCCGCCCCGTGTCACCGGGCTGAGAGCAAGGAGCGCTCCTCGCTCCTGCGGGGCTGAGTTTGTCTTCCACGCAGCCCCAATCTCTCTCGCCTCCCTACCCTCCTGATGATGTTCGATTTTTTTTCTTTTTCCCTACATGTTCGCTTTTCATGAGGCTCAAACGCGCGGCGGGGGTGAGCGGAAAGGCATTTGAGCTCAGCCCTCAGGGTCTATCCGGGATTTACCTCTAGTGGGTGGAAAAGAAACGAAATCCCGGCGTTAGCTCCCTGCCCTGCACCAATAATCAGGTTAACTGGAGGACGGTGGTGTCGGAGGAGAGGGGACCGGAGCACGGCGGGGCCGCCGCTACCCGGAGAGGTTTCGAGGGTCAATCCACGCCGCTGCCCCCAGCCCCTGCCCCCCGCTTCCCCCGCCGCCCCTCTCACCTTTCAGAAAGCAGACCCTGGCCCCGGCCTCCGGCAGGCTGGAGAGCAGAGCGTTGAGGACGATCTGGGCCGTGCTGTCCTTCTTCAGCTTCTGCCAGTGCCCCGTGCCCTGGTCCAGCACCACCACGGCTGCCAGGCGGCCGGGCCCCGCCGGTCCCTCTCCCCCGCCCAGCAGCAGCCGGGCTCGGGCCGCCGCGTCGGGTACCACGAAGTGGAGCGGCACGGCCCCGCCGCGGGCCCGCCGCATCACCACCGAGTTGAGGTTGACGTTGAGCGAGCCGCGGAGGCAGGAGGCCGAGTAGGACAGGTACGGCCGGCAGTCGAGCACCAGGCAGCGGGAGGGCTCCTTCCGCAGGAGCTTCCTCAGCTGGCGGCAGTCGAGGGATGTGACTTTCATGCCGGCCGCGGGTCGCGCCCCGCCGCAGCCGGGGCAGGAACGGGGAGAGCGGAAAAGGACGGTGCCCGCTGGGGAGTCTCGGTGCTGGCGCGGGAGCCGCAGCGCCTGGGCCAGCGGCGGCAGGAGGGCCGGGCGGAGACACGGCGGTACCGCGCCGAGCCCGGGCAGGGAATCCCGGCTGCCGCCACTGGGCATTTATATGAATGGGAGGCTGGGCCCTGACGACACTGCCCATATAAGGGGAGTGACGCGCCCGCCTTCCAAACATGGGCATCTCCCGCCCCGCGCCGCCCGGCGCACCGCCCCCTGGCGGGGATCCCCTCCCTCCTTCCCCGGCATCAGGCGGGGGCTGCGGCCGCGCAGGCAGCGTTAGTCAGGCTTGGAGGCAAAGGAAGCTGAAAAACGCCGCAAAAATTCTTCAGTCATCGGCCTGAGGCTCATCCCAGCATCACCACTCCCCCCCCACAGTCAAAACCGGGAAGCGTGCCGGGGGAGAGGAGCGGGTGGAGAGAGGGGAGGAAGGGCAGCACTGGGCAGGTTTCTCACACCAGGTTGCAAAGGCGCTTTCAGTTCCCCTTATTCCCACTCTCACTGTGTGCGTCCTTATCCCCAGCAAAGCCCAAGCACAGGCAGGTCTGCCTGCGAGCGCATCGCTGCCCAGGGAATGGGAGCTGCCTGCTCCTAGACCCCCTCGGAAAGAGCTGGGTCCCCTGCCTGGGCAGCAGTTTGCATCAAGGCAAGCAGGTAACCGAGTGAGAAGCGTGGACTGCCTGGGGAACATCCCTGGGGATGTGGTTACCTGGCCCAAGGTTCACAGCCTGGCAGCAAAGGAGGAAACAAGGAGTAACAGCCTGGGACAAAGCAAGATGTGCCATTTCTGCAGAGTTAATGAATGCTATGGAGGGTGGGTTGGGGATGGGAGGGCTACCTGTGACAGAAAAACTGCTGGCATGGCTGTCTGGAGGATCTTATGACCCTTTCCTTGTGGTAAACTTCTAAGCTGCAAGACTATACCTCAAGGACCTGTGAGAGAGTACAGACCTCAGTCTGAGCCTGTGTCCAGAAGTTTCGACACTAAGACGCACAGGAATCAGGAAATTTGCCACTTGCCCTTTCCTTGTATATAAGTTTTGCAAACTGACCAAGAAGAGAACTGAAAATCCCTGGAAGAAGTTATGCAGAAGGATGAGCTCCAGCCAAGGCAGGATTACAGCCGGGGCAGATTACAGTGGTGCTGTCTCAGAGCAGGGTGTCATTTATTCTGATGGGGCCCTGAAAGTATGTTCACCTCAACAGCAGGCAGGAAGTGCCATCGCTGCCTCAAATTGCCTGCAGCTGAAACAGAGGAGCATGAAAGAGACTCTGTGAGGAAAACGTTCAAGCTGATCGAAAGAATAGCATCTACTGGTTTTGAAGCACCTCTTCCTCTTTCAACCCCACCGAAGCCCCCAGATAGCTCCTTCTAACCTGACCCCTCCTCTGAGTCAGTCAGGGTATGAGACAGAACAAAAAAAGAAACAGATTGTGGGTAGGGGCAGATGTTCACAGAGCGTCTTGGCGTGGGTGTTGTCTTCACCTGGCCACCACCGCCACAGCAGCCCGGCTCCATCCCTTCTTCTGCGCCCACCCTGGGAGGCAGCTGGGCACGGCTGGGGCTGTGCAGCTGGGATGGATGTCCCTATGTGCCAGCGTGGTCCCTGCCAGAACTGGATCCCCACCATGAGAAGCATTGCTACAGCCATGCTGAAAACCTTCTCATCACCCCATGGGCAGACCAATTCCCCCACTTTATTTTTAACTAAGTGGGAGCCTGGCGTGGGCAGGGGTGCAGTGACTTGTTCCTGCTCACACAGGAACCCCCTGGCGCTGCCGGAACATAACCTGCGCTTCCTGCCTCCCAGCCCCCAGCTTCAGGAGCTGCTTCTTCCTCCCCGAGAAGCAGCCTGGCTCCCTCGGGGCTCGGCCCCCAGTAACAGTCCAGCTGGCCAACTGGTCCCAGTGCGGCACAGGGAGGGGAAGCGGGGCTGCGGGCAGAGGCTGGCGTGCTCCTCTCTCCTGGGAGGAAGGAGGGGGCCCAGCACAGTCACACGAGAGCATCATTTCCTCTCAGGAAACCCAAGCGAAATGTGGAGGGGTGGGAAAGAGAGCTTTCACCCCCCACACACTCCTCCCGGCTGAAGTGCTAGTCTGACAGAGGGGGCAAATCACACCAGCCCAGAAAATAACCTCTCTGAGGAATACCTGAAGTTTGGCCTGTAGTGGCAGCAGGATGTATGTGTATCACCAGACCTGACCTGCAGCTGACCTTCCTCCTTTTACACACCTAATGCTCAGCATCCAAACAACTGTCTTTCAGTAGATTACAGCTCTGCTTTTGTTTCTTAATAGAGTGAGTCATGACCACCTTTTTATTAGAAGAAAATAACAAGGCTAACAACAGCAGTGCTAATGCTTCCTCTGCTGCAGGGTACTGGACGCAGAGTGTCAGTGTCCCTGACTTCTCTGCCCACCAGCGAAATGACTCGGCTGTACTTGGAAATAGATGAGCAATCGGGGCTGATGCTGTCAGGGCTGTGGGATGGACACGAATACTTATCACCGCTGGAGCAGCTCCTTCGTTTGTCAGGTGCTCCCAGACAAAAGGGAGAAAGGGGGTCGATTCCTGTAAATGGAGGTGGTTGAGTAACATAAACCACCCTCTGCTTTAGGTAGGAAACTCCCCTCCTCCCTGCAGCACTTTACATCATTCCCACTTAGGTTCTGCTGCATCTTTCTGCTCCTCCTCCCGCTTCCCCTTGATAATCTCCCAGGCTCTTTCGTCCTTTGTCTCGGGCTTTTATCGGGTCTTTCAGATCAGCTGGTCCTTTCCTTTTCTTCCAGGCTGTATTTCCCCTAACCTAGCTCATTCTTCCCTTCTCCCCTCCCCGCCTCCTCCGGGCTCTTTGTTTCTGCCTGTTCTCAGTGCTGCAAAGGGAAATGTTCTCGCTGCAGCTGGGGAGAGGTGGCCCCGGCTGCTGGGGGGCACGGCTGGACCCCCACCCCAGGGCACAGCATCCCTGGGGCAGCATCCAGCAGGTCTTGCTCAAGAGCAAAACGCTGCCTTTTGGAGAGAATGAAACACAAAATGAGCTTTAAAAAGGGGTTTAGGTGAATAAATGCGTGCTTCCTGGGAAGCAAAAGAGACAGGATCCGCCGAATTTCTAGGGCTTGAGTTGCCTGAGCTGAGACAAAGGACACCCCTGTGCTGGGTGCTACAAGTGTGCTTGTCACCCCTCAGAGTTAACTCCAAACCTCAGCAAGACCAAAGGTGAGCGAAAGCCAGTGAGCTCTGGCTGCTGGAAAGGAGACTGAGGGGAAGACAGATCAAGGGTCACACAGGAGATTGGTCAGGGATGTGGTATAGAGAGAGTAACCTAAATGCCATCGAGTCCTAGTCTGGGGCTTGAGCTGCATCATAACCCTGCTGGGGCACAATCGTGAACCCACATCCTCCAGCTGGTTGTGAAATGCAAGAAATTCCTCAGAAGAACAAAGCATAGCACAAGACATCAGAGAAGAGGGGTTGGCATTTCTTTAATGTTATTAAGTTTTCCATAACATCAATTTCTAATTTTGGAGTGGCTGATGTCAAAACACTTACAGCTCAAGCAGTGAGATAAGTTTGTGCCAGTAAATAGAGAGAGCTGGAAGACAGGTAAGTTTATACCCAGGGCTAATGACAGCCGAGCAGTGGCAACAGGAGATTGTCAAGCTGAGACCTCATTGGTGTCATGATTTGGTGGCTCTTGACAAAGTCTGACAAAGCAAATCAGATCATTAACTAATACAGCCTGCTTACAAATTTGTCTCAACAGAATAACCTGTCACCTAAAGCTGATTCTAGGGGGTGAAATGCAGTCAGAGACAGACTCTGTGGCATGACAACCATCCCCCTCACTTTATGGCTCCATAGATGTGATTTGATGTTGAACTGGAATATATTTTCCCCAAAGCAGCTAATAAAAAGATTAGTAACTGCTGGAGCATTTTCAATAAAAAAGAACTCATACATTTTTCACTTTAGTTCTACATTCTCTAACAAATTAGTAATCATAAGTGACTATTCCAAAAGAATTAGAAAAAAAAAAAGAGTGTCACGAACTATACAATTAGGAAGAACCAACCAAATTTCAGTTTATGTGGTCCCACTCTCTCTCAGATCTGGTTTATATTTCCAGCTCTGCTGCTGTAAAACAGAATTAAGATAAATGGTGTGTTGGCTTGAATGGGAGTTGCCTGCACTCAGCACTTCTGAAAATCCAGCTGAAAAGGAACCTCAGACTTACGTCTGATTTTTACCTGACTCATGCCTACGTGACTCTGCTGACTGCTGCAAGCTGCTGTCAACAGCCGCTGTCAGGAGTGAAAGAGGAATAACCCAAACCTCCCATCTCCTTTTAGAAGCCACTGTTCTTTCTGTTCCACTGCTGATGACATACTGCTGTGTACAGATGGACAGGCCATTTTTAAAACAGGGATTCCTGCTATCTGCACGATCAAGTTTCAGTTTCTCACCTTGCCTGACATGGCCCAGAGCATCAGGAAACACATTGATGGAGCACTTGCCAGACCCAGTTATGAGTGTAAAGAACCCACCTTCCCATTAGCAACCACATACCATCCCTGGGGTAGCTGCAGTAATTGCTTACATGGGAAAATTATTTGTGTGGTTAGCTGCCTTTAACATGAGACAAAGCCCTTTCGTTCTTTTATCAACTTGCCAGTTCTCATTTGTTCTTTCCTCTTCCTGCTGCTGTTTCCCCACATGCATTTCTTGCCTTCTCATCCTGTCTTTTCCCTTTTCCTGGATGTATTTCCCAGGAACCTGCTCTTCTTCCACACCAGCAGATCTCCTCCCACTAACAGCCATGGTCAGCCTGTCTGGGCTTTCACTCATATCTCACCGCTATTCCTGCCCATTGGTACCCAACCGGGTCCGATGCTGCAAATCCTAATCCGTGTGTGCGGTTACTGCTTCTGTAGACTGTTGGGAGCCATTAAATGACATAAGATATTCTTACGTGTGTTATTTATTGACTACTAGGGCAAGCAGATCTTGAAGAAATGCTGGTTACTTTGGTCCAGGTCTTTTGGAACCAAATCTTCTCATTGTTGAATCCTGTTCCTTCTGCCTTGGTCTTTCTGACTGATTCATTTCTTAAGTACCAGGTTGTTGCCTAAAGGGTATAATCATATAAATATAATCCACTGCACAGTGTGTATTACTATGCCCACTCCACTGAGAATGAGTACAGCATCTGGGTACAGAAATTACTTTTTAAGCTCAAAATGGAGCAGCTCGTGCTTTTAGCTGAGAATGTTTCGGAGTTATTTCAGTAGGCTACACAGACATAAACAAACACATTCACTAAAACCCATTACATGTCTGTTTTTGACATCATTGCCAGTAGCAGAAGAAAACTCCACTCCACAGCCCCTGCTTGTTCTCCGGGGTCCCCAGGCACTGGCAAGGCAACCAGTGGGTCAGGATGCAGACTGCAAACTCCATCTCTTACTCCAGTACAGGCATGGCATTGCACATCCCATGTCCCAAAAGCTCTTTATCTCACCTTTTCAAAGAGAAAACAAAGAAAAAGGAGATCTATGCTTTAATCTACCCTCTGGCTCTCACCCTGGATGGTATTTCCAGAGGGTATTTGGGGCTGCTGCAGGATATCTAGAAGGCAGCTGCAGGGCTGGGCAGAGGAAACAGCTGGAGTCCAGGGGGACTGGGGGAGGCTGCGAACATGCTGCTCAGAGCTGTGAGGAGGAAGGAGATAAACCAGATCTCAAGAGGTAATGGGCTTAAAGTGAAGGAAAGCACATCTGCGGTAGGCGGAGGGAAGGTTCTCGGCAGCAGAGAGTGCCGGCACTGGTGTGCTGGCTGTGGTTCTCCACCACTGGGGGCTCCAAGAATAGGCTGGACAAAAGTCTGTCTGGAAAGACTTACATAGACTTGATCCTGCCCTGCAGCAGGGGTGGGCTGAAGAAACTTTGAGGGAGTCTTCCTACAAGACCTTGTTTTACAGGCACACAAGTCTATAACATGCTAATTGTCCTAAAATCTATTAAATGACAAAGTAACCTGAATTAATTATTTGATTAATTCCTTTCTTTTTACCAAGTGTCATTTCTGCTGACGTTGCCCTATGGTTACTTCAAGGGTTGCCTCCCTCCCCTGGCATCTGAGAAGAAAAAAAAATAATTAGTTTTTTTTTTTGTTGGTTGGTTTGGTTTTGTTTGTTCGTTGTGTGGTTTGTTTGTTTGGTTGGTTGGTTGGTTTTTTTCCCCCAAAAATAAACCTAGTGAAATCAACTTGTAAAAGAGAGGAAATAATTTATGTCTCTTATGTTCATTACTCCTAGGCTCCTAATTACTTAACCCTATTTAAACTTTGTATCAGCTTATGACAACCGGTGAAAGTACACTACAGCTTATTAAAATTTAAAGCTGTTACTTCAAGGGAAAAACACTGAAAGCTCATTTATGGATTAGCCAAGCCGGCAGGATGTGGCTTCGACTTTGTATCCTTTTGATAGCATATCCCACTTGAGTGTCTTTACAAAATAAAACTTCCCCATCACTTTCAGCCCGTTACAGTTTTCATTCTGTGCACCAAACTGGTTTGTGCCAGCAGGACTATGTTCCACCCGTGTATTTCACAGACTAAGAGGGTGTCACGTTCTAACCCATAACATATATAAGTATATTTAAGCTGAAGTAAATGTGAGAGCAAATAATAACAAAAATGCTGTTCTTCAAGAAAACAGGAGGCTTACAAAAGTTAGAGGATACCTGCTATGCATTTGCTCTACCTTTGTCCTGTATGAAGGGCATGATCTGAGACCAGCAGGACCTGCACGATGATTCGTACTGGTATTATCAACACACAGCCAAACCAGTGCAGTGCCTTGGCTGCTCTTAAGTCAACTTTATATTGGAAACTCCTTCTAGTACAACGTTGCTGCTTGTAGTACGAGTCTTCACTGCAGTTTCCTACTGGCAGAAAAGAGCCCGTGGGGTGACAGAGCTGATTTCCTCTGCAGATACGGCAAACGGCCTGTTGCACAGGAACTCTTGCAACAGAAACTGCCTTGATCCTCGGTTTGCAAACTGCACCCCCAGCAACACCTTGTAGGTACAAAGTCGTCTTTTATTTACCTCACATTCCTGTGAAAGGGTGGTCTCCTCTAAGAAAAAGGCTGTTCGTGTATAGGCTTAATTTCAAATGAGCTCCTTCAGTCCCTGCTTTGGCTTACCCAAGTGCAGACATGCCTTGGGTCCCCGTCTCTCTGGTCCCTCAACTTCAAGTGCATTTAATCTCGCTTCCTGTGGCTTCTTCCCTGAGGGCTTGGGGGTCTGCAAGGGGCTGGTGTATCAAATTTAAAAGGGGGATTTCCAGGTCTATTAAGACTTTCTTGTTTAATTAAAAATAAAAAATTTCAAAGCCAGGCCCTTCCCTTATCCCTTCCCAAATCCCCCCTGGGAAATGCCCTTTCCAACAGGGACTGCTCATGATGAAGGATCTCTAGGGCTACCTTATAGCCTAGCCTATGGCTACCAGATAGTTTCATCCTATGGTCCTGATAAAGAGAGTAACAGCCAGTCCTCCGGAGCAGGAGGAAAATGCTAACCCTGTAAACTGCTGCTCGCTCCATCCCTCCTGCACCCAGAGGGTTCTGCCTCACTTTCCTTTGCTAATTTATCTGCAGGAAGGTCCCAGCTGAGCCAGAGATCATCGTGCTGAAGGGACTGGACTATCCTGCGCCATGTCTTCCTTCAGCTGCAGGGTGGGCAGTGTAACCTCTGGCTGAAGATCAGCATGGGGCTGTCACATTTCACACCACCGCAGATGTTTGCTGTGTGAAGGTGTGCTGGATGCCCTTAAAAACATGGCTTTCAGGCTGTGAGCTTGGGCAGCCTTTATTATTCATGAACTGTGAGCAGGGACTTCAGTCATACAGCATCACGCTGCTCTCTGCCTACATGCAGGAAAATCTAGAAATCCAGGGGAAGAAAATGTTCATTATTGCAAACTCACCATCCTGTCAGCATGCAATGAAGAGAGCATCCAGGCTGCTCTGGAAGCATCTGTGTAGGCAGAAGCCGACTCACAGGGAAAAAGGGGTGGGCAGGGAACAGGGCTGAGCTGGGAAACAATTTGTCACTTGCCAGAACATTTGTCCAGCATTGCTTGTGGTGATACTGGAAGCCCAGTTTGGGAGGGGGTGGTGAAGTGACCCTCCGTGACTGATGCTCAGCTCTTGTTCCCACTGCTCTCCTCCTCCAGGAGCGTGGTGCAGACATGCGCATTCCCTTTCCTGCACCCCCAGAACCTCTCGGGAACGCCACCCCCGACAGACAGCACCCAGGGAAATGTGGCTCAAGGGGCAGCTTCCCAGCTGGGAAGGCTGGTTGCTGACACACACCACCACTCAGACCATAGTGGTGCTACTTTGGGAATCGGGACATCTGACACATATTCCACTGGCTGAATCATTGACAGTTTTCGGTTGCTTACAATACCTCGTTTATCTACCGGGAAGGGGAAAACCATATATTTTTGCACTGATTTGGAAAGATCTTGGGCACCTGAACACATGGGGCTTCAAGATATATGAAACAGCTTTGCCTTTAGAAACTGTTCCAAAAGGGAGGTCAATCCTAGAGGATTTGTCAGTGCACAGCCGCGGCGCTCCTGTCGTACCACCTCAGTCTACAGACAACAAGCTGCTGAAGCTGCCACTCCTTTTTTTATCATAACAACCCTTGGAACTGACTACCCATGAAGAACAACTAAAGCTTTTTCAGGAATAAAAAACATTTGTGATATTGTCAGTCTGCTCCTGGGGCTGTGCCTGGCACTGTGATAAGTTATGAATGCATGGTGACAGGGGCTCTCTTTTCTATACCTATACCACATGGGTTGCAGCAGCACCCTTCATGCATCATGTGCTGCTAGCTAGCCAGAAATACCATCAGAACACACAGGTGTCCCACCAAGAAGCATACACATGGTGTGATGCTTCTGAACACAAACCTCCAGAGGAAGGGGTGGAAAGCAGCCAGCGATGTGGAAGGGTTGGAGCTTCCCAGGGGTTCCCTCTATCCACTCCCTTCTTATGATGGGAAGGCAAAGGAGGAAGAAAGTTGTAGCTATAGAAATGCAGCAGCAGGGTAAGACAGGCCTGGAGAGTCACAGCTCAGCATGAATTTCCCATATGGTGGCACCAAATGGTGACTTTACCTTGTCACAAGGTCAGCGTGACAAGCCTGCCCATGCATTTTCTACTGATGTGTTTCAAGAGGGGAGAAACCACCCTTGCTGCAGCAAGAAGACAATAGCAGAGCTATTTGCACATTTTGGCAATATCCCAAACATCATTCCCAAAGGCAGGTTAAGTATCTGCTCCCCTTTCCCTCCACCTGCCCAAGCCCTCTCCTCAAGGTGGTCTGGAGCCACACAGAGCTCTTTCCAGGGGCCGTGACCAGAGACACGAGTCCTCCCTGCCCAGAGCATACCTATGATAAGTTTAGACAGGAAAGACATTTCACTGTGGGATTTTACCCTGATTGACACAAGTTAGACTTAATTTCCAGAGGGTTCAACTTGATCAGCTCACACTTTGGACCTTCTTTGCCCTTTTCATGCTGCAGCTTTAAGCCCAGAGAGATGAAATGGTGTGTCTACTGAGTGCTGGTCATCTACTCCAGCGTGGTGTAGGTGTTTCTATTTTAAGATAATATCCTGGTTGTAAAAAAAAAAAAAAAACAACCAACGAACCAGGTGAGAGGTAGATGTGTCTGCTTCTCCTGCTCTTGCTGCAGGGACCGAAACCTGCAAGAGGGAGATGCTGCAGATAGCAGGGAGCAGCAGGTAGGCATCTTTCCTTCATTTAACACTCACCTTTGCACTATTTAGATCAGGCACCAGGGGCTGGTGCCGGAAGGTGTTGTGTGGCTCAGCGTCCTCCCTACAAGCCTTATTCCTGAACAAGAGGGCATTGTCCCTGCCTGCGGGAAGCCCAGCCTCATGATGCTGGGCAGGACAAAGGCTCAATTTACCCCGTGCAAGAAGGGGCTGGAGGCAGCCAAAGTCCGCTCTCCCCATCTGAGACACTTTGGACTTTGGAGTGGGGCTTGGGGCTTGCTGCCTTCAGTGAGAAGTGCTCTGAGGCAGTGTGAAAGTGGGAGACATCAGGGGCCTTAGTGCTCCAATCCTCTCCATTTCCCGTGGCATAAATCAACAAGAGAAGCACTCCGGATACTCTGCAGGCAGATGTGAACATACTCATTTTGTGTTTCACTTGACGTTTAAGTTGAAGCCCTCCACATTGCACATCTACCCTAGTGCACAAGAGGAATGATGGGGCCTGATGTTTGGAAAAGCCACCTGTGATCCTCCAGCCCTCTGATGGTGGCAATGCTCTGTCTGTTACAGAAGACAAAATACAGTGTGTTGTTCTTTACAAATGGTTTTTGCACTCCAAAAGAGACCAGAGGCTCCTGCAGCAAGATAACCAAGGAAGAAATTACAGGGGACATTCAAACATCCCCCTGAACCCGGGGTAGTGCCTGCAGAGAGACAGGAGCGTTCCCATGCCCAAAGCCATCACGTACCTGTGACCAACCAAACATAGGACTGTGTCTCCCAGGAGAAGTTGTGCCAGTCAGTGACAGTAACAAGATTCTTTGACTGCCCTCCTGGGTGGTGAAAAAGATCCGTTGTTCCATGACCTCTCAGTTAACAGAGCTGAAAAGGGTTGAAATTAAGAAGATAAAGGAAAAATCGTGGCATTGTCTGAGGGAGGTGGGAACATGGAACTACAGATCACTTTGTACATCTCAGAGAGGGAGGAGCTCAGGGCAGGTTGTGATAGGGACTACACAGGTATCTAACCTGGTCTTAAAAGAGCTGTGAGAAATGCCTCAGTCCAGCCATAAATAGGGCAGTTTTCTAGCTCACCAGATAATGACTTGGACAGGTGGATCCTGACATCTTCCAGGCTGCTGTATCTAGACACAAGCATAAAGACATGCAGAAAATCAGCCACAATGGAAACAAATAAAAACCCCAACGCCAAAGCACTTAATTGGGGCCAGAATTTAGCACCCACCATTTTTAACCGTGAGTAATTTTATCCATTTATGCAGCTTCCATTCTTTGTTTGCAAATTCAGTACTTGAGAGGAGGCATTTTTCCAGTCCAGTCACAACTGATGGGATCATTACAATACATATTTATTGCTGTGTATTGTATCTGTCAGCCTAAATCAGATCATTTTGGACACCCTAGGAGGGACACCCTAGGAGAAGCTACAGTGAGTGTCTGTCACACTGGCTACGACGCAGACATGGAGCGGGGAGGCAGGTGGTGATGTGACATGCTGAGCTCAGTGCAGTAGGAGGTGGCCACACTGCCAGAAATAAACCCTGTCTTGTGATGGACACTCATTAAATACTTTGCTGGAAATGATTCCCTCCCTCCTTTCCAGGCAGTTCAGGCACCCATGTCAGAGGAATGATTGACATGAGTTTTGACCCTGGCATTTGGGATTACGAGACATTACAAGTGCATTGCTCTCACGTCAAATACCATCCCATTAATTTGGCAGTGAGCACAGGTCAGTGGGAGATGAAGCCCATCAGCGAGCAGCAATTTTGTTGATATTTCCTTGCTGTTAAATGCTAATAGCTCCAGCTTGTAACTTCAGCCTCATTACCACACTGCAAAAACATCCAGATATGGGAATTCTCTCTTGCAACTCCTCAAACATTTTTCTTCTCCTTTTATATCAGAGTTCAATAAAGGATATGGAAGTAGAGACACATTTGATGTCAGATTTTGGTTACAGCAGGCTTCTGTCTACATGATTAATTGCAAGGTTGTTTTATTTGAAATGTGCATTGCAAAGGATTTATAAAAACAACTGTAATTAAACTCATACTGAGGCATTTTCTTTTGCTATCACACGTAAGGACTGGGTTGCATCTGTACAGCAGGCTGTCAGCCAGCTTATTCTGCAGAACTAAAAAAAAATGCTCGTGCTGTGGGCCCAATTTATGAAAGTTTCCTCCTAACAATGCAATCCCAGCTTGATGAGCTACATAGTGCCTATTCCTGAAAAGGGATTTTCTATTTCGGTTTCGTTCTCCAGCAGGGGATTCCCTTTTAATTAGCTGCAGAAGAAAATCTGTGACAGAATCAGAGGCAGAGAGGGAGGATAGCGTGGAGGTCAATTCTTTCAAGTCAGAAGGGTAATTTCTCAACAGCTGCTGCAGAATATTGTGCCCATCACTTCCCAGGAGAAAATAAGTTGCAGTCTTATAGAAGGTTTTGCAGGGTTACTAGAATTTGAACTTGAAATGCTCTCAGCCATCTGACCCACTTCCACTGTACACGGTGGATGACACCAGCACAAAAAGGCAGTGATGGGAAGCAAAAGTCAACCAAGTTCATGCGAGAAACAGGACTTACATGTTTAGCAGTGAGGATGATTAACCACTGGAACAAACTACTGAAGGAAGTGGTGGAGTTTCCCCCCTTGCTTGATGTCTTCGAATCAAAAAATGCTCTAGTCAAGTAGGAGTTGCGGGGTTTGGCTTGGGAATCGCTGGATCAGATCATCACGCCTTAAAAATGATGAAACTGCATACATGATGTGAAGATACAGGGATCACAAGGCTGTTCCATGTTCAGACACACTGGCTGAAACCTATTGGCAACTCACTGTATTGGAGCTACAAATGCACTATGTTTCTAATAGTTCAGACTGGCCCTTTTATTATTGTGAAACGAGCTGTCAGGAGAGAGAATCCTTTAATGGGTGAGCTGGTGTCCTCTCCTGGGAAAGCAGCTATTTTACAGCTATAAGTGTTCAAAAGCTGACAAGGACATCTTCCTGTATGCTTGCAACACCAGCCATAAACTAAATCAGTATTTTTTAAGACAGAATTGTAACATGTCATCAAAGCAACTGATACTTGCAATGGCAAGTGAAAATGTGGTGTACGGGAACACCCAGCTTTTGCATTGAATCCGCGCAGAGATCAAAGTGGTTACAGAAGGGAAACAGAGAAGGAAAAGGATGCTGTCTGCATAGAGAGGAGGAGGAGCAGAGCTGTCCCTTCTGTGTGACTGTGTGTGGGGCTGGAGTCGGGGATGCTACAGCTCCTGGTCCCCAGGCCAAGGTCTGCACCGAGCAGCACCGCAGGATGGTGCCACCAGCCCTCTTCTAGGAGCAAACCCACCTTCCCAGTCCTCACGGTGGGAATGGTGGTCCTTGAAGCCACTACACAGTCGGGATCCACCTCACTATGGCCACTGTCACCTCAGAGGATAAAGCTCACACAAAGCTGACCCAACAGGCTTGAAAAACGTTTCCAGCCTCAGCACATCTGAACGATGGAGGATTTGTCCTTGCTGTGTCCGCATTGGCACAGTTCCCCTCGATCTGCTCCAGTAGGTACACGCTCCGGCCCGAACATGAGGAGTGCAACACAGGTGGGATCCTCGGGCAACACAGAAAAATGTGAAGATAGTTGAGTATTTACATCTGTTGTGGCTACAGCCCGCTTGAGACTAGCAGCTGTTTAAAACTGTCTCTGAAGTACAGCTCTGCTTTCACCCAAACCGGGGACCACCTTCCCTTACGGGGAAGTCACGATCTACAACTTCTCTTCATTTTCTCTTGCATCTGGTGTGAAGAACATTCAAATGCAAGAGTACACAAGTCTCCTGCCTGTCCTTGAGCAGAGAGATCACCAGTGCGCAAGCTATTAACTGAATCAAGATTAATTTTCCATTTCTAACCATTTGGGTTGATGCAAAGTAAAATCGTTCAGTAACTTCTCCTCTACTGGGCAGGAGAAACTCTCCTTCTTCCATGCTAGAGACAAACAGAAAACTCAACTGGGTTATGCTTACACTTCTATTAAGCCTCAGCCAGGATAAATGGGAAACTTTGTAGTGACTGAGACCCACCCAAAGGTCAGCAGCAGCTCTGCCTCCTCCATCCCTCTTCAACCTCCAGGCTCCACACTGGGATCTGGCCTCTTGTGAAGGGCAATGCATCTGCCCAATTTGCCTGGGAGGGAGGTGCATGGCCTCTGCCCCAGGGCTGCTGTGCTCCTCATCACCTGGCCAGGCAGCAGCAAAGCTTGTGACTTGCTCCAGCTGCACCTGAGCATGGGGGACACACGGTCCCAGGGCGAGCAGCATGTGGGTTCCCCAGCACCAGCAGCTTTGGTAGCACATCTTCCAGTTCAGGCCATGACCAATACTTCAACTACCTTTGAATTCACTCAAACAAATTTAGAAGGATTTCATTGTTCATCTAGTGCTCAGTGTTACTTACAGAGCTGTATCAGCCTCCCAGGCCATTTCTGGGGTTGTCTGCAAACACCAAAACTTCCCACTTTAATTCAGGGTACCTGTCAGCATGGGAGAGATGCCTTCCTGGGCAAGGGAAATGTTTCACTTTCCTCAAGGCTGCAGCTTTCAGGAAGGCTGAAAGTTGAACAGTGCACACGGGTCATGCTTCCTGCATTTCTTCCCGGTCTGCAGAAGGAGAGACAAATTCACTTTGTCGTCCTCTGGGAAAGAACCGGAGTAGCTCAGCCTGTGGAGATCCAAGGTGCCTTGGTTTGCACTGCTGGAAGTCCTAGAAGAGCACGAAAGCAGAGGCAGCAGCAATCACACAAACAATTGAATCGGCTAAACATGCTTGATAAGATTTCTTCACCATGTAGTCTGTATCTGGCTTAGTCAAGAGTGAGGTATCAAACGTTCTCCAAACAAAGGTGATCTCCAAGACATCTTACTGCCGAGCGTTCCCTGGACCTCCTCCAATGCACTGCTGCACAGCCCACCTCCTCAGCTGCTCCTAACTGCAGATCATCCAGAAATTGCTTGCCCAGGGTAAGAGCAGCAAGACATTACATGGATTTGGGCATCTTCTGATACAATTTAATTACTGAAAACAAAGCAGAAGAGTATTTTCCCTGTAAGTTTATGGAGTTTCCAGGGATCATGTGCATTTTAGAAGTCTCTCACTTTGTAAGCACTGAATGAAACATCGCAAGTATTGGAAAGAGACAGAGAGAGAGAGAGAAAGACAGTGCCAGAGATAACGAGATAAGAAAAGCAAGGTGTCATCATGCGCCTGATCCTGTAATCATTATCTCAGATGGCAATTCCCATCGCTTTCATCAGGGTCTCAGGCAAGAGCAGGAATGCTGGATCTGGCCCAGTATGTGTGATGATATCAGTGGTTCATTGTCACGGAGCTGGGAATTACTGCCAGCATGTTAACATCCCCTGCCACCCACGCTTTTATTCTGTATCAGCACATGCTCTAGAGAGTCGCTCGCTGCTGCTACACTCTGCTCGAAACACTGTGGATGTAAAGCTTTGGTAAAGAGTCCCCAGCTTTGGGTTTCCTCCTGCCATTCAAGCCACTTGAAGCTCCTACCAAACCAAGCTATAGGGCTGATCCATACCAACAGCCCACGGCAGGGCTCAGCAACCAGAGGTGTGTGGAGGGGAGATTAGTCAGCAGGCAGAACGGCTGGGCTCCTGTCGATCTGTTTGTCTCATTTGAAACATGATGCAATCTGACAGTGGCGCGCGGGTGCAGGGGTTTCATTATACACCCACTCACATCTACATTTTCTGCCCCTGACCCACTGAGGAGCAGCACACTCGCAGCACCAACAAACATCAGCAGGTTTGGGAGCATTTGACACCCACAGCTGTATCTCTTGGCGCTATGCAGATCTATGTAGTCATACAGTCAGACTGCATTTTAAAAAAAAAATTATATAAGAAACCACTCATATCTGGGCTTTACATCTCTCAAGGCAGAGGAGATTTGGTTCTTGCTCTCCTTTGCCCAGGGAGTCACAGCGCTTGCTCCTGCAATTTCACTCCTGTTTCCAGTGAGAAGAGATGCGGCAACATTGCTGGTGCAGACACGGCGTTCCTGGTGAGCGCTGCAAACGTGGGAGGGAGCTGTGCACACTGCTCCCTCCCCGGCCTTCAGCAATGCTCCCAGCAACTCTGCAGTGAGCAAACAGCTCGCAGCGTTTGCCCCTCAACATCAAAGCGAGGAGGAAAGGACACAGCCTGATTGAATTTGCTCATGATCAACAGCAAACTTTACCTCTCCCTACCACTCTTTGTACTCTAATTTACTCTTCATTTTCTCCCCGACTTTCCCACAGGTGGACTGTCTCCCAGGTCTGGTAAGAGCATCACGCTCATTAGGGTAATTAATTAGCTGGAGAAACAAAGCACCGAAGAACCCAAAACCAAACAAGCTTCACATTCCCTTTCAGTAATTCCTGTATCAGACTTTGCTGAGATCTGTGTTTTTCTGTTGTGTGTGACTCTCCACTGCCGGTTCTCTCCCCTGCCCACTGATCCTCCACGGATGTGCCTAGAAACAAGGGCGAGAACTGATATTGCCTTGGGTCAGTTCATCTGTCAGGACCTTCTGAGTCCTCTTCCAGTCAAGCCCCTGTGAAACCCCATGTGGGCTTCACAGGCTGTGCAATGTGAGAAGATGTTCCTTATGCACTGGGGCCTTAGCTGAAGCAGAGTCCTGGTGTCTGGCGTTATATATCTACCACAGGACCCCCTGTTCCGTTGGACAATGACCACTCTGCCCAAAGGTGTTTGGTCTCAGAGAAATGTCTTGCAAAGGTTGTCCTTCCCTAAATCATCAAGACCACACTGCCACCTGACTAGCACCCAGGCACTGCGAAGTTTAACGCACGTCTGATGTCTCTTTGACATCTCAGGACCTTCCCTGATCCAGAAGACCTCTCCTTGGTTTTCGCCCCTTCTTAGTAAAGCACAGTGGAAAGGGTAGAGTGACACACCATAAAAGCCATGTCCCTCCAAGGAGCTCTTCTTCCCAAAGCTGTGTGCAGAAATGGGGTATTTGGGGCCTCTTTGGATTGCACCGAGAGCTCCCCAGGGCAGCACTAGGACCAGTGAGGGCAGGCTGCCCATCTCCTGGGTGGCCCAGCCTTCTGCATGTCCTGATTTGATACAGAATGAAACCAAGGGAGCGAAACCACTGATGAGTCAGCAGTTACTAGCCAAATAGGACCCAGGGGAGGTGAACTGGGAACTTGACCCTGAAAGCAGATATGACGGGGCAAACGAGTGGCTGCAGAGGAAAGGCTGCCTCAGCAGTGCGAGGGGCAGCATGGCAGGGGACAAGTCTGTCACCTGGAGACTGGCAGATCGAGATGAAAAAAAACACAGGCTCTTGGAGCTGGATGAATGTGGTCGGTCAACAGAAGTTGGAAATAAATACAAAGCCACAGGTTGTCTTTCAAACTTGGCATCCAAAATGAACAACAAAGCAAAATCAACAAGATCCTGGGGGTACCAGGTTTCCAGGCAGTTGGGTCTACAAACTCATAACACACTCAGAGGCACTCCAGGAGAGCTGAACGCTTATTTAGGTCAGCACCATGCAAACACTGCAGGGTTTGGGTAGCAAAAGGTTCCAGAAACAGAACCCCACCATTTGCTTTGCTGCAGCTCTCAGTCTGCCAAGTCCAGGGCTGGGAGGGACACCCCATGCTGCACCCTCCATGCACCCATGATGCCAGGGTGCCTGGGCAGGGTGGATGTAGGACATGCAGTGGCGGTTCTCCATCAAACCCTAGCTCAACATCTGAAGATGTTCTGTTTTCCATGCAGCTCTGGCTCCAAGAGACACGTTGCAGTTGCACATCCAGCCGTGCAGCACGTGGCCACCCAGCTCCCTCCTCACCCTCAGCAGGAGCAGAGCCAGCAACACACTGTGCAATAACCCAGAGCAGGATTACAACCACTTCAGAGGTTTCCCCTGGAGACTCGCAGGAGATTGAATTTGTTATGTGTTCCTTGTTTGGCAAGTATTCAGTGCTCTTTCATGCTGAGAGGTTACAGCCACCCTCTCATCGCAGAGCTGCTGGCAGCCCAAAACCCAAACATAAATTGGTCTCATTTATGCCCAAACTACCCCAAGGGCCCTGCTCTTTGAGATGCTGACTGAGGGAACACGTGTGGGTAGACTGGCCGCAGACAGGGCACCGCAGAGGGGACACAGCCTGCTGTGTCCTGCTGGCCAGCTGATGTCCCATTTCCTCTTTTAAAGCTGTTTTAATACCCCTGAGGCAAACGGATCTAAAAAGTGGGATGATGTTTCAGCCCCAATCTGTGCATGCACAGGAAGCGCTAATTCATGCCAGTGCTGAGCTGGATGATGCCCAGTCCTTCCTCCACATCCCAAGTGCTTCACAGCCACTGGTGGCCTTCAGCAGCTTCTTGCGGCAGGGGCTTCACCCCTTTCTGTGCTCCCACGTTACCTCCACGCACAGCCCCAAAGTTGGGCAGAGAGGTCAGCGAACTGCAAACACTCACCCCAGGCCTCCATGCTGCCCCGTGGCTCTAATTGGCAACAGATGAAGCCAGACTATTTCCTGAGAGACAAGAGTTTTAACAATCCCTAAAGCCTCTTAGGCAGCAGCAATATCCTAAATGGGAGCTTTATTCTCCGCACCACTCAACAGAGCCTGTATTCAGATGTGAAATGCTAAAATACTCACTCAGGAGCCATGCTTGGGACTGGAAACCTTCCCTGCAGGCTTGAGGTGTCCTGGATCAACCCTGGGGAACTACAGAAAACACTCTCACACCCCAAACCAGGGGTGGATTCAGAGGTCCCCCTCGAGCCCTGGACTCCCAAAACGCACTGAGTCTCGCTGTTCATGGGGGCAGCTTTTGTGTCCTGCATGAGGGAGCAGTGGCACATGGACATTTCCAGCACTAGTGGTGAAACCCAAGAGTGTGACCCTTGGTGCATGAGGACGTTTTGCTCTCTAGGAAGCCAAAGGCTTCCCTACACTTGCCAGCCAGGAAGACGGAGAGCAAAGCACCCCTCTTGTCCCCTGTCCCATGTGCAGGGGTGGTGGGTATATTACCAATGGGGGCAGCAGGAACAAATCTGGGTTCACTGCAGCCACCTCCCCCCTGGTTTCGTGCACCCCAAGCCCCTGTCCCCTGGCCAGGGTTACACAGCCCCTGTTGCTGAAGGGCAAGGGAGCAGCTGCCAAGGGCTCACGTGAGCTCACAGCATTCTTCCAGAAGCTCCTCTAATCCCAGTGACCTCGGCAGGTGGACGGCAGCCAATTGCCATCACTGCACCCTAAGCTGACCTGGCTGCAAAGCTACGGCAGCGTTAGCACTGGGGGGGTTAAAAGGGGAAAGAAAAAAAAAGAAAAAAAAAAAAGTTGCTCGGCCAGTCTAACTGCATTTGGTTGATCTGATCTCAGGCGTCTGCTAAGACACAGCATGCCTATTTTTCATAATCAGCTTACTGCACAAGGACAGCGTTAACTAGGCTTTACTGGATTAAAACCTGCCAACTAATTCATAGCACCTACCCAACCAGTACAAGTGGTCTGAGCCTCTGTGCTTTGTTTGAAACATTTTAGCTGGTATTAAATAAAGGGGAGCACCTGAGGAAGGTGGAAGGGTACAAAGGCCCTATTGACCCGTCACCATTAGGAGTAATCCCACAATGAAAGGTTGAGGTAAATAAAGAGGCTTACAGTCCAAGTGCAGACAGGTTAACACAGAGCAGAGACATAAAAGCACAGAGCACAAAGACTGTATCTTGACAGGTCCCCTCTCAAACTGCTCAAGGCTCTTTCTGAAATCATCAGCAATATGGCGTAATGTCAGCTACAAAATTGAAACTAAACTGGAATTTGCTGATAAAAGTTGTTGTTAATCCAGTCTGGAGGTGCTAATATAGGTGGATATGTTGAGGGGCTGGGCGATAATGCAATATTTATTTTAAAACTTCCAAAGCGCAAACGTCAACTGCAGTAAAACCACATCAGATACACTGGTGTGAGCAAAAATGGAATTTCACCAAACCTGCAAAAGGAAATGAAAAAATAAAATTATGTTTACAAAAAAAAAAACCATAAGAGAGATCCCCTCAGTGGGGTAGAGTTGGAAAACATCAGCATCCATGACAACACCACAGGGCAAACCCAAGTTCCTCTCCATCCGAGGTGTGGGTCATCACACACGCTATAACCTCTCACTAAGATTCTGCCTGGAGTCCCTGTAAAGCACGAGACATCTGATTTAAATATTTAAGGTGCTCCCTGTGAAGGCGAGTGCTCTACAAAGAATTGCTCTACATTCCAGTAAAGTTCTACTGGTCATCTATCAAAGGGGTCATCAGATCATTTGAGATAATCTTCTGAACAGGAGAGCCATTCCTAAGTGCTAGGAATCTTTGCTTAGGGGAAAAAAAACAAAACCAAAAAAACCCCAACACATCCAAATCCAGATGCCTGCTAAGCGCCTCTCATCGTCACATCTCCACTTGTGCACAGTGCTTTAGCCCCAGTCCTCTTGCTGCTGTGGGGTTTTGGGAGCCTGATTTGACCACAAAATCCCAGTGACCCAGCCAGGAGGGCCTAACCCAGAGTTTCTGATTAGCTTGTGAGGTGGTCTCCAAGCCCAGCTCCTGTCGTCCTACAGGTTACCCCAAGGCAGCTGCTTTGGTTAAAGACAAAGGCAAACCATGTCACCTGAAGGCTTTGACAGAAGAAGGAAACAAGAACTCCAATGTATTCTCTTTGCATGGAAATCCTGCACTGAGGGACACAGGGATGTGTGTTGACTCAGGATTTTTGCATGTTTGAGGTCAGCAGAGCTGATATTTTTGCATTGACACATTAGATAATTAAACACCAGCAGAGTCAGGTGCTGGCTGTAAGCTTCTCCTTCCTCCATTCAAGCCTCCACCTCCTCAAATAGGAGTTCTCAGTGACATCCACATCCTTATATAAAGATAGGAGCTGCTCCTCACCAGGGTGGACAGGAGCTACTGCAGCTGCACTGGTTTGGCCACAGCTCCTACCTACATTCTGTAACACAATGTCTGGTGACTTCCCCTGATGGGCCCTGCTCCCTGCACTACAGAAGTCCCCAAGTCCTGGAAGAGGGAAGTGGATGTACATGAACTCACGCAAAATGGCCAAGAAAAAAAAAAAAAGGCCCAGGAATGTATTAATCCACTCTAAGGACCTGCAAGATGACCAAAGGCTTCATGAATCAACATCCCTCTTTAGCCAGCTAAGTCCTTACAGTGGTCAGTGCTGCTTGTCTTGGTCCAGACACACCCCAGAAGGATGTGTAGGAAATAGTAAATGGGAGGACCATACCCAGGCATTAAGGCTGATATTACACTGACTCCATGAACCCAAACTGGCAAGTTGCACATTCCAGGCTAAATCCCTTGGCAGGAGTTGCCAGACGGCCGGGTCCTGCACAAAGTATTTATCACCCAGCTCCCATCTGGCTCCCACTCTGTTTGGTGGGACTCTGTCCCAGCAGATAGATCACATTTGCTTCCACCTCCCTGTTTATGCTGCTGCTTAATTTGCACATGAGCAATGTGTTGAGGTAAAGCCGCCAACTGCTCCCCCTTGGCAGGAGCCAAGCAGCCTTTCCTGTGGTTGGGAGGAACAGTGGGAGGCGACGGGGCTGGGCCAGAGCAGGAGCTGGAAGGCACCAACCCCAAATATTGTTTTGTCTCCCACCCACTCATGCTACTACTGGCACGTTTATTCCTGCAAGCACCAATCCCTTATGACTCAGGCAACACAAAACAGACCTAGCTCCTCTGCAACACCCACATCAAGGACTCCTTCCTACAAGAAAGTCAGCCCATGTGTAAGGCCTTTCCAACAACAAGCCTCCTCTCTCATTCCTTGAGTCCTCAAATTCATCATTGACACCTCTGCTGTCAGCACGGCCCATGAGGTCTTATCAGCTGGGGCAACGCAGCTATAGGGGAGTCAATCCTGCAGCAGCAGATAAGGGTGACATTACACCCAGCTCAAGGCAGTAAGCAGAACTGTACCTGGGAGGCTTCCAGGACTTGGGACACTGCGATGGGGAGCTGCAAGGCAGCCAGCGTTATCTGAGTGGAGCATAAAGGTCCAAATAGTGAATGTTTTTTGCTGGTTATAGTCTTCTCTGCACCCTGCATCTCAGTTTCCGCACCCATACAAAGGGGCTAGTGATGCTCAGAGCACAAACCACTCTGCGTCAGCAAAGTGCTTCTTGCGGAAAGCTTGAGCACAGCACAGGAGCCAACTTTCTGCATTTTAGAAGTGGCACATGATATCCGATGCTTAATGTGCACGAAAAATGTCTGTGGACTTTTTGTACTGGAGCACCGTAAAAAAAAAATTTAAAAAAAAAAAAAAAAATCACACCCTGCTGAGGGTTCTCCTATATGCACTGGTCCTGCAGAGATGTGGGAAGGATTCATTACCTAGACATGCACATGGCTGAAGATTGTTGTAATTAATCTTTCTCTATGATATGGAGGTACTAAGGGACTCCAGCCTTTGGCCAGACTGGCAGGAAGCCAGATACTGGATTAACACAGACCCAAAAGACCATTTCTGTCTCCAGGCATTTATAACCTAAGATGCTTAACAGGAATCGTGCAGCGGTGGAGGATCCGAAGGGAAGGTGCAGTAGTTACACATGAACGTGGAAAATATTCTGGGCTATTGCAAAGTCAACTTTGCATACTACAGTGAAGAATTTGGGGGCAATAAAGCTAATGGTAGTTTGTAACGCCTGTGTAGGATGGATCCAGCATCCTTCCCAAGCTGGGGCTGTGAACTCCAGGGTTGCCGGGGTATTCAGAATATGAAGCAGTAGATTTGACAGCTAGCTGCTTCCCCCAGCCCCAGCTCAGTGAAAACACAGAGCAGAGTGAACACACATGCCAAAGCAGGTGGACCAGGATGTGCCCTACATGCCCCTACCAGCTCTGGTTCACACCAGCAGCACTTGAGCCACACTGGAAAACCAGGCAGCTACCTACCAGAAATAAACATGTACAGCAGTGAAACTGTACAGATGGAAAGCTCCTATTTCATCTGAGGCATCATCTGGGGTTGTTCCAGCATTTGACCCACCAGACATCAGTTGTTCTTAGGTTCTTTTTGGTGTACTCTCTTTAAAAAAAATTCCCTTAATTACATCCTAAATTAGACTATGGACAGGAAGGCTTCAAAATAGGAAGATCCAAACTACTTCTGCTCCTCAGTTGCAAAGGAACTCTTGAAAAATCTCTTAGACTCTAAAAAAAATCCCAGAACCAGTGCACTGTCGACCTTTCATGCTCTCCGTTTCCTTGCAGGGCATTTCAGGTGTTCAGTTATTGATTCCCTCTCGTCCTGTTGCGTGGGGCTTTCCCAGGATTGAACAGGAAAGCTCAAAATCCAGCCAATCACTCCATCACTGCTGTGAGCTTTCTAAAATTTCTTACAAGACAATGATTCATGAGAATAACTTTGTTACCTGATGAATAGCATTTGCAGAGAGAGCAGACTGGCTGTCAGGAAACCACTGCTTTGTTCCTGTATCTGATTGTTACTTGGTATAATTTTAATCTCCCTGTCAGCAAGTCACATTTTACCTCTCTCTTTCTGTCACTTTTCCTTAATTTTTCTTTTCAGATGGGTTAAATTGTCTTACGCTGTCTGCTCCATAATGGGGCTGGGCTGTGGCTCCTGAAAACTACTCTGCTGCTTTCCCTTTTCAAATGAAAGTTGAAACTGGGAGAACAATTTAACTTCCCTCCCTTTAAAATGTCACAAAGCCTCTTAATTCTCCTCCTTTGAGAGCAGGGTGCTATTTTCATATCATAAAATAGGTACAATGAGAGGATAAGTCAGTAAAAATTGTTACTAAAAATCAGAGGGATGTGGTTTTGCAACAGCTCAGAAAGGCTGTGTAAGATCATGTGTCGCCAGAGCAAGGGACAGAATCTCTCTGGAGTGGAGATTTTAGCAGCACTCCAAACATCCGCTGTTCAGAGGAAACCCTGTTCATTAATACCTTATACAACATAAAAGCCTTTTGCTTTTCTTTTGGTGGGGTAGAGAACAGAAGTTATTCCAGTTTATACAAGCAGGATCCCAAGCTAGCTATTTTTTTCCGTAAGGAAATATGCAAGTTCAAGGCTTTTATTTTTAATACAGAAGGAGTCTCAAACTACCTAACAGAATACAACATGAAAACAGTCACCCTGGGAGAGACCAAAGATCCCTCTAACCTAGTGTCCTGTCTCCAAGTTGCCCACAGCAGATGCCTAAGGGAAAAGTGTGAGGTTGAACAGGCGGTGAAGCTTCCCCAGCTCTCCCCTCCTGCGGCCAAAGGGTTTCCTGAGCCAGAGACACTGTGTTTATGTCTAACCATCCTTGACAGAATTTTTCCTTCTTCTTCTTTTTTTTTTTTTTTTTTTTTTTTTTTTTTTTTTTTTTTTTAAAACCTACACCTGTACCCACAGGCCCTGGGCTGGTGGGATATGGGATGCAGGGAGGCAGGAGCCTGAGGGCTCCCACCTTTTGTGGGAGCACAAGACCACTCCTCCCACCCCGAGATGCTGCTCAGCCTCTGCTGGGATAAATGCTCAACTCACACCTGCCCACCACCTTCTGACACAAACAAGTGCCCAAGAACCATAAGTCATCTGAGATTTCCCTTCCCCAGGGCCTCCCTCTTCAGCTGCTGCTTTCGGTAGGAACAGAAATAGGTCAATACAAAGAAACTAATGAAAATCCCACCCTTCATTAGCAGTTGCTTATGATATTGGCTCATCCTGAGTCATGATACAACTCTACCCGGTAACCCACATGTAGTACACAGGATACGTTTGCACTGCAATCAAAGAAATAATTGTTGAGATGTTTACTGCAACCAGACATTATATAATAGTTGTGGCTAGTCTTACTGGCTACATTGGTCACATAATTTAATATTTCCATGCTGATAACGTAAGAGTAACAGGAAGCAAACAAGCAGAAAACCCACAGAAATCCAGTCAACAAAAAACTCTTCAAACAAATTTGCATTGATGTTGCTCTTCCGCCTCAAAACTTCCTCCCATGTATCTCGCTAGAGAGTCTGGAGCACTTGCTGGGACCATCTCTAACCAGATTCAAAAACGTTTAGGCACAGAGAGCCAGAGCAGGCTGTCTGGTCAGGGTTTCTAAAGCACTTTTTAAGGTTAAGAAATCGATACAGGAATTTTAAGCTTGGGTTTAGTTCCCAGAGAAGCTACATCATTAGGGTGGGATTTGTCTTCTGTCTGTTCCTGTTTGATATTTAGGAGTTTCGTCTTTCCCAGTTATCTAAGCCCCTAAGCAAAGGTACTTCCAGAGAATGACTTATCCCACATTAAGATGACAGCAAAGAAGGTAAGTAAAACTGACTTTCATGGGTGCTTCTTTTCTTTAACTACAGGAAGAATGATACAACTAGTTTATACTTCGTGTTTCAGTGGTTAATACTACGTGAGAATTTCATTACTAGGTGCCCACATTTGTCTTTTAGATGTGACTTAAGTACTGAGTACTTCCAATCTCCTTCCAGGTAACAGGATTTTGGTTTTAAGATGCTTTTGGAAATAGTCCTCTAAACATGTCTTAACTATGACCGCAACGAGGTACAGGAAGCAGCAATGCAACGTTCCTTCTCCAGTTCTGCCCAGGAGCTCTTTGTGTGTTTTTTAGCGAACTGCACGAACACCTGATGTTCTAATGCAACACTGAGCTGTTTCTCTCCAGCTCGGCCACTGTCCGAGTGGCAACTCCTCACCAGGAAAGGTTTCTGCAGGGAGTCCTGCTGCCATGGTTGATGATGCTACAAGAGCTCTGGTAGAGCACATAGCATTTCATAACACCTCAGGAGGTCTCTTGAGGTCTCAAACCCCACTCAAAGTGGGGACAACTTTGCATTTTGAGGCCTTCACCTGTTAAGTTTTGAGTATCCCCAATTAGGGCAATTGCATAACCTCCTCAGGACCCTGTCCCAGTGTCTGACTGCCCACGTTGCATAAAATGCCTATATCCCTACATCCGTCTGAGAGGGCTGCCCTGACTTGCAGGGGTCTGCCTTGGTTATTTTTAGCCACCATGAGCTCACCGAATAAGATAATTTCATATCCCCCTGTATAAAATACTAATTATCTTAAGGCCTAGACACAGGATAATTCAAATTAAAAGCTTCACGTTCTCTCTTTTGCTCAAAGTATCCTGTGAAAACACTCTACCTGCTAATTATGGGTATGCACAGGAGCCTGCTGGGTTTGTTTTTGCTGTTACTACAATGTTGTACCTGGCAGGGTGAGCTGAGAGGTCAGGGCTGCAGATCAGTAAACAGGAACAAAACTGGGAAATCTTGAAGACAACTGTAGAGCAGAGTTTTTCCACTCAAAGTTTGATCTATTATTGTAATGAATGTTGCATCCTGCAACAGGAAGGTAGAAAAATAACAGGAAGGATTCCAAAGAGAAGAGGACAAACCTGCAGTCACAGAGAGCTGGACAAAGTCTTTGCAAGCTCATCAGCTTTGACTGGAAAATAGCTTTCAGCTCACCCTGCATAATGTGATTTGCATGCTGTTCAGAGAAATCATTAGACGAGGTAGTTAACTGGCTCTGTTATGTATTATGCTACAGGTGCAAGGTCTGGAATCCCACATAATTGCTGCCTAGATCTAGATTTAGCTTATCATAATTTTTCACATTAGCTTTCAAAAGAACAGAAGGAGCTCCGGAGCTGCCCTGTGCTGGGCTGTGAAGGCAGAGCCACTCTCTCAGCTTTAGTAGTGAAGGGCTGTGGGCTGGCAAGTCCTGAGAAAGGGATGCACAGCTCACACGTGGGCAGTGCTGCATCCAGCTGCTACAACCAGGCAGCCAGGTCTAGTATTTAGAAGAAGAAAGCAAGCCAGGATAAGGACCACCTACTAGTTGCCCCTCTGAGTACACGAGGCACCTTGCCCTTGGGGAAGCTCAGAGGCACCCCAGCCTCCTGACCCTGTCATAACCAGACCCGTGTGGAAATCGAGGCACAGAGAGGCTAAGGGGTTTGCCTGACGTTGTGCAGAAGGCAGCGGCATGGCTGGTACCACACCAACACTGCATGAACCCCTGTCCTGGGCTTTAGCCACAAAAACATCACCGTTACATGGTTAGATTGTCTTGGCAAGGGGAGATCAGTTTCCTTTGTAAGTTTCTAGGAAAGCCATGCCCTTGAGGCTTGCTTGGACAAGTAGACCCCAGGGAGTTACATTATGACATCCTGTGCTGGTACCATGCAAGGGGCACAGGTACCCAGTGCTCGGCCAGGCTGTCCGGCCATGCCGCGGCTTTGCCAGCACCTGCAGCCGCGCCGAGCCCCGCCAGCCGCTGCTCGGGGCAGTGTGTCACCGCGTCCTACTAACCACGTCCTGCCCCGGCAGAGTGACCCACACCGGGCTGATCTGCAGGTCCTTCAGCCTAACGCAATCCCCACTGGGACAGCCAGTAATTAACGCCATGCTAACCACTATCGGGGTGGGGCGCAGGGCGGAACCACTGGATGAACAAATAAAACCAGGACACTGAAACCAGGCTAGTGCCCTTCTAGCAATGTCACCTCTGCAGACAGCAGCCTGCTTTTCCCATTGGGGCCCACGGACACCCCAAGAGCAGAGCTGTGACGGGGGTGACTCACGTGAGCTGGACACGGCGATGTCCCTGCGCACAGGAGGGCTGACGTGGTGTGACACTGAGCGCAGGTGAACCTCAGCTGGCGTGGTGCTGCAGCTTTGGTTGGGTGTTTGCTGTGAGGAGCAGCAGACGAAAAGGGGGAGCAGGGGAGGGCAATGTTGTGGCCACGCTTGCACTCACCTGGTGGGGGTGAAACATCCGCTGCGGAGCTGAGCTTCGTGCTCTGAGTTCTGGCGAGTCCCAGGCCCTCTGACACCGACGGCGTAGCACCGCTCCTCCCGCGGTACTGCTGTCCTTGCTCTTCACCCAGGCCCCTTCAAAGGAATTCCCCTTTTTGCTCCATATATATAGGAGGAATAAGGCACAAGATATTCTTTGTCACTGTTGCATCATCCATTCACCTTTAAGACAATATTTTTATCTCTTTTTTCTTTTAGGAAGGAGAGATGAAAACCTCTGGCTATAGGAAACCAGGGCTGTCCTCCCTCAGAAAATCCTCTGATTAGAAGCTGAAATTTAAGATTCATTTATTCATCTGATTATTGGCTGTGAGGTAAAGAGAACTTGGCCTTTATTGCAGGAAGGCAACTTCCCTAAGAAACCAATTGAATCTGCTGTCATGAAATATAAATCACCTGTTATCAGATGTAAGGCCTGGATCCAGCTGGGGACCCTCTGTCCTCAGGGCTTTCCAGGTGCAGATGAAACAGAAAGCCCCTGTCTCAATAAGCTTACAATTTAGGACAAAAACCACAACAGATGGATGCAGACAGATGCCCCAGGAAGTACCATGAGGCAAGAAGAATCACTAGACTTGTTGCAGAGCATTAGCAGCTCCTTGGGAGAGAGGTCACATACTGCTAATTTAAGGACTTAACAACTGAGTAATGGGATCATCAGGCAAGGAAGGTAGGAACTGACATCCTAGGCAGGAGCAAGAGATGAGGTGCATCTAACTGTCCCCTCTGAATCCAAAACGAGGATGGTGCAGGAGAGTTTAGGTTTATGCCATAGAGCACAGTTTCCCAAGTGATCGAGTCTTTCGTGGTTGCAATTTGTCTTCTTATAAAAGGAAAAATATTTCTAGATTACCTACAGAATTAGCCATTGTCCTGTTGCTGTTCTAGAAAAAAAAAAAATAATGAAGTGAAGCAACAGTCATGAGCATCAGCTTTGAGAGCCTGGAGCAGAAATCAAAATAAAATATAATCAAGAAGACTTGTCACTTCTTCAAAGCACTAACGTTGCTCCCTTCCTCTGTAGTGAAAACCATATAGCTTATATTTTTATGGCTGCACAGCTCAGATTCTGTGAGGCTGACTCACCTCTGATGCCTATATGATGAGAGACAGTAGAAACAATATTTTCTCTCCAGAATGAGAGTTCACTCCAGACATTCCCCAATCAGTTGGTTATTTTTTATGCTACTGGTCAGGATTTGCCTCTGAGACCATGGCCACAGCAGAGAAGTGGAGCCCTGAACAGGTGAGAGGGCTTCTCTGCACAAGCTGTGCTCTGTTATACCTCCTGCATCAAGACACCAAGGAGGCCACATGAGGACTTCATGGTCCTTAGCCCACAGGTACTACCACAGATTTTAAGAATCTTTCAGGGAGCAGAAGTCCCCATGGGAAATCTCCTCTAACTCTGTTGTGGCACTGTCACAATGTCCTGCCCATACAAATTCCTATTCCTATAATGAAAAAGGAAATATTTCCTTATTCAGCAAGAAAACCCTTTGGCTGCAGTCTCCAAAGAGCAGGCTCTGCAGATTGGTGGTGAAAGGCTGGTGCTTGATCCAGCAACACTTTGAGAGAGCAAGACATGGACACCAGCAGCTGAGGAGCATTGTTATATCTTGGACACAAGTTTGATACACAGAAGGATTAAAACCTGGCACATTGCTTTCTCTTACACCTCCTCCCCCTTCCTGTATGCTCTTCTCCATAATGTGAGGCCTGAAAAATTGGAGCACAGCTAAGATGACCCTTCTGACATTCTCTGAAATCCTTCACCAGTCTCATTTTGAAAACGAACTTGTACTGGTAACACGTGGCACTGATGATGCAAGTAGCAAGTTGCCATTTTGAGCAACCTACACATTTTGCTAGAAAGCCTAGCGAAGTTCCAAACACTGTCCTTCAGACAGCGCAGCCCTCAACAAAGCAGGCAGGGCCGCCTTCTGACATTGTCTGAAGTCTCCAGGGCTATATGAATACATGAAAAGTGACATGTTAGAAAATCATTGCTCCATCTACACATTATGGGCCAGAGCAGGCGATTAGTACCTACTCAGGACTGGCTAATGCAGAAATAGTCTGCGCTGTGGCCCAGCAAGATTTTCCCAAACCCCAACCATCCCACTCCAATGGCATGAAGATTTCAGTGTGGGATGGGCTTCCTCACCACCACTGAGCTAGATTCTGCAGTGAAAACTTCCACCCAAGCAGGGAATTGCAAATTAGCAGTGGGAAGATGGCGACTTTTGAAGTGTAGTCTTGTACCTGTGTCAGGGACAGGCTGTTCCTAGGGCAGCCAAACTGTCTGGTTGTCACAGCCAGGCATCCTGTCTCTGACAGCAGCCCGTAACAGACGCCTGGGGAAGATATAAATGCCATGAAAGCCTTAGTGACACTTCCCCAGAAATACCAGAGACCAAAGATAATATCTCTGTATATAATAGCTCTCAGTGGATTTTTCATTTACCACTGTGTGCAAGACAAATTGTGTGAAAAATCATGTTCTATTGTTCTAAAAAGTGCTACCTGACATTGTCATCTGATTCTCCCTAGTGTAACGACTGCTCCCTCATCGCCATCTCTGTGCCACCCCAGATGTGACAGGTCCTGGAGCCTCATCCCAGCTGGTCAGACCTTGCCTACTTGGCTCTTTGTACAGAAGCTGCTTCAAGCACTCTCCTTACTTCTGCCAACAAGTGACACCAAAACCTTCAAACAGCCAAGAGCCATGTGGCATATTTTGGCAGCAAGGTGAGACATGGCTCCAGGAGTGACCTGGGTCCAAGATGACAGAGGCTCCTTTGGTTGTGCTATGAGCCAGGGTGGCCCTGACAAGCCCTTTACAAGAGAATTGGACTTAAATATAGAAGAAACCAAGCAGATGGACCAGGACAAATGGTTTGCTGTCCTTTTGTGTTCTCAAATCTGTTAAACTGTGGCAGACACCCCCAAGGAAGCCAAGGGAGAACCATGGCCAGTAATGTCTTGCACCAGGTAACAAAAGCAGGAGGAAATACGCTGTCAATCAGTGCTTCTCAAACCAGATTTTGCTAAGGCTGTGCACAGCAAATTCTGTTACCACATATATCACCGAATAATGAGAATGTTTGTCTATGGTGACTGCAAATGAAGTCTCTGATAGTGATGCTCATGAAGGTCACACTCTAAAAAGACCTACCAATTTTCTACCATTATGACTGAAAGAGTCACAACAAGTCACTAACGTCTGAAATTATAGATGGTCCCAAGCATCCCCCACAAGAGAAGATTTCTGCCTGTTGTAACCACAGCAATACATGATTCAGATGCAGGTAACCACCTTTTGTTTCTTCTGACTTTGGTCAGACTTTAAAAACATTGAGTCAGATTTCAAATCAGTGTAACCTCTTGCTATCTTTTTTTAGTGAGTGGAGATAAAATCACTCAGCGCCAGAATGATGACACAGAAATCTGCAGCAGACAATAAAATGTGCAATAATAAATTGATACCGGAGCCACCTCCTACAATCAATAGCTGCTTAGTCATTTCTCCCTCCACCTCCCGTGATCAGCCCCACCTCTGCTACCCCTTCACAGCTCCTTTCCCTGGGACATCCCCGACACGGGCTGAAAACGTCCGGCTGTGCTCTCAGGAAACTGCAGGAACGGGGGAAAGCACATCTTGTTCCCAAGCCAGCCCTGTGTGTGCAAGTGTTATTTTTAAACCATCGTGCAAAAGGACGCAGCTTCCATCATCCGGGGCATGTCTGAGCTTCTGTGAGACAAGGCTTTGCATTTCAGAAAGCAGAAAATGTGGCATGTGCTACTGCTGTTGTTGTGGCAATACCTATGTGCAGTGGATGCTGTAGATTAAGTCAGATGTTAAATAAACACACAGCTACAACACAAATTAAACTGCCCCAGAGCAGCTGTTATTTAGATGGCAGACATTTTCTTAAATTAAATGTTTTCTTTCCAGTATTGTTATGAGGATGCAGAGTATGCCAAGTCACCAGAGATTGACTTAGGGGCTCTCCCTCCTGCTCTGCATGGCTGGGGGACACATCACCAGCTGAATCATCTAGACCCAGAAGAACTGTGCTTTTGCTTGTACTAGCACAAAGGACCTGACTTGCTCCCCATGCTCATACCATTGTGGCAGTAGACAAAGTTGAGGCACCCACATGTAAAGGGTTGAACTTTATGGATGAAGAGGAAAAGGATGAGAGAAGTGAAGATGCAACAGGCAACAGCCAGAGAAGATATAAAAAAGGAGTAATGGATTGTGAAATCCCAAAAGCGCTCCTGGATGTCTCAGCTATGCAATCAGGTGCCCGCAATGAGGCACCAAGAGCCAAACAAGTCAATCACCCACATGTGTATGTGTTGGTTTGTATCTTTGCTTTGTATTTTACAGGGAAAAGGGCAAACAGGCTCCACCTTGCTAACAGTTGCTAAAAAGATGCTTAAATCACAACCTCAGCTGGTCTCCTTCATGCCAGCACAGGCATTAGGTCATCAGCCTTGCTCTGCCAATAATTGTTAACTGCTCCCAAACCCCTGCTGAAATGGACTGGAGAGCTCGAGGAGCTAAATCCTCCTCCAGGGTTTTGAACAAATTTCACAAGATGGTTCAAAGCCTCAGCAGCTGGAGCAGTGATACGATGTCATGTGCTGCAGATGAAGTGTTAATACTTATCCATAATGGATTTGCTGGGATGTGTTTCGAGTTTCCTCCACCTGTTACCCCGCTGTCGTGGAATCCTCCCTTCCCTGGGGTTTTGTCTCTGTAACTGAAGATGTCTGTTTGTGGAGAAGCAGAGCTTAGTTGACCTCACTCTTTTTCACCCTCTTGGCTTGTCCTGACACAAGACCTCAGCAGTTCCCAGGAGTGGTATGAGTGGTCTGGGGAGAAGGACAACAGGCAGAGCCTCCTCTAAGGCTGTTACACTAACCAGCTAATTAATAGCTTGCTGATTGCACTCTTAAAAGAAGTACAGTTAGAGGAGGGCACACAGAGTATATCTTCTTTGCCTTAAGAAATGGTTGTAAATGAATTTACATATTACACAAAGCAGGATTACTTGGCTTGATAAGTTCGTGTAATTACTTGGACCAGCTGGTGGGGAGAAATCATAATGAAAATCGAGTTCCAGCTCCACTGCACAGATGGGATTTCTCCTCCTGGACCCACACGTTCAGTCCTGGTCTTGACGTTTTGTTTGCGTACACAAAGTGGGTATATTAAATTACATGACTTCCCAGACAAACATGTATGGACCTCCCAGAAGTTCATACTTTTGAGAAGAATAAAGGTCTGCACTGTATCTAAACAGGCATCCTTCCAAGCAGGCGCTCTCAGACGGGGTTGGAGGTAGGGGAAAAAAGGTTAAATGGTTAGAGGTTCTGCAGCCTGGGCCCTCTCTCCTGCTTGGACCACAAATTTCCTGAGAAAGTTTGGTTTCTGACCTAATTTTTTTCCCCTAAAAACATAAAAAAAGTGTCTGATGCTTTGTCCAAAGTGCCCATATAACACTAAAAATTGTGTGGGATCCTAGGTCCTTAGATTAACTCAGTGACAGTTTGGTACCTTGAACTCTATGTAGGCACTTATGACCAAATTAAAAATCAAACACACAGATGTAAGTGAAGTGATGAAACATGTCTGTGGTCAAGCCGGGATCAAAACCCATGGCTGTAGTTAATGCCCAGCTTATTTCTAAAATGATCTGTCCATGCCTTCATTTTCCAGGCTACCCAATGGGGTGAAAGGGACTCATCTCTCAGGCATGAGGCAAAGCTAAAGATATTCAGATTAGCCACTGTTCAGGTATTGCAGTGATGTATAGAGGACCAGTGACTGACAGCAGTAAAAAGAAGCACAAATTAGAGAGTAAAATTACTTTTAATAGCAAAATAAGCTATGGTACAAGAAGGGCCAAATCTCTTCAAAGTTCAGTTGCATCAAGACCTGGACTGCAGTGAGGGCTCTGGTAGAAAAGTTTTGGGGATGGTTCATTACGGGAACTAGCAGTGAAAGAAAAACCGAATTTGCTTCCACGTTAGAGTTGAAGGCCAGTGGACTACCAGATCACTTAGTCTGACTTCCTATAAGGCTTAAGTTTCAATGTGTCACCCAGTGTTTCCTCTGAAGCCCTACAGCTTAAGACTGGCTAAAGCACAACCTCCAGGAAGTCTCAGCTGAATCAGCTGAAGGAGACCCCACCACGGGTCCCAAGGGTCAGTTCTCCTTCGTGCGAGTGGGGAGGTCACCACACTTGTCACTGAAGGTGGAGGAGGTGATTGCCTCCACTTTACAGAGGAAACCACACGCTGGGTTTTGCAGCTCTGCTCACATCAGTGCCTGCGTTGTCCTTGTCATGGCAAGGGCAGGGCAGATCCATCAGACAGGTGTGCGCAGAGGCTCCTGATGGCAGCATCCCATGGTGGGGCTGAGCAGCACGACTGGTCCAGGAGAGCACATCCACTGAGTCAGACCCTGTGGCTTCGGAGAGAAACCACGTGTGGCCCCAGTGAGAGAGGAGAGAGGCAGGCTGCCCACTTCTGCAGCAGGAAAGTAGTCTGTACGATATGGCTGATTGACTGATGGGGGTTTGAGGAAGCCCCCTTCCCTCTCCTGACACCTCGGCACCCCCTCTTGCCAGCTCCCTCCCCCCAGCTCTGCTTCCCCCATCCCCAAATCACTTCCTCTGCTGGGGCCAGCACAAGCAGTGGTGGGGCTGTGCTCTGGAGCTAATCCAGGTTCGCACACAGAGAAATCCATCCAAACCCAAATCACAGCCTGTTGTGTTTTTTTTTTTTTTTTAGCAGGGCTATTTTCAACCCCAATGGCACAACAGAGACTGAAATGAGACGTCATGGTGGAGCTGCTGCGACTGAAAGCAGGAAGCATTCTTCCTCCTCCCACCCCTGCTCATCCCTGTCCCCATCCCCACTCCAAGAAGTTCCCATCACCTCTTTTGGGTTGGCTTTGGGGCTCATAAGACCTGTTTCAGCCTATTAATCCAGCAGAAAATGATCTGTTTTGACTTGCTAGGTTCTTTCTTTCACTGGGATGCTCTTTGAACCCAGGTTAAACCACCCATTGTAGCCTCCAAACAAACCTCTCTGGTGATTTCAGTGGTTGAGGTCACAGCAGAGGCCACCCACAGCTGCCCTGTATGTGGGAGGGGCAGGACAAGAGCAGGGCTTGGGACAGGAGAACCTCCTCGAACCAGCCTCATCTCCAAAGGCAACACTGGCAAACAGTAGGCTGGACACAACGCCGGCTGTAATGATCCCAAATGAGCTTCTGTCTTCTACAGCAAATAAGGTGTGTTTTGTTCTTAACAACAGAGAAAACCAGCCAGACCTAGAAGAGCACAGACAACGTAGCAAAGCAACACGATCTCTAAAAAACTACTTAAATTACTACCTAGGTATGTGCATTTGGTTGCAGCATGTGAATTTACCAGTAAGTCAGTGATTCTCTCACTATTTGACTCTAGGGACCTTTGCCAACCTTCAAATTTTCAACAAAAACCAATCCCTCTTCCACTTCTAAGATTGCCAAAGAGCAGAGTCAATGGTGAAAAAGCCCAGAAATCTTTTAACACCTGGGAGTGGTGTTAAATAATTTGACAAGATGATCCACAGAGAGACTTGCAATACTGTAAGAAAAGGGGACCTGCATTTTTCATGGTTCCCAATGCATCAGTAAAATACGGAGTTTTTCACAAAGGTCAAGGACAAAGTTAATGACTGACAGCTAAGTAACTGACAGGCCCAGTGCTTTTCACAGCTTGCTCCAGCAGCCAAACGAGTGCTGCACACACGGGTGGGATTTGTGCTGCGGCGTTGGCAGAGGGGAAGCACCAATTGCCCCAATTTCCCTGCTGCCCACAAATTTCCTGTGGTCCAGGTAGGCTGCCAGAGCAATTATGTCTCCCCATTGTCTGATGATCTTTCTGGGTTATTTCTGAATGGGAGAGCTAAACATCTGCAGCAACACGTTGACGTGGTTGTCACCTCTCTGCTGGCCCTGGTAGAGCACAGCGCATGCACCTGCACTGGACCATCGCTGGTGCACCCTGGGTGTGTGACCACCCCATGGGTACCACGCTGGGACACCTCTCAGTCTACGCTGCAACCTGCTGGAGGTGCCTCCAGGCATTTGCGTTCTGAAAAAAAGCTAAAATTGGCTGTCCTGGCAAAATCTCTCTCTTTCCACAGCGTTTTAGTACTTGATTCTTATGTTGGCTTCCCTTGTATTGGTGCTCCTCCCCCAAACACCATAATGCCTTCTCCATTACAAAGTTGAAACCACTCTGCAAAACCTTGGTGTTAGTTTGCTTTAGTCTCACTAATAATTGTTGAATAATTAAAAAATAAACCCGAAGAATGTCGATTTCTTCTTTCTCCCTCCTTTTCCTCCCAATTATACAACACATTGATAAGATCATTAGCAACCATTTAACATCTGCTTTTCATGTTTGTTGTTGCTGTAATATTTTTGCCTTTTAAAATTCCAGAATTTGGCTTTTCAAGAGTGACTGAGGTTGTGTGGGAGAGAAGTTTGCATCCTTGCCAAGGCCCCAAGGATATGCTTTATATCTGGACTGCTTAAAATCTCCCTCACCATCAAGGATTCTCTTGCAGGTACCATAATTTCTATTTTTTCATTGTGTAGGACCGTACATTTTTGTCATTGCATACGACCTTCTTAATCTAGAAATATCACTTTAAGACTGCTTGATACTGCTTGCTTTCTTGTTGGAAAACTTTGTTTCGTTAACTTTATTCAAAGGTACCTTCTGCACTTGAGATGTGTGAACAGGGACTATATTTCCTACATAGCCCAGACCAGAAAATTTCACGAAGTGGCTAATAACAAAATAAGAAGAGAGGATGTCCCTTCCAACCCAAACTATTCCATGATTCTGTGATATAAGATGTAAACTGCTGTGACTTTGAGGAGCTTCTGTTTGCTCTTTATTTTAAACATCAGGAAAGAGATTTCCAAGTGCCTGGACAGTGCAGTGGCAGCACTTACACCTGGAGCAGTGCTGAACAGGATTTGCTGTTCTGAAGGTGCCTTAATACAAAACAAGGATCAACATCTATATGTGCCAGACATCAACAGCAAACACAACTGTCCAGGCAGGACCCTGCTTGTAGCCTGACTGGGGTGCCCACTTGTCAGTCATACTTCGATTATCTGATGACTCAGTGGCGTCTTCGTACAGCAATACCCATTGTCTCTAAGCTCTGTGATAGTCCTTGCTGACTCAACCACTGCCCAGATGTCTTGGAGAAAGACTGCATCAGGGAAAAGCAGCACGAACTCCAAAAAGCCCTCCAAAAACCTGATTGAAAGTCTTCTAAAAGCCTAGTACAGGCAGAGAACCTTCCCAGGAATCCCTTCAGGACAGCAATCCTTCTCAGGAGGATTACACTAAACCACTTACTCTGCTATACCAGACTTCGTGGTACAGCGCTGTGCTAATCCTCACCCAGGAGACAAACACCTCATTCAATGGGAAGCTGTGATGTGAGTACTCCCCGCGTAATAAAACCTGCAGTAAAACAATTCTGCCAATGCATTGCAAAGTCGCATTATAGATCAGTCCTACAGCTGCCTCTCGGGCAGAGCTGTTAACTAAGGTGAATGACTTCATTTGAACAAGCTGCAGTCAGGCACGCACAGAAGACCAGCTCAGGAGCTCTTTGTTTTTGAAGGAGATCCTTCTCTATCTGTGCATGGCCAGCATTCACAGCAGAGGTCCTCTGCTGCTCTCACTTCTTGGCATGTGACAGGCTGAAAAGTCCCAGCTACGATGTCCCAAGCCGGGCTGTGCAGGCGATGCAGAGATCCAGCACCTTTTCATCGTAGTGGGGAAGAGTGGTTTTGCTTCCCTAGCCAAGCTTGAGAACTCGCACCCTTCATTTTATCATTCAAAACATTCTCAGTTTTGCAGAGGAGGGTTTGCTGATATTCCAGAAACAAGAAGACAACTGCTTCGTGATCTTGTAACTAGGGAGAAAATGAGAGCTTGTTAGAAAATGGGAAAGGATTGCATTTCCCACATTAGTCCTGTGGTTTTTCTGCATTACAATTCAGTAGCTTAAACAAGTCTTCTGCCACAGATCTTGTGATAGAAGATGTTTTCCAGGAAGCCCGTCTTCTTGGGAGTCAGAGGAATACCTAGGACCCTCAAGAGTAAAAGCAGAAGTTTCTAGTTCACAGGACTGAAAAATGTGGGCAGTAGGAAGCCTCAAAATTCAGAAACAGGCCATCCATCAAAAACAGCTCACCTGGAGACCTTGGCTTTTTGTTGTTATTGGAGGGTGTACCTAAGGGTTTTTTATTGCTTGTACTTTAACTGCCAAGCACAGTAAGTGGTGTTACAGTCAGTACTAATCAACTTCCCTGCATGCTGCCTTAGGAAAGAAAATCAGAAATTATCGTCCTGTGTGGGATAAATTAGCATGCACCTCTAAAGATAACGCTTCCTAGTCCAGGCACAAACATGGAATTCATGTAGCTGTTCTGGCCGAGCTGTGGTTGAGATATACAGGTGACAGCAGACCAGGGAGCCTGTCCACTTCTTCTCGTACCATGGCAGCACTTTGCCTGAGCAGGATTCACGGGGCTCTTTCTCAGGCAGTGGCATCTCCTCCAGGGAAATCCCACCCAGCTCTGTCTGCATGCTGTTCCTTGCAGCACGCTGCATTTTGCTTTGCAGTGCCTCCATCAGTTTTTGAGCCAGCACTTTTGTTGGATCCAGTTATCTCTTTCATCTGGGTATAAGGCAGAAGAACAAACAAATAAATACACAGCTGAGGTTTTGTAGTAGAATTTAGAGTCTCCTTTCTTCCCCCTCGTCTCAGCACTTTGTACGTAAAAAAGCTGTCAGATAGGTACTGGAATCTGGAATCACTGCATCCAGCATGTACAACTCTTTTCTGTTGTAATATTGCTATGTTTCATCTACTCAGGGTCTTTGGAAGAACAGGGTGCCAAAAATATTTATACTTGGAGCAACAAATATAAATAACCCCAGTTCTAGACAGTTCTCTATTAAGTTCACAATCAGTGTTGGATGTGCTCTTTGCTAGGAAGCTACTTTTCTCTTAAGGGAAATTTAAGAGAAGCAGCACAAGGCCTGTTAAATAAACCTGTTCTAACCAATTGTTAAATTGCCTGTGATTCCTCTTAGTGACAAAGCCAACAAAGCCCCACTGGACTGGTGACAAACTCCATTATAAGGAGACAATTGTAAAGAGCCACCTTGAAAGTAATTAATCTTATCTAAGTCTTTAATTGTAAATGCATGAAATGATAACATGCTAAGCTTAAGGGTGCTTCATTTGCTGCTGAATGCTGGTAATAGGATAAGATTTGTGTCACCTTATTGATCTGTGTTTACACACCACCACTGAGCAGACAAGCTTAAGGAAAGGGCCACATTTCCTCTGATAAGGGCTATGTCAACTACTTCCCAACCGCCTGTCAACAGGGAGGAAGGGAACCAGCTTGCTCCTTTTGATTCAGAGGTGTGGGCTGTGCAAAGGTCTCCCTTTCATTTAAGACAGAAGATTTGCAGGCAATATCCTTCCTTTTGAGGTTCTCCCTCGAGAATATCTGAAGGGAGGGAGCCCATCTGAGCAGAGAAGACTAGGGTACCATCTTCTCCTTAGCCCTGGCCACACCTAGCCTTGTTCCTCCAGAAGGAAAGTGTATAGGGAATTAATTACTTTTTTCTTATTAATTAATTACTTTTTTTCTGATAGCATTACTTCTATCCCAGCCCAGTTGCCTAAAGTGATTCACTTTCCAGCCACACCAATGCAAGTGCTGGCTTGAAGGAAGGAAAAGGACCACAGTAGCCCTGACTTACACCTGCACGAAGATGCTGTGATGCTGCATGTCCCATTGCTGTGTCTGTAAAGGCCATGCCCACTTCAGGTACCCAGGGTGAGGATGAGGAGCTCTTCGGGAGGAAGGGTTGCATTGCCTTGCCTGCATGGCTGAGCCAAGCACACTGTGGGCAGCCTAGGAATATAAATCAGAAGCCATCATTGCCCTGGCACGCAAACGATGGGGAGTGAGCCAGTCAGTTACTTCTAAGTGAACAGCAGGGGGAATGTAAAAAAACCTGCAGGTTAAGTCCATTCAGCCATACACATTCTCTCTCCGTTCCCTTCCCTCCCTCTCCCAAGAAAGTAAATGCCACATCTTTTGTATTTCTTAAAATATCCCTTGTTAACATAATGAGACCATTGACAGTAACCTCAAGTCAGCATCCTACAGTGATTCCGACAATTCAGCAGCATCCTTGCAGCTCCAAGGAATTGGAAAATACAAGCAGTGCAGAAAACACAAACATCGACGTGCAAAACAAACACATCTGATGTATCAGAGAAGCAACAAAGAGCCTCCAGAGACTGCAGGGAAAGCACCTATTTGTTGAGAAGAGCAAACTCGGGAAACATAATGAGCTGGTGAGGCACACTTCAGCTTCTGGGGATTCAGAAGGTAATTAAAGAAGGCAGAAGTCAGCAGAACAGCATATTACACTGTGACTTCACTAAAGTCATCAGCACTCACCCCCTACTGAGAAATCTTCTCTTTTCCTCTCTTCCTGGCCCAGGCACATTTTATTACCAAAACCCAGAGTCACCTCACATAAATGGAGAAGTTAATTTTAAAACTTTCTCAAAACGCAACTTGGAATCTTTGACTTTCTGTGCGGGAAATGTATAGAGGAAATAAAATCAAGTAAGAAGAAGGTTAGTCAGACAGTGAAATGAAATGAAACTACGGCTGCAAAACTTCATGGACTTTTATGGTTGGGGGAGCCCACAGCAACATTTTGGTCTCCTGCCAGCATAGGCAGCAGCACAAAACCCAGCACTGTCTGGGTAGATCAGTGCGTATCTGCCACAAACTCTGCTGAAATCTGGCCTCATACCTGGCACCAGTACAGCTCCGTCCTGAGTTCAGAATGACCATTGATTTTAAATGCTGAGAAAAACCTGTCTGCAGTTGATTGCCACAATAAACTGATCAGAATGGTATACACCTGACACTGGAGAGTATGCAGGGCTAAAGGGTTGCTTTCAGGCTAGTATGGTTACATAGTTCCGCATTTCAAGGTCTTTGGAGATGGAGTTTTGGTGGAAGACGTCGTTCCCTCTCATTTGCTTTTTCGTTTTCACTCATAACTAAATATCCTGTGTGTGGCCAAAACTGGTCAAAAAACCATTGTCAGGAGAAGGAGTGATCTCAACGGCATTTCCGAGCAGGCAGGGCACCTGATGTTGCAGCAGCGTGTTGCCATTACTGCAGCAACCAGAACATTAGGAGGCTTTTCCAGAATGACGCAGCCCGGAGAACAGCAGGCTTGCCTACGCCGCTTTGCAAGGCCAGTGCCACATGGCCCAATACATCATCCCAGACAAGGCCAGACCCTCTTTGCAAAGCTTACATTCCCAGAAAAGAGGAAAAGATCAAAGCTGTAAGAGTACTTCTAAATAGAGAGAGAACTGCCCTACTCTGTTCCGCTGTGTGAGAGAGGGACTTTGTTGGAGAATTAATTGCTTTTCTCTCAAGACAGTAACCTTGCACTGCTTCCAGCCCATTCCCGGCCACACTGACCTTCATCACACCTTGAATCTTTCAGCCCATCTGGCTATAAATTAGGACAGACGGGTTACGCCCTTTCCTCCTCCTGTACTGCACATGAACATCCCAGCAGTGCTGCTGGCACATAAAGGCTTTTGCCCTTTCTGTTTCCCCCTCCAGATAATGAGCCATCTATTAAGGAGGCAGATGCAGTTTTAGCTGGTGATCTCTTATGTAATTATGTGGGTGAACTACAGAGACAGAGAAAAGATAAGATGGTGTAAACCAGGAAAAGCCAAAGGGGCAGAATTTACAGAGCCCCGAGAGCTGTAGTGTCACCAGTGCCCTTCACGTTCATCACGTCCTCACCACTGGAGCCTACAAGAAAAGCTAGCTCCCCACAACTACCAGGCAGCTCTTTTCCACACCAGTACTGTATCATACTCATTTTAAATAAACGTCAAAGTCCAGCCTATCCCACCAGTGTCGACTTCTTACACTGACCAGCTTACAACAGCTGGACATCAACCAGTCCAATCTTAGGTCCAGACTTCCAGGGGAATGAGGTTTTTACCCAAAATTTGTGTGTCTCATCAATCCCCCCCTCTTAACCATCAGACAAATAATATCTTCCCACTCACTTGGTTTCTTTGGTATAATGTCCACCATGGGTTTGTGTGCTGTTCCTTTGCTTCTGCCTATATTCATTGAGTTTCAGACGTTCTCCAGTCAAAACTGGTGTGACCAAGGCTGCTAGGAAACATTGCAGAGGCCGTCTTCTGAAGAGGAAAATAGTAATCCTGGTACCAAACAGGGAAAAAGAAACAGAAGCAGCTAAAAATATTTTCCAGACCTCAGGAAAATATTGGTAGAATGAACAGTCACAGGTGGCAGCTGGATTTGGGTCCCAAGCATTGCTTTGCCTCAGTCCAGATCTGTGATTTGTTCTAGATGTGGGTGAAAATCCATCCCAAGTCTCACAGCCTTCTGATCTGAATGGTGAGTTTAGCTTCATGATGAAAATAAAAGGTTTTGGATCAAGTTTTGGGCAAACTGCTACTGATCTTACTGTTTTGTTATTTTTACTCCAGTTACTCACCCATCCCTACCCTAAAGCTGACAGAAGCTTGGCTCACAGACCTCTCCTGTGGGATCCACTTGTAGCTGCCAGCCCTGCACGCACACACACATTAAATCTTACCTAATGAGTAATTACCAGGGCACTAGGACATTTCATTTGCCTGATAACAGGACACACCTCAGGGAATGAAATAACGTTTTGAGGCTGGACACAAATGCATGTAACACAAAGATGTAACAGTTTACCCCACATGACAGTCATGACAAAGCCCAGATACAACATGAGGAAACAGGTAGGAGAAAAAGTATCCAATGATGCTAGACTCTGCATATTGACCTGGGAACAGGCAGGTTTTCCTTGGAAGATTTTTTGATTTAGGACATTGCATAGGTGAGATGAAGTATTGCTATTTTCACATCACAGACTGGAAATGGATGCACAAATGTGAGAAATTATTTGCACAAGATTGCACAAGAACTTGGTGGCAGAGCCACAGACCCCTTCTCCTTCACATCCATTTCTCAATGCTTTACCTACAACATCTCCCCTCTTACTAGTGTTGTGTGAACCAAAGACAGTTCAGAGTGGGGAACTTTGCTTCCACAGGCATAGCAGGAGTGCTAGAGGTCACCCAGGCTTTCAAACAGAAGCTGGAAATCCTGCATGGACATGGGGGGGGTGGTTAGAAGGGGGGTGGTTAGTAGGTTGAGAGAGGTTCTCCTTCCCCTCTACTCTGCCCTGGTGAGACCTCATCTGGAATATTGTGTCCAGTTCTGGGCCCCTCAGTTCAAGAAGGACAGGGAACTGCTGGAGAGAGTCCAGCGCAGGGCCACAAAGATGATTAAGGGAGTGGAGCATCTCCCTTATGAGGAAAGGCTGAGGGAGCTGGGTCTCTTTAGCCTGGAAAAGAGGAGACTGAGGGGTGACCTCATCAATGTTTATAAATATATAAAGGGTGGGTGTCACGAGGATGGAGCCAGGCTCTTCTCGGTGACGACCAACAGTAAGACAAGGGGTAATGGGTTCAAGCTGGAACACAAGAGGTTCCACTTAAATTTGAGAAGAAACTTCTTCTCAGTGAGGGTGACGGAACACTGGAACAGGCTGCCCAGGGGGGTTGTGGATTCTCCTTCTCTGGAGACATTCAAAACCCGCCTGGACGCCTTCCTGTGTAACCTCATCTAGGTGTTCCTGCCCTGGCAGGGGGATTGGACTAGATGATCTTTCGAGGTCCCTTCCAATCCCTAACATTCTGTGATTCTGTGATTCTGTGACATGCCGTCTCTGGACTGGGGGTCTAGGTGCTCTCCTGGGATACTCACTTCAGAGAACTGTTACACTGCCTCCTTTTCTGCAGCAAAAGTAGATACGGTCATCTGCCCATTACATAGCCACAGACAGCCTTTACATCAAATAGTGCTGTATCTCTGTTCTCCTCATATTTATGGTGAAAAAAAACTGGGCTGATTGCACTGGCCTCTACTTACGCACATGCCAGAATGATGAAATCTCTCCTTCACCTCGCCCAGCACATGCGTGCACCAGGATGTACTGGGACCAGCTTGAGGGCTGGATGGGTAGTTTGGTTTCCATTGTTCACGCCCACATCAGTCCCTCAGACAAAAATGCGAAGAAAAGACTGCCAAGTTGAAGAGGTCAAGGAGCCAGGCACACACTTGCTGAAGCAGATTTGCAGTGACACCACATTTCTGACCCACAGGCCAGCAAGCACTCTGCTGCTGGTGCTCCTGCCAAAAAGATCTAGATTTGTGTTGGTGACAGATTTGCATTCAGGAACATGCTGTAGAGTCTTTGCTTCTAATTTCTCGCATGGCTGACTCCTTTGCCCACCGTGTTAGAAGCTAATTTAGGTCCAACATGTGAAAGAGCATCATGTAGGAGGCAGAATGATACTGGGGAAAATAAAATAGCACATGGGAAGGAGCATTCAGAAAAGGTGCTAAATGAATATGTTATGGACAACTTCAAATCGAGATGCAAAACAGAATACAGAAGTGAATATGTTTTCTGATCTCTAAAAGAGGTAGTCTATAGATAGAATAAGACCCATGAAAGCATTCACTGAAGAGATAAAATTATATTTATCCCTCAAACTCACCATGAAATAGCTACAGCCTTTCCCTTTTTTTTCCTTTCCCCTTTGAAAAAGAATAGGAACCTAACTGGTTTATCTTACTGTACCTGCTGTAAATACTTTTATGGCAAGGTAATTGCTAAGAGCATTGTGTTGAACAATTCCTTGCATTGTTAGAGGAACATTTGTCATGCTCTTTGGAGATGGCAGAAGAGAATTCCCCTGCGACCTTTGGAAAATTAAATCAGTGGCATGACTAAGAAGCCAAAGTCGAGAAGTTTAAAAACAGACTTAAGAAGGGCTTCCCATGCCTCCTGAAAAAGACACAACCCACACTGCCACTGGAGCCAAGCTAGCTTATTCCAGCCCTTTTAGACCATTCATGATTTGTGCCTAACTAGCACTCAGGGTAGGTGATTCACTGCTGAAAGCGCTGCAGGGCTCCCTGTCCTGTGCGCAGCCCCACGCTCGTCATCTCAGCAGTACAGGACATAACACCGTGGGCTGCCTGTGCTAGAGAGAAGATCATGAGCTCGATTGTGTGCCACGAACAAAGGGAGAGCCATTATCAGACGCTGCTCCGCCAGGCTGCATGAAAAACCGCCTCTGCAAATTGCATAATGCCCCTGGATGTTCCCAGCAGTGCCATGGCAGGCCTACGGCGCTGGCGCTCGGACAGGGAGGAAGCCGGATCTCCTCCCTCCCACCTTCCCTCCCTCCCTCCCAGCATGGGAAAGCTCAGGAGAGCTGTTGTGTAGGCAAAAAACCCCCATCACTTATCTCCTGGGAAAGAGCTGTGCTGCCCCGGAGTGACATCTGACGCACAGAGTTGTGGCCATGGATCAGAGGGAGCCTGGCATGGCAGCAAGATGCAGCGCAGAGCTTTGGGGAGCACCTAGAGAGGGAAACAGGAGAGATCTCACACTTGTTCTCCTTGTGCAGATATCACGTCCCTGTCCCTCAGCCGGCACTCATCTTGTTCGCTGAGATACTGCATCCCAGTTTTGATGGGTCGCTGTGCATTACAACAGAAAACTATCTACAGGACAGGAAAACACTGTAAATTCAAAGCCTGTGTGTACCGAAGACCCTGTGTCTCACACTCAGTGTGCAAGAGATGTGGTTTAACAACACAGCAAGGCTGCTGTGGTACCTTGTTCTTTGCTGTCCATGGGTCAGATGAGTATCCGTGCCTGCACCAAGGAGGGACGGGAAGAAAAGTGCAGCTGGGGCAGAGGGCTGCTCGATTGCCTCAGGGGTACTGTCAAAATGCAGCGTGAGGCTGAGATCTCCAAGCAGCACAGAATTCCCACAGGAACAGCAAATAGCAACATTCCCAGCTGATGTTGAGTGGGCAAGATTTCACCATGAGCTAATGTGACCATGATAAGCAGCATGTGTGACCTACCCAGCTTCATTTCACTTGCCTGAGAGTCCATATGGTTGGAATGCTTCCTCCTTCACCTCCTCCACCTCCTCTGCCTCCTCCTCCTCAGTTATTACTGGTGGCACCAGGGATTTACGAGGCAGCAGGGAGCATTTCCTAATACTGGTTGGGTGTAACTTTCTAGCATGACTGATCGTGCCGTTAACTGAGGCAAAGGGAAGAGCACAAGTGGGCAGGCCAGGGAGAGCGCTTCAAACCCTGGAGATGAATGATAAGTGATATTAAATAGTTCTATGTATGCAAAATAAATGTTTGAAGCTTGCAAGGCAATGGTTACAGATGTTCCTGGGTTTGTTAGAAAAGGGAAAAGCTATTTAGAAAAGTGGAGCCTACGTAGAAAAAATGAGATCTATGTAAATAAGACAAAAAGGAGCTTGGAGTTAATGGAGTTAGAGTTGCAGGAGAGTTTTAAATTGAAGACTAGAGGTAAGGGAGAGGTGTGGAAGAACACACAGTTTGGTTCAAGCTCTCAAATCTCTCTGTTAAGAAAAAACGATAGGACAGAAGGCAATGGAGGTAAGCAGAAAACAGAGAAGACCAGTGTCTACAAATGAAGCCCCAATTAAGTAAGGTGCATGCACCACTCCCCCCTCCAAAAAAAAAAAAAAAGGTAGCTAGCTCATAACCACATTTAAAACTATTTCTGTACAAATGGCAGCGATCTGAAAAGAAAGGAGGATGAACTAGAATGCCTGGCTTTAAAAAAAGATATTGGCAACACACTTGTCTGGGAAACTTTCTAGAAAGAACTAATTAGTAAAATACTATTATACCAGTTTTAAACAGTATAAATGTCAGAACAGTTCATGCCAGGGAGGGAAAGATAAGTAAGTGACTCAAGTTCTCAGAAGATCAACATAGGCTGAATGTACCAAATTAAAAGTTTACCTTTAAAAAGGGGAACCACATAAAAGTGAAGAAATTTGTTGAAGTCAGCAGCTAAAAACAGTAAAGCATTTGTAGATGATATAAGGTTCAGGTTCAGATGATAACAGGCTCAGCATCAAATAAAAAATATTCAAAGAAAAAGTAAGCCAACATGATTAAGCATGTAAAACTTCTCAGATGTAAAAATAAATTCTTGAAAAAACAGAGTTAAGGAAGATGGAAAAGAACACAAAGTCCAAAGTGGATGTGAAACTGCAATAAAGTACAAAAAAATGAAAAGCAACCTGTTAAAGGCATGAAAGTGAATGATAAGATTTTTTCAAGCACAGCAAAAGCAGAAGACTGCCAGAGTTCATGTGGTCCATGGACGGTCTGTATGTAAAAGGAGCACTTGAGAAAGAAGTAGTAGAAACATAGTAGAAAATTAAAACAAATTTGTTGTGTTGGTGTTCTCGGTGGAACTCCCACACAGATTATTCTTTAAGAAGGATCAGTCTTAAGGGGCAGTTCCATGACACCTTCAACAGGACCAGGCTGAGGTCTCTGTGACTTCTCCCTTCTCCTTGGTCGGGGTCTCCTGCCCCATTTCTTGCATCAGCGCTGGTCATGGCCTGATCCCATGGTGAGCTGGCTCAGGCAGGGAAGGCAGACCCAGGTGAGTCACCGAGGGTACGGGTGATGCCGTGCACAGACTGGGATCCCAGGTAGGAGGGACACCCTCCAGAGCCAGGGATGCTCTGCCTCAGTGTTACAAACTACCAGCTTTCCCAAGGAGAAGTTTGAGGAGAGACTTTCAAGACTGGGGGATGCAGAGGCAGAAGCCACCACCTCGAAGCTCAGCCCAGCACACAACAAGAAAAAGACATTGTGAAGGAGCTGTGAGAAGGGCTGAAACCTTGGACATTAATATAAGTATTTTTCCATGTCTCCTCCTTGCCAGAAAATGGGCATGTGTTGGAGGAACCCCAAGACTGTGCCATAAGCATACCTGGGTCCACTGCTGCACGCAGGAGCCAACAAATCTAACCCCGCCAAGCACAGAGCCAGCGCAGCCCATCACGTTGCCTTGCCAGGCTGTGTCTGGGTAGCACTCAGCAGGCAAGGAAGGGCAACGTGTTGAGGATGCGAATATGACATTTCTGAGCTGTGTGGTTCAGAGACAAAGCAGGTGGATGTCAGTCAGCCCACTGAGGTGGTTCATGGGGGCTGGTAAGGGCTGCTTTCCTTTACCTGATACAGAACTGACACGGAGCAAAACATTAACTTTCCATTCCTCATTGAACTCCTTTATAAATTAGGATAACACCCACCTCATGAGGTTGTTTCAAGAATTAATTAATATGGCCAAGGCTTTGAGATTCTTAGATGCACACACAAATTATTTAAACAGCTTTTAAGCATTTCTCTTTTAAATGTGAAACAGGCCCAGTTATGTCAAGGTCCTTTCGATTGGATATGTGACCAAGATGAAAGTGAGGGTCTGGAGCTGGTCGTCTTCAAAGCGGGAGCACCTGGGGTGGCTGCTCTGTGTGGATGCCAAACACTGCACAGGCACTGGAAATTCAAAACTTTCCAGCTGGTGATTTGTTACACCAGCCTGTTTCATCTGAGCTAGATCAGGCTGGGAATCAACATGGCACAGACTTCCTGTGATGGACAAAATCATGCTGCAATCATTTAAAGTAGTGGCATACTAAAGTTGTATCCTTTTCATTTCTGAGCACTTCTGCTTATCAAACAATTAAGCAATTTCAAAACTTGCAGTTTTCCCATAAACATCTGCCACAATCAATTACATTTAGCCATGTCTTGGCAGGTCTTAGTTCCATGAGCAGATTTTTAATCATCATTTCTATTTCTCCAGTGGTAGCTCTCCAAGACTTTATTAGGAACCACCTTGTGCTATCTGAAGAAGAAAGACAGACTTTGTATTTTATCCAGACCCAAGAATAGGATTCTCTGAAACCAAGCACAGCCAGAAATACAAACAGATGACTGTCACAATATCTGACATGCTAACACTAATTAAAACAAAATTACATGAAGATAACAAGGCTTTGATGATTGCCTCTTTTCCTTAAATTTGGTTATTTGGAATTTCCTAGCCACATGGATCTTCCAAACCAACATTTCAAGTGTTCCTTTTCTTCACCAAGTGTCAGCATGCTCTGTCTCAGGGCACTAGAGACTTTTCAGGGAGGTGTGGTTGGAAACACTGTCTCCTACCTGTCCCAATCAAGCTCCTGAGCCACACTGGTATGGAGGGCATGTGAGGTTGGTGTTCAGATTCTTCTGAGTGAAGCCGGAAATCTTGGCAAATGCTTTGGATGAGATGGGTGCTTTATTCCTAACATCCCTCCCTGGAACATCACGTGGTCCGGACTTGCCATATGGTCTAACAAACAAGCTTAAGGTTAGGTGGTTGTTGCTTTTTCAATCAGACCTTAAGTCACCATCCATTAGGCCTCAGACACTTTGAAGCTCATGCTTGTAATTAAATCCAGTTAAATAAAGGCTAAAATCCATCTTTATACCATCTTGAGTGCTGACCTGAAATATGCTGGTGTTGTGTTTGCACTTTTCAGCACTCTGCAGTGGAGGTCAAACACATCCCATTTCTCATGCTGGGATTAATAAGTGACTCCCAGCTAACAGAACCTCTCAGCTTCCATGATACCAATACGTCCAACACTCTCATTTCCAAATATTTTAGCCACTTCCATGCCATTACTGTGGTCTCTGATTATTCTCATAGTCTCGAATGCATATATACCCATCACATCTCTGTGACTGACAGCTTCTGCCAAGAGTACAGATGGACAGCTCTGGGCCAGAGAATACGTGTGCCACATCACGGCAGACACCTTCCAGCCCCTTGGAGTCCTCAGCAGCCAGGACAATCACTGCACCAACTTTTCTTTCCCGTTTTCCCTCTAGCAAAAGACATGGGCCAAATCCCGCCGGCATGTGCGAGTATCTTACCGTGGGCTTCACAGACCTTCTGCTGACTTCAGCAAACTTGGCTCAAACCTAATTGCTCCTGCCAGCCATCTTGTGTTCCTGGACTTTGCAGGGTAACTGCTAAGGACAGAAATAAATCCTTTGTTTACTCTGGTAACTAGAGAGCTGCTTTAACCCCTGGCTAAAAACAGGTGCATTTTCCTATCAGGTTCATGAGTCATTTCATCCCAGGAAAAACTGGTGAACTTGGAAAGCCCAGCGCTCACTGAACAACAGGAAAGGATGACTTTTTAATTGAAGGGAGGCAAATTTCATCATCCGTTTTTCCTGGGTGGCATTTCTCTTTTTTAAGTCATCAGCTTAACACAGCTCAGGCCTGTTCCTTGCAAATTCCTTTTCTGTGTGGTATTTCAGCATCATATCCAGTGTGAGATGGAAAACATGACTGGTGTTAGACTCCTATGGGAAATAGCAGATGTAATGTTTGACTACATAAACAGTGCAGGCAATTAATACCTCTGTAAAAGATTTTGTGCTTGGTCCAGCATAATCAGACCTTTCAGCATAGGGGCTTTTTTTTTTTTTTGTAATGTGAAAAAAGTGCTCCCTTTCTGCGGAACTATTTTCACAGAAAACAGTATTGCTTCTCACATGCTGTCTAGCCAGCAACAGCCAAAGAATTCTTAAAAGGTGACTTGTTTTTGATGAATTAAAAAAACCAACTGGCAATATGTTTCCTCTCCAATCTTAACACTAGAAATTCAGGTCTCATCACCCTGTTTTTCCACAGCTGAAGACTTATGACGACATCCCAAGAAGCCGCTCTGGCGATATTTCTCCACTGCACAGTTAACTCATATTCTGACTTAAAATCAGTGGCTCTGGTCACACTCACAGGAGAAACCTCTGAGCTGGCCAGGGTGTGCCCCCAGTCCAACCCAGTTTACCTGGTTGGCTGTAGGGAGCAGAACATGGGACTGAACCCTGCCTGTTTTGCACGGTGACTGCAGACAGGAAAACTAAATAAAAATCACCTGAATTCTGGTGATTCTCCAGCGTGCCTCCTCTAGCTCCCCTGTGGCAGCCAAGTGGCTGCAAAAGAGTCTTACAGCCTCTGAGCTACAGAAAAGTCTGGCTCTGTAGCCTGATACACACAGATCAGCACAGCATCAACAAGGTCACAGAAATACAGGCAGGTCTCTGCTTCAGATTGGGCCAGGTGAACTGCCCAGTGAGAACAAAGTTTAGGGGGAGAATTGATTTTTGTGTGAAATTGCTGACAGCTTTGCTAACACCTCAGTAAGTTAAATGTCTATCAAATAAGGAGAAGTCACCTGGTGCCTGCAAGGCAGAGATGTTCAAAAGAGTCCTCTCCATGTCTCTGTCCTTTGAGGAAGATCAGTGCACGAATAGTGAAGAGAAGGCTTGACACTCTTGGCTCTCAAAATGAAGCAGATAAATATATCTTCAGTGCTATGGGAAACATACATAGATCCCTCTCAGCAGAGTTTACAGCGGAACATGCACTGAGCATCTCCCCCTTTACACAAATCAGTCTTCAAAGGCCCTTTTATTTGTTCTATGTCATAAACCACAAATATTTCTAGCTCCTGCCCATCCCCACCCCATTCCTCCCACTTCCCCTGCTTTGCCCCCCTTCAGGTTGCTTTGAATGACACCGGCACCACTTACAAAAACAACAGAAAGTCAATTACCCACGTACATGATTGCAGGGTTAATGTTTAACCTCTTCTGGCTGCACAGTCAGGCAGCTCAGTAAGACATGTTCCTGCAGCCGGTGACTGAGCGACAGCTTCCCATTCCTGTTGTGCGTGATGTGGAGGCTCCTGCAGGAAGGCTGAGTCCTGCAGAGCTGCACCGCCTGCTCCCAGCCTGAGCCCACCCCGGGGCAAGAGGCCAGAGGGCTGCAGAAGCCGCACGTGCCTGAAGGGCTGCGGGGATGGACGTAACAGAAAAGATGAGTGCGACACATGCATCCGAGAAAAATGATGTTAGTTTGGGTAACTATGAGTCTTAGAGGTCCACAGTGCCACAGCCAGTGCTGATCCACCATGACCAAAGGCAAAGCCAACAGGCTGATGGGGAGCCAAGTGCTGGCTGTATCTGTCCATGAGCTCTCTGGGGGCCGCAGACCCCAGATTTGGTGGAGGAGGCACCAGCACACACCTTGCATTCACTCCGCGCTGTCAGGGAGGGGATCCACAAAGCGTAACTAACCCTGGTGGGCCAGGAGTTGGTCTTTGCCTGGCTCGTGCAGGGACCCACAGCCTCGCAGCCCCGGCAGCATGGAGCAGCTGCCCACCCAGAAGCACAGGGACGAGCATTGTGTGGGGCTCTGCAACGTGGGGTGAGCTCAAAAAAAAGGTTCTTGCTCCTCTCTGCCACCTCCTGCAGCCTCAGTGCCCAGCCATATGCTCCAGCTGAACCAGCTTGCTAGCCCTGCAAGATGCCCAGCTCAGAAAAATGTAAAATAAAAAATATATAAAAACATAAAAGGGATGAGCAAATATTTTCTAGCATAGCAAATTTAACAAGCTCATCCAAAGCATTCAAGAAGCATCAGAGCTGTTGTAAGTGGTGAAAGAAGGTAACAAGGATGAGCATTATGGGGGAAAAAGATTTTCTCTCTGGTGATGGGCAGTTGCTAAAATGCCTTGCACCATGGCAAGAGCAACACCTTTAGGCTGTGTTGAGGGAAGAGCCACTTGAAACTGCAGATACCTGAGCTGAAGCGAGACAGACAGTGCCTGCCCTCTACCTGGCTCCCTGCTTCAGCCTTCCCCACAGTGGTCCCTGCGTGTCCATGGCCACTGGGCTGCACCAGAACTAGTGCTGGCACAGAAGAGAACAGGTTTACATGGGGTCCACGCACCTGTGTGGTTACGGCTGGAGTCTAACAGCAACAAGGAAGAAAGATTTACAGCTTGCTGAGACACATTTTACAAAGTGTATGAAGTTTTGTCAAGCCTCTTCTTGGAGTTATGTCTATGGACTTTTCAACTGAAAAGCAATTTTCTGCTTTTCAGTTGAAGATGTATGACCAGCTCTTTTGAACACTCCTGACTGGAGAAAGCCCCAAGTACAAATACTTTTCCCATAGGTATAGTCTGGAACAGAACAGAATCAGAAAAGCATGATGAAAGAAAAGTACAAAACAATCAGCTTGGTGGTGCCTGCACAGGCAGCAAAGCCTCAGCCTCCAACCCCACTCCAGTGGCCAAGCTCATGTATGAGAATAACTCTCTCAGCTCGATAAGCCTGGAAGGGGAGTTTTTGACAATAAACTTGCCTTAACAACAGCCCCAGCACTGCGAGCCCAAACTGTGTGATAATTCAAGGGCAAAATTCAGCAGAGTGGGTGAAACAGAACTGGCAATGAAACCACACTCAGACATAAAAGTAACCATATGTTCTACTTAAAAATAATTACTCTGATCTCAGCTGTCCTTAAAACCACTAGTAAGGAAACTGGTTATTATATATATTTTTTTTAATATAAAAAGGGAATACTACTACTGCTAAAAATACTTCCACCTCAGTGACAATTTAATAAAGGCTTCTCAATTCTCCTCCACGCTCCTGAGCCCTACAGGATTCCATCACCTTTAGGACAGCCAGTGTAACATGCCATGTGAGCACAAACACAAGTATTTCTAGTTGCCTGCTTGGAGGCCAGTATACTCAGAAGCCAGCCAAGCCTGCTCTGAGTCCAGTCTGCCCCAGATGCTGTAAACCAGGAGTGAGAATGCAATTCTGCTTCCACCACCACCACTGTTAAACCAGCATCACTTCTCCTAATAGCAGAGAAAAGAGGACCGGTCAAAAGCAGGGTGAAAAAGGCTCTTTCTGCCCTGCCAACATTACAGATTGAAAGCGCTAGAGAGTGGGAAGGTGATGGCTCAGTATGTTTTCACAGCAGAGAGAGGAAGGACGTCAGTAATACAGAAAAATGCACCCTGCAGCTCTCATGGTACCAGTGCTATAACACACATGCATTTCTGGGCCACCTAATAATAGCAGAATATTGATAAATGGAGGGCTGGGACTAGGGTGGACAATGAGTGGGGAGAGCAATGACGACAAAGGAAAAGCTGATGGAGGATGAGGCAGGAATTGATCAATATGAGAAAAACAGGAGCACGTAGTTAGCTCCACTATCAGCTGTCCACATGCAGGTGAAGGACATAAGTGGGCAGGCTGGCCAAGGTGACATCCAGGCTGCAGGAGGGATGGGGTGTTCACCACCATGGAGGTGATGAGTGTCAGGTGAGGGACAGCAGTTTGAAGGGAGGTAGCGGCTTTTTTTCCTACACTGCTCAGTTTAACCCAAACCAGCTCAAAACAGTGCAGCCCCATGCACCCATCAGCACTGGGCTGCAATGCAGACTGACCTGATGCTCTGCGGTCCAGCCCCCAGTAGAGAGAGAAGATGAGTTTCTCACCATCACGTACCACCCTGTGCCCCCACCCTGCACGATGGCCAGGGCCAGGCTTTTACACGAGTGCTGATTTAACAGGATCCTCCACCTTTTGCAGGATTTGATCCTTCAGAGGGCCACAGGGTGAGGCCATGACATAAGGCAGCACTTTGCAGTGAGAGAGAGAAAATCTAGCGCTGGGGGATCCTGCCCTGGAAGGAGAACCGGCATGGCCTCTCTGCATGCCCATAAGTGTTTTTTCCTGGAAGTAAATTGCTAGTAAACAAACCAACACATATGTTAAGGCTTGGGGATTTTTGTGTATGTGTGTGGTTTTTTCTATGTTTGTTTTTGTTGTTTGTTTTTTCCAACCTTTTCAGGCGTTCATCAGCTATGAAGAGGGATGGGAGGATCTAGTTTTGTTTAGGTATTAGTGAAATCTTGCAGTTCTTGTTTACATGTCGGGCTTTAAGGAGCCAGCGCTGAGCCCTAGCTGTGCACGGCCACGAGCAAGTTGTGGCTTAACCACCGCAGGGGAGAGCGAGTTGGAAAAAAATCCCTCGTGGATTCCCAAAACAGCCACTGGCTGATCTGGTCCTGAGGTGACTAATAACAGTTTGGACTGATTTGACACTCTATGGCTTTAGTGGAAAGTTAACTTTTTTTCTTCCCCTCCCCACCCCCAGCATGAAGTGGCTCCCTCCCAGTGCTGAGTTCCAGGGAAATACAGAGGAAGGTCAAACAAAATAACAATTTACTTAAATGCCATGAATGTCATCAACAATAATCATGGGAGGGAAGTGGGGAATTACATCGGACCTGTGCTAAAATGTCCTAACTAGACCTTGTTCAGTTCTGGCATTTCAAACAGGTCCAACAATAAAGAAGGCCAAGAGCAGAGAACAAAAACACACAGTGAAGAGGAGAAATTTAAGCCAGTCTCTTTCAAAATGTAGCGCAAGCTGGGCCTCAGTGCACCTCAATCTTGTTCAACTTTGCTAATTACCAGTCCTGGGTTGGCTGGTTCTTTGCTTGGCTTTAAAATACTATTTCCCTGGTCCTATTACACCTGGTCTCCAGGCTTCATGGGAGCATTATCAGCCTTCAAAACCTCTTGCATTCCTCCTTCATTCTCCTGTTCCTGCATCACATCATTCTCTACCAGCCCAGAGGTGTCAGTTAGAGGATGATCCCAGGGCACTCACACAATGCCATCAAAAAGCCGCCGTGTCACCTCCTCACACCACTTCCTACAATTCCCATTTTGCTGGAAGGCAGAAGCAGGAAAACAAATGTGACCTGTGCTTCTCCAGGACAGAGTCGCAGTAGCTCTTTCTGTCAAATTAGTAAAAGGAACTGGCAGAAAGGAGCCTGTTATTCCAGTTCTACCAGCCACCTGATGACAGAAGCAATTGATCCCAAAAGCAAACAAAAATGTTATGAAATGAGTAAGAGTCAGTTGTCCCTAAAAAAAAGTCTGCAACCAGAAAGATGCATTTTTTCTTTCCTTAGTAACAAGTTCAGAAACAAAAATAAATTAGTCAGCTGAATCATCTGGAGGTGCTTAGGCTGCAGGTTTCTCAAAACAATACTGAAGGCTGAGATTTTTATAAGTTGCAGAAGATAGATACAACCAAGTTGGCCTCTTCTTCCCCTTTTCTAAGCATGCTTACCTGCATTGTCAGCAGAGGTACAGAAAACGTAACAGAGGGAATTCAAGAAGCTCAAAAGTGTTACATTTTTTCTATTGAGTTCCAAATTTTTCAACATGAATCTTTTCAAGCGGGATGAAGAGAAACTTCTATTTTTTACTTAAGAAACAAATAAACAAAGAAGCCACCCACAAAGGATAACACCACAAGCCATCCAAACTGTGGTTTCAAAATGAGCATTTCATGTAAACCTAATGTCTAGTTTTGTGAAATTGCTCCTGAGAAAAGCTCTAAGCCACAAATAACTCAATTATAACATTTTCAGACCTGAAGTTCTCAGGATTCATACTGCTTTGGGGCATTTGCATTTCCCTTCTTCCTCACTTCACTACAGCAAATATTTCAGGGAAGCATTTAAATGCAAGTAAAAATCTGCTTTCAGCCTTGACTGTAATTTTCAAGTACATAGTATTGAATAGGGAAAGAAGGAGAATCTATCTTGATTTTTTGTGGCTTCGTCCTGAATCACAAATACCAGATGGGTAATTTCAAGCAGAACTATTTTTATGTCTGAATGGGAAACACACAGAACAAATGACAGCAAAAGCCAAACCTCCTGTGTAGCAGGTCCCTCCTGTAGCAGTCCTCAGAGTGAAACATGAAAAGCATCCCTGCCCCTGCAGACCCCTCAGAGATGGAAAGCTTCAGAGCACTGCAATGCCTTTTTAACAGATACTTCATAGCTGTACGCACCAAATTTATACACCTGTCTGTTCCTTCACAGACAATACAGGATGAACGAACAGTGAAAGGCAAAGTTCTTTTTCACTCCATTGACATAAACATGGCCAATCCTTTTCTTCTTGTGCAGAGATTCTTGTGTGCATGTACTTGATGTGCAAATAAGATAGTGAAACATTACTCTGACTTGGTCTTTACCTCTTACCAAATGGCTATAATAGGGAATAAACATTTCTGTGAGTGTATCTTGTTCCACTCTCTAGTATTTCTTCCTGTCTCTTTGCTATGACTTACTTAAACAATTATTTCTACACTTACACAATCCAGATGCTAACTGACTCACCTGTACTGATTAAACCATTCTAAAGGGATTATCTCCATTTAATCCTTGTGGTCCTATAGCTACAAATTAGAGCAGCATTTGAAATGCACACAAGCCAACTCGACTGGTGTACTTAACTTACAGCTTCCCTGGTTGCCGAGGTGTATGTCGCCTCCCTTGCCTAAATGAATATTTTCCTATCGCTTCCCTTTCCAAAACTCACACATCACATCTGCACCTACACAATTCATCTGCTTTTGTACTATGCCCCTCCATATTCCCTTCCCCATCTGTGTCGGCTCTTTTACCAGCTGCCCAGACTCCCTCACCCTTTCACTGTGCAAATACCTCTGAGTTTGTACCCATCCCTTCAGTATAACAAGAAGAGCATCTCTGCTCATTGAGCTGCTGCTCTGCTGGACACTCCCTCCGGCCAGGGCAGGGAGAGGAAACAATCAGTCCACAACAGCAAGGCCTCTTTTTACTGTTAATATTTCTTGCAAATTTGCATATTTAGGACATAAAGACAAGCCTCGAGCTGTGTGATCATGGCCCCCTCTTCTGTAGCTCTTTTTCTTCCATATGCTACACGTCACATATTAGACTGCAAACTCTTTGCTCTTTGCAATGTCTCATAGTTTCGTAGTTTGACACGATGAGCCTCCAACGTTCATTTCAACCTGAGTGACAGGATAATAAATACCCAATAACAAATAAGCCATAATGAATTTCCACCTGCTTACTGAATATATCTGAAGGAGACAGGCTGCACAACAGCATCTCTGGTGATTGCTTAAAACCTGCAGATTTAATACTCCAAGACTTCTCTAAGCCTGGAAGTAAATAAGCTCTGTGGCACTGCCCTGTGCTCTACCCACCAACTCTGCTTTCCAAAAATAATAGGCAGTGAGTGAAAATGAAAGGGTTAATTTCTCTGTGTCTCTAGTTAACCTTCCTGGGCTATTCAGTTTCCTTTCAGACTCCAGCCCATTGGAGGCATGTGAGGTGAAGGATAGAATTACATACTGGGCATGTTTCCTGTACTTAGTGGGTGGATAGAGCACAACTTCCGCACTAATAATGTCAAGGTAATTAGGACATCCTGCAAAACCTGTAACAAGGAAGAAATAACCATTGTTTATTGTCATTTCTATTGCTGAGGTGGTGGGCTCCCCTCACAACTCTTCTTGCCTTTCGTTTTGATCCCATCTCTACTTTAGCAGAGACACAGCTGGGCCAAATACAAGAACTCCAGGATTCGCAATAGGGACTTGGGCTAAAATCTGATTTTATTCCCCAGCCCCACCACTCGTCTCAGCCCTGTCTAAGGGCCTGAGGCAGTCACTCTGTCCCTCACACAAGCCTCTGAGCTAGCAGGCTGCAGAAGCAGATCTCTGGCTCAGCAGTGAATTGGTTTATGCAGCGTGACACGTTTCCAACACAATGGATCAAGACAACGTTTTGCGCACCCCTTTCTTCCACAAAGCAGACTCCAGGCCCGGTGGTCAGGACAACCCTCAGGCAGATGAAGCGGGGCTCTAGAAAGACATCTCCCCTCTGGAGAAGAGCCCAGCATGCAACAGCTTCTTACCGGAGTCACTTCTTCAGGCTTCTACTGGAAAGAAATGCTTCTCACTTGGATCTTGAAAGAAAAGGCACCAGCACTAACCTTCAAACATTATGAAGGCCAACAGTCACATCCCAGGCCACAGAGTGGGGTAAGACTGAAGTAATTCTGCTCAGTGTTTCCTACTGGCACTCTTAAAAAAAAATCTCCTTTCTTTGATGTAGGCTTTGGTGGGTGCCGTTTAGAGGAGTGGAACTCTTCCTCTGTCCCTTGGGAAATCAGATTTTGGAGAGAAGTAACAAGCTTTTGTTGGAGCCAGTGAATGTAGCTGGGAAAAAAGCAGGCAAGTTTTGGGTAACTGAAACTTTTTTTAGATCTCTATTTCACAAGATTTTTAGCAAGATATAACTGACCCAACAGGTTTGCTGTGACCTGCCTCTCCTCTCACTAGAAATACGTTGATGATATGGTTGCACGGGCACAATACTGGCAACTAGTTGGATGTGCAGCCCAGGGCTCCATGTTCACTGATGGAGATGAACGGGAAATGAGACAACTGTGAGAGAATGTGCCTTTGCCTCTCAAAAAAAAAAAAAAAATCCTTTGCTTGTCTTTTCTGTCTGCAGTGATCACAGCCTGTGCACGCACGCAGATGCCAGCACAACCCGTCCCGTATCACAGGAAGCATCTACGTGGTCAGATGCAGACAGTCAGATGGTAGCTCAGCCCCGCTGGAGAGCTGGGAGCTGCTGGGTTCCTGAAGCCATTTAGATACATTAGCAAGGAGCATCTCACTATCACTTAAGCCTTGGCAAGGGAACGTGACTGAGCAGACGTACCCTTGACCGGGGCCGCCAGCTACTAATTTGTGCATACACTGCCCAGCTAAATGGGCCTTATGTCTGTAATGGAATACAGATAATGATCTGTCAAATTATTGCTTTTTCCTTTTGTAAGATTTCCGGGCTGCTGGGTGCTGATGTTTGTAAGCACCTCAAGGAAAGCAACCTTGATTTTTCCTCAGGTGGAGGATTTCAGGATGCCACGTGTCTCATTTGCTCTGCCAAACATATTTCCAAGAGTCGTGGTTTTGCACATATTGCAGGCACAGCCTGCATCAATATCCTGGGGGGAGCCATGATTCTAATTAATGACAGAGTCCTTCTAAAGGTGTCTCTATTAAGCCTGTATGTAATGGCAGCCTGCTAGGAAATTTCCCTTTGGTCTCACATGGCACAAGCTGTTGCCATCTGCAAAAGATATTGACAATAATGCTGAGCCTAAATTGTTAAGTGCATTGCTGCTGGGCATGTGGGGAGAGCCACATGTTGTACAAGCCCTGTCTGAAGGGGCTTGTATGTAATGAAATTCTGCATTTGATTTTCAGAACTGCGAGGTTTCCAAATTGCACTTGTGATTGTCATCGAATTCAGCCTGTAGAAGAAAGCTGTGCATTTCAGATGTGAGGGAGAGTAAGGCAAAAAGGATCTTGGGTCCTGAAATAATTAAAGATGACTCTGAAATAGTTTGAAAAAATGAGATTGTGAAAATAAGTAGCAGCATAAATCAACATGGGATTGCTAGCAATCAGAAGATAATGGTTGTCTGTGATGACGCTTTTGACCCTATAAAATAACATTGGTGTCTAAAGGCTGGTCTCCACTCAGAATTTACTCACATAATCATACTGCTAAAAACATCAGTATAGCTCTGTTTGAACACACTTATTTAAAAATAAGAACCTTCACATAGGGTGGAAATACTGGTGTAACATAAGGTATAATTATTTTGGTAAACTTCCCTGTGCAGACAAACCCTAAAGGAAAAAAACTTGTCTGATCCATTGTACGCACAGATTTTAGAAGCAATCTCTGACCCGCAGACAAAAGAAAGAGCGCGCCCACCCAAAAGACAGGTCCCACAGCCTGTGTGCTTCTCTGTCTGCTGAGCTAGAACCAAAAAGCTGAGACTTGCAGAAAAATCCACCTTTCCACAAAAGTCTGGAAGAAGGAGGTTGGTGGGCAAAGTGACTAAGTGTCAGCAATGCCTTTGGTCTAGCTCACTGTTTCCTCTTTGCTGCTGCAACGTGGGAACAAAGCTGTGGGATAACTGGGGGTGGGAGAGCTGTGATGGTTGGTCTGGGCAGTGTCTTTCCCTCAGAGACAGAGAATTTAATATACAAGGCAGGCTGTGCCTCTCAGTCTTCTGGAGGAGTGTGGGCTGGCAGCAGTTAATGATTGACCCTAACCCTTCTGCCTGGGAGTAGGTTGAACTGAGGCAGAGGCAGCAAAAATTCCTGCTGACGGGTCTAGAAGGGTCACCTAGTGACAGACTTAAGCTCTACACAAACTCTGAAGAATGTCCTTGCTTGCCAGTCTTGCTCAGGCCACTGGAAAAAATGGGGATTTCATTGGGCTGCTCAGCTGCAGGATTTTCCACCTGGTTTTCTTCTGAAAAGGAAGATCCCAGCCACTGGACTTGGACACTAATCTTGAAGGTCATCTGTGAGCAGTCCATGACCATTCCCTGCCTCAGTGCTTTGCTCAGCTCAGCCTGCAGTGACACAAGTTCCATGGATTTCAACCACTTCCTTCGCAATGCTGCCTCATAGATATCCCCACGAGGAACGCTACTTCCTTTTGCTGAGCTTTCCATGCTATTTCTAGTCATGCCCAAATAGCTATTCTCCTGTCTGACTTACTCAGCCTTTGAAGACACACAGCTCCTAAGAGAGGCAGGTGCCAGAAAGTGCTGTTAGGAGTCCGGCATTAGGACATGAGCACTTAATTGCTGAGGGCCTTCAAGTCCCAAGCACATTGCACCAAATCCACTAGCAACTATTAATAGAAAAGAAATGCTGGTTTTCACCCTAGAGACTCTCGACTACTTGTTTGTAGCAGAAGGCTTTACAGAGAAGAGCTGTCATGGCCTGGATACAGAGTGCTGTCTGTTCTGCTCAATGACCTCTCCACCGAGGCCTTCGGTTCCTCTCAGTCAACTTTCTAACAGAGGGAAGCAGCTGCCCAAGACTCAGAGTTCTTCAGATGTTGATTTAATCTGTGCTCAGAGCTGTGTTTGCCCACAGGAACTTGGAGATTTAGATAGGTACAAGGAAGAGCTTTGTTTGGAGCAACTCTTCTGTCTGCTCAAAGCTGCTGGAAAACAGAATGGGGCAGGACAGAACAAGTGAAAGAGGCCTACAAAATAATAGTGGTCGTAGTCACTTTGAACAAAATGTTGTGAATTTACCAGTGAAAACCCTTCAGGAGAGAAATGAGTCATCAGAGAGCCTAACAGCAGGCTACAGACATCATCCAGCTCTCTGGGAGGAACCAAATTCTCATCATCATGCAGTGCCATGCAACCAACACCTCTGCATCTGGGGACAAGCATCCAAAAGGGATGACTGGTGACAAGCAAAGAAATGGAGACACCTTGCAAGGACCTTTCTTGAGAGGCCCTCTCAGCTTTTCATGGTGTTCCAGGATGGCAAATGGGGCACATTGCCTCACGTGATACTGTCTGATGGAGGAGACCAGCTGGAGCACTCAAACTACACAGAGCCTCACTGAGTGTCTGAGACCGATGTGGATAACCTGTGCTGGAGCTCTGCTGCCAGATGGCATTGGGACTTTCATCAAGCAATCAAAGGTCACACAAAACATGTACGAATTTTAAAATAATCACTTAACACCCTCAGAACAGAGGTGAAGAGTCTTCTCTATGGTTATTACAGCTTCATATAGCTCCAGTTGGTGAGAAAACCATAAAAGTGCTCTTCTCCTAAAAGCAATCACAGAAGAAATATTTCCCATTTCAGCTATCATTCTGTAAACATCACAGAGCTCAGACTTTGCTTATGAGACACCCTGGATGTCAGGAGTGAGGTAAGTCTACTAATTCCCCATAATCATGCCTCGTGGTTCTTCAAAGGAAACAGCAGTCTCACAAAAGACATATTGCTCATTGTCATCGGATCTTTTCATGCAGAAGAAAAGCAGAGCCATTCTGCACCAGGCAACCCTGTAAGGGACATCCTATACAGATGTGCTAACAGACTCCTGCCCCAGATCAACAGACACCTTGAGTGATGATGAACCCCACAGGCACCTTGTCCCAAGTCTAAGCGCTTGTAGGACACAGCAAACAACAGAGATTCCTCCAGCTGTGCATGGGAGGCTACTGAAGTCACACCTGCACTGAAAAGCAGGGTTGGCTGTGTTGTTTTGTTTTTTTTTTTTCTCTCTCTCTCTCCCTTAGGTCACTCTAAAACAATCCCTCGATGCTAACCGAGTCCCATTCCTGCCAGGACACATGCATATTCCAGCGCCATCTAGCCAACTTGCCTTAGAAACATGCAGCAGCACCCGAGGCACAAAACCCAGTGCAGAAGTTGTCCCGAAAAGCACAAGCCTCTCATCACCAAACCTGACACCAAAGGTCCCACTGCCAGCACTGCTAAGTTTGCTAAAGGCCTCTTGCACTTAGTTGGCCAATAATTTCAGTGCTACCCAGAAACTGAGTTTCAACTGCCTTTGCTACCAAAAAGAATGAAGATAACATGGGGGCTATTGTGGCTTCAACTAACTTTCATTTCAGGTTTTGTAGTTCCTTCAGATGAGAAGCAAGAAGTGAAACCTTAGGGTGAAGGTGCAGTGTAAATCCCCAGACAGATCCAATTACGTGAAAACTAGAGTCTCCATTCAATGCCACAATGTGGCTTGACCTAAATTAAAGCTGGACCTTAGTGAGGGAGACTTTGCAAACAACTCCAAGCAGGAAACCCAGCCAGGATTCTGAGGTGGGATGGCTGTGACATGTATGGAAGAAGAGTCAGTGCTAACACAGGCCAGCAGCTTTCATTAAAGGATTTGTTTTCATGATCAGTTTAAGCCAACCTGAGTCTGCTTCCTCCCTGCTGTCTATTGCCATCAGCTCTCTTATGTGGGTACCAGTCATCACAGGGTTAGGTGCAGTGCCAGGCTGACCTGCTGATCCAGTTGAAAACCAAAACTCTGAAAAGAAAGAGTCTTCAGACAGGCAGAAAATCCTTCTCCCCAGTCCGAGCGCCAGCACCAAGAAGGGAAGCGGCAGGCAGATGTGGCCAGATGCTCAGGGGAAGGCAGGACTGCTGCTTCTGGCAACAGTGCAGACCTAAAGCATAAATCCTGGCACTATAGAGAAATAATTTAATTCATAGCAGCTGGCTAAAGTACATGCTCAGTGTCCTCACTGAGTACACCCACCTCACAGGTAAACTTTCACATGAGGCAATAGAAGATGACATAGAAGAAACCAGAAACTGAACTGTAGTAGTAACATAATAGTACCACCTGTAAAGTGACATGTCTGAATGCTGACCTTTTTTACTGAAAGTTCATTCTGCATGAAAAATGAGAATTTTCCTGTAATGTCACAGAGAAAAATAAAAATAGATACTTGCTTCATCAATTGCACACTGGCCTGCTTTGTGTGTACTGAGGATCCCCAGCATTGACATGACAAATTTAAAAAAATTAATCACAATTATTTCTGGCCTCATGTGGGCAAAGGCCACTAAATTTCAGTGGAAGAAGCTTCGTGATGGCAGATTTTTCCTTTTCAGTAAACACTATGGTGGATGTCAGTGTGGGCAGTTCTGGAAAGCTGAGCTGATGTGAAGCACCAAACACCCCAGGAGTGAGTTTGAGATGACGGATTTGTGAATGCCTAATTTTGGAAAATGTGGGAGTGGTACCCATATTCCACTCATCTGAGCGATATCAATTTATCTTATGAGCCTTCTGTGTTTCTGAGAGGAAATACCAGCCTCAAGCTGGTACAGCTTGGTTCACTATTCCACCAGGAACTGGCCACAGAAATCTGTAGCTTAACTCTGCACGTCAAATCGAGACATATGTTTGCTGCCCAAATGAGAAGTTAATCCTCTTTAGAAGGGAAAGCTGCAAGGGAAACAATAGCTACTTTCTCCTGCCTTTTGAATCCATAAAGAAATACTGTAAGCACCCAGTTCAGAGGCTTGAGCCTCATACTCTCTACCTATGGGGTTCCCTGTCCAGCAAGGTAAGCACCAGCTGACTCTATAGTGTTCTTTCAGCAAATACAGAATCATTGAACCATTTTGCTTCGAAGAGGCGCTTCAGATCATCAAGTCCAACCATAACCTAACTCTAGCACTAAACCGTGTCTCTAAGAACCTCATCTATACACCTTTTAAACACCTCCAGGGATGGTGACTCCACGCTTCCCTGGGCAGCCTGTTCCAATGCTTCACAACCCTTTCTACGATTTTTTTTTTTTTTTTTTTTTAAAAATCTCAACCCTGACAGGAGGCAGGAGCCATTCAGACATTTCCCCCAAGCCTCTAGCGCAGATGCCAGTCAGTGCAAAGGGCACGGGCGGTTTCTGGCAGTGTGGAAATGCAGCTCCCAACTGCCAAGTCATGGGAGAGTGACTTGGAATGGCCCGCTCTGCTTGTCTCTAGGGCCACAATTTCCTCACTGCAGCATGTGGATGAGACTGCTTTGGCCAAATGTCTCTCCAGAGAGACAAGGTAACAGTTCAACTTCCACCCGTTTTCTGACTCACCCCATCCAGAAGAGTCACTGGACTGGCAGAAAGCAATGGCATGATAGTACTTAGTTGGATTATAACCCATCACACATTTGATAATTTGGCCTTTTTGTGAACAGTTTTCATTTTCGTTTGCAAGGATTTTAGTGCAATTTACAATCTCTGCTTTCCCAAACACTGGAAAAGCAAAAGGGTCAAAGCTTCAGTCCAAGCCTGTCTCCAGGCCAGAACTTGGTGAGGAAACCACTGACAAAGACCCAGTATTTCCAGTTTTTCAGATCTAAATGTTGACAACAAAAATTTCCCCCCTCCGCAATGTTACATGAACTTTTGATACAGCAGCTTCAATAGGCACAAATAAGGTGAGAGCTGAATTGAAGATCTTCCTGTGTCACTCCTGCATCAGCTGTGCCTGCATTAACCATGGTAGGGCTGGACTCCTCATCTCTGGATTCTCTAAATGAAAACAAGGATGTATTTCTGAGGCATGTGCTTAAAAAAAAAAAAACAACCCACAAACGAAACAAAAAAACCCCCACACAACAAAAACCAAACAACCACCACCAAACAAAACCCAAAACCAACCAAAAAACAACCCAACAAAAAACCTAGCCAGAAGTTATTGAGCTCAGTGCAAAGATAAGACAGACAAAATTCCCTCTGAAAGCATGTTTCAAGTCTGAACAGTAGCAGATCATTTCTATGTTATAAACAAGAATAATGGGAACACAAATGGGGCTACTTCTGAGAGTGATCCAAGTTCATGCCAATATAGGAGAAGTGCTGTACCCCTGATTTTGCCGTGCATCTTGAGTCAATCTGGTCTGCAACACCAAGAGAGCCAGAAAAATCTCTCCTGGTCACCAGTTTAGTTACCAGCCTCGTCAAATCATCACTGGAGGTGACAACATGGCAAAGGAAGGAGTGATTTGGTGTCGCACCATGAATCGGATAGAAGTTTATTTAGGAGGCACTTAGTTACAAGTGGACTACATCAGAGCAAGTCTGTTAGGGCCAGTTGTTTTAAAGTTACTGAGATCATTCAGCTGACGCAGAGAAGAGCTGATATTTGGGTAGATGCTCTCTGGCAAAGAGAGCTACAAAGAGTTGGCCTGGCAGCAGCCTTCTCTATATAATAACATCACAGCGACAGGAAATTCATGCTGTTTTCTAGCCCTGAATTTCTAATTCTGGAGTCTTGCTTCTCTCAAAAAAATTTCGCTATGTACATAGCTGCACTAAAGTATTATTATCTTTTGAAAGCCTGGTTTGCAGCTTTGTGAGCTACAGTCAAACATGAGAAGTTTTTTGGCTTTGTACAGTAGTATGTTATTGCTCCGTCATCAGTGACAATGCAGAAATTTCTTTTGAGGCAGAGAGGAGCTCTGGAGGGAGAGAGGGAGGAAATAAAAGTTTGTAGGTTGTTATGGGCTTGATGGAGATGCTCTGCTGTTTTTGTCAGTAGCTGTACAGTTCTTAGATAATATGTTTGGGCAATGGCCAGCTCAGCCTCATAGAAATGTTTTGGCCAATGTTTTTTGGAAAGCAGGAGAGGATTTGAATATATCTGATATCTATGGGTAATGGAACGAAATACAAAGATGATGCAGTTAAAGCTGCAGCTCACATACACAGCTTCTAAACACAACCCTTGAGAAAGGAATTTAATCAGCAACTCCTCCCTGGCTATGTATGGTAAAAGTACAACTCAATGCTGTGATGGCTAAGAATCCTAAAAAGTACTCAGGGCACCCCCTACATGGGAAGATAACACTTTGTGTTAACTCTTTCAGTACCACTGGTGGGGTCCCACCTGTATCCAGCACAGAGGCACAGTTTGCCAAGTGGGAAGGGAATAAGTACTGTGTTATATATATAAAAAAAAAATCCCTCTTACTAGAACAGCAGCATAGTCACAAGAAGCTTTACAACTGTCCTGGTTAAAAACAAAACAGAAGCAACCCAGACACCTAATCAGTGTAGTTACATCCCCTTGCCACCTGCAACAGGACACCAGGCCGGGTCAGATGAGCACCTTGAAGGGAGACCTGTGATTTGACATGCCAAACAAAGTATTTGGAAATTACTGGATAGCTGGAATCCTGAGCTTAATGTATACCAGCCACTGGAGACAAACCCCACAGCACTACATAATATCCATAGAGTTACTTATGATGTACGTATTTACCTAGGAGTGAAAGGGAATTACTTCTATTATGAAATATCTTCCTGCTTCAAAGTTACCAGGGATCCAGTAAATGCTGAAAAGCCACTGGAGATGCCCCTGTTGATGCTCTACTCTGTTAAACCTGCTCTGGTGCGGTAACTGTCACGGTGTCTGAAGGTGGTTACTCCCTTTGCTTCTCCATTCAGGCAAACTAAGCACATGGTACTGTTAATTTTGGGCTTGCTGAGCAGATGACTGATTGGAATAGTCTGAAGTCTGTCTCTAATAACTGCAGCTTCAGTTTCAGATTATACTGTTGCTGTGATTCCAGGATACACCTAAAGCAACCAGCTACTTTCTTGGACGGTCCATTTCAACTGCACCTTCAACTCAATCCAGTGCACTTGCTGGGGTTTCAGCTCCCATGTTTGAAGCTGGTGTGCTGACGTGTGCCTAGGGTGCAGTGTCACTGGGGACTCCTCTGTCCCCAACAGTACCAGCTGACATCAGGAAGGAGAAAGGAAGTGGTGAAAAGTCATTGCTCCTGGTGGCGTTAAACCTTGAGATTGCATCATGTGAACAAGAACAGCCTCATAAAACCCTGTGCCTGCCTGGGGATTTGCTATTTCCATTTTTTATTTATGGACTGTGGCCAAATTTAGTTTCAACCTATGACACTTTTCTGTCATATTTGTTCCGATCTATATTCTTGATTCATCCTAAATTAGCCTATGGCCCAATCTAGACTGTAACAGTCAAGGACTCAATTGCAACTTGTGTTGCAATCAGGTCTGGGAACAAATTATTTCCGTTTTGTGGTGCTGATGGGAACTGCGCCCATGAAAACTTGAACCCAGAGAAAGCCAGATGGTCCCATCAACTCCCTTGATGCGAGAGAGGAGCAGTGCTGGCAGAGCTGCTTTTGCACTGTTGTGCCGGACTATTACGAGAACAAATTCCCTTCTCCATCCTTTAACCCAAGCTCACATACACATTTTTGGTGGTTGGCACATCTGGCTCTCAAACTTATTCTTTCTCTGACTGACAGTTGGCAGAGGTTGGTGGGTGATTTTCATGACAAAAAGGCTTTTGTTTGGCACTCCTTTCCAGCTAGCAGATGAGAAGCAAAGACACACAGCGCGATATTCAATGAACACAGTGCAGTGTTTTCCATGGATATTTTCTTTTTGAGCCTTTTCTGTAACAAAGATATCTTTCGCACTGAAGTCTACATATTTCTGGAGAATTTATATTTTTATATAGATATATATTTGGTGTTACTTCTCCAGAATAAACATAGATACTTTATATTTTAGCCTATCTGCTGGTAAAATATTCAGTTTGAACAGCCTCCCCAGAACAGTCTCAAAAATGAACTTAGATTGAGCTCAAGTCTCAACCTCAGACTCCCCTAACCAATCTAAGCAAATTCAGCTCAGGTCTGAGTCTTATAAATATGAACCAAACAAACTTCTTCATACTGCTCTGAAATAGGGAATGACTGCCTGCATTATATAAAAGATTATTTCGGTCTCAAACAGAAATCTGTTTAGCCAAGGTCACAAGAATATTCTGGCAGAGGAAAGAATAAAAATCTTGATTTCTTGTCTCCCAATCTGCCCTTTAGGCAACTGAAACCAAGCAAGCACCCTGGGGAAAGAGATATGCAAGCACCATGCCAAATTGGGAATAGGAGGAGAAGAGAATTTGACATTGTGACAGGACAAATATTCTCTTCCTCATGGGAACTGTGTCTCTAAAGCCCCTTCCAGCAGATGCTGGAGCTCAAAGAAAAGGCTGATCTTTGTTCTTGTACCTCAGAAGTGCTGGGAGCCCCCAGACAAGCTGTAAGACCAGAGTACCGACATTTCCCATCCCTTCGCTGACACCCCAGGGGAGTTCACATCTGACACCAATTACTCCATGCACCCCAGATGGTTTTCAAACATGTATCGGCAAATATTTAAGGTGTGTTTTTCCTTTTTAGCAACTGCTTTTCTCTGTGGCTTAAAGAAATGTCCACTAATGAATGGATAAGAGAGGAAATCAACAGAAGAGTCAGAGAAGTGTGTAATTTGCTCCCACACCTCACTTGCTAAATCACTTCAAGACTATCTGTGAAACAATTCTTCAGCACATCAAAACACAAAGCAAAACTCTATTCCAGGTTTCAGCCACCCATTGGTGTCCCCTCAGGTTTCCCAGCCTGCCAACCATAGCAGTTGGCACCCATCACCCTGGGGTCTCCCATTGTTCCTGTCCGATGGCACCACACTGACTCCTGTGCCACCTTCCCTTCATTCCTGTTTGCACTGCATACAGTCAGCCTACCCTGCTGTGATACAGGCTGGTGTGAAGAGGAGGCTGCCTTCGTGAGAAAGGCTGGATTCCCACCTTCCAAACCAGGAGGGCACACTGTCCCCACAGCACACCTGGCTCCACGCTGCTGTGACAACCCAGCCATCAACTACAGTCCATGAATCCTACTTTGCACTTTGGCCCTTTTGCTGGGCTGACTCTACCACCACGGCAGAGCCTGGAATTCTTTTTTTTTTTTTTTTAACCTCTCTGAAAAAACCTCCATGAAGTGAGCCAGTTGCACCTGGCTGCTGAGAGGAAGAGCGTGCTGGTAAACCTTAATAATAGCATGCTTGCCTAGAAGCAACCTTTGACAGAGGACTGACAGCACACCAGTTTTTCAGGTCTGATTTTGGGAGAGGCTGAGGGTATGCAGTGGGAGGAAACAAGTGTCTAAATGTGGAAAAGGCATGTGAACTGTTAGACACCGTGCTGTCAGGTGAGCAATCAAGACCATCCAGGGCTTGCTTGGATTACCACCATTGCAGCAGTACCTAGAAATACTGGTCCTGGGCTGAGCCACCCCATGCCTCTCAACACAGTGCAAACACAGAACAAAGACCGTCTTTACACACATGCTTAGCAGAGGATACCCCAGCCCATAGCACAACCAAAGCTACTCACCTCCAGTTGCTGTCAGTACACTGGCTTGTTCAGGTTAGGAAAAGAAAAAAAAAATTCCATCTGTAAAAGCCTGTTGGGATCTTTGGACAAGACCCAGAGCCCCTCCTACATGGCATTTGTAAGAAAAAATAGGTTATGTTGCATTGGCCTTTGAGGATAAGTCCTCATAATAAAGCCTGGGCCTGCTTAACTTAGCAGGCATTAATACTGACAAGAGTTCAGGGTTCATCAGTCAAGCTAATTTGTTGAACATTACCCTGCTGTTGCTTATCTAGGATAATCTTTCCTGCTGAAGGAGGGCAACAGCAAGCTAACACACTTGGTCCCCCTTTGCATGAACCAATTTTATCTTCTAGCCAGGGCTCCTGTTTTATTACAGCATTTCTGTTTGAAGGCGGCCACAAAGATGGAAAAATGTGAATGTGTTCTTTTTGTTTCTATTTCATGATGTGCCAAGGAGACAAGAAAGGCTTATTTCATTACGAACACTGTATCTGTGCAGTTTCAGCAGCAGTACAAGAGGGCTGATAGCATGATAGGGTGAAAGAGACGGCTTTGGAGCAAATCTGTTCTGAAAAGTCTCTGTGGAACTTGTTTTTGATAACCCTGATTTTCATTTATCTTCCCAATGCACACTTGGGAGAAAAAGTTGTGTGGGAGCTATGCCTGCCTCTTCCATCAGGAGCTGAGAAAACTTTCACTCATCGATTCACTTGTGAAATCCTCCAGCAAAAACAACTGCCTGAAAACTTTCAAACACATAGAACATGCAATGTGAAAAGGAATCTGAAAATAACCCTTCCCTTGACAAAGCCTTCAATGAAGGCAGAGTAAATTGTGAGACCAGACCGCTTTAGCAGGGAACGATCAATGGGAACAGAGCAGGGGAAGGGCTGAGGGACCATGTGCTCACCGAAGCATATGGTTACCAATTTGCTGGACATATGTTGTATTCCCCACAGGGCACAGGAGGACTTTTGGATTAAAGGGTGTAAATCATTGGTTATCACCATAGAATTAAGTTCTATTCTAAATGTACAGAATCTAAATATATACCTTTTTCTCCCCGGAGATCTCTTCCCCTAGCTGCAGCTCAAAAAAACCCACCAATCACACTATGCATTGCTTTCAAGAAAGAAAATGAAAATAACCGTTCACACAGACTTTCTTCCCTCTATTATAATACTTTATGGGAGTTGGGGAGGGAAAGAAAAGGGCAGGGAGAAAGTAAAAAAATATCTTGGGACATTTTATCCCATAATTTCCAGAGGGAGCCATTGATCACAGATGTGCTTTTACACCACAGCAGCACCTAATTATTTTTCAGTACTGTTGCAATACATGCTTAGGAGTCCCTGAATAATAGAACCATATGGTAACATTGTCAGAAGGAGAAAATAGGGACCCAGTAGGCTGGGAGAGGGAGAAAGCATTAAAATGAACTGGCTGTAAATAGAAAACAATTTGTCAAACAAAGAATGAGGAAAAAGCAGGAATGTGAATTGTTACAGATAAAGATTTTCTTCGTGTTCTTTGGAGAAGATTCCAAGAGCCTTGTTCATTGTTTCCCAGCCTTTTTGTTACAGTCATTCCCAGAACATCTGTCCTGTGAGACTGAGTATGGTGCTGCCACAACATTTTTTGAGGACTGAGGAGCAGCTTGGACCATTGCTTTACACCAGGGAAGGCAACCTGGACATGACTTGCACAGGGAGTTCTGGATGTGCCATCAGTTGTGTGAGCCCTGATGCTTCTGCAAAAGCTTCTCCTGGTGTCCTGAAAGGTGCTGAAGCAGCTACAGAAATATGGGAGGCTTTGCCATGGAAGCTTTTCACTTGGTAGAATGTCTGTCTGTCCAGGCAATGCTGGTTTCCAGCTTTGCAACCATACAAATGCAAACTTGTGGCACCCCCACTCTTTCCTGAAGAAGTTATGCCAGGACTCACTGAAGGGTTTGGCTTTCAGAGACAAACTGAAAGAGCTGCTTTTAGGCCCAAGAACTTCCACCTCTGCCCAGAGCATCTCAGAGAGAAATAGATGTGTATGGAATGGATAACACAAATGCAAGGGGATAGTCTGATACATCCACAATGACATCCACTCTGTTTTACATATGCTGTAGTTATGGTTCACCTGGTAGCCCTGGACATTCTGATGCTCCACGCCTGTAGCTGGGCTGTGAGATATCCCAAAGTCCCAAACAAATACCCGAAGTCCTCAAAATCCTCCTGAATAAAATGGTCACTTAGAAAGAAGAGACCTACCTGAGGAAAACCCAAGTCCAATAACTGGTAGGACTGTGCTGGAACACTATACCACAGCTGAGCTCCATTCCCCTGACTTTATCTACATCCTCAATGCAAAGTGGGCAGGTCAGAGCTCAGCCTCGAAGGCAGCCTGGGCTTAACCTGCCTCGACAGATGGACAAGAAAATACACGCTAAAAGCATGTGTGTCCTGGCGACAAGGGCTCCTCATCTAAATGGTCACAGAACTGGGAGCTAAGTTTCCAGGATAAACCTACAATGCAATACCAAACACAGGAGACATACACACACACACGAGGAGGTTTTTTCCACCACAAAGCTTGAGGTTAAATGACTCCACATGCTCGTCATCTGCACGGGCACTGGAGTGCAGGAACCCACCCAGCTGAAATCAGGGCAGAGGGTGACTGGGGCTGTGCATAGCAACGGAAGGAGCCTCTCCTGAACAAAAGGATGCCACCACAGTGATCACAATGTCCCCAGCACGAGGCAGGGGCAGCCGTAATTGTGCAAAGTGCTATTTATTCATTACCCTTCACTGAAGCTGTGTTCTTGATTGTACCTCTCAAAAAACCTTCAGGGCCACTTCTTTCTTGTCCTCAGCAAGATGCAATTTCCACTGTCCTCCTAGAGAGTACACTTAATCATTCTGCAAGGGACCAATGACTTTAATTCACCCAATGAGTTAATTTTAGACCTTCATTCCTGACTTCGGATTCAGTTCGAATACACTTTATGAACAAGAAATACAAATGCTAACAATTTTAGGGTCACATTTTTCCAAGGAGCTCAGAAATCCTCATTGTAACTGTGTTCTTTTGCATGTATAAATAACTAAAGTCACAAATGATAATTGTTAATTATCTGCCTAATGTGCAGAGAGCATCAGGTAGCCAGATCTCTGGGGGCATTCACAGCAACCACAGCTGACTGCAGGAACAAAATTGGAAACAGCTTCCCACACACAGGCCTGTAACATCACCGAAGGATCAGAATAGGGAAGGAAATATGAAGACCCATGTTCCTCCCCTCAAAAACCCCCAAACCTAAAGAACCCTAAGAAGAGACAAGAGAACTAGCTACCTAGCCTTTCACAAACCCAAAGCGATTACCCAGTCTATTTAAAAATAACTACAGATAACATTAATATATGTTACCATCATCCTTACTTAAATAAGAACAAACTCCTCATGCTTATTTCTTTTGTTTTCTTTAGCTAGCTACAAAGGAACTAGTTTGGGCACAGGTAATAGCCTCCCTACACATCAAGAAACTCTCTACAAGCTGGTTTACTCTACTAAGACTCAGTTTACTGCTGATAATTAAAGCAGTGCAATGTTTTGCGTTGACCTGTTGTTGGTCCGTGTGAATCCCTCTGGATTGCCTCAGGTGCTGGCTGGGGAAGGCAGTGACCATGTGTTGGCCAGGCCTGAACTCAGTTTCTCCCCATCAAGACCCAGACCTATCAGTCTACCAAACATTTTCTGATTTGACATTATCTTTCTGCTTTTACTTACCATTGCCAGTTTAATCTCCCTGTCCTTTGTGGCTCTCTTTAGCAGTTACTATTTCCTAGATTTCTCTTTTTCACAACATCAGTTTTGGATTGTTTTCTTCCCAGATGTAGAAGTCCGCCCATGCCAAACCTCAATGTTAATTTCTGCCCAGGTTTTTAATCCTCCTAAATCAATTTGTATTGTCTTTTGTCAACACTGGTTGTGACAAAACCTCTCCTATCTTGGCATGATCAGCTTTTAAATATTTTGTTAATCTTTTTTACTCAAGGCAGAAAAGGAGCATTCTTCGTTTCCAGCTCAGCACCAGAAGTGCCCAGCACACTGTTCCAGGGCCAATGCATTGCACAGGAAATATGTGCTCTATAGACATTCCTAGATGACAGACTGGAACTTGCATGTGGCAGACCCAACTCTGTTTTCTTAGTGATTCATAAAGGATTTGCATCTACGACAGACACCCAACATAACAATAACTACATGCCTAAATCCTTAACAAACCAAACCGCTGAGAAAGGCTTCCCAGATGCATTTATCAGAAAAAGGTTAAAACAATAGCTTCTGCTGCTGCGCTTTTATATCTGACCTAGACACGCTGCTTCCAGACTAAGAGCAGAGTTTCAGGTTTCATGGCTCATTTCACCATTGACTTATCACTTATTCTTTGATGAGGGCATCACAGCAAGTGCAAACAAAGAGGATATTTTCTGCATATGTCCATGGGTACAAGAAAAAGACCCAGAGCATTCTATTAAAAAATAAAATACATTAATGAAGACTTGTTGCTCCAGGCACAATGGGGCAATAAAAAACCAACACTGTAGACTGTTAGTAGAGAAATTCACTGGGTACTTTGTCTTATTTAGGTTTCCCCATCTGCTTGCATAGATAGCCCTGTATACACAAGGTAGCTTTAAACTGTGTGGCTATTACATGTCCACCTTAGATAAAATGTAAGGTTTTCTGGATGCACAGCAGTCAGAGGAAGCCTTCTTAATGGTGATATGAATTACAGAATCACAGAAATCACAAAATTTGGAGCACTCATTTCTTAAAATGGCGAAGGTGACAAGTGGATTCAATTAATTCAGCCTGTGATCTTCTATTAGGTGTCCTACACCCACTATCAAAATTTTCTGGGCAAGAACAGCCTCCATAGAGCTGAGGCTGGGGGTTTGTACACCCTCCCTTGGGATGCTGGCCTTGGAGTCCAGCTGTCCCAGAGCCTACTCTTGTCCAGCACCCTTTGTGTCCCAAAAAGATAATTTGGGGCTTAACTCTAAAAAATGGCCAGATAAAACCCTGTAGATGGGATGTATTTTCAGTCTCTGCCATAATGCTAGTGAATAATGGGTATGCAGCAACAGATTCACATTTCCATCATGTCAGTTCCACTTAGCATCCTTTCAGAGTTTCTTTTTTGTGATACCACTGACATGATTGAAGAGTTTGAGAAATATTACACTGAATAAGTTGCAATGAAATTCATACCACTAATTGCTTTCCCTCCCTCCCTCCTCTTTTTTCTTAAGAGTGCAGGTGGGGAGAAATGGGGTATTCAAAACCAGAAAGGGCCTTGAAAGCAAATCATGTGAATCCCTCAGTCCAGTAACGCAAAAGCTGGCCTTTATTTTGGAAAACTTCCAGCAGTGTCAGTAAGCTGAGAAGGGAAGAAGGACCTTGGTCCTAACCGGGGTCTTTCCTGTGCTGATGATGTAGGCACTGCCAACACTCAGTGGAGAATCCCCGCAGATGACTCAACAAGCTAGTCAACACATTTTGCTCTTTCCCCAGAACGAAGTCAGAGCCAGGCCTTTCCCTTCCTTTAATTTCCTCCCCCAACCCCTATTTTGAATATTGCTCTGAAAGTATGATGGCCCACAAAGTTATTTTCATTTATACCCATCAAGTCATCCACATTTTGGGGCATCAGAATGAGAATGATGCTGCTGTCCACAGCTTTCAACCCCTTCCCCTTACTTGGATTCAGGTTATCCAGTGCCATGACTCTCCATTTCTTTCTTGGTTCCTTGGGTGTTTTGGACCCTGTGATGCAACCGAAGAACACTGGTCGTGATATATTTCTGGTTTAAGTTACTCCAGTTTTCTTAATAGGTTTTTGACTGAGGAACTGCTAATTCCTTCAACCTTAGTGTCATAACAATACTGTTTTCCTGAAAGAAAGATACAAAGGAAAGAAAGACAGAAAGGACAGACAGAAAGAAAAAGAATGCACACAACTTGCTTAGCATTGCCACCAAGATGTACTTCAAAACTGTAGAAACATTCACAAACTCTCGCACCAAGAACTACCCATGATTAACCAAAACAAAGCTATTCTACATCATCATTGATGACAATAAGGGGTAAAATTACAATCAAGTTGCCACTGATTCCACAGTACTGCAGCTCCACTACATTGGTATCTTACTAAAGAAACCTTAGATATCTATTTTAAATTAATTACTTTTTTCAACAGAAATAGTCTTATGAAATGTCCATAAAATTAGCAATAATTAAAACAAGTGCTATACTGATACTTGTTGCTTTCATAGAAGTGGGGTCTACAATGTCTGACAGGACAGAAAAAATGTCAGATTTTTCTTCTCATTTTCACTCTTTATGAAGTGATTTTCTAACTCAAGCCAACTGAACAATATCTTCCCTCTTCTTGCTTTTTAGTTTGATTAAAGTTCTCATATGTGCCTTTAACTTCCTAACTTGCCCTGGAATTCACATGTATTTTTTGAGTTTACATTTCAACCTGGCTCCCACCCCGATACTTCAGCGTAAAAATACATATTTTTTGGTGCTAGCCGTTCAGAACGTCTTGTTGGGTTCATCTTGTTCATCCACTTCTTTCAGCATTGACTCATCTCTGTGACGCCCACTATTATTTGTCCTGTCATTTCTAATTTATGCCTTACAGCATTATGATGTGTTTTCCCTTCCACACTGATGAGCAGATATGGTTTGAAAGAGAGAAGTGATAGGAAATAAAAGGGCTTTCCTATTGATCTCATGTCAGCAGGGTCACTCCACGATGACACATTTTTCATCAGAATCCCCACCAAAACCAGAGGAGACCTCTGTTCCCCAAAATATCAGCCTTTCTTTAGCTGGATGTCCTTAATCACCATTTGTTAATTCACTACATTCCCACTCAGTGCTGTTCTACGTGCATTTTTGTACTCATGTAACTTTACTGGTTCAAGTTGAGCCATTTCTCCATGAAATGTCTATAAAACATAAGTTTTTAAAAGGTGCTTATGTCAGGAATAAGTCTTACTGATGTAAGAACCTCTATTCCTACTTAACTGCACCTGCTACCAGAAGGCTCATTCCAGGCAGATATACCCACATGTACATGGGTTGAGCCACACTGGCATAGATGCTACGTATAGACTGGGCACAAGTGTATGACATCATACATATGTCACTTCTGGGCCTTGAGATCTCCTGTGACAGTGTCACTGAGGGCGGCTTTCACCCCTTGGAGCTGGAGGCTTTAGGAGTAACTGACCTAAGCAAAGAACAAACAAATAGCTGCCTACACCAAGATGTTTGACAGAACCTCCCTGTGCTGGTCATTGTCTTTGGTAGTTTCATGGGTTTTGGCAGAAATCACATGAACACTCAGAAACCAGACTAACCCAGTAAGGTCCGTCTTAAGGAATAGCTATGCACTAACACAAGTTTCTTTACATGAGATAAATGAATGCCTAACAGGTGGTACACAGCAGACCTAAAATGAATAGTGAGAGAGTAGGATGTGATAAAAAGGCATTATTTAGGGACACAGAAAAGAGTTGAATCAAATCATTTGCAACAGCAATCTGGGGACAGATATCCTGCCCGGGAAATAACAACAGGAAAACACCACTTTACGTTGTCACCTACTGTTGTCTTGCAATCATCTTACGACCTCATCTCACTGCCATCAGCAGTGACCTGTGCAGCTGTTAGCACTGTTGGTAGCTCAGCACTCTGCTCCCTGATTTCCCACTTCAGTGTGACAAGTACTTCACGCTCTGACCATAACTCAGCAAGGAGGTACATCTCCCACCAACACTTCTGTTGGAGAGGTCTTCCACGGTCCTCCTGGATATCATATCCATGAAAGATATCCTGGATATCAGACCCATTGGTATAATATTAGACGAATTCCTGGTAAAAATCAAGTAAAATTATAGTGACCTACAAAACAAGCCTGAAGACATCACCCCCACATCCTGGCCGCCTACAACACTGGGAAGGTAAATTATTGCATACTAACATTTTGTTTGGCTTCTCCTGTGAACCGTAGTGGTGGCATCCTCCCAGAACAAAGGACAACAGTGGAGAGGAAGACCAGCAACATCCCATCTCACATGGGCTGCAGACCTCCATGAGAGCAGGTCCGTGACCTCACACAACCCATGACTGGTGAGCACCACCACACAGCCCCGCTCTCTGCTTGGCTTGAGCTGAATCAAGGTTCTCTCTCCTCAGCTTGAGCTGAATCAAGGTTTCAGCCACACATTTGTGTTCTGCTCCAGGTCTGGGGAGCCACTGAGCATTTTGGAAAGGGAACCAGCAGCCTTTGGAGACTGGTCAGCAAGACTGATTCATACACCCAGACAACTGGGCTGATCCAAGACGGACCACGTTTGGGAAAGGGAAAGCTGCAGGGAATCAGCTTTGCAGGTGATGTAACGTCTCTGGAAAGCAAGATGGGCAGAAGGCTCTGATGCATCCTCTCTCTGTCACAAGAACAAGAACTGGTGATGGAGGATATTCATACAAATGTGGGAAAAAGCAGAACAGAGGGAGGAAGGAACAAGCAGACGGGGAGGAGGAGGTGCTGAAAACCGGCAGGGGAACAGCTCTTTCTGGGAGAGAGTAGAAAGGATTTTGCATTGAGGAGAGCTGTCGCCAGTTATTTTTGTACAGATTTTAAAGTTCACCGAACCCAGCTCTGGAAGTTGCATGTTGTGTTTTTGGCTGGCAATATCAACATACCATATGGAGAAGCCTCAGTTTGAGTTTTACAATATTGTTTGGATTTGATATTGACGTATTTTCATTACTGAACCTGCCTTGAACTGTATGTTCTTTTATTTTGATGTACTGGGGTGAAATAAACCCATAAAACAAAGCAGCAAAGCCTAAAACCAAAAGAAATGCACAGGGAAATTCCTGTATTTCGAATTAGGCCTGAAATTCATTGACTTCAGCATTGTGTCTTTAACAGCAGCTACTAGATAAGGTAGATTCCAGACAAGAGGAAGAAGCAAGAAATACTCTACTACTGTAGATATCACGGATGCTGTTTCTCCATCTGTTTGCCCCATTATTATTGGACTGCTTCCCTGTTATAGAGATTTGCTGATCTGCTGGGGTAAAGGGGGGAACAGCCTAAAGATAGTCCTTACATTTACTGGTATAATAAGAAATGAAGGGCAGCAGCTCCCACCTTGTATGCTCTGAGAAGATCCCTAGCAGGAAACAATCTGGAACAAAAACTTGGAATGGGTGAAAATGCGGAGGCTGAAGGGACTGTAACATATGGGGAAGAGAAGAACCAGGGGTCCCAGAGACACAGGAGCTGAAACCACTTTCTAGTTTCTCTACTTCTAAAGCTTTCCTCTTGTGATGTTTTATTCTTCTGCTGAAATTGTGCCACTTTTACTTTGAAAAAGCTCAGGGCTTTTGTCACTCCAGACCGCTGATCACAGCTGCCAAAGGCAAGACTGTCAGGTAATTAAGTGCCATGCAGCTAAGCTGCTGACCCGGTCACAGCACTTGGCGTTGGAGCCCAGGGACCTGATCTAAGCCGATGAGAACAGCCATGGCCTTTCAGGTCAGCCCAGCTAATGCCTGAACAGAGCTGTGAGGAAGATCAGGACAAGTCAGAAGGCGGCTGCAAGTTTCCAGCCAGGAGAACCACTGTTGAGAGAGAAGGGCAGCTTACTTTGCAGACTCGTCATGCTTCAAGGATGTCAGTTAATCACATGGACAGTTGTCCATGGGGAATACGAGAATCCCAAGCAGCATCCTCTGAGCTGTATGGAGGAGCTGCAAGAATACAGGGGAAGTCTAAGGGAGCTCAGCTTCATAAGGTCAAAACTGGCATTTGGGTATCTGTGTTTGGTTGGTTGGTTTGGGGGGGTGAGGGGAGTAATTTTTTTTTTTTTTAAATAGTATGTTAATATTGCAAACTTTTTAGAACATGAGTACTGTTGACTACATTCTTGCTGTGCTTACCACCTTGTGTTCTCATCCTGGATAGGGTCTCTCATTGCTACTCTAGTATGAAATCCAACATCCAGCAGCATCAGCAAACACCCTGGGCTAGATTTGAACCTGAGAGCTGTGCAGGGAAAGTTTTTGCATTTTTTAAACCTCTCTTCAGCCAGCCACTGTCCCTAGCTGACACTTTTTGCTACAACCTGCATTTTAATAAACTATACTTTCCTCTGCTAATTACCACCAGCAGCATGAAATCAAGTAGTAAAAAGCCCTCCTACACATTTCTTCCTCCTCCTTGCAAGCCCATGCTCCACCAACCTGCATATTTGCATTTTCAGAGACTGCTTGCCTGAAATGTAATTGAAGACATACAGATCATCTGTTTACAGTAACAAATTACAGTAATTTCAGCAAGGCTTTCATGACAATTTCACTCCTAACATGGCTATTTTTGATATACAGTTAAAACAGAAGAAAGATCCTGGTGACATGATCAGAAAGCCTGCTAAGTTGTTAGATGAAGAAGGAATATTGTAGTAATCTTTGCTATAGATATAAGAAAAGCTATACTGAAAAGAGACCTTGAAAATGTTAGAAGTCATTCTGGAACACAAATTCTCCTTGAATTTCACCAAATGCTTAATTGCATCTCTTGATCCTCAATTCAATTCTCCCATAAATTCTCTCTGATTTTCTGGCCATAGATAGCCTGAATACAGGATGTGTTTAGGTCTACTAAGTAATTGTTAGCTGCAGTGGCAACCTTACATTTGGAGAAACACTAGAAATGCTAGTTTGGTTCAATCAATATGGTTATCCTCTCTGAAATATATCTCTCTGCAAACCCCTTGTCTGCTGGAGCCAAAAGAAATCAGCTTCAAAGAGGCCAAGACAATTTTGTATGTGCATTGATGATTAATGTCACATTCACTGCAATGGACCTTCCTGTCTGCACCAGTATGAGAAAAGACCCTCTCTTCTGTCTTCAGTGAGCAACCATAAAAGGAAAAAAGCCAGGTAAAACAGCTGCTTAAAGAACTTCAAGACCTTAAAAACAGGCCATAGTCCAAGTCCTGTTAACAGATCATGGCTGTTAGGAAAAAAAAATATTTTCATCACAAGTAATAACATGAAACATTGATGAAACTATGTAGATTAATAGGATATAGTAAGTACTACTCAACTACTCTAACCCCATTGAAGTAGCCTAGTTATTCTAATAAAGCTATTGAGCAAATAGAGACAACTGGAAAACACAGTTGACCTTGAATACATGTGCATAACTACCAATTAACTTAAGATACTAAGTGTACATATAAAATACTACAGTGAACTGAAAAACATTTCAGTATAAAGGTAGCCTGACAGGATAGAAAAGCAAAGATACTAAATTCTGACACCTGTATCAGAAAAAAAAAAATAGGACTTCATATCTTTCATTCTTCAAGCAACAACAGTTCATGTGCAGATGAGAAATAAACAGAAAAGTTCTATCAAAAGCCTGGAGTTGTCCCATTTATAAAGCAGATTAACTAACCCAGGGGAAATTCAGGTCAGCAAGACAGTAAAGCAGCCTTGTAAAACTGACTTCATAGTTTTCAGATTGGTAGATTTCAGTAATATTTTTGAATTTCTTTTCCCCAACACTGGCCTTCTGGTCAGAAATGAAATACTGAAATACTTCAGAGGAAACATCCAGGTCAACCCCCCTGCACTTCTCTGAACCCACTCAGCATGTGGGAGGCAGGATGGTTCCATGGTTAAGTCAACTGAGAGTCACATTCTGTTCCTGGCTTCCTCTGTGCCTGTGGTTGCCTAAAAATTATAAATCATTCCTCTGATAAAAGAGAGGCTGTAGAGGAATTTCATTCATCATTGTGTGCAAGCACACTCGGATACTGGAGCATTAGCATATGCCAAAGTCTCTAAGTGCAGAACATCTCATGTTTTGGAGGTTTAACTACCACTGCATTTGAATTTAAGCCATAAAATTTATACCAGATCTCAGACATGCTTCATACTCAGGTGTGTTCTTGCAAAGATAGGGTCAGTGTGCACAGCAGGGTACAATGGGGATTGTACTGTTCTGCCATAACGAGTCCTAAAGTTCTCATGTGGCCCTCATATGGAATTTTACTTCTAAAAAATAGATTACTCAAGTGAAAAGGGCATCAAACAAAGATACCAGCCTGGTAGACAAAGCATCACTGTCTATAGCCAAAAATGTCCATTACAAACATGGGAAGCAAAAGGCTGTGAAGCATATATTGCTTCAGCTGTATTTTCACCTGTAATGCCTACAGGCGTTTCAGTTTCCTGTCTCACCTGTTTACATTGTGTCTACAAGACTCTGTGAGCCAGTGGCAAGCTCTGCTATCCATCACATTGAAGCTGAAATGAGATCAGACGGTCCTTCAAATAATACATTGGGCTAGATAAGACCTTAAAATGAGTCAGTACCTGACAGCAGAGCCAGAAAACTCTCCTTTCTCTGCCTCTATTTCTGTAGCACACCTCTAAAGAGACAGTTCTGCTCCAGTCCACCGCAGAGTTCATTAGGAAGATGCTGCATGATGCATCAGATGTAGGTGTGCGTGGGAAGCAGAGTTCATAGTTTCACAAAGCATTTTTGCAAATGCTTTTCTAGCACATGTAGCATCATTTGCCTCAGCTGTTTAAACCCTTGCACTCAGAACTCTGCTCAGAGTAATTCAGGCTGCACAAGAAAAATTTAATTAAAGCTTCATAAATACTTTGTAAAGAAAGCTAAGTGAATTCCGTGCAAACAAAAGGAACCAAACTGACTGATACCTCTATGAGCTGAATTCACCAGTTTACTTGCAAAGCAGTCCAAGGGCAAACACAAAGCCAGTTTTCCTCCTACGCAATAAATGTCAACCTGAGGAACCTTCTAGGAAAGAATGCACCCATTCATTCATTTTCTGTCCTAAGACTACCAGCTAAGGAGATAGAGCTGGGGAGGGGGAAAGAAAATAAGAACTCTGTGTGAGGCAGACCCCTGCCTATTACTGTGCTTGATGAAATCCACTAAATTATTTTAGATGATCTTAATAAGAATGAAAAACAAACAAACAAAAAAAGGAGACATTCAAAAGCAAGCTTTCTAATAGGGAAAATATACACACACCTACCTATCCTGCCCTCAGATGCTTATTTTAAGGAGAGAGATAGAGATCAGCACAAAGAAAACTTACATAGCTGCTAGAGCTGTATGAACCTTTCCAGTAGCAGGAGTGCTTCAACATCCAGATACATTAGGAGGGAAGTGACATTTATAGCCCTATTGAAAACAGAAATAAAGAAAAGCAATGAAGAGACCAGTTGTTTCCCCTGCCTTCCTTTCTCTCTCTCGCCTCCTCCTAACCCACATACCCTCCAGGAAGAAAGATTTGACTCTCCTTTGACTTTTCAGAACAGCTGGTCTGTCTCTAACAAATGAGATACCCAGAAGAGGAAATTTCAGCATGATGGAGCTGCTGAAGAGATGCAGCTGACCTCAGGGCATCGCTTCCCCTCCACTGGAGAAACCCAGCCCTTTCTAAATGCCAAAGTTGAGACATAGCCCCACAGCAGTTCAGGGAAACCTCTATTTTGTGGAATGTATCTTGTGAATACTTCTCACCATTGCTCAGATCTCACTCTGTTTCATTTGAGGAATGCAAGAACAACTCAGCCACTGCTGCTTTGGCCGTTACACCACTGACAACTGCTGTGAGCCTTACACACAAGGGGCTACAATTTTAGGTAGAAATTTTAGAGTTGTTTCTAACAAGCAGTATTTTCTTACTTCTTTAGAGATTTGTTGTTTGCTTACTTAAGTGGTGTTAGGTTTCCTCTAACCAAAGGGAAGAAAGAACTTCAGATCAGAACAAGAGCTGATGCATTTCCAACCCAATTCATAAAAATGCTTTCACATCAGGTGTTGCAATGAGTTGGGAGAGCCTCATCATTCTGCACAGCCAAGAAAGACTTCCAGAGTTAATAGAGAGAGCAATACTGATGGCAGGCTATCCACATCATTGCTCCATGCTAGCAGTAGTACAAAATGAGAGCTACAAAAAATGCCAGGGCAAGCAGAGGGACATTATGTTCATTAGGGGTTGCAGATGGTAGTTAAAACCGACCAGCAAAATGTTGCGTACATTCCTTAAGCAGCTCAGTTCAAATAGCAAGTACAGAACACTACAGGAATTGCATGTTCCTTGAGTAATTTCCAAAGCACTGGCCTCAGCTAAGACCAGGGGACCAAAAGCTGCTAATGAATGAACAGATAGGTCTTTGAATGATGCTTCACACTCAGTGGAGGTGGAGTAGGTGGTGTAAGTCAGAAATGATGTCCAGAAGACTGAACAAAGGAGGGTGTTTTAATTATTATTGACAGCAGCCACTTTTTGTAAGAGCTCCTAAGTTTCTTGAAATTGTACCCCAAACCCTTAGACTGTTCAGAGGAGTCTGTCTTTGAAACACTTAATTGTGAAGCTCCCAACCACACATCTGCCATCACTGTCCTGCATCCAATTGGACAACTTGGATGTCATTACAATCAACTCCTGTTAGATATGAGCTTAAAGTGGCAAATTTAGATCTTCATTCTGCTGTAAACTGGCAAATACTCAGATGCAAGATCTGAGCCCTCTCCCCTATTTCCAACAGATGTGTGAAAAATCTACCTCGAGAGAGTTAAGCAGCGGCAGTCTTTAGTTCAAGCATGTGCTGCCGCAACATACCATGAAATTATCATCTAGCAGTGACGTAATATGTGACCTGAAAAGTATCCCCTTTCCCAGGAGAGGGAAGCAATACTATTCGATCAAATTCTGTCACTCACAAACCAAGTGCAATTAGCCAGAGGCATGTTGCTGCTGATAATAACTATAATGAATCCCAAGCAGAGACACCTTCCCTGGCAGGCTGCTGTTTGGGCTTGAAAAACAGTTTCATAATAAATAAAACAAAACCAGAAGCCATCACATTAGCTGCTGATTTTTCACCTCCTACTCAAGCACTCCATGGAGATCCACTCTGGGCTCCATCAAAAGCAAGCAATTACTCTCAATCAGAGATATCTGGCATGAAGGGAGTGACTTAGTGCATTCCTTGGGGTGGGTGGGTATTTTCATACTAATTCAGATAATGGAGTTAGCTTGCTGAGTGGGAGAGGACTACTCATTCCCAAGACTATCTCCCAGCCCCCCTTCAACCCCATTCCTTGATTTTTAACATACTCCCACTGCTTTATGACTGGTGCATTACACATAACCAGCTCCTGAGGTGACTGCTCCTGGGTAATAGGAGAGAATTGCTCACATTCCAACATTGGGCAAGTTGATTTTCTTTTTGTCTTGTACTGCATATAACAACATGTATATTACACTGCACTGCAGCAAACCCACATTTTTTCCCCAGCCTCCTCCTAAATCACAGAATTTAGAAAGGTAACTGAGAACACCAGGCACAAAGAAATCAGATGGTGTCCTGTTGCAGAAACATCTGGCCACAGCTTGTGCTCAGCTTTTCACAGCTAGTCTCAAAAGGTACCAGACTGGTGACCAATTATCTCAGCCAAAACCAGGACACGAAAAGAACTGGTGTCTGACTTCAGGCTGACATCTCTGGCCAAGGCCTCCAAGATGATATCCTGGGCTGATAGATGGTCTGGGCATGTACTAACTTGTCTCCCTTTTGCTAAGCCAGCATTTGTATTTCTGATCCCTTTTCACTTTTCATAGGACAAAGTGAGTAAAGGGAAAGACTATGATGGCGAGCTGAGACCATTCCAGGTGCATTCCAGACACACTGTTGGTATAAGCAGCTTGTTCCAAAAGACAGCCAAGACCTAGAGCCCCGCTTCCCGCTTCCAGCTACCTCAAACCTGTCAGCCCCTGCTTGGGTGCATGTGTAAAGTGATGTATCTCTACAGTCTTGCAAGAATTTGACGGTGCTTGTAAAAAGCTTTGTTGTTATGAAGTGCCAAAGAGTAGTGTTGTAAAATAACTTATTTGCTGTTTTTTATAATCTTGTTAGTGCAATCTGGGAAAAGAAATACAAGGGAAATATTTTAATGTTATTCCCTGATACTCCCCTATTCAGCACGGTAGGTCAATTACACCATGTTATCACTAGCCTCATTGCCTAGATGGCATAGAGGTGCTTTCCTGGAAGATAATTCACTAGACCTTCTTTAGTTGAACTCAAAGATTTCTCTTCCTTCCACTTTTGCCTACACATTCTCCAGAACAGAATTAAAGAAGTATTTACCCCAGATTGTTGAACGACAGTGTTAGCGAAATCTCTTTCCAGCCTTATCTGTGCCAGACAGCTGGCAACTGTGGATGTCTGTGGCATCCGGGTAGAGACATTTTCAGGGGCTGCTCCTGGCACTACTCTACAGCACCACAGCCTGCAATGTAACAGGGATTTCTTCTCAGTGCTATTTTTTTTTTTTTTAAATCTCTTGCAAAAAAAGCATGTCCTTTGCCAGCATAACATTGCCTGCTGTCCACCAACTGGAGAAGAGCAAATAAATTACAGCGGCACATCAAAATCTCAGAGTTCACTACAGGGAAACTTTGTCAGCGAATTTCCCCTGTTGGATACATAATCACTAGTAGCAGACAGCTGGAAGTCAAACAGCAGCTGTAAAACCCTTTGAGATATGATAGTGGCACCTTACAAATGGTTATTGTTCAACACCCGCTACAATTTCTACCGCTTTATTTTCTCCCCATTATGAATTACACTGGTTTCCCTGATATAACTCACACACTGAGCAGATAAGGCCAAAGAAAGCAAATCTTAGCTCAGTATAATTTCACAATGAAGGTAATTAGTCACATCCTTGCTCTTATCATTTAAAATAATGCAGAAGAAAGGACCTACCCACCACTGAAAGATTATTTAGGTTAAGATAGACGAGACTTAAAGACAGTACTAATCTTTGAACAATTTGGTGCTCAAACTTAATCCAGAATAAAGGCAGAACTGCTGTGATTTACCTTCCTCAAAGATTTGCCTTCCAAGTAAAAGAAATGAAACTGAAAGAGGTATCATTTCTCTAAAATATTAAATTATTATTAAATATTTTTTTAAAATTATCATGGAATATTGTGCAGATAAATCCTCAGGTTAAGTAAAAACACAACTCTTTACTATGAAAAAAAGAACACTTATTTGAGGTAGCATGTCAGAACAAACATGCAAGAGGAGGGGAAGAAGAGGGAAATATAATGGAGAAAGAGAAAAGCTTTTAAGTTTGGCTATGCGTAAGAAAACAAAAAAATTACTCACTTCTCTCAACCTAAACGTTGCTGAGTTTTTCTCTTATATAAATTTAGGCTTCCAATCCAGTTTCAGACCTACATTAGCATCACAACACTGAGTCACCCAGCTGACTGACGCAGACATACTGAATTCTCCAGCTGAAGAATTTAAGCCTTTCTCCATTAAAAACAGAAGCTTTTTTTTTTTTTAATCTTAACACATTCCTCCTCTTAGGAATATCAACAGTTTTAAAATGGTATAGTCTAAGTGTTGTAACACAGAAACTAAGTTCTCTTCTTAGACAAGAACCAACGCGTAACCTGAAAACAAGTGTTACTTTCTGTGACAGCCTGGTTCATTTAAACTTTAAAACCTTTTTCACTCTCCTGTGCAACTTCCCACAAATAAAGTAGAAGCCCACTCCATCAACTGTGGTCATGGGAAAATCTGCTGCCAAGGTACTATGATGCCCGACCACTGCACATCAGTTTTAGTGTGAAAGATTGAGGAAAAAAAATCGCCATTGCACAAGTACTCCTGGAACTCTTAAAGGCTGAAAGCTTGTCAGCTGTGAACGGCTAATGAATATTGAAGGTTCCAACAAAACCAGCGTTTTGTAACTCACTTCAAAAAGTTCTGACCGCAGTAGCTGCCATAATCATCTCTCATGTTATCTTGTCTTTCAAATGAAAAGAATTTAAATGAAAAAATGCAACCCAATTGCGTATCTCACCACTGATTAACCAGCAGTTTGTCTCTTGAGCCACTATTAATAAGCAACGAGTAGCTCTTCGTCATTCTAGCAGATGAGCGCACTTTCCCATTAAAAAGTCACTTGCCCATAAATCAGAGCTTATCAAAAGCGACATTTGACGTGCTTGCAGGGGAGTAGCAGAGGAACTCGGTGAGCGAGCAGCAGGCGGAACAAGCACACAGAAGCGCACTATACGCTGGACCAAATGTGCGTATCACACAGAGATTCAGCACAGCTAATGACATCTTTTCTTGCCAGGCATTAAGATTCCATTAACTGGTGAATCATTCTACCATCTGCAAAAAGCAGGTCCTTCCTCCCTCCTCCCCTCACTCAGGACAAGTAAAGTGGAAGCTTGAAAACAACTTTCAGCTCTTTCAATTTGTCCTTATGAGCAGTTTCATTGTCTCCCTTGGTGATACCATTGCTGACATCTCCAGTTCTCTCTCAATGAGATTTCACTACAGTGTAACGTAACATGCAGAGACCAACAGGTTTCTAAGCTGCATGTACACCAACATTCAAAACTACAACCAAAATTGACACCTTTGAAGACAGCTGCATAGACAAATAGGGGTTTTCTTGTTCATTGCCATTAAGCAAATCAGCATTCATTTTAGAGCCAGGATTTGAAGAAATAAAAAAATATTACAACAGAGCATTAAGTTGTGAGACTAACAAATAAAACTCAGTCGAGCTACCCGCTAAGCCCCCAGTCATCTTGCAGTTTCCAGAGACCACAGGAATCTTCTGGCAGGTCAGACACAAAGGAGGGCAGTTTGCTTTGCAGGTGAGTGTCTGCCACACAAATTTTGTAATACTTGGCAGCTTGGTGCTCTGACACCATGCAAAAAACTTAGACAAAGAAGGAACTCGCATCACTTTTCTATCTCAAGCTACCAGTTGGCAACCAGAGGCCAGGAACTGCTTCTCTTTGTCCTTCCAAGGAGGCCAATTAGTCACTCAGAGTGGGCAAACCCAGGACCATTACACTAGTGAGTTACAGGTTTAAAAGTTATTGTGAATGTGGTTCTCCAAGAATTTCCTTAGTACCAGTCCACATCCCACATCGTTCCAACCAGAGCTGGCACATGGCTGTTTGGACACCCACACTGGCAACCAGACTGGGTAACTGATCCAGATTAAAAAAAAAAAATATATATTTTTTGCTGTGCTAGCATCATGGGCAACCGGCATGAAAGCTGGTTAACATGACTTCAGCAACACTGCTGTAAAAAGTAAAACCACAGCCACATCATCTGTTTTAACAAGGAAGTTGTTTGGTTTTAATTTTTTTAAGCTATTTTCAAAATAGTTAAGGCTGCAATTCAAACTCTGCATTGGGAGTATCTCCTCCCTCACCAACATTTTTTTTTTTTACCACTCATCTGGCTTCCAGATCAAAATGAGAGTGCCACTAATGGTCTTGAAATCAGATGAGAGAGGAAAAAAACAACAACTGACCAACAAACCAATTCAGACAGTCTCACTGATTTCACAGGCATTTAGAGAGACTTTTTCGTGGCTGAGTTCAGACTTAGAAACAACAGGCTACAACACACCCTTGCCCATCTAAATCTCCAAAACCTAGGGCTGCTCCCTCCCCACCTCGTGTCAAGAACAAGGTGGGAAGGAGCCAGTCCAAACACCCTCCCACTCTAGTATGTTATTCACATGCAGGCTCCTATTTCTATCAAAAAAAGGAAATATGGGGGTTGGACTAGATGACCTTTAAAGGTTCCTTCTAACTCAAACTATTCTATGATTCTAAGAAAAGAGCATCACAGTGCTTAACACCTAGTTTTTCTAGTCATTTCCCTTAAGTCCCACATTTAAATAGCAAGAATTGAAACATGAGAAGGAGGATGTGCCAGCTGCAGTTGCACCAGTTTCAGGGGCTTCATGCTGAACTGAACACAATGCTCCTAAAATTCAAGTTGCCTGGTGCACCTGAAGGATCATTTGTATTTCAAGAATGACTTTTGCAGACCTTGTATTTTTGGAACTTTTTTTTTTAGACAACAACTAACTTAACAAATTTTAGATATTGTTTAGCTAACATGCAAGCTCCCCCTTGCTTCGTTATGGCATGAAGCATCTAACCTCTTCTTCACTTCACAAAGAATGCACACTTTTGGCTTTAAAGAGAGCATCATTAAGTGCTGTGCCAAGAAACCTGATTAAGACACTATTTTAACTTGTAAGTTACAAACATTCAGTTCACAGTTTTAAGTAGATGACAAAAGAACACCTTTAAAATAACATTTCAAAATCAAAGAGGTAAACCAATTCTGTCCTGCCAGAAGAGGAAAAAAAAATTACTGATTCATTAAAACTAGTTGGATATACATTCACTTGACATAGAAATGCAGATTGTCACAGCTGTCTTAAGCAGCAATTACAAATGAGTTATTCAGAAGTAGTACCTATTCCTTGCTAAGAGTTATTCAAGTTACTCTATGACAGCAATGCACTGACAATCTCCTGATGGTTCCCCAAGGTCCCCAGCAGCTGGAAGTGGCAACTTTGCACCTTCTGACACAAACTCCCGAGTTATGTAGAGGGGAAAACACACTAAAACTTCACCGAATTCCCCAGGAACCTGAGTTTTCTCCCCCTCCCCACCCCGTTTCCTTATTCTAAGATCCCACAAATAATCCATGAACAACTTATTCAGTGATTTCAGCTCCCTTTTGATCACCACTCCTGTGTTTCATGGTGAAAGGTTTTGTTCTCTTTAATTCCTAGCTGTCCGTAGCCACATTCCAAGTGTATCGCTCTAGTAACAGCTGGTTGGGCAACTCATATGATGCTGTTTGTGCTCTCCAAGGGGATGAGCACCTCAGCGTTGCACTCATTGCTGAAGAAGCCTCCATGTCAGTGGACAATCAATCCATGGACATCACCTCTTCATGGAACGTCTCCTTTCCCTCCCTGCTCTGTCCTCAGTTACCTTCAGCTTGTATACTCACTTCTCTAGTTTCCAAACACTGTCCTCACTATGGCCGTAACAACAGATGTAGGAATTTGGGAGGGAGCAGACATCTCACATTAGTGCTTTCCCCAAGTCACTATTTCATTAACTGCATGGCAGCTAAGCTAATGCCTCAGGATTAGACTCACAGGATATTAGAATTATATAGGGGGAAAAGGATATGAGTAGCAAGAGGAAGTGTTTAAACAGCATGTTTAAGGCAAGTCTTTCTGTCCTCTTGCATCAAGTAGGTGTAAATAACCCAAGAAGATTTCCAATTTAAAAAAAAAACTGTAAAAACTTTTTTTTTCTTAATATGTAAAAACCACTGCAGGGAGCAAACAAACAACTTTCTGCACAAGTGTATGTGGCAGCTTTCCCCATGGGAAAAGTTTTTATTTTTCTCTTTGTGATTTATCCACAACTCAAACCTTCATGTCCTCCCCACCCTTCAGTGGCTGCCAGTGCACATGGAGTTTTGTGACGTGATTGTCACTGATGCATCTCACGAGGCTTTATAATGCCGCCTTATTTTTCCACTCTGACCAACTCTCTCCCCCAACACTTCCCACAGGGTGAGAATTTGAAAGAAACAAAAGAGGAGTCAGTCACTTAACTTCACATTTGCAGTGAGTGGCTGCAGCCTGAGCTGAATCAGAGCCTTTTGAAATTGAGTCATTTGGTCTAGTTTGCTCAAATGTGATAAGCTAGATGGGATAGAAATTCTATATATTATTACATAGAATTATTTCAAAACATGAAGATAAAAGCAGAGTCCAGGGAGGGCTAATCTGTGCCTGGCAGCCCACACTTTAATCACATGCCGATTGCTTTGTTAGTCATCTCTTCATCAGTGCTCTCAACCCACTCCTGCTCCTCCTGCAGTAAACTTTAATTAACCAAAGAAGCACTGAAGTTACTCACTGAGAATAGAGAAGCAGAAAAATGGAGGAGCTCAATGCCTCTCACAATAGGTGAGAATGAATCAGTTTCGAGGTAAAGGAAAAGTCAACTCCTTAAACCAAAGCAGCAGGAATACCTGTCCGTATATGAACATTTTGAAACAATCCAAAAGGAAGATTTTTGTACCATTGCTCTTTCATGTTTCTTTCCCTGGCATATGTTTTGGGATAGCAGCTAGTCTTTTACAATAAATTAAACCAAGAAAGGAGCAAATAGAATAACACATGAGTCACTGCATGGAGAGTTCACCAAAATCACTGCTCTTCATCTGCTGTGCATGATCCTTACTCTGACAGGACAACTGTCAGCTAAAATCCAAAACCAAGCAAGTCACATAATAGCAATGTTGGTACTTGAGGCTGAGCCTTCAGTTCTTTCTAATTTTAGTGAGCTAGCACCACCCCTACATGTCATGCTGATTACCACAACAAGTAACAGCATCTGTCATGCTACCAGCAAGTAACATCTGAGGTGTTATGGTTTTGTTATGCTCTTAGGGATAATAATTAACCATTGATGGAAAGGAACCACTACAGTAAAGGGCGATCCCACTGTACAACTAGTTGAACAAGTTGTCATAACTTGCCAAAGAGAATCTGTAGCAGAGCTCAGGTTTTATCCTCCTGGATCACCATCCTTGCACCAGCACTTGCACTCTTCCCCACCACATCAAGAAGGGCTGCATGAGATCTGGGAGATGAATGAAGGAAAATAAGGCCCTGGCTCTTCAGCTGGGCACATTTCCACATCAGTTCTCAGATGCAGCAAACCTACTACATTACTTTAGCTATTAGGTGAGTATCAGACAAACAAAACAGGCTGGCAGGTCCCAGACTCTCCCAGGTTTTACAGTAGCAGCCAGTGCTCTGAGTCATACAAGGAGCTGTGCCTCAGATGAAAGCTGCCTATTAGCCTTGCATGCTCTTAAGAGATTCTGCATAGCATTTCGCACTCAGCATGCACCTGGTGCATTTGCATAATTCCCAGTATTGGAGTAGAAAAAGGACGATGAAAACAATGACTGAGGCAATATTCATCTCCAAATGGATGTGCTGCTACCACCCGGCCATAACAGGCTGCTGACAGTACTTGCTTTAGATAGATTTGCCACTTCCTTGGTCTCATTGTCCCTCCATTCTTCTCCTAACCTCCGTATTACTCCATTAATGCCTCCCCCAGCTTCTCTTTCTTCCCACTTCTCACCACAATCTACATTTTGGCCATTCATAGCACTCTGCCACCACACCACTCCCTTTCTCCCACTCGTGATGTGACGCCTCTCTTTGTGCCAGCATCTCTGCTTCAGCCACAACGGGCCAAGATCAACTACACCAGGATCCTGCTTTTGACAGTGACTACTGGCAGATACCTGAGAAAGCCAGTAAGAATCAGCTTCTTTTTGCTCCCCTCTTCTTCTGCCCCTCACCTTGCTGTCAGTCAGCACCTGCTCTTGTGCCTGATCATGTGAGGATACAAAAGATCCTAATAAGCAGGTTTGAGAGGAACAAGAGCAAAGCTTTACAAGAGCTCACCATCTGGGCAGTGCTCAGTATAGAGCTGTCACTCAGTGCCACGTTCACATGCCAAATCGTATCTGTCATTAGAGAGATTCCTGTATGCATGAGCTATATTCATAGCTGAAGCGGGGTAAATCTCAGAGAATTAATCTCCATTTTTACATCCTTTCTTTCATCTCAGGCCATGCTGTAGAAGCAGTGTCCCTGATTGGGCACCTTGAGATGCTATTGCTACATCCCAAACAGCAGAACGAGCACCAAAGCTGACAAAGCCTTGCTCCTCCTAAACACCATGTGAAAAGCAGGAGATTCTTTCTTACCATTAAGGCTCCCGTTCCCCTTAAACAATTTTGATTTTGCTTCAGGAAACTGTTATCTACTTCCCCTAATAAAAAAAAAACCCACAGCGGTAAGTGCACTTAGCCAACCTCTGTATTTCAGAGTCCAGCAAAAGAGAGAATGACTGTTGTGTTGGCACAGGATGGATATGCAGGCGGCCACGCACAAACCTGCTGACTTGGCACAACATTCAGCTGTAGTGCAGAACTATTTTCCCATGCAACTCATTGTTAGCATTTAATTGCTAACACTGTAGAAAAGGCTAAGGGATTTGGGGGGAGGTTATGGGAAGCAGAGCATGTTCTGGAATGCTGTTCCACAGTCTACAGAGTGGCCGGGGAAAGACAGCAGAGGCTGCCTGGATAAATGAGGAAGGTTGAGAGAAACCAGCACTATGCAACAGCCTGTCTCCAAGCACAAATAAGACTGGATTGACACAGAAATCAAGTTTCATAGCTGCTCTCATGCCCACTATAAAAGGTATATAAATCGCATATAAAGAGAGTAATAAATCACACAAGTATTGCATGATTCTGGAGGAGCAAAGGGAAAATTCAGTATGGCGTTTGCAGAAGACTGAACTCCCTGCCTACAAAGGGGTGGCTTTAGAGCTGAAGGAGCTCATGTTTTCATGAGCACTCACTTTAATATGTAACATATAGATGTGCAAGTCACATGATTCAATACAAGCATATAAATCAAATGTGAATCAAATTCAAAACTGAATTTCAGGTAATTCACATACCAAGTGTATGAGAGCAGAGTGTAAAGCAGAGTGTAAAGAACTGCTAATTTGTTGTCAATAACATCAAGCTCAGACTCTCTTTTTGAGGTAAGGTTTTCCACTCAGATATAGATATGTCTTACAGTTTGATTTATACCACCAGGTCTCATCTCCTCTAGATTGCACACAGGAGTTTTGATAGTTGAATAATTACTTGCACACTGAAGGAATGGACTTCATCACACCTTCCGTCACGGTGTGTTACAGCTCTTAAGTCCAAATCACTGCTAAATGCTATATCTAGTATGCCTGTAACTGCAGAAGTGTGGGAGTACCTGTATTCCTTCCCTTTTTCCTTTCATACGCTTGTATGCTTTGATAAGAGTTGTAACATAATAATACAACCACCAGAGAGGTAGATCAGAGACAGAAGTTTCAAACGCCCCAGCTCCTCCCTGTGCAATAAGTTCTTCTAAGCACTAAGTCCTTCTGCTGGTTCCCCTTTGTACTTGTCTGAAGCCCCGCTCATTTCTGAACTTCAATCTTCTGTTTAGCTAACATGAGACTTCTTAATCAAGACTGAGGTTTTTTCCCTAAATTTAAGATAGCTTAAATTACTATATGATCCATAGATGGCAGAAATCTGCATCTAGATATTTGTACCTGCCAGCTGGCAGAGAAGCTACTCTAACACTATGTCCAGTTAAAAAAAAAAAAGTCTTAACTAAGCTTCACAGTCGCTTTACTACAAATAAACACCACACTTCACTAGACCATCTTGCCAATCATAGTCCCCTCCTTTCAGCTCAGTGGGACCCTTGAGTCCCTTCTGATATGAAATTCCTACCAGGAGCTGTAACTGATCATGTCACCCAGCTGGAACCCTGCTTAGGGTATTAAAACCCAAAAATATATGCTTCTCAATAGCACTCTCTTGATTATCTAATTGATTTTTAGAAATTAACAATAATAATGCTAAAACACCCAGCAGCCTAATTATCAGCTGCTTTTCATTTATACTCCCATTAAATTCACAGCTGCTTTGCAAAGTGACAGGCTGTTGTATGAAGACTGCCTTGTATGCTCTCATTCAAGCCCCTTCCATTTATTCCATAGAGAATGACGACATAAATAACTCAAATGCCTGCTTGGTATTTGGCAGATGCCATTCGTACATGACACGCTATTCAAAAAGCAAACAGCAAGAATGACATAACGTTCTCAAGGAAAAAAACAGGGCATTTTTTTTCCTCTCATGCTAACAAAACAGTTAATTTTCAAGCATCTGCTAATCTCTCCGCTATCCAAAGGAATTTTACTTTGAGTCAAATCTGCCAGCTTACCTGTCTGGTAACAAACCAGAGCTGTAAAGTGGATAGTTGTGAATACAGAAACAACTGTGGAAGGGTGGGAGGAGAAGAAGTGACAAGCAAGGCATCTGCATGACTGGCACACTCTAGACAGCACCCTGAGGTGTACAAGTACCTTCTTCAAAAACCCACCTGGCTGAGCTCCTTGGCAGGAACACCTCGAAACCAGGAAAGAGCCTGCAATTACATTTAGTTGGCTTTGAAACATGTTAAATTGACTGAATATATGTCAACTTTGTGCAGCGAGATGTTTCAGCAGCTTTAAGATGTATTTGCAGGTGCATTTCTAATTTGCCAGGGCATTCTCAAGCCAAGCACGCAAGCACTTAACTGACAACACAAATCTATGCCAAGAACAAATCTGCAACATCTCAGCTAAGAACTAGAGTACTTTTGCTAAACAGAACTGGGCTGACTGCAGGCTGGACATCCCAAGGAAGCACAAGAAGGTGTATTATGCCTATGCATTACATAGGAACAGCCTTGGAGTAACTCCATCTGCCAGTGCTGTGGCCCCTGAACTTTTGTTGCCCATAAGGCGGTCCATCAAAACTGATGCAGTTTTTATACACACGTTCCTGTCCACTGAGGAGCAGGCTGGGATTTGCCTACCTGTAACAGGTTTAGCAAAAGGCTTCCACTGTAAAATCTTACCTACTAACATGCTCCAACTGGAATCATCCAGATGACCCAAGGATAAAAATTCTAAATAACGAACAGATACCCCAAGGTGTTTAGTTTTCCAGGATCAACTAACCACGCACAGCTTAATTCAGTGTCTCCAACAAAAGTGAGAAGTACAGCTGAGACATCTTCAAGTAATTACATTTTCACAGCAACAGATTTCATCACCATATAAAAGTTATTTCTATCCTTTTACACTACTCATAACTAAAGCATCAGGAAAAATACACAACAGATTAAATACTGGTTTTAAAGCAGCCAAAGGTCAAACACAACCTTCGGACTCAACTGATGTTTGCCTAGTCCTGATTTAAAACAGCAAGAAAATGGGATATTCAGGCCATATTTGGTTTACAAGTTCTCTTAAACAGACTCCTCAAAGCCAGTGACAGGATAGGAAACAAAACATATAGGCTAAAACACTGGACATGCTCAATTTCTGAAGACACTGATTGTATTTAAAGAAGAAAAGTTTGCCATGAAAAAAATGAAAGTGAAGAAAAGCGCTGGACTCACACAGGATACAAAGTAATATACAAAAGCAGTTTGGCAGTATTAGTTGACACGATAGACAACAATCCTGCATTTTAGTGGTTAAGAATTGTAAAAAAACCTTCCTCATTTACCTCAGAGGCTCCGCACTAACAGCAATCCTCTCTGTGTATTCCTGTGGAGCAGAGGTTACTACATTTCACAGACAAAAATCTTGAGACAGGTGCAGCTTATAAAGCACCAAACAACCCCAAAGTACAAGATGCAGCCTTAAATACTAATTTGCAGTAAATACCACAACCTGAGCTGAAAGGAAGGAGAAAAAAAAATTGCACCTGTTATTTCAGGGGTTGACTCAGCCAAAAAGCCAAGAAAAACACCTTGAAACCATGATTTTTATTAAAATCTTCTGACTCATTTTTGTCTTGTTATTTTCAAAAAGTAATTGAAAACCAGAAATAATAAAATATGGAAAAGCATAATGAACCTAATAGCCTTGCAGAAATTTGCAATAGGCTCTGCATGCCTTGGTTCATGTTTTAGAATAAATCAGATGCCAAGTTAGGATTCAACCTAGAATTTTGTGGGGTTTTTTATTATGGGGTAACCAAACCATGAATAATGTACTTATTTAAAGTTCTATTACCAAGTCCATCAGAAAAACCTGTGTCTTACAGTGTCTTCTAACAACCCACAGCCAACATACACAGCTTACTGATGATACAAACCTGATGAATTACATCTAGTTTCATCATTGTGCAGCTCATAAACCACAAAGCAGACCAGAAGCATGTTTTTACAAAATATTTTGGAGTTAATCAGGTTTCAGAGTTTTAAGATTTTAAACTTGGAAACAGAGTGAGAAAGAGGAGGCAAATGTGAATTTAAGGCAAAGGGCATGTTTACTATAAATGATGTTGCCTCTCGCATGGCCATAAACATTTGCGTGGCTTATTTTTGAAGGGGTGAGGAACAGATGACAAAATTAGATTCAGTTGTTCTGTTTGTTACAGAAAACAAGATGTTTTTGTTTATTGGTTTATAACTGAGTGCTCTGGGACCTCTCCTGATAAACGCTTCACTAGCTGAGTCACAGCGTGCGCAGGATTAGTCACGGCTGTAGAAGTGTCCTAAGGTTTCATTTACATCTGCACATTTACCTGATGTATATTCATCTCTTCTGTAAGTTGAAACTCTCTGAAGCCGCGTGCTTCAGAAGCTCCTGGCTCTGTCATCTCCACGTCACCACACGCGCCACCTGCCCTGTTCCAACACGAGGGTCAGGCTGCGACAGCACGCAAGAAGGAAGGCGATGTGTGCTGGCCGTGGTAGGGAAGAGGAGCGGAGGGCTCACAGCTTGTACATCAACATATGTTATGTGGGCCACAACAGAGCAGAGCATGCGTCATGCTGACTTGATGATATTTTAAGCAGTAACGGGGAAAATAAATTACTTAGATGAGCGACCAAGCACTCTCCTTTCATGATCTGTTCCAGAAGAGGAGTCTGAGTGTCCGGCAGTAATTCTGTGCATGTTAGCTTCTACCTGGTGGTATTCCCACTCTGCAGATGGGGAGCAAGGACAAGAAGTAAGTAACTTTGCACAGGGTTAAACTGCAAATCCCTCGCAGAATAAACCCCTTAACAACACCTCAGGCCTCTAGATTTTAAGCCACCCTCTCCATGTAATCCCTAAAAATCCTCTGGCTGGAATGACCTAGCAAAGCCCAGCTCTTCCATGAGGGGTGTCAATAGACGCCTATATCGGATCACCAAACAAACACCAGGCACCTTATCTCAGTGACCCTTCCTCACAAACTGGTGCAAAGTCTGAACATGGGTGCATGCAGGAGTTTGCCGCACGTCCTCTGTTTTGGGAGGCTTGCATGAAGCAAAAGGAAGATCAGACTTGACCATGTGAGCAACAGTACAAAAGCAGAAACGCAGGATTCCTAAATGGCTTAAATGGGTAGCTAGCCTTTGAAACCGTAAGGCACTCAGCTTTACTGCATTTTACATTCAGCTTTTACATATCCCTTAAACATGGCACTATTTAGACACAGAGAGCCCTCGACTGGTGCCCACATCCTTACGCTACCTGTGTGAACGATGCTCCTTTCTCAACGGGCGGGTCATTTGCTGCCCAAGGGACATCTCAGACACTTGTCCCCAACCAACTGAACTACAGACACACCTGAAGTTACCTCCAATGGAAGTCTGTTTTAATGGGAAAACATTTGAAAAGAGAAAATTGTAAAGTAAGAAGTATTTAAACTGCACTTGAAGAGCATGTCATTACAGGAACAGTCCCTAAATAAATTTATAATCTCTGTTAAAGAAATTTTTACACAAAAGCAAATCATGATGAAGCAGACAGTGAAGTCCAAATGATGGCATTTAGCTGCTCTATGCTGGCTTACATTGTTTACAGCTTCCAAGACAAATACAGAGGCTAATTTGCCTAATGAAAACAAACATCTCCACAAAACTATTCCGTTTCTCGTGAGGTGAATATACATTTTATTCAGCTTTGCATGTCCATGAGGCATGTGCTGTACATTAAGTCAGTTTTGCATTTCTTCCTGCAGCAGAACCCAAATTGTTAACTCTCATCTGTAGGTTAAACCGCCCTAATTTCCTTCCTTCTATTATTCTATATTGTCCTTCCTCTCTTCCTGTTTCTGTGCTAAGGATACTGACGTCTATTTATGACAAAATTTTCCTCCTCACTTTCAACAATTTCTCCAATCAACAAATTGCTGTAGAAGGTCCTTAACTGGTCTTATGAGACACATGGAGTCCTTTAATACCACGTAAATGCAAGTATACTACCTGAAAGCTTGACTAGCTCCAAAAGAGAAGTGAATCAATATCTACTGAACACTCTGTACTAAAGTAACTTATATTATTAATACAACTGATGACAGGACTAGTCCACAGAGAATTATCTAGTGATTTAAAGTTTCAAAACCAATAGCGTTTCCCTGCTCAGACCTATACAGATGCTCCAAAGAAATCTAGAAAGATTATTTCCCAAGAGGTTTCACTATAAAAAAAGAAAAAGAGGATTAACATAGCTGATCTAATATTTCAATCACTCTACAACACAGTTCCTGACAACAACTCCCTCAAGGTTAGCATTAAAATTATATCACAGCCTAATTTGTCCTTGTTTTACATCAGTCTGAAACCGTATCTATATTTTATTGAACTCTGATTCTGTTACTGGTTTTACATATTACCCAGATTAAATTTTTAAGACGGTTTCATGGTTTGAAAAGCACCATCATGTACTGGTAGGGAGTTTTTAGTGCAGCTGGAAATGGAATTAAGAAAGATCTGCTGACTTAATTGAAGATGCTGCTAAAAGCATTTGTCAACTGCAAATATCCTGCCCTTCTGATTTCAGCAGTGATGCTGGGAGGAGAGTGTGGAGCAAACCACTCTCCACACACACAGCAACTCTGCTGTAGAGAAGTCTGTGATACAGAACAGACTTGCCTAGGTACATCAGAGAAACATTATCTCTGGAAGAAAAACATAATTCGGCATCACAAAAACCACTGCTGCAATGTATATTTGAATCCCCAATGTAACTAAAAAAAGGATAATTGTACTATGAAAACTCATCTAGAGATATGCAAATGGTTATTTCCTATGCTCACTATTCTGATTTACCAGGTAGTTGCTGTCTTCATTCTATTACAATAAAAGGGAGGTGGAGAGCCCAAATGAAAACCCTAAATCTAGACATATTAGCTTCATGAGTGCTAGTGAAATAAGCCTGCTTGGAAATATCTCAAAAAAAAAAAAAGGCAGAAGATAAACCCCCTATGTTTGAGCTTCCCTACCGTGTTCTGTCCCTGTGGCTTAAGATATCAGTGTCCTGACTCACTCTGGGGATTGAGTTGCTCTCTGGGTGACATGACCTTCTCATACCAGCTTTGTTCTTCATTCTAGTACAAATTGGTCATCCATGAACACCGAATGAAGAAACTTCCTTATTAGTCATATCTGGATCTATAAAACTAATACCAGAAAATGATGTTTAAACAAGCCCACTGCCACTTCAGGTACGTGCCCTTCCCACATTTCATACCTAAATTATTTCATCAGGTGTGGGAGGGAGGATAGAAAAAGGAAAAAAAAGTTAGACACATAAGACGTCTGCTTTGTGGCTCTAGATAAAATCTATGGATCAGCACTTCTTGCAGCATTTTGGATCCATATTTAGCTTTTCATGTTTATTTGCTTGACTAGCAAATCCCAAGGAGATTCTAAGACTGATGCTTAAAAAACAAACAAGCAAACAAACCAAATAAACCCCACCAATCCTTCAAACTCGGAAGGCTCAGCTCTCAGCTACACTTTAGCTAATTAGCTGTTCATCCTCACTTATGTTATAAAACACGGTGCCTTCCCATATTCAACTAAAAATGACACATCAAATCCTCCTGCTGAACAGAGGAAGAACAGGTGCTTGTCTACACATGCTCTTGCCTGCACCTCTCCTGGAAAAGTTCAGTACATTACTGACCTGGCATGAAGCTAAAAAGTCAGAGAAAAGCATACTGCATCTCAGTAATTAGTGTCTAATTACTTGGTCGTCTAATTCAAAAGATACTGCAATAGTATCAAATAATACCTGTTATAATGGTCACTGACTAAACATATTCTTGTTCCCACTGACATTGGTTGCTTTTTGTTTTAAGCTCTCTCCACTGGTAACAATAAGGGGTCAACTGCCATTGAACAGCATATTTTACCCTCTCACCAAATGACGTGAACATGCTTGACCAAGATGAGGACAAACATCCCCATAATTTTGGGAGACATAATCAGAATCTGTCAACTACCCCTGAGTCAACAAAGTACCAAGCCAAGTTGTGAATCCTTGTGCAGCTCTAAAGCTTTGGAAAGACTTTGGATCTATAACTACACTGAAGAATTAAAGCCTTCTCACAAAGGGAGAAGAATGGAGAATCAAAAGTCTCACAGCACATTATATCAACTATACCTTTTTCTTTTGTAAGTAAATGAAGTAGATAGCACTGCACTTGAGACGAGTAAGATGAAATTGCTAAAAACCTTGAAAGAAAAACAAACAAAAAACCCACAACCAAACAAAAACCTCCCATAGGTTTTTTTAGCCAATATACGACAAGTAAAAATTATCCCAGAGCCCAAAAATGGTGTTGATACCACTGTGTGAACAAGAATCATGTAGTTAGGCTTCCAAATCTCCAATATGTTAGTATACTCTTGGTAAGCTGTTTTCTTGGTTTCCCTGTCACATTAAGATGGATACCAAAATATTTTTAAATGGAATTTGGCATTTAAATAAATATCGACCAGTAGCTCCACAATTTTTTCCTTCAAGTGACATATAAATAGAAACATTTGTAAACAGAGTTCTAAGTGCCCATCTGATACACTCTTCTTTTATTTGTAGCCTTTGCAAAGCACCGTTTGCTTGCCAGGGATCCAAACTGACTTCATTTGGGGACAGCTGCAATGACATGCAAGACAATTACTGTAAGAGACATTTCAGTTTCATTTTCAGAGGAAACATCTGTAGAAGGACTTTCAGTTTCTCTAAGCATTGGATCAGCTGTAGGACGTGAGACAACATTGATTACCAGGAACAGGATGCTAAACCACATGAAAGCTGTTTCACTGCTCAAGTAGTGACTAACATGATGCAGAAGGGAACATTTAACAAGTTCGTTCACGCAACAGGATGGGTGGTTGCCATACCTCACCGCTATGTGCATGCTCCAGAAATTCTCTCACTTCAGGAAAATGTGTCTGAAAGTCTGTCAGTAAAATGAAGGATGGAAAAGCTTGGAACAGCGACACGCGTATTTTGGATTTTATGCAAATTGTACATATTGTATATATTGGTAGAGAAAGCACATCGATGCATGTCTATTCTGCAGCTACTACAGCATAGTTAATGTTTTAAAGGTTCATGTACAGTGTAGTTAGCAAAACTAGTGTTACCACAGTTCAGCATTAAAAATGTTAACTTCTAGGATCACAAGGTGGAAGGAAAACATGGCATGACAAGGTCAAACTTCAATGGTCCTTGATACTGCTCTGATGCCAGACATTCACAATCTGTCTCTGTGTCAGCAGAACTCTATTTTAAAGAGAGAATTCTTAATTTTCTTACTGGCTTTCATGTGATATTCATCAGTAGTGTGCTGCAGCATTACTTAAGTATTCATTTCTACAACATAAGGTAGCTTTACCATGCCTTGTTCTACAGGAGGGCAGAGAAACAGAAATACCAAGGTCTAAAGGTGTCCAAGTGACTAATTAAAGTTCTGATCTTGTTAACTTCAGGAGAAGCAGCAAATAATCAGAACCCTCTTTATAAATAAGTTTCACTGTCTCAAATTGCTTCTTTCTATTCTTGACCACTCTCAAAGAACTACTGAGATGGCCTAAGTAACATCAGGAGTGGCAGCTGTCCCAAGCCAAGGTGCTATGATTTTTCAAAACCTAGGAACGTATGACAGCTCCTAAAAGCAATCTAACCTTGCCTCAGTGGCAGCAAAATTACCTCCGGCTGAATCAGAGCTTCTTTGGCCAGTTTTCAATGACAAGTCCCATGGGGCAATTAGCTCTGAGTTTACACTCTGAGCTTTCTTTTCTTCTATTCACAGGTCTACCTCACTCATACTATGTAGATACCCCTACACAAATCTTTATAGGGGTATTCAGTAGCCCTCTTGCAAAGCTCTCTTCCTCTTCTTTCAGCTCACTTTCCTTTAAAATTCAGCAAGCAGAGCTACAGGACCTACAAACAACAGCCTACCTTTAACTAAACATCCTTGAGTGCTGTAAATCCTATGTTCTGAACAGAGTGCTTAGACCAGGAGCATGCAGCTCCCATGTGGGTGGAGCAGGACCACCACAGACCAACTGCCAGCACTGCGCTGCAGCTGCAGGACACGGCTGAGGGGATCACCAGTGCAGAGCAGCCCCCCAGCACTTTGGGGGTGACCACGAACCCCAGCCCGTGCGTGGCACGCAGCTGGCAGGAGCCCCATACTGGGGAAGCTGTGCCACTGTACTCGGCACTGGTGAGGCTCCACCTTGAATCCTGTGTTCAGTTTTGGGCGCCTCATCATACGAAGGACATTGAAATACTAGAGAGAGTGCAGAGGAGGTGACGAAGCTGGTGAGGGGCCTGGAGCACAAGTGTGATGAGGAGCGGCTGAGGGAACTGGGACTGTTCAGCCTGGAGAACAGGAGGCTGAGGGGAGACCTTCTCGCTCTCTATAACTACCTGAAAGGAGGTTGGAGCATGGAGGGTGTTGGTGTCTTCTCCCAAGTAGCAAGTGACAGGACAAGAGGAAATGGCCTCAAGTTGCACCAGAGGAGGTTTAGATTGGATATTAGGAAAAAATTCTTAATGGAAATGGTTGTCAGGTGTTGGAACAGGCTGCCCAAGGAAGTGGTGGAGTCACCATCCCTGGAGGGGCTTAAAAGGTGTTTAGACGAGGTTCTTAGGACACGGTTTAGTGCTAGAGTTAGGTTATGGTTGGATTCGATGATCCTGAGGGTCTCTTCCAACAGAAATGATTCTATGAAAATGCACACAGTCATCACTACTGTCAGCTGCACCTAGTATCCCCTTCCCTCTCCTCTCCTGTACTCACCACAGGTTTCCCTCTCCTTGCACACACGTGCTTCCTTCTGTCTGCCTCACTACACCAGGACTTGGGCATCCTCTCCCTCATAACAACCCCAAAACCCATCACAGTACTCTGCCTAGTGCCTTCCCGGCTCCCTCCCCATACACAAAGTACCCCCACGCTGTTCCCAAATTAACCTCAAGTTCCTGCTTCCCAAACCTCCCACACTGCTGGCGCTCTGCTTCAGGCTCCCCTCCTGGCCCTCCCAGGCTTCTCTGCCCACTGCAGCCGCCCTTGCTCCCTGCTTTCCAAACTCCCCTCATCTTCTCAACTTCCTTGCCATTCGAACTCCTTTAGGATCTAAAGATTCTCAGCAACAGAGTTCCTGGCACCCTGAGAAGAACAACCAGCATCTCCAGCTGCCTCCTTCTGAAGTTCTCAGGCCTCTAGCACTGACACGCTCCCTGGCACAGATGGCAGAATGCTTCGAAGAAAGAAGCTGCACCTTGACTTGGCATATTGCTCCCAACTGAAGACTCATGTTGAGCTGAAAATACCATCTGACAAACGGCATGTTGTGTAAGGCTGATTAAGACCCATGAAACGGACCTGCTGCTTGTGCCAGAAAAGTAAGTGATCACAGTGGCAGGTTGTCATTTCCCATGCAAGCTGGTGTTTGTCAGCTCTCACAAGCCATCAGTTGCAGGGGAATGGAAATCAAAGAGCCTCAGACTCTTCTGAACCAGATGACGTCCTAAGGGATGCAGGCCTTTGGTCCATTTCTTCCTAGTTCTGACATTTTCTCCTTCTCTCCATGCTGCCCTACCCTGGCTCTCATTCCTCATCCAGTTCTGATTCACTTTTCCTCCTCGGTTTTAGTCACCGTGCCTTTTTCACTGATGGGGCATAATTACTGCAATCATTCAGAGCACACAACATGTTTGAGTTCTGCTTCTTTGCTCAGTACCACAATCCGTGTTGGCTCCCAGGGTTGTAGAGAGTTAAATTATGTTTGGAAATGTGTATGTGCTTATCTAGCTGACTTCACTTCCACGCAAACTTCTATGTAAACAGGTATTTCAAAACCTTACAATTAGGCCAAATTTCAGGACAGTAGAACAGCAAAAAGCGAAGCCTTATAACAAGCAGAAATTCCCTAAGTTTCAATCCTGTGCTTTAGAACTAAGAGGCACTTGAACCTCTCAACAGAATAGCTGTATATTTTAATCATGTGCCTGACCAATCAGCGTTTCTTTCTATAACTTGATTTTATAAGTGTCACACTGCTTAAGCTTGCCAAAGTTCAGCCAGAGCCAAACAGCCAGTGCAGAAAAAAATCCAGCTTATAGAAACAACTTTTGCAGGAGCAACAACAAAAAATGCCTTATAATGGGAAATATCACGTAACTGCATCTATGGACAAACTTGACAGCTCTGACCATGATGATGATGGTTAAAAAAGCACAAATTTTGCTCAGATGCACAGATCAGGTGAAAGAAAAAAAAAATCTTCAGGAAAATAACTATCAACATTGAATTATTAATATGATATTTACCTGATGATTTAATCCAAATTAATATACTAATGGCTTTCATCCTGACATATTGCTCTACTCACAGGACAATGCCTGCCAGAAAAACCTAAAAAAATCCAGTGTCTCCATTTTGGCCTAGATTTGTATTGGAATTTCTGTCATGAGGACTGTTTTGTTTGCAGAAGATAATGTTTTTTCTAGTGACTAGGTCCCTGTGCTGAGCACAGCAATCTATCCGTACTAAGTTGAAAACCAGGGATATTAAACCATTTGGACATAATTGTCTCTACAGCATTAGTTGCTGCTGAGGACTTCGATCTCTGAACCTTGGCTGCGTCAGGATTTGACATTAAGGAATGCAGGATATTGCTGCTTTAAGTGTACTTATTCACCATAACTCATACACATTATAGTGTATGTATAGCCCCAGCTGTCTTCAAAAATAACTTCAGATCTACGCTCCCATTAGCCCTAGCTATAAAAATAACGCAGCAGACTATAAAAAAGAGACATAATCATATACCTATGACGGAGTAAGTTTCCTGCGTGGCTACTTAAGCAGGGCTGGTGACAGGGATGTGTTGTGCAGCACCACTACCACCTCATGGACAAGCCGAGCAAGGCTGCAGGACGCACCAGCGTCTCTTCAGGCTGTAAATTAGTTTGTCTTGGAGACAGGCAGTCCCTTCAGGAGCCCCAAGGAATACCCAGCTACAGAGGTTACTGGAAACCTCCCCTCCTAACAAGCTGTGCCTTTCACCACGGTGTCACTGCTGCTGCTGCACTGGCCGCTGCCCCAAGGCACCAGCACGATGAGAAAGTCTCCAGTTACACCCGTTTTCCCTAGTTGTTCCCCACGTACAGCCATGTCCATCACACACCGTCCCACTAGGAGCCATAGTGGAAAGCCTCAGCGAGAACAGAGCTTGGCTTAGATAAGAGCTGATAAAGTTGCCTTTTCTTTCTGTTACTAAGTCAGGGAAACAAATTCTAAGGCATTTGTGATGAAGTATTGTCTTAAATTCACGTGTGTTCATTCAGCAATAAACTACACTAAAATTCTATGTATTTTAGATGAGAATATGTGATAAATTCCAGCAACATGGTACCAGTTACTTTGTAATAATGCTATTGCTGCGGTGTAACTTTATAGCCTGTAAGTAATATGGCTCAATTCTATGAATACGCTGTAATACTGCACCACAATGCATAAACATCTCATAAAAAGTAAGGGTTTATGAGGAAATACAGTTCTGGCAGATATTCTGCTGCCCACAGATAAGAAAGTACTGGATGCAGCTAGAAACACTGAAATACAGCCCAAACATACCTGAACTTGCCTTGATCTCCTAACAAATACAGAAGGAACAAAATCTTGACAACAAATGGATATATATTGTTTTAAATAGTGCTAAAGTGCTATTATACAGATATCCCTCCAAGCACCAACCACCTCATGAGCTGGAAAACATATTGTTTGAAAAGTTTAACCTGTAAGATAGGAGGAAGTCCTGCTTATACTGTGTTATTCCTCAATATTGTATAAAAGAGCTTCTTCAGTCAAACAGAAAAAAAAATCTCTATTTTTGGGTGATGGCAGTTTTAAGGACACAATTAATGAGAACTTTCAACTTGAGTTAAAGATCAGTGGTTTCAAGATCTGTCTTGTCTTCCTATATGCAGCAGCATGTGCTTGAATTACAGCATGTGTTGAAAGAGCAGCTAATGGGCTGAAGAAACCAAGAGAAAACAAAACCAACCAAACAAAAACCAGAACAAAACAAACTCTTAAAGGTAATTGTACCTTTAGCTTTCAGTCAACTGGGCACAGTGGACATTGTGATGTTTTTATGTCTCGAGTACTTCATACTACCTTTCTTTCAAATTAGTTACATGTTGCAATCAAGTCACCTCCTGTTCTTCCTTTATAAGCTTAATAAATTGGGTACTTCAGTGTTTCACTGCTAGAAGGGCATTTGCTCCAGCCACCGAATCATGTTGGTGGCTCTGGTTAGAATTCTGCAGATGCCACAAAACTCCAGACTCTAGAACCAGATATACTCTTCCAGTATTAACTCTCATCAAAACTTTTACAGAAATACTTCCTGTGCTTGTTTCTGCTGATGCAAACACAGAAATGTTCTCCTTTTTGCTGTTGTTGCTTCTGGGGACACTTCAGGTGTCTTCAGTCCCTCTCTGCCACTTCAGTCTTGCAGATATGGCCTAGATCTCTTGTTCTGAGAGGTGAAGTTGAAAGTGATTGTACTAACATGCATTTTAACTCATAGATACACTCAGAGTCATTAGGGTTGCTCTGTATCAATAAATTTCTACGTCTTTTCAACAGTCGTTGATCTGTCCATGAAGTCTTAGCAGAAGATGTTTTCTATATCTATTTCTACGTCATTAATAAAAATACTAGAAAGACGCTTCTGTGGTTTTCTTCGTTGTTACACTTGGTCTCATCAACCAGCCTGCGAACAGCGTCCAATAATTTCTGTATTTTAATTATCAAACCATACACCAAGATACAGAAAAAGTTTTATCTTTAGTCAGGATATCCTCTGAGGGTGTAAACCAAGTGTCACAGAGCACAGTAGATATATTTCTCCCCTCATATGTAAACAAACCCAAGGAGCCCCAGTGAGGTCACTTTCCTGTGAAGCCACGCAAGCTGTGACGGCGAGGGACAGGATGTTTGCAGGAGACACCGATCCTCCTGGTAATACCAAGAAACTTTCTTGGGCACTTGCTTAATTCACCCAGCCCACAGGCTCAAGGCCAAATTAATGACTCGATTTCCAGTAGGAAATAATTTTTCCTTCCTGTGGCAGGCTTGAAGAAGCCACTGAACTTTTCCTGCCTCTTTCCTCTCCTGTTGTAGGCACAAATGCCAAAAGTTACTCTAAGTTTTTTGGTAGGAAGTTTTGCATGGTTTTAATTATCACTTAAGCAGCCACAATGTCCCGCATTTGACAGTGTGGAGAACACGATGTGACGGTGGGCACGCACAGCCTGGGGTGCTCTATGGCCCCGGCAGCAGCGAGCGGTCAGACCCGGGAAATCACAGAATCACAGAATGTCAGGGATTGGAAGGGACCTCGAAAGATCATCTAGTCCAATCCCCCTGCCAGAGCAGGAACACCCAGGTGAGGTTACACAGGAAGGCGTCCAGGCGGGTTTTGAAAGTCTCCAGAGAAGGAGACTCCACAACCTCCCTGGGCAGCCTGTTCCAGTGTTCTGTCACCCTCACTGAGAAGAAGTTTCTTCTCAAATTTAAGTGGAACCTCTTGTGTTCCAGCTTGAATCCATTACCCCTTGTCTTACTGTTGGTTGTCACCGAGAAGAGCCTGGCTCCATCCTCGTGACACCCACCCTTTATATATTTATAAACTTTTACGAGGTCACCCCTCAGTCTCCTCTTCTCCAAGCTAAAGAGCCCCAGCTCCCTCAGCCTTTCCTCATAAGCGAGATGCTCCACTCCCTTCAGCATCTTTGTGGCCCTGCGCTGGACTCTCTTCAGCAGTTCCCTGTCCTTCTGCAACTGAGGGGCCCAGTACTGGACACAAAATCCGACAGGGCTGCTCTGGGAACGAACAGCGGCGCCTCGCCCAGGAGAGGAACATCCCGGCGCCGTTGGTCTCGGCGGATGTCAACCCTCCCGGGCAGCCGCAGCAGCGAGACGGGCCGACCGCCGCCCCGCGGAACCGCGGCAGGGGCAGCAGGGGCGCTTGCCCGAGGAGCTGCTGCCCGCCCCTCCTTACAGGGCCCCCGCAGGGGACACGGGCCCCGCCCGGCCCCGGACGCGCCCGCACGACGCAGCCGCGGCCCCGCGGCCCCCTCAGCCCGGCCCCGCGCGCTGCCGCCCGCCTGCGCCCGCGCCTGCGCGCCCCGCGCGGCCCCGCGAGGCGGCACGGGAAACTCTGCCCCGCCCCGCCCCCCTCCGCCAAACCCGCACGTGACGCGCAGGCCGCGTGAGCTGGCCGAGGCGCTCGGCCAACCAGCGCCGCGCGCCGGCAGCACGTGACCGGAGGTGAGGGCGGCGGGGGGGGCTCTCGCGAGCGCCGGCGCGCGCTCGGCCTTTGCCCCGCCCCCGCTCCCGGTCTGCGGCGCAGGAGACGGAACCGCCGCGGCCCGACGGGATCCAGAGCGGCGCCGTTCGCCCGCCCCCGGCCGGCACGGGCCCCGCACGCCCGCCGAGGTGAGAGCCGGCGGCTGCTCGCCGTCCTGGCTCACGCTCCGCCGCCCGGCGGCCTCGTCCTTCCCGCTTTGGCGGAGCCTGGCTCTAGGCCTCGGCGTAGGCCTGAGCCTGGGCCTGTCCGCTGGGCCCGGGCCGCCTGCCGCCCGTTCCGCCGCAGGAAGGGGACGGGTGGCCCAGCGATGGGCTCGCCGGCCCTGATGCCGGGCGGTTGGCTCCCGGGAGGGCCGGTTCCCGGGGCCGTGGAGGATTTCGCTGCTGCGAACCTGAAGGAGACCGTGGCTTGGGGCAACCGGAGGGGAAAGCTGTAGTGCGCGGTAGTTCTGTAAAGATGCGGGTGATTTTGAGGGTGCCTAAAGGCCGCGCTGCCTGTGTGCTGTGAGTGATACATTTTCCCAGTGTACACACACAGGTGCATGTCTAAGCTTTCTGTTTTATAAATTGCTTGGGAGTAGTTGTACAGTACAAAACTAATGTAAGTGGCTATCTGTAGTCAAATAGTGAGTTACTAAAAGTTAGTGAGTTGTGTTTTTAATACTTCAGCAATAGCTTTTCGTGTTATTTATTGATCAGTTTCACTTTACGTGCTCTGCAGGAGCTGATTAAAAAGCAGCAAGGCTGTTGGTTTGATCTTTTGTGTGTGTGAATATTTCTTGCAGATGTCAGAAGACCTTGCTAAGCAGTTAGCTAGCTACAAAGCTCAGCTTCAGCAAGTTGAAGCTGCCTTATCTGGGAATGCAGAAAATGAAGATTTACTAAAACTGAAGAAAGACTTACAGGTGAGAACTTGACGGTATGAGCAGCTGAAACTTTAGGGTGTTTTGCAAGTGTTTCAGCTTTCCCGAATGTTTGCATTGCAACAAAAATATATGGTTTGTGGTTTATCACTTTCTTTTTGCGTGTTTGATACAGTTACAGTAGGGTTGGTTTGCAAAAACACAGAATGTGGCCTATTTTAAACCTATCATGTAGATTAGTGAAAAAGATGGACTAATTTGTCTAGCAAACTCATCTGCTAAAAACTTTTAGCCAGAGTGATGAAAGATATGCCAGTGCTGTCTTGACTGTCTTTTTTTTTTTTTTTTTTAATTCTTTTAAAGCATTTCTCAGAAAACAATTATTTTTTTCTTGGTTTTACTATGCTGAAGCCTGATGATTTGGCTTAACATTATACCTTTTTGCTTATTTTTGAGTTGTCAAATAATTTGATCCAGAATCTGTTTGTTATGTGGATTTGCAATGATAAAAGCTTTAGAGTGTAGTTCAGTATTCCTTGTACATCTAAGCCTTGACTATGTTAATGTTTTTCTATAAGAAAGGAGAAGAGTCGTGTTCTTCATTTACCATCTGTGGTTTTTTGAACATTTGAGAGCATACCGCATTCTTAAGAGCTAAAAGCCATTTCTGGTCCTTAAGGTATTGTTTAGTGACAGAAAGACCACCAGCCTAATTTTAAGCTGACGAGTGGTCTCTTAGATTTTTGTGCATATAAAGACACATTGGCATATAAATATGAAACCAGCAGTACTGTAAAATTTATCATGAGAGTGCAAGATGCTGCTTCATTTCTGTTGTGGATTGCTTTAGTTTTTGGATCTAAAAATATATCAAACTACCCAGAGTCAGTAACCACTGTTTGTATGGAAATAACAGCAATAAAAATGATGCTTCAACTAAAATGCGAGTAGTGCCTCAAATCAGTGATCTTTAGAATTCCTTTTAAATTACAAAGGCTTTGTGCCCGCAAGGCACTTTATAGATCATCTTAATGTCCTTTGTTGTACACTGTTAAAAGCATGTGTATATTTTTATATTTTTAAAATGCACAGCAAAACCCATATGGGATGATATTTCCGATACCAACACGACCTCGGCTTTGATATGCAGAGATCATTGATGTGAAAGGACAACTTGCAAACTTTTTAATAAAAGCTTTCTGCACAGAATGGGGAAGATCTTTACACTTTCGTCCCCAAAAGGTTTGCTATCCATATGTTCCACCTTGAAAATGACATAATGTTTTGCAGACTTAATATATGCCAACCTAATGATTGTAAACATGGGTTCGATGCTTCAGTGTCCCAACTAAATAGCTTTTTGTCTGTTCAAAAAGATTGTTACTATGTAATTGAAACACTTTTTTCTATCAGAAATAGTGATGCACTAGTGCATTTGGTATACTTAGTTTATTCCTGAGTAACAAGGTTAAGATAAATATTAGAAGTCTTTCTAAATATGTAGCTTTTCCCTTTTTATTTCACTGAAGTGCTTTTAGGACAGTGTCCATGCACCCAAAGACCAAACTTACCTTTGTATCAAGTAGAATTGATGGCAGCTGTCATTTTCTGTAATTGGAGATGGTATCTGTGGGTGTTGTGTTCTGGAGCATAGAGCTCTGTCTGGCTTTGTAAAGACCAGTTGGTCAGGAAAAGCCTTGGCAAGCTCTAACTAGTATTCTCCGCGGGTCACACCTTCAGGTCACGGGATGTGGCAGCAGGCCATGCTGCTCAGCCCATGTGGCTGTACTGAGCTGCTGTAGCGGTATAACACATGCTCACAAATTTTATTTGAATGAGTTATTCTGTTAAAGACTTTAGAACTATCCCATGGCTTTCAATAAAATTACCATTTCTATTTTGCGTGATTAGCACTATGATACGTAGATATCAGATAAAGATTTTTACCAAAAGTTTGCTATTTATAGCCAGGTGTATATGTGGCTTTTATCAAATTCAAAGAATCATTGGTAGAAACTATTCACATTTGAGTTCTACAATAAGCCATCTATGGATGTGGCAAGAACAAGTCAACAGTTTCATATTACTGGCAGTCAACATAGCTGAAACACTCTCTTTCAGGTTGCTTGTGCCTGATGCATTGTGTTTGACCTGCTGAGATAAGATACCTTTTCCAAACTGTGGTGCCTCTTGGGTTTGCAGAATCCAGCTGTCTGTGTGTTGAGGAATAGTTTGGGGTTTTGCATCTGGGAGGGGAAAATTAGGCTAATGCTAGATGTTCTGCAGAGCGCTTTCAAGTTAGGTAACTTGATGAAAATCTGTTCTGGTTCAGCTGTAGTATTACAGAAAATGGAGATTAAAGTAGTAGAAGTAATTGTAAGGGTGTTTCTGTGCTTACAATTGTTACTGATTGTGCTTACTGTTGCACTTATTAACTAGTAGCTCCTCTAAAACAAAGAGCAGAACTTTTGTGAGGAAGGCGGTGGAAATTCAGACATTAGCAGCTGCAACAGAAAAAAAAATGTTAGGCTATACATGCCAGTTGTATAGTTTATCAGATAGAAATGCATATCAGTTTATGTTGTATTAACTTCTTATTTGGCATTTGCTGAGGATCCTTTAGGTTCTTGAGGAATGAAGAACAGCTGCTTTACTACTTTGTCCTGAGCTAGTCTTTGTGTGCCCATGGCTGAACTAGGATGGGAAACCATGAGGAAGGTTCAGGCTTTGCTGAGCATGAGCTGAACACTGTTTATCTGTAACTCTACCTTAATTTAAATAGTTGCTGTTAGTTAGGAGAGTGACAATGATTCATGATGAGATACTCAAATAACTGAAGAATTTTTCTTTTTAAGGACTGCAGAGTAGTTTAAATGGCCTTTTAGGTGGTGGCTCCTCTTTAACGGTAGTGAAAACCAGTGGTCTTGATTGCACAGAATAAAAATGTAACATTGGCAGGAAGTTGGGGAGGGGCTTTTGCATGTTCCTGTCTGTGAGTGAATAGTATTTAAAGGAACTGGAAAAAAATTGTGACTTTGTGATTTGTCTTGTTGGATTAGCAAGGGAATGCCTGACCTGAAATCTTAAGATCAGGGAATTCAGAGGAAAACAAACACTTATATCAAAATGACTTAAAGAAATAAATTTCTTTACTATGCACCTGAGTGCTTTCTGTAAAGGAGAGGGCTTGACAGAGTGGCAGTCTTGGAAGGAACTCTTCCACACTGGCTCTGGGTGCTTCATGTATTTTTGAGTAAACTGAAAAATGTTTAATCGCTTAGAAATGCTGCAATTACTACTGGTAGTTGTTGTGTGTTTTAGACATTACTATATATAATGTAGCCAGTCCCAAATGGGAAGGGATGGGAATAAACTGCCCAGCTAGAGAGAGAATAGAAGTGTTATGTCCTTTCACATTTTGTCTTCAGAGCACTGTCCTGCTGAATACTTGCTCTGACATGTTGTGTGATTTATTTATTTATTTATATTTTTTTAAATTTTTTTGTCAATAAACAACATCCCATGCAGCCACGTGTACAATCACTGTTGAGTTTGTTTGTTTGTTTTTTATTTGAGGCTGGCTGTGTCTTTGTGGCTATGGATAAATTCATCTCGAAAGAAATGCTGTGAAAATAATAGGCTACTTCTTGAAATTTTGAGGAGGGCATGGGTAACTTTACTGCAATACAGTGAGGACCATACATATTTTTAACTGCTTTGGCAATGAATGAGTTTAGTTAAGTGATCAAAAAAACAAAACAAAGTTAGTCCACTTTACATCAGCTATGAATTTAATACTGTAACTTCAAAAAAAACCCAAACCAGTAAGCTTGGGGTAAAAATATGTATGGTAAGAGAGTTTGAAAAATTATTCTTTGTGGGTTTTTTGTCTTTTACAGGAAGTCATAGAATTAACCAAAGATCTCCTTTCAACACAACCTTCAGAAACTCTTGCAAGTTCTGACAGTTCTGCTTCTGCTCTGCCCAGTCACTCCTGGAAGGTTGGGGATAGGTGTATGGCAATATGGAGTGAGGATGGACAGTAAGTGTAGAAAACTTCTCTAACAGTTACATGAAATAGTTCAATGGTAAGAGACTTTCATTCAGTTTGAACTGCCTCTAGGGTGACTAAAAGCAAAAAGAAATTAGGAAATAAATATGATATTAGGTATTCTGGTACAGGCTTTATTAAAGGTCAGTATTTTAGATAAAAAGCAGAGAGATGTGGGGTCACTTTCTAGAAATGCCCTGTTTGTCACTAACCTTATAAAAGTAGAGTAGCTTTGGTAAATTACCATTTACTAATGTAATACATGGCAGACTTTAATGAATTGATATGTCAGAGGAGTCTTTCCTAAAGGTTTCAGGATGTACAATTCATAATTTGTCATTGCATTCATATATATGTAATTGCTATCAAGAAAAATCCTTGCTGCATCTCAGTTTGTGCCTCTAACTGGAAATTATTTTTTAATTGTAAATGCTGTTTTTTGGCTATGAAGTTACTAGCTGTATAAGGTAAATACAGAATTAATCAGCCTTTTGGTTTTAGTCTCCATTACATTAGCCTGTGAAGTTCTGGGAACCCAGAACCCAGCAGTTCATTCTGACTTCATAATCTTTGAAATAAACATTCTAAAATTACTGTCCATACTGCAAAAATGTGTAACTGTTGCAGCTTTAAAAAAATTACTATTTATGCAGGACTAATATCCTAATCATTACCACTTAGAGAGAAGCTCTATTCAATGAATGTGGTTTTATTAACAATGTAGTAACCACACAGAGATTTTGGTGTAGCTATTGAAAGTAGAAAATAGGTAGAAAATAAACCTAAACGTGAACAGTTTTTCTGTCACACATTACTAATAAGTAAAATACATTTGTGTAAGAACTTAAAAATTGAATCTTAATGTCTGAGGTCACCATTGGTTCATTCTTCTTGCTTTAATTGCTGGGTTAGAGAACCAGAGCTTGGGGAAGAATGTGCCAGAGCGTCCACTGAAGTGGATCTTCTTGAACTTAAATGTATTGCCCTTTTTTAACCCTTTGCTTCCTTTGCAACGTTTCTAAAGTGACCAGTGTTTCATGAAGAGCTAGCCAGAGATTAATACTTTTTACCTCTTGCAGTTTGGGTTTCCGTGTATTTTCATCTAGCTGAACTCAAGATTTTGTCAGCCCACTAAAATAGCAAAAGAAATTAATTTAGTGAATGTGAACTGGATTATTGTTTATGAAACAAGTCATTTTATTCCTCTGTTTGCTTTAGATGTATCCTTCAGCTCTGAATTTAGACTCAATTATTTTAAATATTTTTGGAAATGTCACTTGTCTTTTTTTCCTCTTTCTCATGAGGTCAATTCAACCAAAGTGTTTCTTACACATAAATATGAAATGGACTGATTTCTGCTAAAATTTCAAAATTGCTATTTTAAATCAATAAGAAAACTAAATTTTGAAGAGGGAATATTTTGAAAGCTTCAGGGTTTTTTTGTTTGGTTGGTTGTTTTTTTTCATACGGAGAAAAATGGAACTAAAGCTTTGCTCTTGTGAGCTAACGTCTTTCAAAACTACTCAGTGAATTCCCTGAAAGCTGTGTGCTGTGAATGCAGTGTTGTATTGTGGGTTTTTTTGTTTGTGTGGTGGTGGTTTTTTTTTTTTCAATCCCATGACCTGCCAGAACTAGAACCAAATCAGGATATCTGATTAGATTGGCCCCAGCATTAATCATTAGTCTTGATAATTGTGAGACCTTTGCTTCTTGATGCTAAAGGTCAAATACAGCAGCTTCCAGTCTTTGTACTTGTTCCCCTTTGACCTTAAGAAAATAATCTCTTGGTTTGATTTGTGCATTGTCCTTGAAAATGAAGGCTGATATTTGCAAATTTTTTACCTAATGCCATTAGCTGGCTGACAGTGTAGGTGTTGAAGGGCTGAGTATTAAAGCTTTACTCACATGCTTACAGCCATGATATCTTTACAGGTGTTACGAAGCTGAGATTGAAGAAATAGATGAGGAGAATGGAACAGCTGCAATCACATTTGCTGGGTATGGCAACGCTGAAGTTACACCTCTGTTCAACCTCAAGCCTGTGGAGGAGGGAAGAAAAGCAAAAGAGGACAGTGGGAACAAACCTATGTCCAAGTAAGTAACACACAGGTGTAAGCCTGAAAGCTGCTTTGTGGTTTTTGTGGGTGTTTTTTTTTTGTTTTTCTCTTTTTTTTCCTCCCCACAGCTATAAAAATTGGTTAATGAAATAGAACGTCTCTTTTTTTAAAATTTTATACCTGTTTAATAGCTTCATGCTTTCTTGAAAAAGGATCTTAAATCAGTCTAGCATGTAGTGTTCTGTAGATTAATTTGGCTAATATCATGTGTGTTATGCATCCTGGCAAGATAACACGATAGACTTCGTTTTTACTCAGATTATGCTATCTCAAGGTATCAAGTATGTAAGCAGTAGATGAAAAAAAAAATGCGTACTCTTTCCTTGACAGCAGAGAGCCTATGAGTTTCAGCCCAGATTGAGTGCAGGCTGTTCTCAGAGCTGTGATTTGGCTAACAACAGGTATACTCACCAGTACGAAGGGCCTCTGCCCCTTCCCTGTGTTGGGACAGCTGCGTTGACCCCATTGCAGGGCAAGTGTGCTGTACTCAGTATCCTGCTGTGTCTAACACAGGAAGGTATTTTTAAGGGCTGAAACAATTTTTTTTGGAGGGGGAAAAAAGGCAGTATGATTTTAGTTCATTATAGGCAATGTTCCTAAAGGGATTTCTCTGAGGGACACTGCATAGATCGACTCCTTGAACTTCCTTATCTTTACTAAAGTAACTTATCTTTGTTCTTTTCCTTGCATTCCTGTCCAATACTTGGTAGCATGAGAGTCCTGCAGACCTCCAGAAAAGTTTGGGCTTTTCACTCGAATGCGCTATTTAAATTTTCCAAACCCTAGATGTTTCTAAAACGTAGAAGTGCTGATAGGTACCTTTTCAGTTTTGGAAGCGAATTGCATGCAGTCCCATGGGTTGCTGTCTTTGGCATGGTCTCAGTCAGGTGGTGGTGGTTGTTGTTATGCCCAGATATTTAAAAGCAACATAATGCTTATGCATGGAAAGACGTTATTTTTTTATTCCTAGAAGTGGAGAATATTTACAAGCTTTGTTTTGTCATTTACTTATGGAAAACTACTGTGCTTGTCTGTCTTAGAGGGGTTTTAGTTTCTTACAGGAAAAGGCACAAACATAAAATGTCTTTTTTTCTTCTCTCCAGAAAAGAGATGATAGCCCAGCAACGAGAGTATAAAAAGAAGAAAGCTCTGAAAAAAGCTCAGAGAATTAAAGAACTTGAACAGGAAAGAGAGGACCAGAAAGTCAAGTGGCAACAGTTTAACAACAGAGCCTATTCTAAAAACAAAAAAGGCCAGGTTGGTTTGACTTTTGTCAGTCTGGGAGTAACAAGAGGGTGTAGAATTCTGCATAGTACTTTGGGAGAGAGGAGCAAGTGGTTTTTAAAGGGGGTTCATCTTTGGGATTCTGAAGTGTGCAATGTGGTATTTTGTACAGCTGAAAGGCCTGGTTTTGTGCTCATCTTAAAAGGCTGAGCTTGTGCTTAGCTCACTGTTAGTTGCCAGGTGGTGTTTGCTGGACCTTAGAACCTGAGGGCCTGTCTAAACCTCCAAGCCTGACTTGCTGTGTTTATGACCTGTCAGACACAGCGCTAAGCAATTGCCCTGGAATGGCAAACATAGTGCAAAAAAAGGTAGCATGGACACTTCAAAGCCTTATTTCATTTTTATCATGGCTTGACCAAGAGCTGCTGGACAGTGTGGTAAACTTCAGGCTTCCTTATGAACAATTATTAGAGATCATCTTATGAAGAAGGTGAATTTTATTATTGGCCTGACCAAGGTCCTGAGTACCACAGTCACATCCAGTACTTAAGTGCCTGGAAGTTCCCAGCTCTGTCATCTCACTTGCTGATAACATGAGCTGGCCCTTCGAAAGTGTGCCTGTCGGTAGAATAAGAAGGTGAGAGTATTGAAACACTTCAAATGGTAACAACTGCTTGTTTTTTTTTAAGAGCCAGTTAGTAATTATTCAGAAATGGTGTTTTCTGTTTCATTTGCAGGTCAAGAGGAGTATTTTTGCTTCCCCCGAGAGTGTAACTGGCAAAGTTGGAGTTGGAACATGCGGAATTGCAGACAAACCTATGACACAGTATCAAGATACCTCTAAATATAATGTCAGGCATTTGATGCCTCAGTAACAGAGGAAAAAGGTGGAACTTCATCTCTGCAGGGCTTTACACTTATCTTTTTATCATTATATTTTTCTAAAAGTAAATTATTTGTTGGCACATAGCAAGTAGTCAATTTTGTCACCATCACTTTGGCTTCAGCTGATATGAGCCTTAAATCTCCAGCTATTGATTTGACCTTCTCCCCCCAATCATTAAACTTTTTGTAGTTGCATTCAAATACATTCTGCAGGTAAAGGCTTTCATGAACTGCTGTTACCTGTCCCTCTGAAAGCAGTGGTTATCTGCAGCTTTGATGTCTGGAATTTTCCATTCATAGTAGTAGTGGAAGTTGTTTTTTTTTTTTTCCTTAAGAAAAGTGGTGGTAGTATAAAAATGGCACCTTAACAGCCTCTCTTGTTTCTGTAGTCCCAATGTGAAGCTCAGCATTACAGAGCTGCTGCAGCTCTGGGAGAGAGCGCTAGACTGCATCACAGCTTACATGTCACGTGGAGTTGCTGAGAAGTTCTAAATTCCTTCCTTACAAATCTACTGAAGATCGATCTGTACAGCAGTTAATGGGGGCAGAACATGGCCAGCAGGATCTTTACTACTAATGAGGATTCATGTGCTAGAAACAAGAAATCTGACTTTAGTTGAAGTCTGAATTCCCTGTGTTAGAAGTTAAGCGGAGGAGATGCTGTTTTGTGTTGGTTTGCCTTTTTTTTTTTTAATACTCATTGAATTTTAATAGGAGGTTATTGAAATGTAACCAGAAAACCATAGGACAAGCTATTTAGGCTCATTTCAAAGTAGAGAACCGTATTTAAAAATACCCACCCTTCCCCAAGGATCAGAGAGTTGGAGAACAGAAATGGTTGTGCGTTGGACAGGAGCCATCATCTCCCCTCTTGCAGATCTTGCAGGTTTGATGGTACAGAGCTGGAGTGCACAGAACAGCTTGTGTCTGGGCCGCCTCCATCCCCTCCCGCAGAACTGCAGCACAGCGGGTACAAAGGCCGAGATCCTACTTAGTTCTGAGTCAGTCCAGGTTTGTCTGAAGTTTCTGTCCTTAAATAAGTGACTGGCCCTAGTGTTACTGTCACTCCAGCTGTATTACAGTGCTGCTGAGCCCCTTCAAGTTTATTCAGGAAACAATGTGTAAAAGCTCTTGCTTTTTTGTATTTTCTATGTGATCTGTTTTCCTCTGTTACTTGTCTCTCACGGTAGTGGTGCCATCTCTGACCCTGTAATGTGTTTAAAGAAGTTAATGGGTAGCCCTGTATACAATGTAGATATTATTTTTGTAAAATCTAGGGCTGAGTTAATGGACAAGAGTACATCAGCTAATTCCCCCATTAAAGGGTGTTTCTTGTCCGTTAACCCTGACCATTATTTCCCTGTATATTATGTTAATGTAGCTCATTCTGTAATTTGTTAACTAGATCAGGTCACGTCAGCAATTGTTGATGCACTGATTGGTGGAAATGTCCATCAGTTATCTGAGTCACAACTCAAGCTAAACTCTACAACTGGTAGTTTAGAATCCATACATAGAAAAAGGTTCTCCCTATAATGGGAGAAGGTGATTTTTATGAATACAAAGTGTGTTAATTTCAGTTTTGTATGTTTTAACTTTTATTAAATAAAGTGTTTAAAATCTGCTGGATACACTTGACCGAGTTATGAAAAAGTATACATGGTGGGGGGACAGTAAATGATCAGGAAGGTGGTAAACATAGATTCTGCTGGATGGAATGTAATATGTGAAAGTGAATCAAGTCCCTGCAAGATGAAGTGGATTTTGCATAATTCCTCATCTTCATTGGTAGCAGGGACATTAAATTTCCTTTTGCATAGAAAAGCTTTTAAGAATAAAATAATCTGACTCCATCGCTCTTTGAGAGGGAATTTGTACTACAGCATGCACCCTGGAGCAACAACACTGAGCAGTGACATTAAATAGGTGACAGTCTTGCAACACTGACATGGAACTGTTGGGGAAGGTCACCTGGTGTCTTTCATGGACAGCTGTGACACGGAGATCCTGTTTCCCTTTCACTATCCAAAAGGAACATCAAGTTTTCAGGAAGCCATGTGAGCTTGTCTTAACTCCACCTGTCTTTTCAAAAAGAAAATACAGACTTCTCCCATACCTGGCATACACTGCATGTGCTCAGCTTTTGATGTAATAAATACAATAAATGGTCCATCACAGAGCTATTTGTTCACTAGTCCTGAAGAGGACTAAAGGTACAGTGAGTCAGTGGAACACGATGGGCACATGAGCCTCCCTTATGATAATGGACAATCCAGCCTGAGATAAAACTTGTGGGTCTCATGGACTTTGTCATTTTTGCTGAGCCCTTCCAAAAAAACTTAGCAACTAAATGGTACATTTCTGTTTACTGTTGCCTCTTATAACCTGGGTTGCCTAATGAACTTGGCTGAGCTAACTCTGCTGGTGGGCACTGCAAAGAAAAACTGAAAGTTTTGATACCTATTTTTCTTAAATGCCTTACCTGGAATAGATGGTGACACAGTAACAACAGAACATTTTGAAGACAACTTGGACTTACGTTCTGCGTTGACTTCTGGGCCTCTCAGCAAGCAGAATAAGTACAGCTAGTGAGCTGTTAAAGAACGACCTGATGAATCAACTTCACTGACATGTCAGAACTCTGGCCGGGAGCTGAAGGCTCTGCTACACCGACCACTCACGAATTCCTTTTGCAAAGCTATTACCTTTCTGCACTGAACTCACCTCGCAACAGTTCTCTGCTCCCTACAGAACTGCAAAGCTTTCCCATCGTGGATGCTGACAAAAAATGTCTTGCTCTCACCCAGACTGGAAGGTGTAACTTTCCAAAGAGAAGTTCTCTGTGGGTAATAAAAGTGATGCTCAGTTTTAAACCTGACATTTTTAGCAGCCCTGCAGAACAAGTGTTCCCTAAGGTGATGAGTACTGTTTTGTACAGTTGTCCACCAGTCCAGGACAGGAAAGAGCATTTATATTTCCCCATCAAGCCTTCCAGGAGGAGATCAAAACCAATTCATTGTTTTGAGACAAGTATTTTTGAAAAGGGGTTAAATGGCAGGAATTTCTTAGCCTGGGCTAAACCAAGCAAGCCCTAGCTACAGCACTGGTAGTCCAGGTCAAGTTATGAACTAGGTCTGTGCACATTCTGAACAGCAACCACAATGTTACAACTACCATAAAAATCCTTTAAATTCTTTGATGCTGCAACATCCCTCAAGATCAAAATTAATCCTTGCTGGAACATAGCCCTGCTGCAACGTTCAGGACCGCAATGAGACTTTACAGACAGCTCTTTAGTTTTAGTCAAATACAGCAACACCCCAAACACAAACCCTAAATACTACTTATTTCGTACAACAGCCACAGTACCAATACCCATAGAATTGTCATTTCTGCTTCTGCCTAATAATTAATTTCTTTTCTCAGGAGGAAATGAGCAGGGAAGCAGGAGGTCAGTGCTATGTATTATCCCCAATTAACCTGTCTTTCTGTAACAGATCGCTCCAAAGGAAAACATTGTGTGTGCAGACAACTGCACTCATCTCTCACTCATCCTCCCAAACATCACTTAGATCTGTTGGCCAATTCCAAGCAAATTTGACAGCAAATGAGTATTTTCTAAATATTTTGTGTAGACTGGTGAACAGAGAGGAAGAGGGACATGTTCCTCCTCCCTGAGGGTCCCCCAGAACAATTCTGATTCAATTGCAGATGTAGAGGAGTTTCAGTCACTATCAGGTCACAGAATTTATTACTCACTAGAGAACCTGTCTACAGGACAAAGCCCCAGGAAAAAACATTAGACTTTATAGACTTTGCATTATTATCACCTCCCTAACCTCAGAACAAAGGCCTGGGTTTTACCACCATCTTCTAGGAAGTGACCCCAGTTTCTCTTTCCAAGGACGTATCAGAAAATATACACCAGGAAAAGCTTATGATCCTAAGGGAAAAAAACCCCTCCATTTAGCGCACATGACTGAAGCCAAATGTTTCACCCATTTCAACAGGGCAACACAGATTAGAAACAGTGAGCAGCAAGTAAAAGAGAACAACGAGCAGAAAAGCAGGAGGCTGGAGCTCATAGGCCAGAAACAGATGGTAGCAAACAAACAAACAGAAAACACAAGGCAAAACCTGGCAAACGACAGGTCTGTGTGGTTAACCCCGTTCCTATTGACCTACAGATTTCTTGAGACAGACGGATTAGAGACCACCTTCGTCACTGACATGCCTCTAATGGAACGGACATTAAAATGACCTTCAAGTGACAACTCGCCACAGGATAACCATGACAAATGCTGCCAGATAGTCATCTCCAGCTCATCTGCAGACGCGAGATGACACACTGTAATACGCTTGTGTCAAAAGAGGGAAAATGCTGGATGGTGGTTTTAATGGGTTTGTCCGTAGCAAAAGGCCCTGCTCGGGATCTAATTTCAGGGGGAGGACTCGATAGAATGAGCTTACGAGGGAGCTGCTTGCATATGCATGTAGTGGGTGGGCAAGTCGCCTAGGGAAAGCACATCCAATTCTGTTTTTACAGGAAAAGTAATATTATTCTTGTAAAATTAAGCAGATAATAGATTTAGGGATTCTCTTACCCTACAAACACAAAAATAAAGCAGAAAAACAATAGCACCCATAAAGCAAACCATAAAACCCCTCACACTATTTTGCAAAGATGAAAGGAAAACATGATTCCATACCAAATTACCATGTGGTGAGAAAAGTGTTGTTCTGGATGAAACTACAGTTAATGTGGTGGGTAGACACCTCAGGACACAGAGAAGACTGGGAGTGAAGGAGTAAAGGAGTAAAATGGAGTCCTTGGAAGCAGCACAAATCCCACACCATTGTGGATTAAAAAATATCAGAGTTGGGAATCCACACAGGGTGTCTTTATCTTTTGGGGTGAATGATTTTTTTTTTTTTTTAAGGCAGAGTTTGGACAAAACAAAGTTTCTGTGAGCACTTATCTGGGGAAAAATTAGTAAAGTGCCTTGCTGTACTGGATCTCTTACAGTTCAGCAGTGTGAGGGACCATCTCAGCTTCCAAAGGGTAAGAGACACCTGACCCTCGAGGGTTTGGATTTGCATCTTCGGATACTCGCTCTATTTTAGAAGATTTCAGGGTGGCCAGTAGAAACTTTGATGATACTTTGAAAATTGACATGATCTTAAGCAGATCTGGCACATGGGACTATTCTGGCTTGCCACAACAGGGACAATTCAGGAGATTCATACATTTTTAAGCAGAAGGAACTATTACGATCGTCTAACTGATCACCTGTATAACCATACGAATTGGCCTGTACAATCACCTAAAGGTAATTTACAGCAACTTCTCCAAGCCAATTAGTCATCTTGACTGTGTCAGCACAACACATCAGACCAACAAACAGCGAAGTGAGGAGCGTGACAGACTGCACGAGGTGCAACAACGCAGAAAAAGCCAGAGTCCCCAGCACAGTAATAAAGTGGTGCAGAGCAACCTCAAAAAGCCAGAAATAAGCGTTTCCATCACATAAGAAACTCTCCAAGCCCCAGCTGAAGTCTGCTAAGCCCTGCCAAAAGAATCCTCCAGCACCAGAGCAAACAACCCCTTGTCTTTAGCGGTTATCATAAAGGCTCTGTACTTTGTTTTCTCCCTGGCCGCACCAGCGCTGCCAGCTGAGCAGGGGGGCAGGGGGCAGGCGATGGAACCTCACACCTCCTGCTACATTTTCCCCATTGTATTTGCACTTGATATCCAGACTCCTTCAAGGCCACAACACTGGAAAAGGTAGGAGATGCCAAGGTGGCCCTGGAGCATCCAAGCAAACATTTCAGACACGTTTATTCCAACCATAGGGACGTCGCTGTTTTATCCCAACCAGGAGAGCAAAGCCATTCCCCACCCCTTGAACTTCAGGATTTCTCAGCTGTGGTATTTCTTTCACAAGTGGCCATTTAAAACAAACAGGAATAACAGGAAAGAGGACGTGCTGGGACGGCTACAGAAAAAGGGTTGTAAATAAATGAATCCCACTGGTGTTCAGCTGCCCAGCACCAGGGCTGCCAGGGGTCGACACTTTCAAGGAGAATAATAATGAATAAATAAATGAGGCCTTGCGAGAGCTGAAGTTTCCCACTTTTCACCACTCAGGTGACTGTCCCAAACCTTGTGTCATCCAGAGATTATATGGACCCCAAACGTAAATCCAAGCAGCATTTCTTCTTTGAAAACCCTCGGGCTCCATTTGCTAACATAGAGCTCGACTCAGTGTGTGGCAGAGTCCCGCTCTGCCCGGCCACCCCCCAAAGGAAGGAGAACAGATGTACAGAGCCACCGGATTACACGCACGCAAGGGAAAACAGATTTCACAACAGCAACCTGATCCAGATTTAGTAAGCAAATTAATTTTAAAAACCCAAACCACACAGAAATCATTCATTACAGCCGTGGAAAGATTATAGTGTGTTATGCCTCTCACAGGGGATGACACATTTTGGAGGAGAGTGGGGGAAAACATCAGAATATTTAAACACAGGCAACTTATTGTAATGCAAAACTCTACGGCAGACTCACTCAGGATCTTCCCACTGCAGGATCGAAGGGCACAAGAAGAACAAAAAGTCAGCTGAAGTGATACAAATGAGCAAGATGGAAGAACACAACTCATTTCAGATACAGAAATGTTTAATGGCGTTAAAGTGCTACTTTAATGGGGACCATATGCTAACATTTAAACACAATTCCACTGCACTGCTAAATATAGTTGTCTTTATTTTTTTTAATTTTATTTTACTTCTTTTTGCCCAACCCTACGTAAAACAATAAAATAAAATCTAAAGAACTGAAATTAACAACCCATTCAAATCAGCAATAAGTTATGAATTTTATAAAGCTTTTTTTTTCCTCTTTTTTTCTTAGTAATGAGGGGTAGTTAAATTACTTAAGGATATACAACGTTTCAAACAATGCCATATGTGAGGACTCTATTAAGGTTCTCAAAACTTGGAAACCAAAATAATCCTGGCCATTAAAAAGACAAAAATAAAAAAAGCAAAGCCCTCAAAGTGCAGGTTAGAACGCTCATCTCCGAGAAAATTAGAAAACATTTGCTATAATAGCTCTTAACAGCACCTGCACAGGTAAGATGGCAAGGCCCTCGGGAACAGGACGTGCAGTCAAAACGTTACATTAACATGAGAGACGTGCTGAGCTTAACTAGGTTAACTACTGGACTGGAACTTTGAAAGTCAGCAAAGGGAATGATTCTAAACAGAAAACCGAAGAAACCCCCACCAAACCTGGCCTCTTCCAGCTAGCACAGCCTTCATCCATTGTGTGCACGGCAAAAAAAGCATCTTTGCATTTCATTGGGTCAAGTGCTTCATCAAAACAGCGATCTTTTCATGGCATAAATTCATATAAAAGACATCTAAGGTTTCATATGGATAAGCTCTAAAAAGACGCATCAGACTTGGGGTGTTTCCCCTCCCAACACATTTACAAATGTTTATCAAAAAATCTCTTCAAATAAAAAGGTCATAGTGGCTCAGTATCTGGGCATGACTTTTGGGCATACCACCTCTCGGATGTGCTGGTTTCTTTCTGTCCTCAGCTGGTCGTGTGCCCCCATACGAGCACCATCTACCGGGAGATCTGCCGTGGGTGTCACAGCCTGAGGCGTGTGACACAGCCCACGATGTGCTGGTAGATTACAAGTGTGCACCCCTGGCTTTAGCCACGCATCAGAGGTACTCGCTTTTTAAATGATGTCCAACAGAAAGCTGAGCTGAATGGTGTTCTCTCCTGAACATGTCTCCTTGTTGCCCCTCTCTCTCTGGGCACCGAATGAGACCTTAATCATTATTGTTGTTGTTATTCCTAGGCTACGTCAGCCTTCTTAGATTTCCTAGTACATTACGACAGCATTGGATTGTGATAAACTGTAGGACATGGTCCTTTTAGGACCACAAAAGCTCTTCAGAAGGGCCTAAACTAGGTTGTTGAACCTGAACGCAATAGAAGAAATAGTGACATTTCTCAGATCTCACGACAGAAAGAGAGGGATGAGTTTCTAGTATCCTCTTTCAAACAAATAAATTCAAAACAAAGTGTTTCATCACTAAGGTCTAGATCCAGGTCCCACAGAAACAAATGGATTTCACTGACTTCAAAGGGACTAGGGTTTGGTCTAACTTTTTGCCAGCAGGAATTGGGATTGGTAACACAACCAAATAAACACATGTGGGTTTCTGTGGAGGCTTCCTTTGCCCAAAAAGCTTTATATACATGTGTCTCCAGGACTAGCTGTCAATATGTCATTTCTGAAAGAGGATACTTGCATCTAAGACCCAGTTTGATCACCCCAGTGAAATCATTCACCCTGCACTGTTGTCTCACTTGGTTCTAGGAAGCAAACGAGAGCTTGACACTGGCGCTGGAGTAACCCTCGTCACTCCCAATACTCTGCAAGCTGCTGTGATCATCAATGTCACTGATGCTGGTTGTGCTGATATTGTCCACTTCTCCATGGGAGAACTCTGTGCTTTCAACGTCCACTTCAATCTCTTCTAAAAAGGAAAACGAGAGAAATGCACACAGGTTAGCACCAGACCCAAATGTCCCTTCAAGCCAGCTACCTGCCGGGTCTCCCCCAGTCAGGGAGGAAGCCACAGTCCGGCAGGCTGGGTACATGATTTATACAAAGACCAGATATCAGCTTGGAGTTCTACTGAGGGACTTGGCAAAGGGATTTGACCGCCCCAGCGTGCAGGCCACACTATGAACACAGGCAGGACACTCCACACACTGAGCTTGTTCCACTCCTTCTTTGGAGCTCCACTACCCCAGTGATGGAAACAAACAGAAACAGAGAAAAAAGAGGGCAAGAGAGAAAACGGAGCATGAAGTTACCCTGAAACATGCTCCTTGCTTGATATCACGTTGCCAAAGCTGGTATCACTCAGGGCATCACAATGCATTAGCATGGGGCTCTGGGTTACTCTCAGAGACACTTGGTGGATTTTAAAACATAAATCGTATTTTTCAGAAAGACTTAGAAAGCAGAAATCTAGTTAACGAGACATCTTTGTTCCCATACCATTCAGGATTTTTTTTAAACTACAGACTCACACCCAAACTACGCAGCATCTTCGAGTCTGTCAATAAATATCAAACCATCTATTGTGCCTAAATATCTCTCCACAGCAGAGATATTTAAAAAAATAAAATTATCTGTACTCAGATAATTATAGTTAGCCACTCAGATAATTTCTATCCAGTTTTAACTGAGAAGATGAACTCTATGGGAAGCTTGGAAAAAAAAAGATGGGGAGTGTAGAATGACTCCAGGAATTTTAAGAGGCAATTTGCTTGGTTATACCATGGCCCAAATACAGAATGAGAAGCTGGATGCTGCTTTGCAACACTCATTCCAGTCCCACTAATATCTTCTTAGATTTTCCTCCTTGTGTTGCCAAAACATTCAGCAGACCAAAGAGCACAACGGATATCTCAACTTTGCCATCAGGTATTTAGCTATCATCTTGTGATCACATTATTTTTCCTAACGAATGCTTCTGCATTTTAGAGAACTTTTCAGAGAAACAGGTCACTTTAAATGCCACAGAAAGCAGCTCAAGTTGACATAGCATTGCTTCTTCCAGACTAAATTAGATACTAAACCCTCCATATATATATGGATGTCTGTGTGTATGTGCATGTGTGTGCCTAAATACCAAAGGCCATACGAAGGGGTCAGCTGCGAGACAAGAAATGGATGAAGAGCCCTTGCTCTGCAGAGTCCTGGGGATTCAGTGCTAGTTCAGCAACACCCACCTCGCTCCGAGTCTGAGCGATCCGAGGAAATGGTAGATCCGATGCTGTCCATTCGTATTCGCTCTATCTCCTGAGGACCCTGTAGTTGTTCCAGTCTTCTCTTTAAGAATCTTTGTTCTCGTTCCAGGTTCTCAAGCTGGTGTTGGCTTCTCCTCTCAGCCTCTTCAAGTTTCTGCCGTGATCAAATAAGAATCAATAATTAGTTTTACCCTTTTCTCCTTCCGTCCCACCTCCACTGCCCAGCCACCTGCTTTTTTTAGATCTTCCCAGGCCCCAGAAGGATTTAAGCTGCAAAAGAGCCCTGAATCGAGCTGCGTTGCAGTCTTCAAGAACAATGCCATCTCCTCACATCTTTTCCACCTCCCAAGTCCTGATAAATCATACACATTAGTGTAAAAAGTCTCTGAGGACAGCCTCTCCAGGGGAAACAATTTGAATTGTAGCAGTTTGTGGGTCACTCCACGTGAGTTCAGCCACTTGCATTACCAAATCTGTCCATGAAGGGGCCTCAACTCCCTTAACCAAACCAATTCACAGTTTGTTATGATCCACCGTAACACAAAAACATGCTCTGGCAGTTCCGTGTTCCTTGCTGCGTGGTTTAGTAGCATTTCTCAGAAACGGTTTTCTATTCAGTAAGCGATTTACATAAGCTACTACAGATTTCTTTGATCACAGCTGGGAAATCTACCAGGACGCTGCTCTTTGGTTCCTTTGACAAGCGCATTGCATAAGGAGGAGTCATTTCAGGCAAACTCCGTCCCTTTGACAGTGCTTTTTCTCCTTCGCCATCCCGCCTCCCTCCCGCTATTCTGACCTGCAACAAAGTATTTCAGCCTCTTCAGCTACTGACCATGCTGCGTTATCTTTTCATGCTTCACTTTGCCAAAAGTGAATCTAGAAGAGCGCTGGGCTAGCTGGCAGGTTTGCACGTGAAACCTCAGCGAGCCAACCCTGTCTCACGCTCTTGTGGTTTGTGCTAATGCTTCAGCAGTGGAAACTCGCTACCACATCAGAAAAAAAGCTGTATTTCTCATCAAAATGTGGCCACTCGACAGTAGGTATGTTTTTCTCTAATAAGATGCAGCTGTCAATGAATGATCACAATACAGAACAAGACCCCTGCTCTCCAAATCAATCATTTCTGTAGTTAATGGAGTTCATGATGAACTCTTCTAATAATGTGGCTTATAGTGATGACAACTGATTAACCAAAGGGGCAAGGCTTACTTGCTTTGCCCTTTTCTTTTTTTTAAAGGTGTTAGTCTCCTTCAGCAGTGTTACCTCTAGGCAGCAAGAGTGAGCCCCTGAATGGCCTTTCCCAACAGCCCAGACCGAAAGCAGCCGGGAAAAGCAGCTCTTACCTTGATATGTGCTTTGGCTTTGTTGAGCAGCCCAAGCGTGGTATGCCTGGTGCAGTCTGGTCCTAGTGGTATCAGAACTTTTAAGCGTTCTAGACACAGGCGGAGGTGAGCTCGACTGCAAGGGGAGAAGAGGAGGATCAGAGCTATGCTTTCAGAAAGGAAATATAATTTTCCTCTCTACTCCCCTCCTATGAGGCAGTTTTCACATTTCCCACTTTCCACACATCACAAGATTCCCCACAGGTACCAGGACAGGCTGCGACTCAACTATTTACACTGCAAACATCAGCTCACCAATACTTGGATTATTGCTAACCTCTGACAGACACTGTTTATTTTCTTGCTGTCTGAACTGATAATCTGACTCATCTGGATGAACTTTGTTCGGGGGCAAGGCGCACAGGCAAACGGTACAAGTATCTCCTGGGTTTCCTCCGTCTCAGCTATTTGCTGTCTCTTTTGCTGAGAAGAACTCTTGTGAAAGCAGTTTCAAATCTCTGCTACTCCCTGCACACTCATGCGCTGCTGGCTCGTGGACATTTGCTATGAACTGTTCTCAGCACGGTCTTTTTGCACAAAATTAAGAAGCTCAATGAGAAACATGGTCAGCCCAAACCATCCAAACAATGCCTGCTGGCAGCTAAAGGCGCCAGAGGGATGGTAATGCCCAAGAACCACACTCTTACTCCTTTTTGTGCCCAGGTCTGAAACGCTGCTGGGGTGCAAGGTCTGTGGGAACAAGAGAACTCGAGGCCTTCCCCTGGGCAGTGTTCTGACCTTGGCTCACGTCTACAGAGACAGGCTCAAGCGCAACAGTGCTGCTGATGATTCGAGCCATTTTCTGCAGAATATGGAAACATGTTCTGGGGAAAATGGTTCAGGCAGCAATGGCAAAGCACATCGTCCTCAGGCTGCACAGGAGACTGTTCCCACTGTCTCTTCTTCTGTATCACGTACGCAGGAACGAACAGCAGATTTATGGAAAACTATCAAGTGTGGGTTGCCTTTCTCTCCTCCCTCTCTCTTTCTCAGACATTAATGATTTATGTTCAAACTTGTCATCCCAATCAATAACACAATGACATCAGCTCCACTATTCACAGGCAAGAAACACTGGGGCAAAAGAGTCCTGAAAGCCTATCCCAGCCCTTGCTCAGGCACAAAGAAACCGAATCTTAGCCTGATCCATCTCAATGCAGGGAAAGGAGAGAAAAAAACCAAGAAAAAAAGAGCATGGACAGTTCATTTCCATTTGTTTTTCAAATTCACTATTGCATCCAGTTTGAAAGGGGTGGGGGAGAGGAGTCTGTAATCAGGCAATTATGTCAGTGACAAGCAAGGATGATTAAGGGTGGAAGGGTCAGGGGTTTTGCTGATGAACTGTCAGTGCAGGGGAGTGTTCACTAGCGGTGCTGTAGCTGTGAGCTCCTCACTGTTTCTATTATAAATCTCCTTACAAAGGGTCCATCTCTCTGTCTCAAGAACAGCCACAGGGCTGCATATGACCAGCAAGCGCCCTAAAGAACACGTGTTTTTCATTAAATATTAACAACCCAAAGGGTGGGGAAAGGGAAATCATAATCCAAAAATCAAACTGAAAAAACAGTAATCACATCAATCTCATCTTTTACTTATCAGCTTGCTCTAGGGCAAACCCCACTGACATTGAACCCATATGGCTGACACGGGGAGATTTTTTCCACCTGGAAGGCTATTTTCAATCTAGATCTTGATCAACAGGAGCTGTGTGCACTCACTACAGGTGTTTGCCCAACGTCTCATGATGACCTGCCAGGTCAGCAACGAAAAAGTTGTTGCTGGTTCACACCGGCATTATAGTTCATGTCATCCCATGGGAGAACAGACACTGACTTCTTGACATTGACTTTTTACAGCTAGAGAAAGAAGGATGAGGAGGATCTTGTGGTTAAAGATATTCTTGGTTTTGAACCCTTTTTTGGCTAAGCCACAGATTTCCTGAACGGCCACAGAGACAAGTCACCACGTCAGAATTGTCAGAGCACAGCCATCAAGCTCCAGCACAGAGCAGCACGTGTCTCTTCACAGCACCAGCCACACACTTCACTGACGGGATCAGCCCAAGTTAAAAATGCAGCTTGAGCAGAGCTAAAGATGTGTGCACAGAGCTGGGGGTGAGGAGCAGGACCAGTTCCACCTAACAGGGGATTTGCTACACAGCACCTGCTACAGGTAGGGACTACAGACCCCACCTCAGCCCTGCTGGGCAAGGGCAGCTCCCAGCCCATGGTGAAAACTGAATTATTTGTGCAAGAGAAAACAAGAGATTCATTAAATCAACACCTAAGAAGTGCCAATCACAGCCCACTTCTGAACACAGAGAGACACAGACAACGCATCTACAGCCTGAGCTCTGGGCTGAGTCTTGGCATTGGAGGTTTTACTAGGAACCAGGGAAAATGCTGCACCAGGAACTGTGATTCCTGGAACCAGCCACCAACTTTGGGCAGGAGCGAGCAGTGGCTGGACTGCCTAGATGCTGGTTAAAAGGATGGCACTGATCTGCCATGTCAAAAGCCAGGTGATTTGCAGACCCGACGAGATCAACCATGTTAAGCATCTGAACGCTATATGCAAAATCTAGCCATGTAATAAACCCCTGGACACTGAGACAGTTCCCACTGTGTCCTGGGACCATGGTGGATCAAAGAAAGTTGCTGTGCTCTGCAGGCCCTGATAAGAGCAGGGACAGGACAAAGCAGCCAGAGTGCCCGTCCCCACGAGGACACTGGAAAAGCTGTCAGAAAGTTACTTCTCCAGGACGTTGTGGCCCCAGAGGGGACATTCCCCCAGTCCTGAACCCCCACATTGGCTCTCAAAGCCCAGAAGGTTTCCCCAGGCTCACCCAGATGGTTTTCAGAGAAGCCACTCCTGCCAGCAGCTCTGCTGGCCAGTGGCCAAGGGCGGTGGCCCACAGCCGGGCGATGGCCTCTGCCCGCACACCAGGCATCGGGGCGGGGGGACACGACACCTGCCTGTGATGGAGGGGGTGAGCATGAGCTGATAAGCTCCCCACAGCGCAGGGCTCGACTCAGGCAACCAGCACGCTGCAGGGACAGGCTGCATGGGCTGAGCCAAGGCAGGTTTGGAAAAGGTTTGACCAAAGCAATCACTTTTGCACTGCTGTCGGATTTTCCCCTTGTTTCACACTCAGAGCTGAGCCGCGCTGAGTTTTGACACGACTGCAAACGTAGGTGCATTTATATCTCCAACCACAGCCTAACCAGGGCGGCACACGGGGCTTTCCATGAGCACAGAGCAGCGAGCCGGGCTTGGAGCACAGGGACAGGCGGACCTTCGGCCCCAGCAGCCACCTCCCGCTGTTGGGATGACACTGGTGGAGCTGCCCAGGAGCTCCCTGGCCCGGTGCAGCTGGGATAGCAAAGAGAACCAAGCCCACAAACTGTCCTGGTGCATCAGCATGTTGCTTTCCGTCGGAGAGATCAAATCAAACAGCTTCCCTAGCCCTCTCCCCTCCACAGTGTTCAATATCTTGCCTTTTTACTTTTAAAAACTAACCTGGTCATAGTCCCTGACCTCTATCAACTTCCAACAGCCCTCGAGTGGGCCACAATGGGTTCCTAAGCCATGGAGCACATAGCCAGGTCTGGCACACTGATGGGTGGCTTCAGTAAACCTCAGAAATGAGACTCCAGAGCTCAAAAGCATCAGAGCAAACAGCTAAAAGACCATTGCAGAAAGAAAAGCAATCACAAACCTGTTCATTTTTCTTATCACGTCCTGGAGCTGAACCCGGTCAGCTGTAATCCCATGGGTCAGGCCATGATGTGAACATCTTTGCCCCTTGTTTACCTGGACCCTGTTGCAACTGGCTTTGACAGTGTTGCAGGCTCTTGTATTCAACGAAAATACCAGCACTGTACAGGCTCCAGACAGAGCCAGACGGCTTTCCATGTAAACCACTGGATTATGCCAATATTTGACACATCTGCCAATATCTGGAAAAACAAGTCTAAATGCCCATATTGTTATATAACAGAGAGACAACTCGGGCTTGGCGTGAAGGGCTGCTGCCTCTCGCTGCCTTCATCCCGGGGAAGACAGAGGATGACAGAAGGAGAATTCCGGTTTCAGCCGAGGCCAAAGCCTTTGCACACTAGCTGCAGGGGAGATGGGAGAAGCCAGAGCCCTTTCTCCTGCCTAAGGGGCCTTGGAAAAAAAATCAGGCTCTCACAGCAGCATCCTGAGCACATGGTAGATGCTGGATGTGCTGAAGAAGGAATCCATGGGGGACTCGAAAGGAGAGGGCGCTCCTTTATCCCAAGAGACCAGCCCAGTGCCCCCCTCCTGCTCAGCTTGATGAGGGGGAAGACTCCTGTTTGAGATTTACATGTGGGGCACCAGGGTGCCCACAAAACGAGCAAAGCACCCAAGAGGCTTTGGAAAACCAGAGCCTACCATGAACTTCTCTGTTCCAAAGAGCTGAGGACAACCTTTTATCCTGTTCCACCTGGCAACTCCGGCTAGGACAGAGCCCCTCTGCTGCTTCTCCTTCCTCCTCTGTGCAGAAGTCTAGAAGCAAAGGATGTGGAGAACAAGCAGAGCGAGGATGCCCTCTCTTCTCTGCCAGGAGCTGCTGTGGGAGAAGGTACACCAGCCCCTAAACAGGCAGACCACATCCCCTCCAAGCCTGAGCCCCCAGACCCTCTGTCCTGAGCCTTTCTCAGAGAGGAGCCGGCCCTTGGTCTGTGCAGCCCCTCCTTGCACTGGGCTCTGCCTGGCTGCAGAGGGCTGTAATTTTGCAGCCTGCTCTCCTCTCCAGCTCCCAATGACATCATCCTCTCTGATTATATAAAGCCTGGGGAGGAAGCCTTTATTTATGCGTGCTTTTTGCTCATAGCTCCAGCTGTCTCACTGTACAACACGCACCCAAATCCCACTGCAGGAACTGGGCTCTCTTTTGTCTGGATCAAAACTGCAGTGCAGAAAAAAGTGTGGGTGCAAAATAAAATTAAAAAAAAAAAAATCAAATCAAAAAAAAATTCTCCCATTTCCTTCCCCCACTGCTCTGAGGACATTTTTGAGGGGTTTGGGTAGGAATCAACCTACCGCACCACTCTGCCCCACAGCAAGCTGGGCACAAAGCCAGCAGCCTCTCCCCTGCCCAGGGAGTCCCCAGGGAGCTGAGGGACCTGTGGTGGCATCTCCAAGCTTTGCTGGTCACAAAGGGGCTACACAGGAGCTAGATACCCACCTACCTTCAACGCCTGAGGAGCCCCCTGTGAGGATCAGCCCAGGGCTGGAAGGCCACTGGCAATTTACCCCCCCGACCCCTGGTAGGCTCAGCCAAATTTCTGTGCACCCTCTAAAAAAGGGTGACCCCCCTGCTCGGGTCCATCCTCCTCTTGCAGATGTTGCTGCTGTGGCTGCGGGCACAACCATCAGGGAACCACCCTGAATGTAAATATCCCTGGAGAGACTGCAGCATTTTTGCTAGGACAAGTTTTGGGTTTGTGGGGGTTTTTTTTCAGCTTCCACCATGGGCAGAAGTAATGGAAACTGAGACAAGAAACTTTCTCTGCTGAGGAGTCAGTCGCACACACGTGCACACTCGGCTCTGAAGCAGCAAGTTTACCAGATTCAACACTATCTAGTCTGATACTCCGGATCGACTTTGCTGAACCAAGGCCTGAACATCTGCAAAACACAGACACACAGACACACAGACACTCTGCCCATCTTTAAAAGATCAAACCTCTCTCCCAGCAGGAAATGACCATCTCGCCTCCAGCAGCATTTCAAAATGCTGAATTCTGATTTTTGTGTGTGGAAAGAAGGGACCATCTGAGGGAAAAGAAAAGCATTTCCAAGATATTTTTGTACTGTGCCTGTAGGTCTATAAGGCTTGAATTCACCAGTGTATTTAAGCATGTGCTCCACATTAGGAATATGCTCAAGTCCCAGTAAGGCTAAATCAGGCAGCTGATTTCCAAAAGATGTTAAAAAAAGACAGGACCAAATTAAACCAAACAAGAACCACCGAAAGAACCAGCAGAAGGAAGATTCTAACATGGAAAAGGACGTTATAATAATTCCCCTCTGCCTTCCTTCTCTTCTCTCTACACCTTTTCAAAGTTGCGTCTAACTTAACCCCGAAATTAGAAACCACCAACTTTGTTTGGATTTCAGAGCTAACAGATTGCTTAAAAAATTCAAGAGGGATCACTGGTCAAAGAAAGCAATTCCTGGAGAAATGCAAGTGACCCCCACATCAATAATTCATCGGACAAGAATGATTTTGAGACAAAAGTAATGAGAAGCACATGCAAAAACCACAGGGCAGGGAAAATGGTGGAAAACACTGTTTCCTTCTAAAAGCAACTCCCAGGTCAGAGGCGTGCTTATCTCTAACAGCCATCGTAAGACTTGATGTTTTCTCCTTACTCTTGTCTCTAATGCCCAGCACAGCCCTCTCTGCATCACTACCCACCCCCTGAGGTTCTAGGAAGGCTCTGGGTCAGGACCAGGAGGACCTGGGTGCTGGGGGACCAGCCGGTGCCTCCTTTGCTGCAGAGCGTCAGCCATCGCTGCGATCCCTCCGGCCAGGAGCAACAACACTGCGACCCCTCCAGCCAGCAATAAACACACTCACACCCGCTCACCCCAGTTCCACTGGACACCAGAGACAAGACGTGCTCGAGAAAGAAATCTGGTTCAGAAATATGCAGTTAAAAGGTAATATTCTCCACCTGAGCTGTGAAATCATCCAGAACAACCCCTGTTTTCTGATTTTCAATCAGATCTCTTCTCACGATTATTTATTTTACTGTGTTTGCTCCCAGTTGAAGGAGATGCTTGCTCATTTGCCTCTTTGTTTCCAGTCAGTCTCTACTAGTGGCTCCCTGGTATGTAGGAGTATTTGTATTCCAAATGCGAATAAAATGTGCCATGAAAAAGTAATTGAAAAAAAAAGCCTTTAGATATTTACATTTTTAAGCCTGTCTGCCGTTCAAAAGAAATGAAAATTTAGGACCCACAATAAAAAGACTTGACAACATATTATAAGTAGGAATTTAAAGGAACAAAAAAGTTATATAGGCAACATTTTCAGCCTGATCTTAAACATACCAGAGCTGTCTGCAAAAATTAAAGGTGAACATAAACCCAACTGTATTCTCAAATCAAGGGCAGATGAAAAACCATAAATGAATAGACCTATGATTAAACAATAGTAAGAACAATAAAAACAAAAAAACATGGCAGTGCAGCTTTTCAAAGTCACACACATCAATGCACCTCTGCCCGGTAACAAGCTACGTAACAGGGAGATAACTGGTGGTACAGTGGTGAAGAAAGCAGCATCCCGAATCAAGCCCATAAGTGGAAATGAAATACAAACAGCAATGTATTGATGCACCCTGCAATAGCAGTGTTTTGTCCGAAGGCCACCTCAGTCACAAGAGCGAAACAAGGCACACTGGGAAAGGAAGCACGTTTCCAAACAACCGAGATACTTGGAAAAAATGGCCAGTTTTGTAGCACACAAACCCTTCTCCACATCTGCAACAGAAGCTGCACGCCTTAAGGTAAGCATAAAGCAAGGATTTTAACTTAAAATACACTGCCTGCAGTGTCCATTGTACAGCTTGGAAGAGGCTGTCCTACCAACCCTGCCCTGACTGTCCTCCAGCCCCTCACACCTCAGAGCCAGCGTGTGGCCAAACCCCTCAGGCACACAGAAATCACCTCTCCCCCCTGCTCTCCCAGATGGGAAAACTCATCACTGATTTCAGCTTTGGCAGAGCTTCAGGCTCTGAGCACACAGAGGCTACAAACCTTGTGCCAAGTGGTCTGTTGCCACCACTGGTCGGTTCCAATACGGGTCTTTCTCAGCTGCTGCTGCAGTCGGGGGGGAGACATGCTCTCCCCACCACCCTCTGTCACACAGCTGTCAAGGTCCCTCCCCGTCCTGAGACCCCTCCAAGTATAAAACTAAATGTTATTGAGAAGACTCTCCTAATTTCGTTATGATTTTGAAAGCAGATGAATTCCTTCAAGGCTTTCCAAAATCAAAAATGAGGAGGAGAGAGACAGAGAGTGGGGAAATCAGGTGGCCTCCAGCCCCTTGGTGAAATATGGAAATACGCTCTCATCTCACAATGAGTCTCTATTACCTTCCCTTCCACTCCGACCAGCACTGCAAAGGCTGGGCTGTGTCCTCTGCTCTGCTACCACTAGCCATCAGCCTCCAGCCTGCCCAGGTTTTTGCTTTTGTCCTCCTCTCCGACACTGTATTGCAAACTCTTTAGAACAAGAACACAGCTGCCAAAGGCACTGAGGTCTGAGCAGGATCCTGTGATTGCACTCAGAAGTCAAGCAGGTCCCAAACAATTAGGCCCAAGCAACATTATGATTGTGAAGCTGATGTGATATATCTGGGGCTATTTTTTATTCACACAATAACTTCTGGGCCTTTGGGTCCTATTTGTTGCATATCTTGACGTTTTTCTCTTTGAACTAGAGGGCTAGAATACAGAAACTTCATTTAAATAAGAAGAAAATAATAAAAAAAGAGAGACCATCTGTAATCCCACGACTTCCAAAACTAGGATGCTTAATGGAATGGCAAAAAAATTGAATACTGATGCTTACAGTAATAAAAATGATACCATTCTGGAAAGTGCCTCCTCCAGAAAGAACTCACAGCTGTTTGGTAACATGACTGCTCATCCTTTCCTAACCCCTTTGATCTTCAGAGGCACCAATGAGACAAGCAGCTTCAACTCGGTAGAGAAAGATCAAATCCAACAGCCTGTGCTTCACAATGAAGAGGTGATGAGGGCAGGGTAGGTGGCCACCTGCCCAGCAGAGGAATGGAGTCAATCAGTGTCTGGCATTTTCTTTTGCCCCTTCATTTTCATCCAGATCCAGCACCAAGCTCTCGGTGCCTGTTCATCAGTTTCTCTTCCCTCCTCCCAGCTCCTCTGTGGCTTTCGGCCTTTCGTTGAAAGGAACTTTGACAGTTGTTAAGAGACATCAAATAGCAACAGATGCTCTGGAGAAGAGTCTATTATTCTTATTTATCAAAGTTTATCTCCCCCTAAAGTTATGTATTGAGGATCTACTATTATTGATCTTGGCCATTAGCCATAAAATATTTTAATCCCTGGTGAATATAATTAGCTGAACCTCACTGTAGCACAATACACGATGTTACCAGCTAAACCCCTTTCAGGCTAAGCTGTGCTTACAACACTGTGCTAAACCCTGTAGCCATCACAGGCCATAAATGCTGTACATCACATTCTCCTTCTGACCTAAAAACACAGCCTGGTTACCGCCGGTACGGTCACATCCAGGTACCTCTCACACAAGATCATTTGGCACCAACTTTTCCATCAAGCTCACTACCCAATGCAGCGGTATCGCAGTTTTGCTACCCTGGTTGTAACATATGGTTACGATCCTGCATTTGGCTATCAGGGAATACGCAAAGCAAGCTGTAAACATCAATGTGCAACCCAGACTGGTTAATTATAAAGCCCCGACTAGCCCAGTCTTATAAAAACTCTGTTAAAAGGTGGTTAAAAATAGACTTGGTCTTTAAATAGCCAGTGGTGTCCTGTGCCCTCGTTCTTGCTAATACCGTTATAATCATCCTTCTAGGGATGCGCAGGGTGCTCAGAGCCACCAAGCCTGGCAGCAGTCTCCACAGCACCGCGCCTTCATCAGAACCTGCCTCGGCGAGGAGGAGGCCGTAACCTGCTTTGTTGCGACCTACGGATTTCCAGCTTTACTGCTAGAATTAGGTCACCGGCAAAGATAGCCAAGATTTTTCCAAACTCGCCAGCTATTCTTGATTATTCTGTTCAGAGGTTCCCCAGCTGAGCGCCATGCCTTTGAAAAGAAATGAGGAGGTATTTCAGGCTCCTGCAAGGTTTCTGCAGTCAGATGCCGAGAAGTGGGGATGCTCCCACCCCATAATCCTTAACTGCCTTTAAAATTGCCAGGCAATAGGAAAGAGCTCTCCAGTTTGGATCTACTGCTGTTATGGTGAGGCCTTGCAGCCTCTGAAGGAGAAATCAAAGATGGAGCACATCAGAAGAGAGATGAATTCGCAGGGATCTGCAGAGAGCCTTGAAGGCCACCTGCCTGCGTCGAGACTGGAAGAACCTGAGACACGGGCAGTTGGACAGTGTCCCTGGACCTCCTGGCTACAGCAAACAGCTCCCCAGGGCCCACAGGGTGTCACAGCAGTAAAGGCACAGGCAGGACCTCAAATCAGAGCTTCTGCTTCTTCGGAATACAACTGAAAGAGACCCTGGACTTTGGTGCCTATTAAATATAGTCAGGTTTCAAACTAGTAATGCCACTAACCAGTCAAAAGAAGCACTTGCTTTGTAAGACAGACATTTGTCCACAGGTTAAAGACTAAAGGATGCTACCAAACTCTATTTGCCAAAACATAATTCCTGTTTTTAAAATAGTTGCTGATATCATTAATATATTCTGATCAGATACTGTATGCTATTTTTGTCACTAACATAATTTTTAATATCCACAGATAAGCTATTGCTACTGAAAGATATTTTTTCATTGTTCATTAAGATAGGACAGAGTTTTTCCACCCCACGCATTTCTTTTCTGAAGCTATATTCCAGTTTCCTCACTTCACGGAAGAAAATGATAATTCCTAACGAAAAAAAATATTCTTAGAATGTGACCATTTGGAATACTTGTTTACACAGAATCTTTCATGCCAGAAGGAAAGCACGTGCTCTTCATCTAATACCTCTTCACACTGTCAGAAATCTTTAAGGAGTCATCAAATACCTACTGCGCCTTTCAGGTGCAGAGGGCATACATCTGGAACAGAGGAAGCAGTGCATGTAATTTCACCTTGTAAAATTATTTTAAATTTAATCTCAGACTTCCCAGGAAGAAGGAATTACCAGCCAAGGTCACTATCGGACGTATGTTTGGGGAAAAAAAACACTAGGAAGGAGAATTTAAGAGATCCTAGCGCTATTTTTCATAATGGATATGGATTTTTTGCACACAAAGAGCAGTAATACTTTATTTCAAAAGTCTAGGAGTTTGTTAATGTTATGTGACAAACAGTTTTAATGCAACTTAACTATATATGTTACTCAGCAGGGGAACCTCAACAGAGAAGCACAGCTACCAGCACCATGACAACAGATGAGTCGTGTCCTCATGATCTCACATACAGAGGTACCAGGAAAGAGAAGTTTTTGAAAAGAGGTACGAGACAGTGTGAAAACACGCATTACTTCTGCTTAACTGCTGTGATGTGCTAATACAAACTCATTGTCAATAGAGTTCTTCCAAAGAGGAGCAGGGTTTATCCCCTAGCAAATTAAAACAATGTAAACTTACAGGGGAAAAAATAAAATAAAAATAAACCCCCTGTCTTGCCCTTTCCCTTTAACTACCCTTGACATCTTCCTTGCATTTTCTTTCTCTCCTCCGGGCTCGTGTGAAGGCCAAGAGATGTAGAACTGCTCAAACCTCACACAGGGAAGAAGCATGAAGCTGGCCACTGGGAAATCATCTCCTTGTGCAGAATACAAGACAAAATGTATCCTTAAGACATGAAAATAGCTCAATTATTTTCAGCTCAACTACAAAACTCCTAGTGCTTCCAACAGGGCTCAAAAAGTCATTATATTAAGCACAGGACATGCTTAGTGAACCCTTGATCAGCTGGAGAAGATCATTACAACCCCTGCCTGGGTCAGCAATGCCACAAACTGATAGGATTTTAATTCCCCCAAACCAAGAACAGCTGTAGTAGAGTAAACTAACATTTGTGGGAGGATTAGCTGCCTTATGCTCGCTCACTCTGTATTCTCCAAGCAGGAAAAGGGTTAGGATCTCACCTGGGAACAAACCAGACACTGAAAGGCTCATTGCTTGTTTTGGAAATATTATTATTATTATTATGAGCTGGGAACACTTAGTCCTCTGGTTTGATGGAAACTAACACGACAATATTAAGAAAACAACCACACGAGCTTACAGAAAAACCTGCAGTGGCACTGCGTTATAATCACAGTCACAACCCTCTTTCCCTCTTGTTTTGTAGGGTGCATGTACCTCAAGAATTTAGGCAAAAAAAATTACTGCTTCATGGTCAGGTATTCTCCATACAGCATCCCATCCTGGGATCGCTCCTTGTTGGTTTCAAAAAATCACTAGTGTTAAAAATAACAATAATTTAAAAAAAAAAAACACACAAGAAAAACAACCAAAAAAAGATAATTTTCACTGCAAACCATTCACCTGGGGAGAGGCTGCAGTGGGTCTCCTCATCACGAGAGCCAAACAGCAAACCAGAAGCACAGATTTCTTGACTTTCCTAGTGCTGTGCTAGCCTGCAGAGTTTGCACGCGCTTTCAGGAAGGGCAAAGCAGCAACCAAAGGGAGCCGACATGTGGGCTCTCTGCAGAACCCGGAGAGGGTTATGCAGCAGGCAAGGCCTTTCAGTAAGACTCCTGTCCGCAGACAGCTTGCGTGACCGCAGGTAAATCCTCCGAGGAACTGAAGCACGCACCGCTCGTCCACAACAGGGAGCTAATCCTAATTCCTTCACGGAGCGCCGCACAGCTAAATCTGCTCTTGGCTTTCAGGTGCTCGTGTAGCTCAGCAATGACACTGGTGTGTGATGTGCCCAGAGAGCAGGACACTTTGGGAAGCTAATGCATTCAGCTCTCTCTGCTGGTTAATAATGCCAAGAGTACAAGATGGCCACATGTCTTAAAATGGATCTATCTCTCCGTATATGCAGCAAAAACTATCTGAGGTCTCCTCTTGCCTCTGCCTGAGAAATTCAGCATGGAATTTCAGCAAAGTTCTAAGTAGTTTAGTCAGAATCAGGACAAGATGAAGGCTGTATTGTTGACTTTGCAATCAAGCAGTCATAAAATCTTTTATTTCTTTAAAACATTTAGTTTCTCATGTCTGACTGTAAATCCCACGCATCCAAAAGATTATGATTTAGGCCCCATAAAAAAATACACCAGAGTAGCTCAGACATCACATGATTTAAAGAAACAAACATAAATACCTACATAGGATGCTGCTTCTCCTTCCTGTTTTTTAAATACGTGGGTTACACTGGCTCATAAACTGGTTTTATGTGAGGGATAGAAACACTTAACTCCAGTTGCTGGGATTCAAGAATCACAGAATATCACCAGAATTGCAGTAGAGATTACAAGAGCTGGGAAGATCAATCATGTTTTTCACTTTAAATAACAGAACAGTTTTTAAAAGTGCTCCTTCAAAAAGACAAAAAAAAAAAAAAAGCCTTTAAGAAAGTCATGCACTTTGCTTTCCCTGGATGGCTGATGGGACATGCAAGGCAGCACCGTCTGCACAGACCAGCCAGCCCGGAGGGCTTATGGAGCCCCCTACTTATGTACAACAGCTTTGCACTGCGACTACTGCCAACCATCCATGATGTGCCCAGCTCGCAGTACAACCCCCTTGCCACTCCACGATCTCCCCACCACACAAATTTTTCTCAGAGATCACTAGGAAAAAAACAAACACAACTCAAAGAAACTCCAAGAGATGCTCATGACTGCAGAGGGCATTCATATGTTTTCCCAAAGGATATGACACTAGATTTAAGATTTCCCTTCTCCTCCCACTTTGGAATCCCTTCACTGAAATGCATCCCCATATGTGCTTTTTCCAGTGAACACCAAGTCTGTAAGCTGCTTTTCCAAGCCAAGAAAAGTTTAAAAGAGGTCATGCCACAGAGAACAGGCCCTGCGCATTTCCTAAGAGGGTCATATTACGTAGAATATCCACCGGAGACAAAGTGTTCCCATCCGGTTTCCCACTTCTTCTGGCATCAAAGTTGCTTTTCTGGGTAGGTGAAGTAGCAAACATGCATTGGGAAAAGGAAAGATGAGTATTTTTTTCTCCCTCTATTTCCTTATCTCAGCCAGAATTCCTCGACATACTTCTAGAGTCTAACAGTGATTCTTGCTATGAAAGCTGATGACTATATTCAGCATTTGGGACTATCCCCTCGACACACACAGAGACGCTCAACTTTGAACAGCTTTTTTTCTCCCCTAGAACAATCCTGAAATCATTTCTAGGAAAAACTCCCTAGCAGTAACAACAATTGATCAGGGCAATAGGCTGCACTGCCTCCCTGGGCAACCCTGCTGTCAAAGGTTTTCAAGGCCAAGCTGGATCCGCAACTGTCAGGAAAGGTTTAGACAGAGCTTACCCTGCCCTGGGGCAAGGGGATAGGCCAAACAAGCACTGCAGGCCCCTCTCAGCCCCATCTGTGACAGCTTCACAAAACACCACTCCAGTCTGAAGAGCGAGGATTTTTGCCCTCCTTTCGGCACAGGGCCCGAGCCAGCTGCAGGGGCAGCGTGCCGAGTCGCTGGAAAGCAAAGGGGAATTTTGCCTCTCTGAGGTATGACCCTGGTGACAGAGGGAAAGACCTGCTGCAGAGTGGCAGCTGTAGCTCCTGCTTGCAGCTGGAAAAGGGCAGCAATGCCACGCGTGTGGAAGCAGGTAGGCAAAGTAAACGGGAGGATCCTGAGGCGTTTGCAGGGCACAGTTTCCAGTACAGAATGAGACAATCCCCTGCCCTGCGGGTTGGCAAGGAGAGGAGCAAAGCAAACAGGAGGGGCTGCAGGGAAAAGGAACCCACACCCCAAGCTGCTGAAATCAGTTACAGTCCAGTCACTCCAGCGAGCTTCTCTGTGTGCAGTTATGCAGCTGCAAACATGGAAAAGAGCAGCCAGCTCTGAGGAGCACCAGGATCCAGCCCATGAAAAACACTGGAAACAGAGATCAAAGGGAAACACCAAGCTGTATACACAGCTGGGGCCGTCTTCCACTGTTAAAGAGAGACAGACACGTCAATTTTAACAGCGAGCTCTTTGTGTGTGCTTGCACGTAACTGTGTGCATCTGTGCAAATGCGAGATCCCGCCCCACATTCAGCTTCTTGACATTACCAAAGTGTAGCTAACGAATGGTATTTTCTGAGTTATGTGGAAGATTCCAATATAGATGAGCAAAATCTGACCAGGCAACCCACAACTCAACCCACTCCAGGGAACAAGGCCAAACCTTTGATTTCTGCAATAAACCTGTAACACTGTTATCCCTTTCAGAATAACCCATTTGAACAATTTCACTGAGTTTTCAGCATGAGCAGAACACTTTCCATCTATGGACTGGACTTCGGCCATGTGAAATTACAGTGAATTACTCCAAGTGTTTCAACAGGTTGTGTCTTTAAGCAGCATTGGAAAGTTCCTCCTGGGAGGAAAAGGTGGAGGACAGATTGCCTAGAACTTCCTCAAAGTCTAGGAGAGTCAGAGCAAGTCCTCCTGCACAATCCAGCTCTGAGCAGAAATAGCAGAGGAACACACTGCAATAGAAGATGGATGTGCTGGCGGCTGACCATTCTCACGTTCTGAGACACTCTTGGCTGACCAGTCTCTACTTCAAGGCTGGGGACAGGCACACTGAGCTCCTCAGGGCTGACCTCACCTCTGAACCCCTCTGTTCTGTTCCTTTTCTCTCCTGGGCTGCTCACAGGGAGATCTACCCCTGCAGAAATTAGCATCAAAATCAAGCCTGGCATCAACTTCCTTCTCTTTTCCACACATCCCTTCTGATGGGCATGTGGCTTTGCCAGCTTTCATGTGGAAGGGTCTTTGCCTCCTCTCTACAAACAAATATACCCACTTATTCACATGAAGAGTGGTGTCTATCAAATGCCGTCCTTGTGTTGTTGCATTTCTCACCGTCCTGGAGAGGAAGCTGTTTGGTGCAGGAACCCTTGGCACTGCTCTCCAAGTGACTGGGCACAACTACAGCACTGTAGAGACAAGCAGGGGGAGCGACAAGAACCCAAGTGAAAGTATTCGAGAGTCATTAAGTGCTGTGCTCCTAAATGATTCAGATGCTTTTAGATATTCCACCCTAGTTCAGCAACCAGCCAGCTCAGAGATAGCAGGTTGCACTTGACTTTATAAGCATGACTAAGTTTTGTGCAGCTGTTTACTACCAACCATGATAAAAACCACACCCTCAGCGTACGAACTGTTATCAGCCTGGACCACGCGTGAACCCACTGATACCATTCACAGAGCCTGTTTCTATGAAAGGAACACTGCATTTCAAGCTCATGTCCTGTTTCCACTGGAGGTTTCAGCCTCCCTTTCTGAGAGCTGAACATTCTCATTTGTGAAATCTCCCATTCACAGCAATCCCTTCTTCATTTTCAGTCTTAAGGTATTCTACTTAAACTCCCAGGGAAAAAAAAAAAAGTGCAAAAAGCATCCATCCTTTGCGAAAGCTTTTCATTTTTCGCTAAATAAGTCATGTTGCTTTATTAATGCACTCTCAAAGGTAAATAATTAACAGGCAAGAGGGACAGAAAATCTTATTACACAGCTAATGGGAAGTGATGCTCAGGCAGCAGTGTACACATGAAGGACACCCTCAAAAGACAGCCCTTAATTTTTTTAATGGACCATTGAGCAGAAGACCTGAGTCATCCTATTGCTCTGGGATCCAGGGATTCCTCAGTGCTCCTCTAGACTCAGGCAAATCCGAAATCTTAACATGAGATTCAGCCTGCATCTGACAAATCCAAGTGCCACCTTCGAAAAAGGGGATACTCTCATTTTGCAAAGGCACAGTACACATTTACCAAAGAGCAAACACAGAGTGCTAGACAGAGATGATCTGTATTTCTACACAAATTCAAGCTCTTAAGACACACAGAAAGGGAGGCAGGTAGATGACACCATTACAGCTACATCCTGCCACGGGCCTGATTTAGCCCTGCACACATTACCCGATGGTTTCATGGGAGGAGAATTCCTGACCCTTGGTTGCACATTGCCCATTTAATTGTTTTATGGTTGTCACACGCACTGTTTGGGAGGAAACCTGTCTGGTCTGTTTGCCCACAGCTATGCAAACTGCTGGGGGTGACCAGCACCATTTGCAGCCAGGCAACAAGCACAGCAACAGCCCTTTGCTGAGATGAAGCCCTTTGCTTTCATTTCCCAGACGAGGCTGTGAACGCCTGTGACACATCTGCGCTGCCCACCGCAGCTCCCAAAGCAAGGGGCTGGACCACCCTGTGCTGAGCCCTGCCAGCCGCCCACAGCAGCAGAGGTACCTTCACCTTGTGCCCCTCTTCTCTTTTCGGATGGGAGGAGGTGCAGGGCAGGCAGACAGCGCCAGGCAGCACCTCCTGGCCCTGGGCAACACTGACAGCGGGTGAGGGAGAAGTTTCGAAGGCTACAGAGGTGGGATAGCGGAAACTTTTGTGAAGGAGAGCAAAAGCAAGCAAATGGCTGGAGGTGTGGAACAATGAAGCAGAGGAGTGGGTTGATGTAAAATTGTGCCCGTTACTTCAGGCACTGGATCCCTGTGAGTTTCTGCTCCTCACTTGTTAAATGGGGGTGTCTGATTCTTCTCACCCCTCCTTGGCAAATTGTAAGGTTATAGGTTCTCAAAGTTGTGATACTTTGGTAAAAATGGGCCACACATAGAATGGAGAATGAGAAAGTTTCCCACCTATGTTTCCTATCCCACGCTGAATTTACTTTGGTTATCACAAGTCTGCACGGGCTATGTTGCTACAGTACCCTCAACACACGTACCAGATACAGATCAGCATACGCAACTCCAGCTTCTGCCCCAAGAGTAAAAAGTCCTGAAACTTGTAGTTAACACGTAATCTGTCTCAAAAATTATATTCCTATTACCTCATCTTCTCTAAGGCAGCAACTCCCCAAGCGGCTTTTAGCTCGTAATGCTTTCAAGGCCCATGAGCAATGTTAGTCATTTGAAAAAGAAAAGTTGTTGCATCAGAATTTCTGGCTCTCGGCACTCCAACAAACACCACCTCAGGAAAGAAAAAAGCCAAAAAAAAAAAAAGCCTGCAAAGTCTCCAGAGATGCATTTGGGAAAGATACGGCAAGTACAGAGCCCTGACATGGTTGAAAACTGAGCCAGGAAAGCTGGATGCTTGACTTCCTACCTGGGGCCAGACTCTTCCCTGGTCCAAGCTCACTGATTACAGAAGAGATTTGCTCAGTCTTTAATTTCCTTAGGACAGCCATAATCATACCTAACTGTAGAGGGGTCAGCCTAAAAGAAAACTGTGGCAACACACCCAAGTAGAAATTAGAGGATGCAAGTTTGGGAAGCGGTTCAAGAACCAAAGCTGGCGATGATGCAGTCCAAATCAGATACCACCTAAATACAGAGAGCTGCTTTCTTTACACACCCACAGCAGCTACCAGACCCCTCCTGGCTCCCCAAACACAGTAAATAACCAGTAACACACCATTTGATACCTCTTTATTCACTACTCTGGAAGTCTTAAGTACAGGATGCTGAAGCAAGAACTCAGCCAGTAGGCAGGGAGACTTGACTGCAAAGCACGTTTCTTTCTAAGATGGGGGTTTCCTCTAAAGTCTCCCTTCTGGGAGGCAAGACAATGAAAGGATTCTCAGCATCAGGCCCTCAAGCCAAGCAGATTGTGCGGACATTTCTTTCTACACTATGGGAAGAAAACACATCATCAAGCGTCCCTTAAACGCATCTTAGTTGAGAGGGTTTGGTGACAAATATCTGTTTCTGAAAACTGGAAACTGGCTTGTAACACGGATTTTATTGCACAACATTGTGGAAACAACAACATTTTGCTTTGCAACAGTTTATCCAAAATAGTAGTATTGTTCTTTTTCCTCTTCCTTCTCCAACTGCTATTGGATTCATAGGGGAGGTGCAGAGATCTGGGAGCAGAAAGGAAAGCAAGCATGCATTCATTCTTCACTGCATCATTTTGAATAAAATATAAAACTAGAAATTCCAGTATGAGCAGTACTGAAGGACTTTCAACAAAATTAGGATTTTTTTTTTTCCTTCAAATTTTGGCACGGGGACTAACCGTCTCTTTTCAGCAGGTTTACTCAGGGTTCAAAATGCTTTGCTGCCCAGCCAACATGAAACAAAGCCTTCACAGACTTTTGATTGCAAGTGAATTGAAATGCTGCTTCTGCACAAGGAGGCGCTTTGCATGAGCAAGTGTGGTGGTCGGCCAAAGGGAGCAGATCACAGTTTTACAGCATCTGACCGGCGAGTTCCTGGAGCAATGCAAAGAAATGACCAGAATACAGCAAAAGGCAGATCTGATACTAAACCGACAATGACTGAGCCTAAATGCATCCAGAAAGAACATCTCACTGACAACCTTACTCTACAAGCTGCAGACTTCGCTCTCTCCAGGTCAAGCAAAAACCAGCACAGCAGTGTAATAGTTCTACAGATCTCCTAAACCAGAAGAACAGGCTTCAGCTCTGCTGACAATTGTTAGACCCTGCTGAAAACAGAGGCATCTGTCATCCCAGCAACAGAGCTGAAGACAGGCAGCTACCTCAGCTCTTGTTCCATCTTGGCCACAGGACAGGAGCGTTTAGCTACAGTTCCCACAAGGAGCAGGTTGGATCAGGGCACGCTCTGACCTTTGGATGTGTCCAAGGAAGCAGTGTGCTCAGCGGTATTGGCCGTGGCTTGGCTGCTGCAGGGAACATCACAGGTTCCAAGTTTTATTAATGAAGAAAACAATATGTACTGTCAATGTTTGCTACATGAAGTTAACATGAAAACAAAGCTCACTCCAGAGAACAAATGAAATTTACTGGATTAGTTTCTTGTTCCAGTGCTCCTGATAAATAGCACTGAAGTCAACACCACATTGATTAGTTTGTTCAAGACAAACACTGATCAGATTGCCTTGGCAAGTATATATAGCACTACAAAAGTACAATCACCCATGTCTATTCAGAGGAGCCAGGGCTCACTACATTTTCTTTTCCCTTCCGTCTATCTTTCCCAGCCTAGACAACATGCCTGCACCAGAATCATTTAAATGCCCTATGTTAAATGTTTTCCCCTCTGTCTTCTCTTGCACTTTGCTAATAGACACACTCAAGTCCCCGTTCTAGAGAAACAAACTGTGCAATTGCTGCAGAGCCTCCAGAAGGCCCCACATTTCAGTGCAAACTGACCCAGGTCATGGTTTTATCCTGAACGTTCAGAAGGGTTTTTCCATCATCTCATCTGCCACCTCAAGTGTGCAGCCCAGCAGAACACTCAGCTCTGCGTGAGAAACCGTTTTGGAGAAACACAGCAGTAAAGATCCTGTTATGTTGAAGAGAGAATGGGTGGGGAATCACAGAAGATAGAAGGGGGATCCTGATAAGACAAAAGCTAAAAAACACGGTACTTGAATCATTGCTATGTATGTGTCTTCTTCACTGTGTTTCTGATCATCTCAAAAGGTATCAGAGAGAAAGGATCTTGCAACACTTCACTCTGTGCTTTTTCACTAAACACAACTCTTCAGCAACTTGGTTTAGGAGTTTTGTCTCCTTTAGATTATGCCCTTTTTAAACAATGTGTTTTTGCAGAGCCACAAATTCTGTGAGATCTTCAGAAAATTCTGATTTCAGCAATTCTCCCAAGGTGTCTTTCCTTCCCTAGATCTGTCTTTTGTTTAAGCTAAATTACTGTTACTGGAACAAAAATATGCCCTAATAACTCATTCCTTACCCAGTTACTCAGTTCTGTTTTCCTTCCTTCCTTCTGCTGTATTACAATGTAATCATCACCAAAACCAAACAGATCGATCTAGGACATACAGAAAGACATTTTATATATATATATATTTTTAAAAATCTGATCAATACCTTTATAAACATCTTCCTTGTTCTATCAGGAGACATAAACTTTCTGACAGACACCACCACCATGCTGGTCTACCAGAACTGCCCCTTCACAGAGCAGCAGGAATCGCCTCCGTGCCAGGTACCTCCTCTTCATACCACACTGACCACCTCCTTCCAAAACTGTCGCCTGTCTAAAATCTCCACAGACAACAGTTAATTCTGCTTTCTGTATAACACACACCATTTAACTTAAGCATGAATTTTATTTATTACTCTCTTTTGAGAAAATATTACACTACCAAAGTTAATCTTTAAGTCCTTTGCTTTATCATGTTTTCTTTTAGAAAATGACGGGTTGCTGCTTATGAATCAGTTTTTTGGTAGGCGTGTTAAAGGACTAAAAAGTATTGGTTTAGTTATGCCTTGCAGCATATGAGAAGCAGAATACTGGTTTCTTGTTTAAATGCAAGCTATGACTCATCCCAGGCAGAGATAAGCTGAAACACATACCCATTAAATAAAAAGACACAAACAATTTTCCAAAATAAGGATTAATGACAGATAATAACTATAAATTAACGTTAATCTTTATAAATCAAACAAAGCCCCTTATATAAATGTCCCTTCAATCTTTTCAGATAAAATCAAAGCAGAAAGAGAAGTCACTTCGAGTAATATTTGGTACCAAATCAAACAGCTCCTTAGCAGAAACAGGAGTGGAGCTTAAAACATCACTTTATTTTTTTTAATATATTTTTAGTTACTTTTTAACATCAAAGGAGTACCAGATTCTTAATCCTGATACATTGAAAGATCACCAGCTCTGCAAAGTGAGTCCAAGTTAAACCGCATACTCAAAAAGGAGGAGGAGAGCATTTTGTTTTTCTGCTATTGTCTTGCTACTGCTTGAAAGAAACACTGTGTAACTGTTGAATGGGTTAAAACAAAATTTAACTGAACATAAGAAGGCTGCTGTTCGCAGACAAGAAGGGAAAAATCAGAGTCAGAGACCTAATAGTGCACAATTTTGAAAATTACAGTGCGTGTCAATAATGGAGATAACAGTGAAATTCAAAAGGAATAATCTCAAATAACAGGGAAAATGAGCACCTGCCAGCCACAAAGCCATTAGTATCAGGGCTTTTATCTTTGCAACAGTTAAGTCTGGAGACACTGACAAACTTAACGACACAGCAAATAAAGCATGATGAAAATCTAACCAGGAAGCAATCCCCTTCACTCAGAAAACACTGCTGTGGAGTTTGAAAGTAAATGCTTCCAGTGTGAAACTCACTGTCCAGATTGTTGGTAAGAAACCCTACAAGCCCAGTGTAGCCACTACAGGGTCCTGCTGGGTTTGCAGGTGTGCGCAGCTGCTCAGGCCACAGCATCTTCATCAAGGGACAGACAATCCCAAATCTGAAGCAGCAGGCTCCTGACCTAAGATCCCAGATACAGGAGTTCCCCTGTACCGACCATCAAACGCGATCAAACGTGTTCTTCCCAGAAAGATGAAAACCAAGGGCTTGTAAAACTGTGTCTGAGTCACAGACCTGGAATTCAGTGCCTCGCAATGGGAAGCCCTGGAGGAAAGACCTTGCTGAGAAGGGTGATGGTTAAAAGTCATCAGCCTGGAGCAGGTGGGGACTAGGGAGCATAACCAAGGCAGGAGGAGAAGAAGAGAGAGAGAGATGGTATCACACCAACCGGTAATAGGAAAACACATTCTGTAGAAAGCAAACAGCTTGTCAACATCCAGAAAAAGGTAGCAAAAGGTAAAGCACAGGTAATAATATTCCTCTCACTAGCAACATAAATAACAAAGCACTGGACAGTAGTCAATCCTCCTGATAACCCCACCACAGGCAGTATTACTGTCCTCAGTTAAAGACAAGGAATCACACAGAGAGCTGGTATCAGGCGTATCCTAAACCCATTACCACTCGTCAGCCCTTGTCTGGACAATAAACATGTAATGGCAGCTGCTGAGATCTCATCCACAGGGAGTTTGAAGCTTCAGTGCCTGTCCCGCAAGCCTAAAGGTAAAAAATATAGTCACAGATCCATGCAAACCTGGCTTATGTGAGAGGACCAGGCTGGTGTAGGGAAAGATGGAGACGGCTCTGCTCTAAAGCTGTGCTGAGGGCAAGCAGTGTTTGCACTAACAATTAGATATGCAAATAAGCACATTGAAAATTAGTGATGGTTTACTGTTGTCATGGAGAAAAAAAGCACCCTCCATTCTGGGTCAGACCCAAGCACTGCTTGTCTTTTTTTTTTTTTTTCTTCCCCTCATTGGTAAATAAAACTGCAGAGAGCACTGAAAAACCCATGACCCAGCATTTCTCAACAAGGCCTAACCTGAGACCAGAAAGGTTGAGACCTGGGGGAGACAGGAGCACAACATAACCCAAATAAAAAACCTCCCTGCATCATCCCAGAAAGGCAGGACCAGGACAACTCTGTAGACCCTCAAAAAGATCAGAAGGTAGAAGCATAGCCTGGAAGAAAACACCCACACCATGCAAAGGCCAAGCTGCTTCCCAGCACTGCTGCTGCTGGGGAAGGCAGATGTGGGGAAACTGAGGGCAACACAATGCACAAGGTACTCAGCTCTGATTCCCTTGAAGCTACATGGGAAGATCTTGTCTGAATGGAAATACACACTTGGCTTGAAGCCTCTCAGTGTCTTCGGCCATCCTTACAGTGGTCCAATTCCTTGTTAAATGATGGCTGCTAAGAGGGAAGAGGAGGCAATCAACCTATTTAGACTCAGCTTTCCCACCCTGTGGGTTTTCTTACAGGAGCAGCTGGCCAGAGCACTGCCTTTGTTCAAGGAGCCATAAAAAACACAGACACCACCCCCCCCCTCCTCCCCCAGCCCTCCTAAAATCCCACAGAAGAGCCAAGATAAGTTTATTATAAAAACCCTGACACAACCTTAACTATAGCATCCTGAATGGAAGACGATAATCTGATCTGTGTGTGAACTAGCTCCCCTTGTCTCAACAGTATTTATCTTACTTCAACTCCAGTTACAAAAGGATTGAGTCATGTAGCAGAGCCCGCCAAGTAACAAAACTGCAAGGCTTGCTAAAACTTCAGATTCCAGGATAAACGGGCGCAATCCTAAAACAGGTTAGAAGAGAGAGTCTCCACAGAAGCACTGGTAGCCAGACCTCTGAGCCTGCAGACAATGGTATTTTCTTCTGCACCACAGAGATTATCACAGCCCAGCAGAGGGGTGGAGGGAGAGGGTGCAGAGCACAGGGCTCTGCCCTTCAGTTCATGGTAACAAGTATCATCCAGGGCCCAAGAAACCTGATCCCGTAGCAACCTCATGTATGGAAAGTGCCCCAATCAGATTTCACTGTGTCAGGAGAAGAACAGTATTTACTCTGCATACAGATTAGTCACAAAACTGGGTCACTTCTTGCCTTTTCAGAGAGAGAGAGAGAAAGGAAAAAAAAACCAAACAAAACAACAAAACCCCAAACCAAAACAACCACCAAAAACAAGGCTTCTTTTTCAGATCTCATTGTGTCTCCCATCCAACTTTTAAAACTACATGATGCAGTATGGTCATTCACAGCTGTCTAAGCTGATCAAATGGCACCTGTATGCGTAAGGTTAAAGCACATTACACTCACTAGGCTTGCATTTCTTAGAATTCAGCTCATTAGCTACTTACCGGTTCTTTTCTAGTTCGTTGTGCGTAGACCTGGAAGATAAACAAAAATTTGGATTAGCCACTTTTGACCTCTTAGCACCAAAGTTCAGTTGCTGCAAGCTGTACAGATCCCCAGCGGCATATTGCAGTGTAAAGACAAGCAAATACATACATTACAATCTATAGCTACAACCTCAGCCTCTCTGTCAACAAGAGATTCCTCCCCTCCTAGGTCTGTATTTCTCTGCTACGTGCAAAGCTGGTACTCTTACTGGTGCTAAGGAAAACGTTCCCTGGAGACTTAAATGCACACAAAATCCCAGAGAGAGACAATGCTTGTAACAGGGGACCAGAGTCAGCCACTTCCAGACCACTTCTGGCTCTGCCACCAACTCGGTAGAGGGCTGCAGTTATGTTTCTTTCTGCTTTAGTTTCTCCATCCACCCTGTAAAAATATTAGTATCATCTGCTAACACAGGAGCTTATGGAGCATTAACTTCTGCACATCAAACACATGGGGACCTTCCAGCAGAACTGGCTCTGTAAGGACAACCCCCGGAGCCCTTTAGCAGTCACATGCCAGGTCTAGCAAACCTAGTGCAACTCCAGATACGGCCAGCATTTGAGCACAAAACGGGATGACCACTATAGCCATGTTTGCAAACATCAGCGGCGCTGAGCAGCACTTTTAGGATGCCTGGAAACCCCGCAGGGATTGAACCAGCACTGCCACAGCACTGGCTTGCAGCAAAGCAAGTGACCCATAAAGTGGCACTGTGACCACTTGACAAAGGAGGGGGCTTTGTCTTTATACCTGCCTGCCCTGCCAAGCCCGCTGCCCAATTTACAGGTCGCAGCTTGAAAATGAGACCAGCTAGAAACAAAAGGCAAATAGGCAAGTTCATTCTCCTTGTCTCCGTGATGACAGCACCAGTGGCAAAAAAAACCTGAAATTCTTTGAGGATTTCTAATCTAATGGTGTTACTAGTAAACCAGGTACAATTCTTTAAGATTATTTTAAAAGGATAGCCATTTAGCCAACATTTCTCTTTAAAAGAAGGTCACCTTAAAATAAGAGTAAAAGGAACCCAAGAGCTTAATAAAAAGGATCTATTTTCTGTAATTTGGCATCACATTTCTTCCGGAGCTCTGAGAAGATTATCCTCTATCCCCCATCTGGAGAATCCCACAGAGAATTCTACAATTAGGGAACCGAATGGAGGATGTGCTCCAAGGGAAACCCTGTCATAATTAAATGCTTCTCCAAAAAAAGGGAGGAAGAGCACTTAACAGGTGTTAGAACCTCACTGAAGTTGACAAATAAACGGTGGACGTCTGTGAAAAACAAGGTAAATGAGTCTTTGCTAGCCATGGCTGAGAGCTGCAGGTGGCCAGAGGAAAAACGAAACTTTACTGTATGTCTGTGCAAGGTACCCTGCGCAGCAGGATATGGGGTACCCTAAAGGCGAGGCACACTATGGCCCAACTCCTAAAGTAGAAGAAACTCCTAAAGCAAATCCTGCCCTCATGAAAAAGAGGATCCCTTAAGTCTGGTTCCTAGGAATCAGAGAAATGAACATAATATTTAGTCCAGAAAATTTCCCAAATCAAACCCACATCTCCCATAGAGCCTAAACCAGCAAAATCCGTTTGTCCAGGCAACCTGGATGCAAATTAACCCACCAGGGCTGAGCTGTGGCCCTTTAAAACCACTGCCTGTATGTTCTTTGGAACATGCTTATTGTTCTTATTTACAGTATGTTCCTGCAGGAGACTTTGTGCTCTTCTTGGCTATGACATTAGCAGTTATGAAGCCAGAGAAATGCAATGGCTTGAATGCCTATATTATATCGAGCCAATTATCGAGGCCGGCACTGAAAGAACAAAGTTTGGCCCACTGCTGTGAACAAAATTAAAACAGCAGGTTCTCCCTACTCCTCTCACACAGGAGACCCTTTATTACCTATCTGCCTTCTGATGAACAAGACAACCGAGAGAGGTCACAGGCTTTTCACCAAGTCAGGAAATTTACGCTGTGACTTTTAACCATACCGGTGGCAAGGAAAAAAAAAATCAACCCCCAACCCCCCTCCAACACTTTCCCAGTGAAGCCGAATGCAAAGGAAAGAATCTCAGCAATGCTGAATGAATCCTATGAGGGTGTTACTGCCCTTACCTGACTATACTTTGCTTAGTCTTCCTGAAGACAATATGAAAAGTTTTCATTTTTCCTTTCATCTAAATTTAGGAAAAAAACCCAACAAAACAACAGCACTGCTCCCCACCACCACCATTCACTAACTTTTATTTTCTGTGCCACTTTCCCTTTGCTTGGACAATGGATACAGGAAAAAGAAAAAAAAAAAAACAACAACATCTCTCTTCTGTTCATAATTCATTTCATTTTCTGTAGCTCTTGATCTAGAGATTAATTTTCTCTCCTCATCTTTGCACTGCACATGTTACTAAGATTTGTTTGGAGTTAAAGAAGGACAGTGCTGTCAGTGAAGTGGAAAAAAGTACTGGAACCTCTATTGATACTACATTCAGAAAAAAGATCTTTCCAATAGGTACAGAAACGAATGTAACTGAACCTCTTTTAACTGAGCTAGTCTTATCATCAACTGAGAACCTAGAGACTATCACCAGACTGAAATCAAAGCCCCATCCTTGTACACCATCACCAGCATTTTGATGGGTACAGGACGAACACCGCAGCTGTAAACTATTGCAGCACTTGAGGAACATTTCAGGGTTACTTGTAGCACACTGTGTTTACAACAGCGAGGAACTGGTGTGTTCAGTGTGATGCTGCTTTGCTGCTTTTCATAGTCAGTCACAGCCCGTGTCACTCAGTGAAATAAGGACACAGTATCAAGCACGGACCACAAACCAGAGGAATTCGCATCTCCACTGTCAGGCAGACAGGACAAGCAGGACCTTGCACCCACCTGCAAAGCTGAAACTGCAGCCATGCGGGTATGCACACGCTCAGATGAAAACAAAAGCCCAAGCGCATGTACCGGCACTGCTCAAAACCTCAGCTGCAATGTGTAAGTAGCTCAAGCACGAACTGTCCACAGGGTTCTCATTTAAAAGTCAGGTTTCTATAGCAGTCAGTTCTTTAACAATAGATTTAAAACCCTCAAACCAGTAACTACTCCTAAAAACTGAAGGAATATTATATAAGGAGGAGGATCCTGCTGACTACATTTTTAAAACAGCTTGGGAAAAGATCAAGAAAGAGTTTTAGAAGCTTAACATAAAGAAGGCAAGCAAACAACAACACAAACAGCAGAGCAGTCCCCATCACAATGTTAAAGAACAAAAAGCTGAAAGAGAAGAAACAGAAGTTTATCCCTCTTTACCCCAGATACCTGAAACTGTGTACAAAATAAGAAGAAACAGGGAAGCAGCAATTGCCAGTCACTCTAATTTAAGGTCAGATTCAACAACCTTTTTGAGCCCTGAGTCTGCCTGCAACAAGCTGTTGCTGAAACATCAAGCTACACTAAATTCCCCCAGTGAATGAGACATTGTAAATGATTTATCACTTTATCCGATTTTCTGTATTTAAATAAAATCTCTCCTACCATGGCAGAGGCAGCCAAACTTTCCCTGAGCACAGGTAAGCCAACAAAACAAACCGTGTCAGGGACAAAGAAGCTCTAAAGAGCACAGAATTCATTTGTCATTGGGTTTTTTACTGTAATTAAAATCACAAAGCTGCCACATGACATTAAACACAGCTGACCTTTCTAGTTTACACATTTAATATTGATAAATAGCCCAATGAATGCATTTTCAGCATATCTGCATTCTGGTTTGACTTCTTAGTGAGGTAACTATTTTCTGTTGGGAAAACACAGCCCAAGAGTCCTTGTCCTATGCAATACAGGGATGGCATTTAGACCCAATGACCCTGTCATCTCCTTGTACCTGGTCACCCTCCTGTCTGTATCTGCCTCCAGAGGAGCCCAGGACTCCAAGAACTCCATCTTGATCACAACAGACACCGCTGGCTTAGGAGATGCTGCTGGTCCTAAGTACTGTCAGGAAAAGGGGGTGGGAAATAAAAATGACCTCTTGCAATACATATTCTTAATGCTAAGACAGAGGCAGTGCTTCTCCTCCAAATTCACTCACCCCACTGTGCTTTAGCAAGAGATTAATCAGGAAAGAAATATTCCATCAGCTTGTGCAAACTGAGGCACAGTTACCTAAATCATGTTTAGCGAAACAGCAAGAACATCCATCCACAGACCAGGCCAACCGCTTTCTGTTTCACTTCTCTCAGGTTCAGCCACGTCTGCTGCTTATGCATCATCACACCACTTACAAACTCATTCTTCTTCATTTTACAGACCTTCCCCACCTTCTGGTTCTGCTGACACCCATTCACTTGGCCACCAAATTCCCCTGCAGGAAATCACAGAATCACAGAATGTTAGGGATTGGAAGGGACCTCGAAAGATCATCTAGTCCAATCCGCCTGCCAGGGCAGGAACACCTAGGTGAGGTTACACAGGAAGGCGGCCAGGTGGGTTTTGAAAGTCTCCAGAGAAGGAGAATCCACAACCCCCCTGGGCAGCCTGTTCCAGTGTTCCGTCACCCTCACTGAGAAGAAGTTTCTTCTCAAATTTAAGTGGAACCTCTTGTGTTCCAGCTTGAACCCATTACCCCTTGTCTTACTGTTGGTTGTCAGCCAGAAGAGCCTGGCTCCATCCTCGTGACACCCACCCTTTATATATTTATAAACATTGATGAGGTGACCCTTCAGTTGCTTCTTCTCCAAGCTAAAGAGACCCAGCTCCCTCAGCCTTTCCTCATAAGGGAGATGCTCCACTCCCTTCATCATCTTTGTGGCCCTGCGCTGGACTCTCTCCAGCAGTTCCCTGTCCTTCTTGAACTGAGGGGCCCAGAACTGGACACAATATTCCAGATGAGGTCTCACCAGGGCAGAGTAGAGGGGAAGGAGAACCTCTCTCGACCTACTAACCACCCCCCTTCTAATACACCCCAGGATGCCATTGGCTTTCTTGGCCACAAGGGCACAGTGTTGGCTCATGGTCATCCTGCTGTCCACCAGGACCTCCAGGTCCCTTTCCCCTACACTGCTCTCTAATAGGTCATTCCCCAGCCTGTACTGGAACCTGGGGTTGTTCCTGCCCAGATGTAAGACTCTACATTTTCCCTTGTTATATTTCATTAAATTTTTCCCCGCCCAACTCTCTAGCCTGTCCAGATCTCGCTGGATGGCAGCACAGCCCTCTGGCGTGTCAGCCACTCCTCCCAGCTTGGTGTCATCAGCAAACTTGCTGATAGTACACTCAATTCCCTCATCCAAGTCATTGATGAATATATTGAATAGTATTGGTCCCAGAACTGACCCTTGAGGCACTCCACTAGATACAGGCCTCCAACCAGACTCTGCCCCATTGACCGCGACTCTCTGGCTTCTCTCCTTCCGCCAGTTTGCAGTCCACCTCACTACCCGATCATCCAGTCCACACTTCCTCAGTTTTGCCGTGAGGATGCTGTGGGAGACCGTGTCAAATGCTTTGCTGAAGTCAAGGTAGACCACATCCACCGCTCTGCCATCGTCAATCCACCTTGTTACATCTTCATAAAAGGCTATGAGGTTGGTCAAACACGACTTCCCCTTGGTGAAGCCATGTTGACTGTCCCTGATGACCCTCTTATCCGTGATATGTCTTAAGATGGCACCAAGGATAAGGTGTTCCATCACTTTCCCAGGGATGGAGGTGAGGCTGACCAGTCTATAGTTGCCCGGGTCCTCCTTCTTGCCCTTTTTGAAGACCGGAGTGACATTTGCTTTCCTCCAGTCCTCAGGCACCTCTCCCGTTTCCCAAGACTTGGCAAAGATGATGGAGAGCGGTCCAGCAATGACTTCAGCCAGCTCCCTCAGCACCCGCGGGTGCATCCCATCTGGACCCATGGATTTATGGACGTCCAGATTGCTTAACTGGTCCCTAACCCAGTCCTCATCAACTGAGGCAAACTCCTCCATTGCCCTGCCTTCCTCTGGGGCCTCAGGGGTACGGGGCTCCTCAGGACAGCCTCCGGCAGAGTAGACAGAGACAAAGAAGGCATTCAGTAACTCTGCCTTCTCTGTATCTTCTGTCACCAGGGCACCCACCCCATTCATCAGTGGGCCTACATTGCCTCTGGTGTTAGTTTTATCTGCCATGTATTTGAAGAAGCTCTTCCTGTCGTCCTTGACCCCTCTCGCCAGGTTTAACTCTAAGGAGGCCTTAGCTTTCCTACTCCCTACATCCTTAGCTCCCTACATCCTCTGACAACAGCCTTATATTCTTCCCAAGTGGCCAGCCCCTCCTTCCATGATTTGTAAACCCTCCTCTTCCACTTGAGTTTGCCCAGCAGTTCCCTGTTTAACCACGCAGGTCTCCTGGCTCCCTTCCTTGACTTCCTGCACGTCGGGATGCACTGATCTTGAGCTTGGTAGAAGCAGTCCCTGAATGTTAACCAACTATCTTGGGCCCCTTTACCTTCAAGCAGCCTTGCCCACAGGATTTCCCCCAGCAATTGTTTGAACAGGCCGAAGTTGGCCCTGCTGAAGTCCAGGGTTGCAATTCTGCTCGGTATTCTGCTCCCACCACAGGAGATTCTGAACTCCACCATCTCATGGTCGCTGCAACCAAGGCAGCCCCCCACCTTTACTGCTTCAACCAGACCCTCCTTGTTAGTGAGGACGACATCCAGCAGCGCACCTCTCCTAGTCGGCTCCTCCACCATTTGCATCAGAAAGTTATCGTCAATGCACTGGAGGAACCTCCTAGACTGAGGCTGGCTGGTTGAGTAGTCCTTCCAGCAAACATCAGGGTAGTTAAAATCCCCCATAACAACCAGAGCCTGTGACTGTGAGGCCACGCTCAGCTGCCCATAGGCGGCTTCATCAACATCCTCACTCTGATCTGGTGGCCTGTAATAGACTCCCACAACAGTGTCACCCCTGCCAGCCTGCCCCTTAATTCTCACCCACAGACTCTCAACTTGCTCCTCAACCGCACCTGGACAGTACTCTATACATTGTAGTTGCTCTCTCACGTAAAGAGCAACTCCACCACCACGCTTGGCCGGCCTGTCTCTCCAGAAAAGGACATAGCCATCCATGACCACATTCCAGTCATGTGAGCTGTCCCACCATGTCTCTGTTAATGCCACCTTCATTCCCCAAGCCAGGATCAACCAACCCTTCTGGAACCAGTGAACTACATTACTGCTCTCTCTTTTATGCAAGTTCTTCCTCAGAAATTACTCCTATTGGAAATAGCCAAATGACAAAACAAATGAAATGAAAAGGAAAGGGGATCAACAGCTTTTTTCAATTTTAAATCCACCTGTGTCCACAAAACAAAACTTACTGGCTGAAGAATCCCAGTGTTTTGCCAGGGTTTCAGGCAGCAGTGGATCAACACTGTAAGCAGTCTACGAAACCAACTGCACAAGCCATCCTCTGGGAAGCCTATGGAGAAGCTCCACCAGTAGCAACATGTGAGGCTTTCAGACAAACAATAGCTGTGCAAGAGTCAAACCTTCCTGCCCAGATGGAGATGCTCGAGGGCTGAGTTTCTAAGGGAGGTGGGAACCCATCTCAGCCCCGGGAGGCACAGGAGCCTGTGTCTTGGGGGGCTGCACAGGAGCCTCCAGAACCCAGCACCTTATGGTAGTCAGAGCTGCCAAGAGCTCCTGCAGTGAGGACTGGGACACAGCTGAACAGGAGATGGCAGAGCTGGAGGAGAAGCCCTTCTGCTGCCATCCTTATGCTCTTTGCAAGTACCAGCCTCAAGTCCAACAAGAGCCTCACTTCAGCAAATCTAACAAAACATTTTCCTTCCAAGAGATGCTAGAGACAAAAGTTATCTTAGTCATTACTGTCCCATGATCCCCCTACACTGTCTGGCCTTGAGGTCCAGAATAAATGCTTCTCCATGAAGAGCTGAAGTGAGGTGACAGAACAGACTGTTTCACCTTCTCACTGACGCCAGTGGAGATGCACCAGATTAACCTGGCCCCAAACCCTGGCTAGTTTTTCTGTCACTCTTAGATGGACATGATATCAGATTCCTCCCAAGGCTCTGATCAAAGCTGTTTTCCCAGAATCAAGCCAGACTCCTTCCAAAGTTCACATTCTCCGTCTCCAACAGAGAAGGCAATGCAGCCATACTGGCATCTGTTTGTGTTTATTCATCTTTGGAAAAGGTGAAATGGCCCCACAGTCTTTTTTCAGCTCGACAAGGGGAAAAAGGCTCCATGCAGTTCACAACTGCAGGTCACCTGCCCCTGGGTTTCTACACAGTATCTTGAAAGCCTCCTGCAACACTCAGTCAAAAACAACTTTAAAAGGTACACTGACCACACACATCCCTTGAAGAAGTAAATGTCTTCCAAGCCACCTACAGTATTTACACAGCCCCTCTCAGTTTGGTACTTCTTCCTCATAATGATGATTTGTTTGCAACACTTCTGAAACTAACTCTTCCCTAACATTTCTATGCAGGGGGGACAACAGCAGCACACAGAAAAGCTAAATGATTTTCCCAAGGTCATACAAGAAGCCTGTGGCAGAGCAGGGTACTTAACTTGGGTTCCCTGAACCCCGGGGTAAGGTGTTGATTTGTGGGGTGCTGGTCTCTGAAATCCCAGAGAGACATCTAATAAGGACATTTGTGCCATCTGATTCTTGGGTCAAACAAAATGACAGAATCATTGTAAGCTGCAAGTGGGAGAGAGAAAAAAACAAAACAAACCACACACACAGAAAACAACAAACCAACCCAAACCTAAACCAGCACTCCTATCTTGCCCACTTTCTGCCAAGTGAGCCAACCCTACTGTCAGACACCACTGTACGAGGTGCCAAAGAAGAATCTAAACTGGGATCCAAGCGCAAAGTAATATTAGTTTAGTGATAAAACTAATATGATAGACACATTGGGTGTAACTCTCAGGAAGGGAAAGAACTGCAGCTGCAGTCCCAAACAAAGCACACTGTACATGTTCTGCTTTTTCAGCACAAGGGAGGAAGAAGCAGAAAGACAGCTCGTCCCTGCTGAGCACCATGAGTCCCTTCCAGTCCCAGAGCTGAGCTCCCCAAAACCAGAGCAATACCCCAATAGGCAGCACAAGGTGGCTCTCTGCAGGGGAGGGGTTTTCCAAGGCAGGCCACAGAACAGCAAGAATGTTGTTTTGTTGTTTTGCATTCACTGCTGCAATCTGGGTCCAGCAAAGAAGCCCCCAGCTGGCCTCCCTCCCCGCTGCACAGGCTGGGAGCCAGCGCTGGTGAGGGTCTTCTCCTGCGGCACCTGAGACCCTACATGCAGAGGCTGGTCCCAGTCCCAAGTGTTGGGGGAAAACTGCTCCATCTCGTACACTCCCTCACACAGGGCCCTGCACGGCCAAGAGGAACCACGTTTGCCGAACAAGCAGCTATTCAATATTTTGTTTTCTCCTCATTGTTCAACGTGTGGCCCCAAGCCAAGCCCTGCTCTGAATACAGAACCGGTGGTTTCCTTACAGGCTTTCTGACAGGCTCACCGAGAGCAGTGGCTGGGCAGTTCACAAAGCATGTTTATTGTCAAGCATCCTCACCTTCCAAATCAGCAGCTGAGAAAGAGGGAAATTAGTGTTGCAGCTTCTTGTCCCTTGGAGTGCCTCTATGAAGGCCTCGAAGGGCCTGGTTTTCTGGGCCACTTTACAAACTCAAAGCATAACTCCCAACTGGCAGCCCTTGCAGCTGTGCATCATCAGCACTTCCACAGCTTAGACCCCAGGCTCATACCTTGGAAAAAATCACGACACAAGGAACAGACTAATTGGGGGTCTCCTGTGACAAGCCAGGCTGAAGGGGACTTGCTGACTGTAGACAGAGCTGCTGACAGGGGCCAGGAGTGAAGTGAGTTCTCCAATGCGCTATTTGCTGCTCCATTCATCTGCTTTCTAACTTCTGAGACAAGTGAGCAAAGGTCCTATAGAAATCACCTCCTTCCCTTCCCAGCCCACAGTTAACCACATCAGAAGGGGCTTGTGCAGACAGATCAGATACAAAGGCTGATGTATGTTCATTTTGGGAGGTATGTTAGCAATTTCAGTAGAGAAACCCTGGCCCACCTCCCTTGGACACGCAGCAGCCAACATCATCTACAGTGATTTACAACTTGGCCAAATTCAGGTAGATTCTCACAGGTCAGGAAAAAGTATATTCTTTGCCTTCACCAAGACAAGATTCCTGTCTATGATCCACGAGGCAAGAGAGTTTGAGCTTTTTGCAGACAGATTCTGGACCTTTTTTTTTTTTTAAAAAAATATATTGACAAAACCATGTTTTTCAGGACCTGGTGAGGAGAAATGGCAGGTGGCTTTACCGTAGCACCTCCAAGCTCCTCCACAAACAGAGAAAAGCATGGCCCGACATGAGGACAGGAAAATACAGACACTTTCTCACACTAATGTCAGGTGTGCACCGTCCCCCAGGTCTCTCCCAAGTGCTACCTGGGAAGGACAGCCTCCTCACACGATCATCATAAACAGATAATTCAAAGCAAAATGAATTATTTAAGTAGAAGGAGGCACAGACTTCATCCATACCCTGCTAACACCTTAATATCTCTGCTAATGACATTTCTCTGTTGAGTATTGAAGTGTATTACACAGCAGGGTAAGGCCTGGCAGTGTAGAAAGCTCTACACAGTCCCTGCCCCACTGACACCCAGCAGGCTTCATGAGTCCCACTGTATGGTCAGGGACTTGGTCTTTCAAGGCCCCACCAGAACCAGTATCAGAGTTGCTAATACCTGCATGGCAGAGAGATCACAGTGATTGAAAGAAAGAGAATAAAGGTACAGGAGGCGATTTTAAAATCTACCTATAAAGCTTAGGATGCTAAGTCTCGCCTTCTATCTAACAGCCACAAGCTCCAAAACACCAGTTCTGCTTCCTGAAAACAGGATTAGAAAAGTGCGTGCATTACCCCAACGTACAGATGGTACAACCCATGTAGGTCATCTGACGTGCCCAGATCTTGCAGCCTTTCGGCAGCAAACACAGGAAACGATCCAAGGGCCCAGCATGCCAGCCCTCTGCCCTATACTGTGCTTCTTCCCACACATAACACTACCCTTTCGAGGAAGATGGACATATCCAGAAATAGCCTTAGCAATGTCATCTGCAGAGCAACAGCCTGTTTGGGGAACGTGTATTTCTCTGCAACATGCATCTGACCTAAAGAAACTGCCTTTGGATGCACTGGGGAAAATCAGGCTTTTTGAGTGACTGAAATGCACTTTGTTTGAAAAGAAACTGATGGCATTTGTATGGCTGCAGGCCAGGCCAGACTTTCTTCCCTTCTATTTAGACTTGTTAGTTATCTCTAATGTTACAACTATATTGCTGCAATACTGTGCCTGGAGATGGAGGGCAAGGAAATATACTTGAAAATACATTAGCATCACTGTTAGCTACACACTATATTAGGAAAACTGAGGCATGAAGACGTACACAGGCTGCAACAGCATCAGGAAGAGAACCCAGATGTCCTGATGTCTGGGGTCATATTCTCTCAACAGGGACATACTCATCTAGCATCTGGGAGATCCATGTAAAAGGAAAGTTAAGAAAAACAGAATAGCTCTGATTTCTTCTGTTCTTACAGTTCTGGCTCACAAGCAGCAGCAACTAACATGAAGGCAGCAAGGTGGCTACCTCCCACTGCTCCCAGATGGCCAAGCTACTTGAGAAACAGTTCAGGAACTGCTGCAGTTTGTAGCCTAACTGTTAAAGTCAAACCAGAACTGGTGCCGTGTTACCTTACCATATCTATACATTGCTTTACGGCTGCCCAAGCACCTGGGCATGATGACTGGAGTAATAGTCTCAAGAGCAATCCCAATGTCATCCGTCCCTTCCCGTAACTTCTTTCTTGACAGTGTAACAGATGGAAGGAGATAAACAAGAACTGTTCGGAAAATAATTGACTTATTTATGCAGAGGAACTTTAATCAAAACTGAGGCAAAAGAATTGCTCTTGGTCCACGTGCCTGCTTGTCACAGAGCAAGCAGCAAAGTATAAACAAGTAATTAAGATAATGTTGGAAATCATCTAGGCTACTTCAAACCGGATTCATAAAGCAACCAAACTGCAGTGAAATCGCTTTCATATCAGACAATGGAAGTACAGTAGGTAACACAAAAATAAGAGATGGGAATATATCCAGCAGGATGGAAAAAGCAGGCCTGTTCCCTCCGAGCTGATCGAGAAGGCAGCGCCTTATAGAGAAGAGATCCAGGCAAAGGCCAGCCAAGAGCATAGCTCCAGAGACCCACAGGCTCTGATCAAGAGAGACCAAAATAGTCAACAAAACCAAATCTTTGTTGGTTCAAAGAGGGTAGGGAGTAGGAGCCACCGCTCTCAAGAAACAGAAGCCAGTCTCTGAATTTGGGCAGAAGTTTGTCAGAAGGGATCAGGAGATGAATAACAGCAGGAACTTCAACAAGCAAGACAATTAATTCAGCAGCATGACATGGACTGGGCTGTTTAAGTCAGAAGGGAAATGGATCTGAAAGCTCAAGCAGGGGCATGAAAGGAAAAAGTCAGTCTTACCCACAGACAGGGGAGCAGATGGAAACAATGCTACAGGTGACAACCAATTCACTGCCAGGCAAAGGATCAGGTCAGGTTAAACAAAAGCAGGAAGGATAAATCCCTGCATGTGTTGTGGACGAGGCATTACACAGAGAAGATACAAAAAGGGTACAAACATAGCGAGAGGGGAAAAAACCCCAAAACACCTCACAAACAAGGAATACTACTTAAACCAGGGAATTTACTGTACTCTGAATAAAACGGGAAGAGAAAATGAAGGCATTCCAGGAACAGATGACCCGATTTGGCCCAAATACCCTCCCTACCATCCCAGGGCATCAAATCTCTCTAAGAGCTGGGGCTAACAACCTTCACATTTCAAAAGACCCTAAGCACCAAAATCTGAAGTTTCTTGTCACTGTGCCAGCGCTGCTGTCAGTGATGCAGATCAGCCCACAGCCGTTGCAGCACCGCTTTACCTGGGTAGAGTGCTGCAGCATGAGCCCTGACTAACAGTCCTCCTGCTGCAAAAACAGCATGCTCCTGCAGAGGCTTTCCCCCAAATCTGGGAGGACAAAGGGACCACAAGCCTTCAGCCACGGAGAGCAACGATTCACGGCAGACAGATGCTGCAGCAGCGAATTATAGTCAAGTTGGAGATAACATCGAGAACTGGGCCTGCTTCTAGTTTACACAAAGGCCTCTCTGCACAACTCGGACAGTCTAAACAGACTACAAATTTATATTTTACACCCACCGAAGGTATCAAAGTATAAATCCAGCCCAGAATCATGCGTTTCTGCATAGACTCCCTGCCACATGGATCTCCCTCTGCATGGCTATATTACTAATACACAAAGGAAAGCAGGAACTGCAGCTCTGCAGGATGATCCCACTTGGAGGGCTATAAAATAAACTTGGGTGGCAAAGGGGAACACAGCAGGTTCCCCCATGGGAACTGTCAGCCCTAGTGCTTTTGGAGGTCTCATTCCTCACTAAGGAGTGGGGCTTATGCTTATCATGCCATTCGCTGGGTTCACCCTCACTTTCTGTATTTTGCCTGGTAACCTGTCAGTTGTATTGCAAGGCAAGCATCACTGAGAAGACACTGCATACAAAACCTCAGCTACATGGGCTATTTTTTTTTCCCCCAAAATCATTGGCAGGATGTCAGCTTCCGTAGATCAGCAGAGAGAAGGGAAGGTACAACTTAGTGCCAGCAGGTTCAGGAAGTCCAGCATCACTACGACTTGCTTGTCTACACCTGCAGACTGCATTGGGGCAAATTACATCGAGCAGGCAGACAGGATGTGCTGGGGCCAAACTGAGTTATTTGAGTACAGCCCTACCTGCCAACCTGCTCTGATCAACTGTACCCCAGTATAAACCTACAGAAGAAAGTAGGATTTTAACATGGGGTGATTTGCCTCTCATGCACGGGCCAGCAACCCATTTTCCCAGTCTAACGCTCAAAACTTCATTGTGCTTTCTCAAAAAGAAGTCTAACTATAGTCAATATTGCTGGCCAGTCCCCTTCAACATCTCTAATAGAGAAGTATTCCTTAACAGCTCAGTCTTGTCCTGTTTCTCTTTCTCGGAAAATATACTCTCTACTGGAAGGCAAGATCCCACCTCCAACTCTCTCTTGACGAAATTTCAACAACTGCACAAAGATTCCAGATAGTAATCTCACTGTTTGTACATTAACAAAACGTGGCATAAATCAAAACACGACACAGCAAATTCTCTGTATTACACATGTGGCTTTGTACTATACGAAACAGAGCGAAATCCTGAGCCATCACATCAACAGAGCTCCCTGGCACTACAAGGCTTGAGACAGAAAGCACAGGCTCTGTCCCCAGCGTATTACACAAGGACCAGATTCTAACCCACCTACACACAGCGAGTCAAAACTCAGCTCCCACTAGCTGTGTAGTAAGGTGTGATCTGGTGCGAGTGCAAGCGGCTAAAAAAAATCCCCCAAACAAATAAACAAAGTACAATCCAGAAACAAATAACAACTGATAGAGGCTGGGAAGCAACAAAGCTGTCAACAAAAAGCCTCAGAGATCAGCCCTCTGGGATGTGAGGAAAGGGGTAGGGGCTTTATGCAGAAAAGTAGAACACCACGGGCTGACACAGAAACCCACTCTTTCAGGAATTTCTTACCCAAGACAGGCAAACCACTCAGCCCCCTGCACCTCCTCTCCCCCAATAGAATCAGAATTACTGCACTGACCTAACTCCAGAGGCTGTAGGAAGGACTGAAAATTCCCAGGTACTCAGTGATCCGTACAATGGGGGTGCAGTGAGACTCCTCTGACAGAAAAGATGTAATAAATTTAAAACTGTCCTTAAGCAAGTGTTCACCAAGCCACCTACTCCTCCCCTGCACAGCGAGGTACCGCTGCACAGCACCGCTGTTCGGGTAAATCATGCTTACTTATGCACCAGACAGCCAAGGTTGACTTGCAGCTACACATGCCACATCCTTTTAGCTTCTGCGCCCGCGTTTGTGAACCTGTGGCACATGAAGCCATCACCTGAGGCACATGAAGTACCTAATGCACACCTACCTGCCCCCATCCTTCCTCAGGGGCACGGTGAGCAAATTAAGCTTAAAGCCAAGAGTACTTGAGGGTTTCAATAGTACAGCCCCCATCCCTCCCCCCAAAAAACAGCTTTAAAGGTTATGAGAGTAGAGGGCTACAGAGAAGATTCAGCAGAAAACCAAGTGATAGGATTCAGAAGTGTGGAAAAAAAGTTTCAAATGGGGCAGAGGAGAGCGCAACAACAGAGAAAATAAGGAGCTGCCACTAGAACAGCCAGAAGAGCAAAGAAACCCAGACACCCAGATTTTCAAGACACCATGTCCAAAATCCCTTACCATACCCATTACAGCTGCTGATTCCAAGCTCTGCAGTCAACCTGCTACCAGACTGTAGATGTCTGAAAGGCCCTTGGTAAGCAGCCTCAGACACAAGGGAGGATAAAGGGAAGAGAGGAAAATGAAAGGAAAAAGAAACTGGACAGCGACCAAACCCTCCCCCGTGGAACTGAGCAACAGATCCTTTGAGTGCCCTTAACAACATGGGCGTCCCAGGAGAGCTCAGAGCTCCTAGAGCTGCTGGGAGGGTGCTTGGCATTTCCCCAGGATCAGACCAAAAAATAACAGGCTTTTCTACACACCTGAGAGTCTAAAAAAAAAAAACCCAACACACAAATGACAATACTGTAATGTAATTTCAGATACCGTTATAAATCTTAACTTCATTAAACTGATTGTATTATTGGGGGCGGGGGGGGGAGAAATCATTTAGCATCCCTGCTGTTTATTTTATTTCCTGCTGACACAACAATTTAAATTGATTAAAAAGTCTTCTCAATTATTTTCCAAAATGTATAAATATCAAACCAATCTAATCCTAACTATAATGAACTTTTCAAATATCTGGGTCTATTCAGAACTGCATATGTAGGGTCTGTAAGAGCAGTTTCCAGTGACACAGAATGCAAGTTACTGTACTCACAGAACTGTACTCCCAGCATGGACTACTTCACTCCTCTAGCAAGTTTTTAGAACTCAGCTTCTGTCCCAGATACGTCTTCAGAAGGAATGAACATTAAATAAGTGATACTGCATGTTACAATAAATATCTGCTAATGTTTCCCCTCAGTCCAAAAACCAGGAGACACTTTTGCAAGAGTAAATTTAAATAGAGAGGCAAAATTAAATTCGAATTTAATATGGGTTGGCTAATTGATTTGTTTGGTTTCTTACTTTTAGATATGTGTTAAATGGGATATTTTTAAGTTTCCTTTGTTTATTACAAGCTCCAGGTCACAGTGACTGTGATCCTCCATATACTTTCGCAGGTGGGTCATTTTCAGTACCTAAATATCCCTGACTAAAGCAAGACCACATATTTTGAAACATTTTCAGGTTTTAAATTACAGCATGCAATACTATACCTTTAAAATACCCACGCAAACCAGTACACATACATATAGATGATATCCTGAGGATTGCAGAACCCCCCTGCAGCACTCTGCATGCTGTCGGTTGCACAAGTGAGACAAACCAAGGAAGAGAGAATGTGAGCCAAAACATCCTCCTTTAAAAATGCATCATGTAAATTACAAATAAAGCAGCAATGTTTTCCCTCTTATCTGCACACTCGTTTAAAGTAGAAAAAAATTATTTTGGGAAACTATCATAGTTCTTTAAGAATAAGATTTGCTTCACCATTGCCATCCAGAGCTGGGCTGCCAGTTCCTCGGGACTATGACAGCACAGGGCCCGCTGGGAAGAAATAGCTGTCATGTATGGCCTGCAAATGCTGAAGGGAAATACTTGGATGTAAACTATCAAATAAAGAGCATCTAGGCTCTGTAAATACCCTGTGCCACATAATCATGGATTATTTAGTTCAGTAAAGACCAGCAACAATGTATATGTGTCAACTTCTGAAAGTGTATAAATAAAGAAAAATAGAAAGAAAACAACTGTGCTTTGCCAAGGTTGCTTGAGAAACATTTTTACAGGAGGCTTTTAAATGACAAGATCTGCACAAGATCTAAATGTGCCGTTTCTCTATACTAATTAAACCTTTTGAGACCAAAAGAATGTAAGAAAATCTCATGTCCACGCATGAAATGTAAGTTTTGTCCTCCATCAAGGACTTGATATTTAATTCAAAGTCCATCTAAACTCCACTAGACAGAACTTACTGAATTGTCCCTTTGATTTTAACAGGAAGGGATGATACAGAGCCTTCCTTAAACAAGGCTGATGCTATACTCGGTGTCACACAAAACACACTGCACTGAATTTGGAGGCACCCTGAACTTCACAGTTGTCACTTCCCGGCACTGCAGCCATCTGGACGGCCTGCCATCTCCTGCAGCAAGCGCAAGCTGCTGGGACTTGCACTGAAAGAAACTTCCATTTCCAACTGTGGGTATAAGGTCCGAGCTCCCCAGAACAACCACTCTGGTTTCTTCCCGGAGCAGACCTGACGCTGGTCACTCCCTGAGGCTGAAACAAGCACGGGGGGCAACACACTGGATAACGCTCTCACTCTACACATTCAATTTGGTCTCAGTATTCCCTGTACAATGAAGGTTTTGAATAAAACTAGAAAGTACCTTTTCTGCTCCTCTGGTGCTTTTCACCCCACACCAATCTATTCAGCCCGTCATGCTAAACGGCCCAGTGGGCTGGCCTCAGCACAGCAAGGCGCCCCCCGAGAGCTGTGCCGGGGGGCTCTGTGTCGGTGGGGCACGCTGAGCACCCGGGCTCCAGGGACAGGGACTGCTCGGCGTGCCTCTCGAGCCTGCAGCCTGCTGGATGAGGTGCTCCTGAGGGGGATGTGCTTCCAGCCCTCCTCTGGAGAAGGGCAGGTTGCCATGACAAAGGCCTTTGAGAGAAAGAGGTGTGGGATGGAAAAATAATATGTGAGAAACCCAGAGGGGAAAAACACAGAACTCGGTTCAGCATTGGGCATCATTTCCCAACACAAAGTCACGGGGATTTGGGACTTTGGCTCATGGGAAACAGTAAAGGGCTACAACTGCCCTGAAATCAGGAGAAGCTGGATGAAGGAGGGAAGCAGCTGTGAACACGTAGCATACAAAGAGCTCAGGATATGCTGATCCTGATGAAGAAAATTTCCCCACAGCAAGGTGTCCTCACCTCACTTCAAACAACCTTTATTATCAAATGCTGCCGATGCAGAATTGCTGCAAGCAAAGGCACCTTTTCCCTAGGCCTTTACAGGTCCTTCTCAACGGCCTTAAGAAAGCTTTAATCACCTGAGCCACCTGCCACCATTTTAAGGATTGCACAGGCCTTGCTGCAGTAAAAGCAAGCTTGCAATTGCCTTTTCAAAATTATACTTCATGTTTCTAAAGTTTCTCTATTCCAGAAGGTCTCAACAAGGTCTTGAACAATTCTACACAAGGGAGCAGAAGAAAAGAAAGAACAGGAACAAGAGGTGAGAGGCAGACTCTACCACAGCTTCTGTTAAAATAGGCTTAATCCTGTTGTCTCTTCTACATTTAAGAAACCAAGAAATATGGCATTCTTTAATAAGAGAGTGTCAAAAACATGGAGTTCTACAATTATGAAGCAATCAGAAAGCAGGGAAATCCCACTGCCCTGAAAGGCAGAGTGAAAGACAGCTTCTTTTCCTGAGCTGAATTTTTAACACGTACATAGCAGCCAGTCATCTCCCTGTCTCCCATTTGTTGTAGGGGATCCATTTCAAAACATCATTTCCTTGCTTCAAATCATGCCTGTCATTACAATCCCAAAGCACTCAGGCTGCATGCACGCTATCCCTTAAAAGCAGTGACTTCTGGGTTGGAAAGACATCAGCTGTATATAATGGGAATAGCTCTTGCCTGCCTCCTCCCTGAACCCTATGAACAGATCTCCCTATTCCCCTTCCCTCTGCAGCATCTGAGCCTTGGCACAGCATCAGCTGGCAGTGCCACTTCAGACACAGCTCCCCCGTGTCCCCTCTGCTCTCAGCGCTACAGATCCAGAAGGGACACTGTACTTGTGTGCCCCAGCTCCGAATCCCCCTGTGCTCACATTCTTCCCATTTTCCCCACAGGGTAAGTTTCTCTCCTCGGTCTCCAGCCTTCCTCTCCAGCCTCACCGTCCCAGCCAGCCCTGCACCTCCTGCTTTCCTGCCCACGTCGTACCTGTTGGTAATACTTGCATTGCTGCCACTGCCGCTGTGTCTCCTTGCCCGGCTCAGCCTCCGCGTGGGTTTTGGGTCTTGTAGTCCAGGGCTTGGAACTGAGGGGAAGGTCGAGGCGTAGCCATGTTCGCACTCTGCATGAGAATCAACAGGCAGGGAATTAAAAAAAAAAAACAAACGGGGTCATTCAAGAAAAACGAAAAAAAAAAGAAAACAAGAAGTCAGCAGGCAGGCCTCACCACTAACCCGACAGCCTGGCTGGGGAGGCCCTTAACCACAACAGCTCAGGGAAATGACTGATGATGTATTCAGAGGGAAGTGGACTAGGAGGTGGAGAAAAGAGAGGAAGGGGAGTGTAAAGGCTCTGCCAACCTTGGAGGAAGGACAACACCCCCACTCAAACACCTGAAAACATCAAAAGAAAACACAACAGCCCAGAGAGCGCCTTGTCTCCTCCTGTCCACGCTCCCTGAACCTGGCAAACCAGCCAGGCGCATTTCACTGTGCCACTGACGTCTCTGCAAAGCCAGAGCCACCCACCACCATCCCTCCTGCCCGGTGGCAAAACTTTCACACCAAGCCCCACTTTTCCTTCCAGAAATCGCGCTCACTTCAATCTCCCCCTCTCTGCAAAACCCTCCCACCTCAGCCACCACCTCGGGGAGGACCTGTCAGCCCTGGCCCTCATCAAACCCCTCACTGTTCCAGGATTCACCCCCCGCCCGCCCTCGCTCCGGCCCCTTCCCCAGGGCCGCTCTGACCCCTCGGCGGGGATTCCTGCCCCCAGGCGGGGCTGTTGCCCCCGCGCCCTCCTCCCCAAATTACCTCTCTCCCTTCGCTCCAGATACTCGGCCGCCTCCAGCAGCCGCTGGATGTTGATCATCTGGACCTGCTCCATGGCCCCCGGGCCGGCTGCCAGCCCCGCAGCCCCGGGCCCCCCTCCGCCCCCACGCTCCCAGCTCCCCCGCTGGAAACGGGGGCGGCTGCGGGGGGGAGGAGCGAGGGATCGCCGTCTCTCCCCAGCCCACGGGCCTCCGCACACCGGCAGCCCTCTCGTCCCGGGGGGTGGGGGGGGCGGCGGTGGGGGCGGCTCCCCTGGGAGGGCGAGGGGCGGACGCACGGAGGCGGCGAGGGAACACGCGAGGAAACGCCGGAGGAAGGAGCGGGGCCGGGATCCTCCCCCCGGGGGAGGCAGCGAGGCGAGAGCCGCTCCCGACCCTGCTGCCCCCCACCCGCAACCCCCGCTCCGGCCCGGATTTACCCCCCGCTCCCGCCCTGACAGGCTCCAGCCCGCCCCGCCCCGCCGCACTTTGTTTACCTCTGCCCGGCGCTCACGGGAGGGGCGGGGCGCCGCGCGGGGCTGCCTGGGAAATGTAGTTCCCGGCGGGGCTCCCGGCCCGCAGGCCCCGCGGTAAATGGTGGGGCCGTGAGGGGCCACGGCTGCCCGCCGGACCCCGCGGGCAGCACCTCGGCCCGCAGGCCTGAGCTCCGCGCCCCACCAACACACCGCTGGTGAGGGGACCTGCAGCTGCTCCGTCGCTCCCCTTGCAAGCAGCAGGGCTTGTGGAACTGCCCCGGCTGTGACAAGAAAAAAGCAAAGGCTACAAGAGAAAAAGCTGCAGCCACGGGGCGGGAGCTTTCCGCATCTCACCTGTGGAGATGTGACTAAAGACAAGGTGCCAGGCTCTGGGAAGCCGCGCCTGGAGTTTCCCACAGGAGCCAGAGGTGCAAGACCCGTTTTTTAATGCTTGCACAGTCACTTGAGGTCATAGACAAAAGATGCCACAGATCACAATCTCACTGTGTCCCATTTTGTATATTTGAAGAAACACGTAAACAAGTAAGAACAGTGACCAACCCAACATTTTAATAAATACCGTCACACCTACACCTTGCAGTCCGATCACTCTTCTCAGCATCTTAATAACGTATTTACACCCTGATTTTCATACAGGCACAAACCCTCATGATCACTTCTGTGACTGGATTTTGCCAGCTACTTTAACATTTGCTGGGACGACACTTAAAAAAATGGTTAGTATGGTACCAGTCTCTAACATGCTTGATCTACACTCATAAAGGGAACAACCAGAGAACACTCAGAACGCCCAGACTAAAAATCTGAATCTCAAACTGATATTGACTTAGAAACCCTCCAAGGATTGTTCTTTAGCTCTAATTGGGGTTGTGTTTTGTGGGTCTGAACCTTTAGGCTGTGGCTCGTTACATTTGCAAGCATTCTTCCATCGGAATGGGAGCTGGATCAGTACCTCTAAAAACAAACAAACGAAACCACACAAAACCCAAACCCCACAAAAACAACAACAAAAAACAACAAAACAAACAAGCAAAAAAACAACCAACAACAACAGCAAAAAAGCTAAGATTCCAAATTAATGGCTTGTGTCTGGCAACAAGAGCTTTAAACAGAGCATAAGGTATCAGGAGACTCATGATGAAGTTGCAAGAGTTGGCAGCACTCAACTTGGCCTGAAAAAAAAGTGGATTCAGGGTAGCTAACTCTTCTTTAAACACTTGTTGCTGAATCACTATTTCTGAGGTTTCCTCAGAAAACTGCTGCTTGCAGCTGATGGAGGTAAAAATAATACCACTATTCAGTTCTTACACTGCCCTTTTCATCTCTAAATCTCAAAGGGTTGATTTGTTTTGTTTCTTTCAAGATGGGACAGTTGAAGAATAAAGGAAGCTGGGGCACCTTCAGGGACGTACCTCGCTCATCCTGCTCGGGGGAAAGCGAGCCCCAGCCCTCGCTCAGGCAGGACAGCCTTGATTCACGTGCCCACACCCAGCCAGACCACAGCACGGGTAAAAATTGGTGTTTGTCTGGAGGAGAACTCAGCGAAGGAAGTATTATCTCTCTCCCCACCTCTTTTTTTTCTATTCTGGAAACTGCCAATAGAGCAGATTGTTGAAAGCACACAGAAAGTTTCATATTTGAGCAGTCTTAGGGAGTATTTATATGATCTTGGATTACTCACAAAAGGAAAAGGACACAGGTGCACAAACTGCTCTGCAACAGCGGGGCTAATGCAAGAGCTTTTCTGGGCTCTGTGTTTCCTCTAACCCGCTGCCAAAACCAGGGAGCCATTTGCCTCTTTGGATTAGCAATACTAAACATTAAAACAAACACCCAACAACACCACAACCCTCTCCCAAAAAAAAGAAAAACAGGATGAAGCCCCAAAATCAGTGCAAGACAGGTTCTCGTCAGCATCCACCACCACTAGCTTTTCTGATGGCACATTCAGAGATACGTGGTGTCACCCTAGCGATTAAATCGGGAAAGCCACGGCTGGAAAATGGGGGGGCACTTTAGGAGCATATCAAAGTGTCAGCCTCCTGAAGCTAAAGTTTAAGATGCAAAGTAAGAAAGTATGAAGGAGGAGGACACTGATACACACGGTGCATTAAATCAGCATTGGAATGAAGCAACGGCAAGATCGGTTCTGCATGAAATGATGTAAGATCAGCTCTTCCGTTTACAAAGCTGCTCCGCTTCCAAGCCTTTGTTTCTGAAGCAAACAATATACAATTAGAAAAAAAAAAAAAAATCTGTGTGAAACAGAGACAAATTTGAGAGCAATCTGTGGGACATCTTCCCAAAGAAGGAGCCCCGAAGAGGCAGGCAAGCCAACCGTGGAGACACAGCAGATCTGCAAAATCTCTCAGTTGCCATCCCAAGTGCTCGTGTGGGCAGGTCAGCCTGCAAACTGCCAGAGTTGCATGTGACAGAAACAAAAGTGGGTGTAAAGTGGCATGAAGAAGCCCGATGCTGTTCAACTGCTGACCAAAAAACTCCAAAGTCACACTTAAAATGTAGTTGAGCAACCCACAGGCAATGCTAGTGAGGGGCTAAGGGAATAGTATTTTAGGGGAGAATGAGATCATTTAATTTAGTAGCTCTGAATGATCAGTAAGTACAGTTTTCTGATTATAAGTGCTTGCTGCTTGGCATCCCTTCTGGCAGCTGTGATTCACTTTCATTGTGTGTTCTGCTGCTTCGCCCTTTAGAAAGGGGCTTTTTACATTTTATTAAATGGCACTTCGGCAGCCCTCCATTTCCAGCCTTAATAATGGATTTGTTAATCTCCCTGATAGCCTTTCCCTCCTCCTTAGCAACAATTTAAATATCCAAGAAGAAATCTGCACTGCAGAAATCAATTAATATTTACATCCGAAATGCTGCTCTACTATTTTAATCAAGTAGAACAGATGTGGTCTGTTTTTTACCAACACCACCATCACTTGCATTAAACTAGCATCTTCCATCAGGGAAATCTTCTAAGAGCTTTCCAGAAAGTAATGTTTTGAGATTCTCAAACCTGCAAAGACTTTAGCTCTTTTCCTTCCACACTGCAGGAAGGGAAACTGAGGTGTAAGCAGCATAATCATCCTCATGAAGACACACCTGAGCTAGAGGTGGAACAGGAACACAGCTCACGAATCAAGATGCCCAACCCTCTGCTTTGAACACAAGGCTTAGAAATAACACAATGCTTTGCAACGTGTAAGTTATTCTCAATAAGGGCAAACCCTTTGGCTGAACTGCCTAGTTTTCCATCCTGTCTGACTTTTTCTAAAATCCTCCTAATCCCAACTCTTTGCAACCTCTGGGAGGAACATAAAGATAGCAACAGTTTTAACAGCTTCCTTTGCCCACCTTCATACAAACCCTGCAAATTTTTAATATTGTTTTCAAAGCCTTGACACTTAACATTTCTGCAACCACAGAATGAACAGAGATCCCCAGCAGGAACCATTCTCTGCTGCTCTCAAAGCAGTGAGAAGATTCACTGATTCCCCAAATTTCTGGGGACAGCAGATCCATTTAAAAAATCCCATTTTTCTAGCTAGAGGAATAACATCTATGCCATACCTGAATGTCCCATCTATCAGCACATGCTGTAATAACCAGGTCTCTATTCTTGTACTCATGACTGTGGCAGCTCTGCACCTGAGGACTCACAGCAGCGGGCTGGAGAACATCCCAAGTCCCACCTACTCAACACCCTTCCAATGTTTGCAGTACCTGCAGTAAGGGACCTACACCGCCTGCAGGACGTGGCCTCATTTCTCATCCGGGAGCCTCAATCTTTCACAAAGTATCAGATAATCCCTTTCAGCACTCCCACGGGTGCCTGGAACCCATCCACTAGTGAGGACAGACATTTCCCAGAGCCAAACCACCTGGACATCCAAGAGTTTGAACAGGAATAAAGCGCGTGCTGTATACCTCACTCTGATTCAAAGACCACGTTGTGTCAATCAATAAGGTAAAAGCCACAGGTCTCCCAGCTCTCTGGGCTACTTGCTCCTTTGGGACACGTGTTGTTGTGTTTTCAGACCCGTGCTGTGCCCCAGTTTATTCTGAGTCAGTGACTTACTCTGCGATTTTGGTTAAGTCACTTGACTGATGCAGCTGCAAAATGAAGTAAGAGGAACTCCTGTAAGAAAAAAATACATCATATACGGGGTCCTTCAGCTAAATAAGAAGAAGGTAGGAGCCTTCAGCCAATGGCAGACAGCGCTTCCCTGCCAGCCCTTGGGATGTTCTGCTGACGAGGGATGTGATCGGTTCTCAGTGGCTCTTCTGGTGCAGTCCCACCGTTTTACCTCTGCCCTATCATTTCTGCTGCTGTGGCTTCCTTCTGAATTTCATGCTGAGGTCCAAACAGCATGAGTCAAAATAACCCAGCCTGGAAGTGGCTAACACATGAATCACTGTGGCCAGGTCACGAACGAGGAGGAATGAAAGGGTTTATTTTGAGTTGGATGAAAAATATATAAATAAAGGAGTCTGGTGCTGCTCCATACATCACTGTAAGATTCAAGACCATCTATACTGACTTTGAGCCATGTGTTCAGCTCTCATTGATTCAATGGGAGCTCTGCACGCAGATGGAAGGCAGTCTTGTCTCCTTCCGCCCTCCGCTAGCTATAGGTTTCTGATACATCTTTACTTTGGCTTGTCAAAAAAGGACCCCAAACAGCGCATAAACAATGAAAAGAGCCACGTGATGAAGATACTATTTACTTGCCCTCAAGGTTCAGCTTTCCTCTCCTTCAGACAGGATTATTCAGGAGCAAAGGACAAATCTAAGGTCACATATTTGTTATTCCTGGTCAGAAGGTCAATAAACATAGCCAGCACTTAAAAGTGAGACTGCAAAGATCTAGCTATCTTCTGTGAGGGGCCAAAGTCCACTGTCCTCTGCATGCCCACCTCTACTAGACTTGTAAGTAAGGATACCACGGTTACAGTGGCTTGCGTGTCTTCATGCTTTTTTAGAAGAGGATATGGCAACATAGGTCTGTATCTGCACTGAGATCAGTATATGTTACATACCATGTCTATTACAGATAAGTCATCATATCCGAAGAATTCATCATGTGTTTACGCAGCTCCTACTGACAAAAGCATGAGCCCACACAGACAAAGAGGATGCCTGGCATATACTAAACCTCAGCTGAGTTCACTCCAGGTCCCTCTAACAACGTCTTCCAAACTCCAACATTTCGGTTGCTACAGATTCCAGCTGTGCTTATTCATGAAGTGGCATTTGCAGAGGTTACAGATACACCAACAGAGCTGCCCTCAGCACAACTTCCATTTCTGAAACAGCCACTGTAATTTTTTTCATGTGACGTTTCTATTCCTTAGATACCAAGCTTAAATTTATAGAAACAGGTCATTTGGAAACCTGTACGTGTCAGTTAGCAAGGTGTGTTGGGATTGGGTTTCGTGGTCTCACCATGAGAACTGCAGCAAGCAGGCAGGTAGTGCTATTACTCATTTCCAGAGGTTCAACTGGAAAAACAGTTCAGTCATATTTCAGTAGCTAAAATGCTTCAGTTTACCCGAGCAGTCTGACAACAGGACTCTAGTCTCCCTTGTCACCGTACTGTAATATAGATAATTTTTATTCCAAATTTTTTTAAAGGTGAGTGAATACTACAAGGGTGGTTTCCCTGCTGGTGCTGACAGGTCACTCCCAAAGCACAGTGTCCTCCTGCCATAGCCCTGATGCTACATCCTACTCTGCTCTGTGGCTCTCAGCCCTGTCGTTCTATTTCCACACCATCTAGCCAACCCATGGCCTCTCTATCATTCATGACCACAATGATGGGATGTGGGACCTATAAATGTAAAAAAAAACCCATCATCTGCTTATTTGTCCCTAAGCACCAAGTAGCCAGGAAACTCCTGCCTTAACTGAAAGCCCTGCCCTAGACATGGAAGTCTCCACCACCCACCGTGCACCACTGACCTGAAGGCAGAGGTGGGAAACTGGTACGTTTTGGGGGCTGAAAAGGGCCTCCCGGCTGCTGCTCTACCACCAGAAGGTGTGACATGCACACTCTGGGATATCAAAGCCTTTAAGATCCACATGAGACAGGGCTGCCTGACCTCACATGGGTTACCCTCACTAAACAGCATCCACTTCTGCTTGGGACAGCGTTTATAAAAGGTGAATAACCTGGTACAGCCACCAAAGGCTTGGAAGAACTAAAGTGTTTTATCAGAAACTGCATAAAACTACTAAGAAAACCACTTGAGCTCACCCAGCCATAATAGCCCTGCCTTAAGCTCCTGCCTTTGGCTCCCAAAACCCCTTAGCTTCCCCCTAGCTGTGATGCTGATCGCAGCCAGCCTCCGGGGCTTCACCCAGCCCCGTCCCATCCTTCGTCCTGGCCAGGAGGAGACAAACACCTACCTGTCACCTCTGGTTTTTTAAGACTGTTTCCTTGAGGCAGGGCACAGTCATTCCCCTACGTGTTCAGCACCCAGCACAACAGGGCTGTGACTCAGCCACCTTCCTGATGGGAGGAACACCAAAATAGCTTGTCACAGCCCCAGTAACACCGCGGCCAAACCACCTGGGCATCCTGCAGGAAGCAGCTGAGCACCGGCTCTGCCCGCAACCCAGTTTGGCTGCAGTCTCCGTCACCAAACTTTTTTTGCGCTGGTCTCCTCTGTTATTGCTAATTGCCAGGTCAGAGACTGTAACGAGGAGTGCCCAGCCATTACCAAGGTCTCTGCCAGGCCACCAGCACGGGATGCACTGAGCAATGGCTCTGGCATTGGCAGATGAAAGGGTATAGAATCCTCTTGGTACAATAACCTGAGCTCTGCATGCAAATCTCTTCCCAGTAAGACTATGCATATACATTAGGATATAATCCTCCTGGCTTCTGTGGCTATTCCTTAGTTTAAAGAGGGCCTGTAATGCTCAGAGATTGTTTTCCAAATGCAGCAGCGTTTTTCTTTGTTTGGGAGCAACACGTAAAAGCTGCCTGGTTTACGACAGACACGTTCCAAACAGCACGTTCAATAGTTGAGCCTTTAGTTAAATGAGACCTTTCAAGCTCAAATGTCCTGATTGCAAATTAAAATATTGAAAGGTTTTGCAGAATTGGCTCATAAAAGCGAGCATTTTCAGTACTATGATCACGATGATTTTTAGTGAAAGCTTTAGTGAAAACGAGTGCTCAGGAATGGAGTTGTTTGGATGCAAACAGCTCCTTTCAAAATTTAGCAATAAAACCCCAGCATCCTCCTGTCCTGCTCTTTTTCCAGTTCCAAACAAGGAATCACATAAAGTGATGCATTTCTAAATGGAGATGAGATCAGGTACTATCCACCCCAATGGCAAGAAAAATTCCACTCCCATCCCTGCCCCGAAAAAAAAATAAAATTGACAGTTCCCCTTCAAGACATGAGCACTCTTCAAGAAAAACAAACAGAAAAACCCCAGCGGTCTCGCACTTGATTTCCAAAGCAGCGGTGCTGCTGCCTTCACATGCAAACCCCATTTTTGCTGGTAACTCCTGTCATTTTCCTGCTCGCAGCCGCCAGCCGCGGTGCTGCTCAGCTCCTCAGACGCACGGCTTTGCAGATTCATTATGAAACAACAATTAGCACGTGAGAAAAAGAAAAAAAAAACCAACAACACAAACACCTCAATGTTAATTCAACTTTTGAAAACAGAAAAGCAGCCAGGATTTGTTCTGGACGGGCAGAGAACAAGGGCTTTTGGCCCATCACCACCACGGCTTTAGCAGCACAGCAGCTTCTCCGCAGTGGGATCCCCTTCCCTGGGAGCCTGCATGCATGCAGCTGTCCCTGCAGAACAAGGGCACCCTATAGCGTCACCCGCGTGGGACCTATAGCTGCCATAGGCGGGTGAGTGGTAAGGAGGGGGTGACGGTGCGATGGAGATGTGCCATGAGAGACTTGCTGAGCCCTTTGTAAAATTAAATGAAAAAGAAAACGCAGCGAGAGAGCTGCACATGCACCATTAAGAAGAAAAGGGGGAAAAGGGAAAACTGAGGGATGAAGAGGAGAAAATAAGCGGGAAAAAAAAGAGAAAAAATGAAAAAGAAACTGAAAATAAATCAAAATAAAGACTTAAGAAAGAGAATAACGGAGAAACCCGAGGAAAACAAAGGCAAAGCGCCGGTGGGGGAGTGATCCCGGGGCTCCTGGCGACGTTCGCATGTGACACCCCCCGGGGAAACAGTGGCACCGGAGCCCCCGGGCTCGTCCCCCGCACTCACAACGCGCCCCGCGTCCCCCCACCCGCCGCTCCGCGCCCCGCTCGGCAACGCGTGACGTCACACGGGGGACCCCGGCGCCGCGCATTGGCGGAGAGGGGCGCGCGGCCCCGCCCCTCGGGAGGACACCGCCAATGAGCGCGACGAGCTGCCTCCATGTGCGAACCATGTGGCCGCGGGGGCGGGGCCTCAGCGGGCGCAGCGCCGCGGGTGTCCGCTCCGCGCGTGGGGCTCCGCGGGCGCGCACCGCCGCGGGGGGCACGGCGGCCCCTTTGTTCCCAACGCGTTAGTTCCCTACGGTGCCGCCGTCCCCCGCAGCCTGCGCTCCGCTCGGGAGAACGCTCCGCTCGGGAGAACGCTCCGCAGGATAAAGGCGCAGGCTACGCGCACCCTCCGCGTCCGCGGAGCAGGAGGCCAGCGGTGCGACTGGCCGCCGCCCCGCCCTACCCTGCCCTGCCCTCTCCTCCCCGCCGGCTACCTGGCGAGTGCTGCTGCTTGCCTACGTGACTCTGCCCATGCCCTGGCGGGGGGAGCGGGGACGTGTCACCGCCTCCTCCCCCGCCGCTCCGGCTCCGCGCGGTGCCCCGGCCCCGCTCCGTGCCCCCGCTCCCCGCCGAGCCGCCCTCCCTGACAAGCGGAGATGCGCCCCCCCGGCCCCCCGTCCCGCTCCGCTCTCCATCCCAAACTTTCCCCCGGGCCTGGCCTCCTCGGTCGCCGGGGGATGGGGGGATCCCCACGCGTGCCTCTGCCGCGGGGGTGCAGGCCGGCCCCGGCGCCCTTTGTCACTGTGTCCTCGGCCCCTGCAGCCGGCCAAAAGTTTGGCTTATTTTTCTTTTTCCCCCTTCACGCCCCCGCGCCGGTCACGCACACGCACAGCCACAAGCCCACTCTTACTTTTATTCTCCTTCTCGATCCGTTCCAGGTAGCTGGCGGCCTCCAGCAGCACCTGCACGTTGTAGAGGAAGGTGTCCATGCCCGCCGCGGGGCTCGTGTTGCAGATGTCCCCGAGGGGGCACCGGGCCCCGCCGGCCGCCCCCGCACCCTGCGGCTCCCTCCGCGGTCGGCCGCGCTTCCCCATGCCCCGCCGCCTCTCTGCGCGGCGCTGCGGGCGCGCCTGTCCGTCTGTCCGTCTGCCGGCGAGCCCGGCGGCCGCCGCGGTCCTAGCGCTGCCGCCCGCCCCGCCGCTCTGTCGCCCCACGGGCCGCCGCTGCCGTCCCGCCCCCCCCGCGCCCCGGCGGGGCGGCCCGGCCCGGCCGCGCCTGCGGAGTGCGAGCGCCGGCGGCTGCGCGGCTGTCGGTGCGCTGGGCGAGGGCGGGGAGCGGCCGGCGGGGCTGGGACGGGCTTGTCCCGGCGCGGGAGGGACCGGCGGTTCTCCCCCCAACAGCAGCCCCGGCATGTCCTGCACCCCCTCAGCGGCAAACGACCCGCTGGGCACGGGGAGCTGTGGCGGCGGCGGCGGTGGCACCGCGCCCCCGGGGATGGCGAAGCGGCGCTGGCGGTGCTAGTGTGGCGTTGGGGGTCCCGCTGTGCCACAGAGGCACAGCCGGGCTCGCAGTGCCCCTTGTCACCCCGCGTCACCTCCCGTCACTGCCCCAGGGTCCTTCCCTGCTCGGGGTCCCAGGGTGACAGGCAGGCTGGGGGGCCTCTGCTGTGCCCAGCCGTTCAGGCACAGCTCCATCTCCAGCAGACCCCCTCGGCATGAAGCACCAGCGGTTTAATATCAAGTTACTCTTCCTTTTTGAGCAGTGCCCCCCAGAAAGCCCTCTCTGGATTCAGACTCCAGAAGCAATTAATAAATGATTTTTTTCCAAAGCAAAACAAAGCCGGAGAGCAGTACCAGCCTCTCTCCCTGTGCCCATCCCTGCAGATCTGGGGTCAGGGCCATGCGCTCCATGGCTGGGAAGTACCCTTATTTTCCCCTTGTTTTGCAGCCAGACAGGTAGAGAAATAGCACGTGTGCCCCAGGGAGAGAGCGCAGGACCTGACCCAGGCTGAGAAGGAGGAGGAGGGCGAGTCTTCGCACTTCCACGAGCCATCTGCGATCTCAGGTCCATGAGTTTTGAGGTGGCAGTGGGAGGGGACCCTGCTGGCACTGGGCTGGCAGCAGGTGCCCTCCAACACCCTCGCGGCTCTGCTTCCACCCGTGGCGGCAACGCCTGGGCTGTGGTGCTACACAGGCAACGTGAAACCCTGCTCCTGCCTGGCCAGTCAGGTTGGTCTGGATCCTTTGAGGAGCCCTGCAGGAGCGGCTGGGGTGAAGCACCTCCCCAGAGATGGGCTGGGGTGCAGGAACCTGCTCATGCCTGGCTGCCGTGGGGCTCTGTGAGCTTTGCTGGGCTCACCACCCTTACAGAGGCCAGCACCAGCTGGAGGTAAGGAGAGGAGAAGAGAGGTCATGGCAACGTTTAAAAGATGCCATATTAGTAAGCGCTAATCAGTACATGGAGACTGCAGCATCATGGGCACCTGAATCATCCAAGAGGGGACGATTCCCCAGACAGCAGCACATGCAATGAAATCCCTCTGGCTCCCAACTGTTGGGGGCTGGCAGGCTATTTTCGGGAAGCATGGCTGCAGGATTTCGCTGGTCACAAGCATTTCCTGGGGCTGGCTCTCCGGGCAGCTCAGCCCAGCCTCTGCCGTGTCCCCATGGCACCTTTGCACCAGCAGCACCACGTCGTTCTTCCCAGGCTGCTGCCGCATCGAAGTTGCCACAACTTGTTCTGTCACTGCATTTGGCAGTGCCCCTACTACCATCTGAAATGGGCTGATGGGTGGCACAGGGTGGACTGACAGTGCCTGGAGATGTGGAGTCCCTGGAAAATTAGGAAGCGGGGGGGCACAAAGCATCAGCTGGATTTGGACGTGCCCCAGAGAAGAGGGGGGAACGCAGAGGTGAGAGCCCAGTGTGCCAGGAGCAGAGTGGGACCGCACGCTGCTGCCGGGCTGGGGTGTGCTCAGTCGCCACAGATGTCTGGCCATCCACAAGAGCAGGATTTCGGCTGGAAGAGCAGGGCCTGACCAGAGCAGAGGTGCAGGTGTGAGCCAGGCTGAGCCTGGAACTATAATACATCCAGGCAAGTGAAGGACTCAAAATGTACTTGGCTTTTATTAACTCCACTAACTGCCTGAGATAAGACATGATTCCTGCTTCACAAGTGTGCACCGGCAAATGGTCCCATTAAAATGTCAGGCAGAAAAGTCTGCGGCTCTCTAATTGCACAGGGACTGAGCTGGGGACGCAACTCTGCTTTAACCAGAAACTGGACACAAGTGGTTGCCCAGCTCGGCATAGCACTGAGGGCATTTCTGCCTGCTCACCAACAGGGAGAAAGGTTTCCGTGATCTTAGCCTAAAGTATGAGAAGTTGTTGCTGAAAACAGACCGAAGGCAGCGGAGGCAGCCAGCGGCAGACTGCTTAAAAATCAAGGGATTTAAAAATCTCGGCCCGTCTCCCAGAAGATGAGGATGTGTATGATCATCTGGAGTTCACACTTTAAATCCCACACTTAATGGCAGCATCCTCTGTCACCTACTGCATCTCTTGGTCCTCCTTATACATCCCTCAAACTCTTCTCCTGGTATTTTTTGAATTCTTTGTATGAGTTGGTGCTGATTCAGCCACTGCATTTCCCAGTGTGACATCCCCAGATTCAAAGCCAGAATAATCATAATTTTGATTCCCTTCCCTTCCAGCTTAGTTCCAAGATTTTTTTTCTTTAAAGTTACCCTTACAGAGGAAAGCAATCTGAATTATAAATCTCTCCAAACAAATTTCCCTGGAAGAGTTTGAACATCCCTGCCATGGCCAACCAGGCTACAGGATGTCCCAGACACCCCCAAGAACCATAGTGGGTCTGGCCCAGCTTTGAGCCCCAGGTACCATCCCCAGAGCCCCTGTCTGGGCGGGAGCCATGCCCTAGACCCTTTGATGCTCTGTTTCTTCTAGCATTTTTCTCTGGGTGTCCATCTTTGGCTGCTGGTGACAGGAGGCTGAATTGGCCTGGCTGGCTTCATGCTTTGCTGTAGCAGCCCCAAATCACAGCTCCTGTCTGAATCTTGGGGGTCCATACATGGTCCATGAAATGTTGGAGGCTGCGCTTGGAGAACAGCCATGAGGATGGTCCTTGATCAGGTTTGTTCTCAGATAAGGCACAGCTCAGGCTCTCACATGTCAATGATGCCGGCAGGTGCTGCAGGAACACTTGCCCGTCCTGTCTGCTTCTGGCACAGTAGAGGGTTATGGTGTTTGTTAGGGAATGGGGTAGGGAGATACCAGCATTTCCAAGGGAATGGTCCAAGGGCAGGATTTCCAAGGGAACTGGCTCAGGAGAAATGGAGTTTCTAGAGGATGTGGGCTAGGGGGGTGTACATTGCAAAAAAAGGGGTGAGCAGGGAAGAGCACATGGACAGGTCATAGAATCATAGAACCACAGAATGTCCTGAGTTGGAAGGGACCCACAAAGATCACTGAGTCCAGCTCCTGTCCCTGCATAGGACAACCCCAAAGTTCACACCATGTGTCTGAGGGTGTTCTCCAATTGCTTCTTGAAGAAGATTGCAGAGGCAACACAGAAGGAGCGATAGGGCAGGCAGTTTTGCAGTATCACCAGGTCTGCACATCCAGCAGCTGTGGTCCAGCACCTTCACCCACAGCAGCCTTCTAAACACAGCCAGTTAAGGGTGTGCTCTCTTTATTTGCCTTCTCTTTTACTTCGTTTAACCTTTGAGCTCACCCTGAATTCTCATTGCCAATTTTTTCTCTGCAAGGTGGTGGCAGAGCTGCTTCTTGGACTGAAGCGGAGGGGCGGGGTGCAGCCCCGTGGGCCCACGGCAGTGGGAGCCGGGGTGAGCCGGGGTGAGCTGGGGTGAGCTGGGGTGAGCGAGGGTCAGCTGGGGTGAGCCGGGGTGAGCTGGGGTGAGCTGGGGTGAGCCGGGGTGAGCTGGGGTGAGCTGCCAGCACAGCCCCATGGCTCACGCCATCGGCACGGCTGCCACTGCCAGGGCACCTCGCCAAAGCGTCACTCACCACATGGGACATCCCTGGACTTTTTATCAGCAGCCTGTGACCACGTGCTGCCCTCGGCATGGCACGGTGAGGGCAGCATGGCCTAGGGGTGCAGAGGTCAGGTGCTCGTGGTGCCGCTGCCAAATTCACACCCGAGGAAGTGGGAAAAATATACACCCCATCCTTTTGGGATTGGGCCAGGTGGGAAGTAAGATTGCTGGAGTGCTTTTGTTTTACAGTGCTCCATTACACAGCAAGGAGTGTGGGTTTAGGTGCAAAGCTGCCCGGCGGTGTGAGTTGCCATGAGAAACCCCCAGTTAGAGAGTGAGCATCCCACTCGGCTCTGCAGTGGGTATCTCTTGTGTGTGTGTGTGTCATGCCCTTGTCTGGCTGAACAGTGAAAAACGGAGCTACTACTCTGAGCATGAATGGTGGGTCCCCTTTGGTGGGTGTATTTTGACATTGTTCTGCTGGTATCACAAACTCGCAGCTGCTATTTCCCCACATTGCAGGTATTATCTGTTCAGTTTGCTACAGTGGCAGCACCGGTGTAAATCACCCCCTGGACAGACCTGGCAGGGTTTGAAGAGGGTTTGGAAGGATGGGGGACAGGACAAACCTGGGTTTCAGTCTGCAAAGGCTCCTGGAGGCACCTGCTCTCTCCTTTCTGACTAATCCCATTGTAATCCTTTTATAAAATTTCACCTGCCTTTAAAAGACTGCTGCTGCCCTTTCGGAAGGACAAACCTGTTTTCCAAACAGTAATTACACTGCCCATCTGCCAAGGGCAGGCATTTCTCACTGCACAAGAGTTATATCAATATATTAAAAAATTGTTTGGAGGGCTATCACATCTCTCTCTCTCTCTTTTTTTTTTTTTAATGGACACAATTGTTGTTGTGGTGACAGGCTAGAGAGGGTCTGGAGCAGTTGTACCCTGGATGGGAGCAGATCTCTGATAAATCCTGGGTGATTCCTAAAGACTTGATTTTGCTGTTGGACCTGGGAAGTTTATGAGCTCAGGCCCAAGCCAAGAAGCTGCTGCAGCTGCCAGGTTATTCCAGCAGCGCTAGTGGGCACCATTAGCCCTCGCAGCCCCTTTGGGTGCCCATGTGGGATGCCCAGCAGTGCCCCAGTAGCTGTTCTGTGCAGGTCGGGATCTTCCTGCACCATCACCTTCACCAGGACATGCTGTGGGTTGCAGCAGGGAAGCAGAAAGCCTCTATCCGTGCTGAGAATCATGGCTATGAGGAACAGCACTTTGTTTTTCAGCATTTCTTTCCCAGCTCTGATACCAGCCTTTCCATTTCCAGATATCCAGGCACTCATTTTATCATTTGCTACCCAGTTTGCAAAAATAATCAGCCTCTGGCCTTGGCACTCAGCCATGTGTCAGGCTGTAGGGGCTTGCTTTGCAGGTGAGCTCCATCCCTGGAGATGTGTTATTGGCCTTGCTATTTGTGGTCAGCCAAGTGGTTCCAGCCCAATGGTGAGCACAGGTGGGGCCCAGCTCCTCACCCAGGTGCCCAGCCACTATTTTGTCAGGATACAGAAATCTGCCAACAAAGAGAAATGTAGAGAGTTCAGTGAAATCTTGTATTTCATCTTTCCTGTTTCCCATCTTTGTTGGACACAATTCATAATTCTCCTAATGCCACCACTGAAAGTCTTCTCCATCATCAGAGGTCCAGAGTGTGCTCTCTATAGGGTAGCCAAAACCAGCCTTGGGGTCTGACTGCCAACATATTTGGGCTTTAAGAGGTCAGGGAAGAAGTGGTGACCAGCCCTGGGCATCCCCACCAGCCTCTGTCCCCCGTGTGCCCACAGCGCATCCATCAAACAGCTCCTGAGCCCCTGGGTGGGGGTGCAATGGTCCAATGATTCTCCAGATGTTGGGGGCCCAGCCAGCCCTCAGACACTTCCCAGCACTCCCTCTTCCCTGATGCCACTTATTCCGTCAGTGGGTTATTTATGGGGAAGAATCCAGCGTCACTGATAAAATATTTCCCTTGTTCAAAGAAAAAAGGGAAAAGGCTCATGGGAAGAAGAAAAACTTGAGAAGGGGTTTAAAGAAGATGTATTTCTTCATATTCAAATCAGATTATTCTTTCACTTTTTCAAAGCATGGGTAAACCTCATGGGCCATCAAAAGCCTATCTTCATTTTGAAGAGAAAGGGCAGAAGAGTAGGAGCGTTGCTATTTTCATTTCCTCTATGATATTCATCTGATTTGTGTCAAACTTTTAGATGAAAGTTTCCAAATCAACCCATGGATTTTGCAAGGAGTCAGCTGGGAAGTTTCATAGTCAACATTTTAATGGCCTGTGAGTATCTCTGCTCCTGAGCATCCTTCATTACAGAGAAGCTAATGAACCGAACTCTCCCCAGCATCGGCTGCAGAGTTTCCCTCCAGGCCCTTGGCTGCCACCCGCTATTGCTGCCTGTTGTCCCTGGTCCCGAGCCGTGACATGGGACCAGGATTTGCAGCAGGGCCACACATCCTCCCGTGAGGCAGGTAGATGTTTGCAGCCAAGGGTTGTGTCCTCCTTAGAGATGCTGTCAGAGCTAGAAATGGTGGTGTGTTCCCTCCTGCTGCTCCTGTCCTGCCCAGCCACACCATTTATCTCAGATCCGTTTATGCTGCTACTACTTAAGAGTTTCATCCTTCTAGTATCCCTAAAATTTCTACTTTATTTCCTTTGAAATCCCTCTTTATGAGCTACCTGTGTGGTGCCTCCCAATCTCCTCCGACATCCATTAAGCAAACCTGAGCCATGATCGCTCCTTTTACAATAAGCATTTTTTTATTCCCCTCCAAGCCTCCTAATTGCCCTTCCCCACTCTCTATCTTTGCAATTGTAAGTTTTCTGTTTGGAGGCTGTGAGCTGGCACAAGCTCTACTTGGCTTTTACTAGATCTTCGCCGTTCACGCTTGGCCTTGCACAGTAGTTGCTACATAGTACTGATATAAAAATAATACAGAATTTTTTCTTGCCCACCCTTCAGCAAAAGCACACATATGGTCTAAAACTGCATTGTGCCAGCAGAAAAAAGCACATCTCTTGGTGGGTGGATTCACTGCTGAATATACTTGTCTGGTCTGTGTGGCTCCATGAGGGCTGGATGGGATCTGCCAAGGTGGGTGGGGGGATGGATGTGGGGAACAGCCCGAGAGCATGGCCCTGGTGACATGGGCCAAGTAGAGGATCTAGTTCTCCAGCTGTTGAACTGAAAACTTAACACCACTCCTAGGAATATACGAACTGATCCTCAAGTCTAGGCTGGCGGATGAAGAGAAGGTCATTTAACATTGCTCCAGGCAGGAAGAACTTATGATATTCGCAGTGTGCGATTTTGCGTGTGCTGGCTTTGGGTTTTTATGTTAAACTCGAAATCTGTGGCATCCAACACATTGCTGAGATTTGAGCTTTCTGGCCCGGGGCTGTTAAGATGGGCCTTGCAGGATGCACTGGGGGAAGAGCATAGAAGGAGGGACCCACACCTCCCAAGGGATGGTAGTTTGAGCCTCTTCTTGCTTTTGAATACCTTGTGTCCCTCCTCCTAACTGGCCTTTTAACTGATTTAACAGGAAATATCCTCCGGATCCCCCTGTGTTTTGATGTGTTAGCTCAGGATGGGCTTCCCAAGGCACTGACAGCAATGAAACCGCGCATCCCTGGGACCATGCACAGATTTTTGCTACTCTGGTGCTTTGTTTTTCCCTTTCACCTCCCTGGGTGTCATGTCTCTATGAGCTGCAGAAAATAAAGCCCAGAGGAAGAGAAAGGTGGCAGCTTTATGAGGAGAAATGTCCAGGGAGGTTTCCAGCCATTCTCCCAGAAGATGACAGAGCATGTGGAAATACTGCACAGGGATATTTTTGGAGGGACAGGGGCTTGGTTTCACCCTCCCCAGGGATGTCCCTTCAGCAATACCTTATTTCTGCTTTGCCAAAGCTTTCAGAGCTTGGACTCATCACACAGTCTGTACAAAGAGGAGATCCCAGCGTATGCACAGACAAATTAGTTTCCTTGAATTTTGTGGCTACATTGGGCTTCACAATAGCTAGGGCTGGTGTTAAGGTGGGGAAATCCATCAGGGCCCAGTCGATACTTGACTCCGGTAACGGCAGCAACAAAATAATAGCGAAAAATTACCCACTGCTCGTCAAAGGGGCTCTGAATAAAAGGTTGGGTAAAGGTTTAATTTTTAAAATTAATAGAATTTTAGAAAAGATGCTGTGTGCTGAATGGGTCATGCTCAGACCTGGTGTTATTGCTCTTCTGCAGCCAGGAGAAGGGGTCAGTGCCCGGGGAAAGACCACAGGACCCTGATGGGCACAGGCTGCTGCGGCGGTTTTGGGGCTGGGGGGACACAAGAACGCTGCCCGTGGCCCCACCGCCGGGCCATGGCAGGCAGGGGAAATCAGTCCCCGGCCACGGTGCCAGCGGTGACGGAGACTGGCCGGGGAAGGGAGCGGGTGACCCGGAGGTGACAGCGCTTTTGGGACGAGCTCCTATTCTGGAGGAACCTCAGGAGCAGCCGGTGCCACCAGCCACCAGTTCTGCTGGGTTAGTGTGGGAGCAACGCACTGAGAGACAATGATTTCCTTCATTTCTCACCTTTCCATCACCTCCGTGACCTGTGCCTCGGCTCGCTGGACTTCTGTGGGGCACTGGCAGGCAGGGTTTGACCCCAGGAGCTGATGTAGGAGGGTTTCCCGGCACATCCCAAGAGCAGAAGCAGCACTGCATGCCGGGATGCCGTTCTTCTCATCTTTACTTTCTTGACATCATAATATTCAGATACAAATAGAAGGGCCCTGCTGCTACTCAGAGCACCTGGTGTTGCAAGGGGAGAGTGATCTGCTGGGTCATTTAGTCCAATTCCTGCTATTCTGAGCAGCCACATCATATAATCCCCGTCACAAATTTCCCAGCCTCCCGGCAGCCCCTACCAGTTAATACCCATTTGTTTGTGTGCCAACATTATCTGCAGTTTAAAAGCTGTACTCTCTCCCCAGTATTTCCCTGGGGCTTCCCCCTCTCACTGTAACTAAGGAGCAGGACTGTGACCCCACCTGGCATCCCTGCCTTCACCCCGGACACAGGTGACCATTGCACTGGCACTGCTGCTAAGTCACAGCAGCTCGGCTCCCATTGTGCCACCCACAGCTGTGCCACGCAGATGATTTCTGATTTCTTTCCAGGCAACTGAGATCCCCACATCTTACACCCACCATATTGCAGAAAAACCCACTGCTGCTGGTCCCAACTCCCCTTTTGTGTGTGTGGGGTGATGTCCCCAGCCCCTACACTCCCCTGGGCCAGCGTGGTACCTGCTTTGCAGCTCATTTACTAATCCTCACCTGCTCCAGTTCCACTTACAACTTCTCTATGGCATTGCCAGATACATGCCTGAAGAAGAGACATGATCTGTTGCATCACTTGGCCTAGAAAAATCACTGGCTGTAAAGGAAAAACATCAGTGTGACCTGTTCATTGCACTTTTAACCTTTTCCCCGTCCTCTCCATGCCTCTGACTGTTGTTTACCCCAGAACCGCAGATGCTGTAGGATCCCCCAAAGAGCAAACTGCTTGCAGAGTGAAAAAACAAACAAAATGCCTTGCAATGCCCTGGCTGCCCCCAACCCAATGTGCCAGACAGTGGCGAGTGACTGCGAGTCCCTGGCAAGGCCGGCCGGGCAGCACCTCCAGCAGGAACCTGTTTGTTCCATGTCATTGACTCGCTGTCCTGCGTTGGGTATTTCCCTTCCTGGGCACTCCTACAGCCACCGTTCATTCAGGGATTGCAAAACACTTACAAACCTGTGGGTGTTGACTTCAGAAAGCCAGCGACAGAGAGGAATACAAATTATCTGCTCTGGTTTTCAGACTGCTGAACTCTATGGGAGATGACTCAGTCCACACCAGCCAGTTAAATCTGTGGCTGCCATGAGACTCCGACACCGATTTTCCCATTGCTGGCTTCAGCTGCCGGACCGCTTCACCACAAGCGTCACTTTGGCAGTGCTTAAAAATGCTGTTTTCAAAGGTTCCCCTCTAAATGCTCCCTGCAATGCTCTCAGCACCTGCAGGAAGCTGATCCCGGAGATCCCGGTTCAAACCTACCCTTGTTTATTTGACTAACATTGAGAAAACACTCCATCCCGCAGAGACTTGACTCTATCCCTCAGAGCACTTACAGCTTCTGGCAAATGGAGAAAAAGGGATTTATTGGGGTGCCCAGGATTAACAACAGGATTTGCTGTCTTCAGAACACTTGGGGTAATTCAGTGTTGGAGGCTGAGGGAGGGAGACGTGACCATGCTGCAGGTTGCGGTGGGTGAAGCAGGATGGGGACGGCAAATCCCGCCCGGGGATGGCGCAGGAGGCTGGTGGTGGAACAGCACTGGCACAAGCTGGATGCCAGGAGCTGGGACACACGGGCACTGGAGAAGACACCATAGAAAACCAGGGCTGATTTGATGAGAAGCCAAGCTGAAGCAATAAATCGTACTGGGGACATACAGGACGCAGCCACCCAGCGCTGCTGCCAGCAGGAACAACCCGCAGTGGCTGGAAAGCACCAGAGAAAGGCAGAGACAGGGCTGCAAGGGGAAACCAAAGAGTCCTGTGGCCACTGGTGAGCTGACCCAGCACTGCACAGGGTGAGCATTGCTGGCCATTCAGGGTGAAGCCAAACTGGTGAAAACTCCCTGGATCCAGGCGCCATCCCTGCCCTGTGCTGGTGTCACCCAGCTGGGCAGCCAGACACGGCGGAGGGCAGAGCAAAGACATAATAAATAAAAAGGTTAATATTTTCCACCCATCTGTCCCAGCCGCCATGCAGGTTGCAGCTGTTTCTCCCCAGTCACGTCGGCCGCAATACTCGTTGGGTTGGTATTTAATTGCCTCTCCCTAACGACACATTAGGCAGGGTGTAATTTGCCAGTGTTGGTCAAACAATACAGATAAACCCGGTTTGCACACAAAGGCAGCGGAGCGGGGAAACTTTGCCATCTGATTCTGTTCCCCTTTAGAGCTGCTGGCTCCAGACATGGGCGGGATGTGAAGCAACAGACGTCTCGGCCTTCGGGAGGAGGAAGGAAAATGTCAAACAACAGGAGACACCCTTTTGCGCTGGGGTGGGGCAGAGTGAAGCTGTAAGTGCCCCCAACATCACCAGGGCTGGGCTGCCGGGTGTCGGCTCAGGGGCTGGCTACGTGCTGTTACAGCTCAGCACATCCCTTCTCTTGGACTTCCCGTTCTCCTTCCCGAATTTCAGGTGTAAGGGTATTTTAAGATTTCTCTCTTTGCTACTTTTTAACCTTCGTGGTGTGAGTGTATATATGTGAGATGGCAACTTTGCTCTTGCCTGGGAATCACCCAGCTGGAGATGAAAAACCCAACAGGTCTTTAATGGAGGAGGCAGAACAGCTGCCATAACACCAATGTGGGCCCTCAGTGTTTCTCGGTGTTTGCCTTCGGCAGAACCAGGTGAAAAAGGAACAAAAAAGGGAAGGCTTCATCCCGCAGCCATAACTTCTCATCCTGGCTCTGCAGCACCGTGATCTCAGAGCATCTCTGACCTCCTTGGTTCGCCTTGCACCTCAGGCTCTGGCAAGGAGAAAGAGATTTCACCCAGATGCTATAAATAAATGAGAAGAAGAGGGTTAAAAATTAGCCAGGCCTCGCAACGCAACTGCTGAAAAAGCAAAGCACACCCTTCCTTGTATTGGCCCAGACCTGTGTTTATGACCATGTCTAGTACAGCTGTGCATTACAAAAGAATATAGAAATGGGCAATCCCCAATATTGATACAGTGAGAAGGGCAGTTCCACAGATCACGGGTGGATTTTAGTGTTCCTTAAATATTTACACAATCTACATTGTTAGTCAGAGTCACTTTTAAAGGACTGCAAATCTCCAGCATGCAGTGAGCTTTAAAACACTCAGAAATGAAGCATCATCATTACAATTAATTGATGAATCACCTGTTTCTGGACACCCAGAGTGTTTTTAGGATGGTAGGTACATAATCCTGCCTGTGCAGCACTGATTCCCGTGGGTCACCCACTTTGTGTGTGGGTCTGTGGAAGCTCCGCCTCACTCCACAGAGGGAACATTCACTCAGGATGTCACTGGGCTACTGCATCCCATCCCTGGACCACTCAGCATCCTCCTCCCGTTTCTAACATGCCACACGCACGCGATGAAACTGGCTGCTTTGTCACCAAGTTGCACAGTAACACCCACACCTACAGCACAGAGTAATTTATGGGAAACTGTCAGATAACCTCGTCCTGGCGCCCAGAGTCCTGGCACCTGGTACCCAGCCCCCAGGGTGCGCCCGGGGAACAGGGGACGCCACTGGCGCCTGTTCAGGCACAACCTGGGAGGAAGCAAACAAACAAACAACAACAAAAAAGGGGCTGTTGTTTGAAGCTCTCTGGAACAGGAAGAAATCAAAGGTGCATCAAAATGGAAAAGCACAAAGCCAGCAGGGAAACGGGGTTTATTTATAAACTTCTAGAGGACGGATGCAAACAATGGGGTGGGAGTTTTTTATCCCACCCAGAAATGGAACAAAAATCTGGCACAACGGGACAAGCTCGCTGTGGAGCGCCAGCTGAGTGCTTAGCCTGCGGTATCCAGAGGGTGTCCAGGATGCAGCTTCGCTGCCTGTCCAGAGCTGTACCCTCGGCGGGTGGGCATGGGATGCTTGTGGCTTCCTCCAAAGCTCCATCACAACAAGCTCTGCACTGGTGTTGGTAAAGAGCCACGCAGCACCCGTGGTGCGTGGTTCCTCCCTGGGGTGGTGGGGAGCACCCACCGGCGGGCTGGTTTGGGGGTAGGTTCCTGTTCCTGAGCAGCAGCAGCCCTGAGAGTGTTTCGGAGCAGGTGATGCAACAGCAAAACCTCACTCCTGCTCATCAGGTGTCTGGGAAGTGTTTGTAACTTACCACATGTCCTCGTTTCTCCTGAGTACAGGGAGTGTACAGTGAGCCACGGCCAGTGGAAGGTCACAGCCTGGTGTTAGTTCTGGCTGCCTCCACCCGCCTGTGCCCCAGAGCAGCTCGTAAAGGACGGCAGCGTGGCCAGTGCTCCTCCTGCAGCCGCTAAGCTTTGGCTTCGGAGCCTGTATCAGCCAAGACGTAACGGTGATGGGACCTGGGCACAGTGGCTCCTGCTCTAACGCTTCTCCAGCCATCGCACAGAGCCCAGGCGGCATTTGCACGGTGTACAAGGCTCAGCCATCCCTGACAGCTCTATTGCAGATCTCAGACTTCTGTTCGAAGTTAATTACAGTAAGAGCCACTTTTCCTCTTTCAAAGATTGCCAGAGCCAGGATCACGACGGAGGGATAATTTGCAGCCTCTCCTTCAAGCACCCACTGGATCCAGGGAGGTTCCGGGTGAGTAACATCAGCTCCTGCCCAGCCGGGTGGGAGGAAGGCTCAGAGCTGCCTCTCGCAGCATCCCCTCGTTTCATTAGGAATGGAAGCCAGAGCACTAAAAATGCTTGAGATTACAAGTTCGTGTTAAAACATAACAGCGTTTCATGATCTTGCCACTGCAAAGAGCCACCTGATTTATTGACCCGTGGGGACAAGATTCTGGGAGCCCGTGTTCACCGCAGGCTTGGCACACCGTTGCATTGCATACGTACCGTGCATTTCTTTAACAGCCTTTGCTCAGTGTGTAGGGCTGCCGGAGGCAGGTGCTGCTTTGCGGGCGGTGCAGACGACATTTACACGGACACCGAGGGAGCACAGCGCTGTGTTTCTATTCACCTGGACACCGCTTTGGTTCTTTCATGTAATATAAATTTTTCTGAGGAAATGTTTTTTTTTCTGCTTGTCCAGTAAATCAGTGATACCAACAGCCTTGATTAGATCTAAAGGAGGGCAGGGGCCGTATTGTGGGTCACCCTGCTTTAGGCAGCAGTGCTCCCCTGCTCTGGGCAGCAGCACCTGGGGTGCACAGGGATTAAAGGCTGAATCCACATCTCGCAGGGGTGCAATGCAGCATGTTCGGCTTGCCAAAATCCACCCCAAAAAGGCACTGGTGGTGCATGATGAGTCTCAGCAAGCTGTGCCATGTTGATTTGGGGTTCAGGGGGGCTGGAGGTGCCAGCTGGGAGCCCAGTCCCACCAGAGGAGCCTTTGACCTGCTCACACAGACCCTCTGCGGGTCGAAGGCTCAGACGAGATTATTTTCACACAGACAAAGGTGCTGATCCTGTGTAAAACACACTGATCTCTCCAGCCAAATTGGCTGCCTCTCACCACCCTGTGCAGCATGCGATGGTGTGCACGTCCTGGCGTTCACACCAGCACCCGCCTGGGTTACACTGGAAGAAGATGCTGAAAGGAAAAGTGAAGGTTTTTGCACTTGTACCTTGCTTTTAAGCCTAAAATGCTCAACATAAGAAAATCATCAAGAATATTTCCTCTTGCCCCCTCTATTCACAGAAAGCTCATATTAAATGAGGGACGCTGTCATTTCTTGAAGTGTTTGTAAAAGGCTCAGCAGCCCCGGCGGGTGGCTGGTACCCCGGGAAACCTCGCCCCACCAGCAGCCACGAGGGTGCTGGCAGGACGGTCCAGCTAACACTGACATGGAGCCTCCATCCTCATTCCAAGAAGACATCTGGGGCATCTCTAGTACCATAAAGCAACCGGAGAGGCAGAAATAAAGCCAAATGGAGTAAGTCAGCCCAAACTAAGAAAAATCATTGCAATAACCAAATATTCTCCCATTGCACAGACCATAGCAGAGCAAAGTCTGCCCTGGGTGCCTCTTGCAGGTAATTTGTGAAGTTGATCCCATTAAATAAATCCAGGAAGGACCAGCTGCTCCAGCTGAAGGTGAGTGATCACATTTATGTGACTTGTCAGCCAGGAAATCAATGCCTAAATGCATGTGATTACTTATTAGATGTAAACACTGTTGAATAAATCTGAATAAACTCTAATTATTTATACAGCGTATTCCTAATGCTGGTTGAATGCTGACTCTTACCACCTTAAAACAGAACTGAAGCCAGGCAAGGTAAATGATTTAATATCTCTGTAGATATGATTAGCATGTGCAATATGTATATACAAATATACGTAATTAAAGGTATTGATGTTTGAGAGAGTTGTCTGGCCAGATGGAAAGAGTAAGTACTAGAAACACTTTGTACTACCTGCTAGAGAGGGAAGGACATTTAAAGTCGCTGAATAAGACAGTGGTAGTTGATATTTCGGGAAAGGAATTACTGCCCCATGTTCTCCCTCCGCTGAGTGGGTTTGACAGCCAACTTCTCCATCTTGTTCATCCAGCTAAAGAAGAATTGGGGCTGGAAGTGTCTGACCTCCAAGGGCAAAGCACTGTGTATGAACCTCAGCTGCTGCAGCGTGTTCACACCATCTTCTGTAGGTAATTTTTGGCATCCAGTGAAAATGTAACTGAGGAAATGACGAGGCTTTGGTCCTCTGGGGTGTCTCCAAGGCCCTGGCACAGCTCCCATTTGGGTATATGTCTGCACCCCCCTCCAGGTGATAAGGCAGAGGCCGGGCTGTGTTTATCATCCCTGCCCTGCCGGGCTCCTGCTCAGCCCACGCATCCCCTGCACAGGTGGCTTGTGCTGCAGGTCCTGGAGATGCTGTCGGATAACAGGACCTGAGAAAGGCTCACCTACCACTGCTGCCTGCCCTTCTCCATCCCAAATGCCTGGCAGGTGGCACACGAGGTAAATGTCCTCCATTTCACGACTCATCTGGGCTTCAGGCTGGAGTTTTTTAGTCTGGGAAAGGCAAGAATTAGTCCTTGCATCTGGTCTTGTGGAGTGGGAGGCACCACGCAATTGCCTGTGTGGCTGATGCACACGCAATTGCACGTTAAGTGCATTTATTTTCCAGTTTTCTCAAGGCACTGGCTGCAGTTTCTCTTCACTCAAGTTTGATGTTCAGACTTTGGTGTCAAAGGGAACAGGTTTTGTGCCCCGGGAGCCTGCAGGCAGATGGCACCTCAGCACATGGAGGGACATGGTGATGGCCTCTGACATGCGGGCAATGGTGAGTCCATCCCACTGCCTCAGGTTAGAGCTGGATTTCTTTATAAAAATTATTTTTAAAGCAAGCTACCTTCACAGGCAGGCACAGCTTGGGACTGAGTTTATATGAGTTTAGTGAAGTTTTGAATGTTTGCAGCACCTCTGTTACTCAGCTGCTACAACAGAGGGAAAAAGAAGGAGGTGATGTCCCAGCAGCTGCTCTGTCGCACCATGAGGCCGTCGGTACGGGGACTCAAAGCGTCCCCAAGACTTAGCGCTGTCGTGCCAAGCACCCGCTTCTGAGACACGGGGGCAGGTCCCTGCACTGCCATTAACACTCAGAGACCCTATACATGAAGGCACATTCATTAATGGTCAATTAGCTGCTCTCAACACCCTGGAGACAGAAAAACAGCCACCCGCAGCAATCTCTCTTTCCCCATCCCCACAGGAGCATGGAGGAGAGGGGAAGGGCTTGGAAATCGGGATGTTCACTGAGGAACTCAATCCCCACGAGCTCCTCAAGCACAACAGCCGGTCTCCATGCCGCTTTTCCCCCTGCAGCTCAGGGGTTATTTGGCTCTTGCTGCATCAAGCCAAGGGCTGAACAAGCAACTTGTTCTTCTGTCGTTCCCCCGGGCACTGGCGAGTGTGCTCAGCCCTTTGAGAGAAATCAGGCTGTTAATTCAAGAACATCATTTGAGGCAATGTTTGAACTTTCTGTACCTTTGGGAGGAGAAGGATGAGCCCGTGCCTGATGAGAAGGTCAGGGAGCAGCCAGCAGCTGACGTGCCGAAGGTCAAAACCAGCGCTAGCCGGCAGAATCTGCTGGGGAGCAGAAGGCTCCTGCTTAAAGCTGTGCTGGGGACAACACCGCCACCGCAGACCATTTCACTTATTCCTTCCAGAGTTCAACTACTTATTGTCCTGATAACCCAGAGCACAAGTTTTGGTTTTGCAAATTGGAAGTTTGCAAAAGCTACAGCAGTATGCAGAGACATGCAGTCACACCAATCTATTGCTGCAAACGCAAAGTGAAAGGCGTCTGGAAATTACGACGCTGATGTAGGCAAGACAGAAAAGCGCAGGATCCTTCGGCACCAGTGGGTACTGGGTATCTCCCCCTGGAGAGACGGGGACCCTGGAAAGGCCCCTCATTCCTCTGACTGGGGGAGGCGAGGGGCCTGGCAGCTCTGGCACAGCTGCGACATGCAAATGTTGACCAGAGATAGGAAGGAGAAGCTAGAAAAAGCCAGGAAAGAAAGATCAAAAAGGGAGTTCTGCTAAACACGTGCTGCAAGTGTTTTCAGCTGTCACTTTTTTTTTTTTTCTTTCCCCTTTATGTGCTTCATTTACAGGCAGTTCCCAAGTAAGAAACACATGGAAAACACTTTCCACTTTCTTAAAGTCAAATGTGTCCTTTTCTTTCTTGGAGAAAATTTGGAGCATCTGTCCCTTTGACCACCATATACGAGAGGTATAATACATTAATATATCTATATTATGTATCTATAATGTATATTTTAAAATATATAATAATGTATCTATCTCCATCCTCTCCCCCCTTTCTCTGATTTTCTGTGCACAGCAGTTAACAGCACAAACAGCTGAGTCTTTCCATTCTCAAGTTTGACTAATCCAGAAAAACAACTGTAGCAAATCAGGACAAAGGTCCAACTTGTCCAGTATCCTGTTTTCCACAAAGATGAAGGGAAGACACTTGAAGAACAGCATAAAAACAGGGTGAGCATGCAGTGATGCTTCCGAGTCCTTGCCCTCAGCCTCCAGCAACGTGCAGTTCAGAGACCAAGATGCCATGTGTGCCTTTGGTAGAACTTACCTGCTGAAGAGCAAGCAGACACAAACGGGTTGGCGGTGGCAGAGCACCTCGTTCCTTTTTAAAGAGTTATGAAAATTTAGTACAACTCAAACTGGCGCAGTTGAACTTCCAAAGCAGCAAGTTTTTCTAATGCTTTAAAGTATCTTTCCTCGCTGTAGACCTTACCAGAGACGCAGCTGCTGCGACTTCTAGTTCTCCACTCACACCCTTGCAGCTCACCCGAGGGGCAGAGCAGAGAGACCCTGCCCTGACCCCGAGGCACCTGAAGCTCTTCAGCTCCTCAGCCCTGTCCCTGTCCTCCAGACCTTCCACCGCGGTCTCCTGCCTCTTCTGCCCCCATCATTCAGAGATGCTGAGAGCTCTCTGGCCTGTGGGTAAGGTTGCTAGAGAAAATACTGAACATACAGATATGCTTCTGCTCAGTGGAGCGAGTTTACAAGTGCAAGAAAAAAAAAAAAATTCTTAGCTAGTTGCAGTGTGAGCAGATCAAGAGGAGCGGAGGAGTCTCGCCTCCTGGACAAAGCCTGCTCCATTGCTGGATTTTGAAATGAATCAATAAAGAAAATGAGTCCGACAGCCAGATGTCTGCTTTGATCTCGCTGCGCTGGAACTGGAATAAAGCCCACAAAATCTCCACCAAAATACTTTCTTTGAAAGCTCTTTGCTAATGGCTTTCTGACTGCAGGGGACGAAGGCAGCAAACGTGAAGGTCTGATGCCATCTAATGGCTGCTTCCATTTTTACCTTTCACAGGCTGTGTTTGACTTTAGGACTCCCAACCACAATTTCAGAGTGCGAACTCTTAAATTTACGTTGCTTCCTGCAGACACAGAAACAAGAAAGGCACAACCAGTTGTAAAGGGGCTTTGAGAACACATCCAAGGAAATATTTTCTCTCCCTGGCTCAGCATAATTGCCCTGTGTAGCTCCCACGACTGATGAGGTATCAGGGTTAAATACCTACACAGGCAATACCAGAGCCAGGATGGAGACGTAAGCTGTGACCAGGTTTGCCCTCCAGTTCTCATCATCAGGCTTTGTTCTGTTTGCTTACAAGTTGATCACACTTCACTGAAACTTTCCATGCTGTGTGCTGGTCCAAGTGAAAACTGCTTGGGTGTGTTTGCACATACTGTCGGCATGCATAAAATATAAAGCTCATGTAATCAAACGCTTCCAAAGAACAAGGCTGTAGAAAAACTCAAGTTTCTCCACATTACATTCTGGCAATCTTTTCTCTTCGAAACTTAGATTGCTGCTGTCTTTGCAACTGAGATTAGAAACTGTGGCAAAGGGATGAGCAACCTTTATATAAGGGATGTGCTTTCTGCTATTCCTTTCAGAGTCTGTGTAAGCTCGGCCAATCTACAAGTCTCTAAAAATAGGAGTTTATACAGGCTCTGTGGCAGCTAAAATGTCAGAAGCGCCCATCTGCACTGACCGCCCTCCCGCCCTTCCCCGCCGGCTGCTCGAGCCGTCTGAGCCGCGCACAAGGCAGCGCCCGCAGACACACAGACCGCACTCCAGCTGCCCGCACACACATCCCCGGGCACACTCTAATTAGTGCTTTTCAATGAGTCCTCCACCTCATTTAACATACCGGACCTTTGAAAGAACAAACATCAAGCCAGGCAATCACCCTATGGTGAGGGGATGCATTTCCCCACCAGTCTGCAAGGAGAGGAGGAACATCGGTGCTCGCGTCAGAAGTTGTCACCAGACCGCATACCTGGACTGGGCCAACACTGGCCCTTTCTTCCTGTTGTTGGCTACTTAACAGTACATTGGATTTGAGAAGCTTCTATCGGCTGAAGCAGTGAAAACTCAAAGGTTCTGCAAACCGGACTTCCAGAAAATAGAAAATCCTCAACTACTGAGTACCAGAGAAAACATGCTCAACAGTGTACAACAACTCAGCTGGCAAGGCAGGAAAATATTGGTCAAAATGGCCTATTACAGCCTTCACCAGGACATTCTCCTATCTAAACCAGCATCTAAATCCTGATCTAAAGTATACCTTGTTCTGCAGTTTTTGCAAATTGAGCAAAATCTGGTTTGCCATGTAACACTTGCCTCCAGAACAGGTGAGAGTCTGCAAAAGAAGTTGGCAGGTGATCACCTGGATCACAACACAGATTTTAGTACGGCCATACCTACACAAAAGTGGGGTAGAAAGATGCACAACTTTATAAATCCTTTGTTTTCCTTTACAAGGTTCTTAGGTGGTAGCTTGCAAGTAACTGCCTCTTCTCTGTATTTCTCTTTCTTGGATTAAGCATCCTAATGGTAATAATTATTTCCTATCACGTCAATGATCGGTTTTGAAGCTCATCTTTCCAAGGCTCCCTCTTCCCAAGATTTAAGCCTTAATGTATGTTATGCCTGCTATGAACATCTATTTGACTTGCAGAATCTCAGATCTTTCTTGTTAACTCTTTCAAGAGTCAGATCTAAGTGAAAACAAAGGGTCTGCTGTGGTTCATACACTCTTGGGAACAGAGTTCAAAGTAGAAAACCATAGATGCACTTAACCTTACAGTGTCAGCCCCTCTAGTGTTCACAGAGTGTTCACTTTCATGTTAGTGCAGCACTAAGCAGACTGATCCTGGAGACAAACGATAGTAAGAAAATTACTTGAATCTTGATTAAGATTCATTGAAAATGCTGAACCAAAATTGTCCTCCCACACAGGGACTGAGTTCATGAAACAGTCTCCAGACTTGGAGGGCTGGATTTTGACTTTCTCGTAAACAGAAACAAAAGGCTGATTTACAGGAAGACAATGAAAATAAACATTTGTGAAATCCTTAAAGACATTTCACAGAGCTGATATAGCTATAAAAACATAACACTGCAACTTCTGCAGCCTCAGAGACTCCGAGATACACCATATGCTGGCAGGGCACGACACAGATGTCTTCAAATAACTTCGCATTAAAAGCCTTCCCTACAAAAAAACCTTTGTTTTCATTAATAAAAATTAAAAATAGTAATTACCACAAGCTATTTCCCTGCTCTGTACTTACACAGACCTTAAACCATCTATTTCCCACGTCCTTGGCCATCACACGTAAACCCACGCTGCAGAGCAGAAGATACAACCCAAGAAGCCGGGGAAGCAGCCGGGGTGAGGAAACCCTGCGGCACAGACACAAACCAACCGCCTGACAATGCTGCCTATTTTACCACAGGCCTGTCCTCGTTCATCTCCGGGATCTGTGACACAGAAAACAACTGTTCTCTAATAAGATCAGACTATTTTCTTGCATAGCTTTCAGAATAAGCATAAGCAAGAATCCATCTTCAGAACAAATTCTTGAGAAGTAACATGCATAATCAAAGCATCTTTTCTACAAGCGAGAGACTCAAGAGCACTGTTATAAACAAAAGGCTGCTACACAAAATCTATCTATTTAAAATACTGTTTATTTGTGATTTAACATTAATTAGCATTACATCTATGAGCAATTTCAGATAACATTTATATATTTTCCACAGGACACAAGAGTTGGCTGGCTCATTCTTTATGCCAAAGCAAGTAAATAGAGGCATTAGCAAAAGGTGCAAATAGTTCACGGTTGCATTTTAAAAAATATTTATGCACATTGCATTCATTTAGATATATTTTTTAAAAAGTTATGAAAAGCGTAGTTCACAGGTTACTGTTTCTACATATGTTGTAATACAACACAAATAATGTAGAACATAAAAAACAAAGTAAGCAACTGAAAGTTTCCACTATGATTAAAAACACTGATTCCAGTATTTAGTGATAGCTAGAAAATTGTTTCCAGGATCCATTCCAACATTGCATTATCACACTGACACGGTCAAAGCTAACCAGCCCCCGAACATGCTATAATCAACATTTTTGCATGCCAAACCACTCTCCAGCCATATTTAACAATTATATATTGTATAATATTTCAACCGGCAATTTGGGAATCACATGGATCTTTAAAATGTACTTCCTATTGCAATGACTGATTTACAGACAATTTGACACAGCGAAGAAAACCCTATGTAAATTTCTATGTTTAGTTTGTATTTACAATACAGTAAAAGTACTAAAATGACAATATCAGTAAAAATGAGTAAGTGGCGGTACCGCCCTTACCCGTGGCACTAGGCTCTGATTTGCTCTGGGTTCATCCAAAGGACAACACAGATTCATGAGACCCTTTTACAATTCAAATGAAAGCGAAGGAAAAAACCCAAAGTGTTGCACTCTGTATGAATCCATACAAATTATTTAAAATGTCTAACATGGAAATGTCACTTTGCTGATTTAATAAAAATACCCCACAATCCATATCATGTATTTAAAAAAAATAATCACCGAACTTTTACTTTCTTTGTCTCCTCCTATTTTCTTACTATTTCACTTTCCCTTTTAACAGTTTTGTTTCCTTCATTTGGTTAAGAGATTATTTTTCTTCATTCACTAGCAATACCGTGAGAGAAAAAGAAAACAAACCACAAGGAATCTTTAAACATGAATCCAGTTCAATTTTATATGCTTTTATCCTTTGATTTCTAAGTCCCTGGATTCTTGAATTATATTTAAGTATACTCTAAACCAAGCATTCTTAAATACACTCTACTATTAAATGCTTGGTTCACATGCTTATAATACCTTTATACTGAATGGTATACAAACATTTGAACATATAAAATCTTCTTTTTGTTTTGCCAGTTAAACTAAATTATCAATGTTAAGTGTATAAAAGCCCCCTTCTTGAAAAATAAGGGTTTTCCCCTCCCCAACTGATAGAATAAAAAAGAAGTCTTCAAAAATTATATTTCACTAAAATGAAATATTTGGCAAAAAAGTTATTGAAGAATGGAATTCTTTAGACATCTTGTATAATTCCAAATAAACTTTCTCTTACACAGTTTTTTCCCTAATATTATGTGCCAGTGTATAATATTTCTATATGATCTAATCTTAAAAAAGATTTAAAGGTGTGCTGTTACTGTGCGCCCACTCAAAGAGGGGTACAGAAACATAAAATATATGGTCAAAAATCACAATACGAAAATGTATGATCTGGTTATGAAATGAGACAGCAGTTTTAAAAAGTCGTATGATCACTCAACAGTAACTTTAATAAAGACACTAACTGTACTGAAAATTTTAAGGTCGGCAAAATACTCCAAGCAGAACTTGCTGCTGCATACTGTGATGGTATTTGATCTTGCTATGACGGTAATTGAGCACCTGCCAGTGTAGTTCTACATGAAACTAATGAGCGTTTCCAACCCTCATAGCAATTTTGGGCACAGTTAGGTGAGAGATGAATTAATTTTCCACTAACATGAAAGGCTTTTTGTCGTTTCTTTTTGTCTGTTTGGTTGGGGTTTTTTTTAAAGCAAAACCTCTTCCAGTTCCTTTTTGTTTAGGTTAAAAGTCCAGTTACTGCACACCCCTAACACTACGCTGTTAATGGTCAACTGAAACATTTCAAATGTGCAATGTCTCCTCACTGCAGAACTGCACTTACGCTTCTACTTTCTCCTTCTTTTTACTCTTTTTCAGGAAAGATGGCGTGCGGAACTTCTTCTTCTTCTTCGATGGGGATTTGGAAGGCGACCCTTCGGGGGACAGGGTCTCTTCTATCTTTTCAGAGCTTTTAATTGTGATCTCTACGCTCTCCACAGTACTGGTGGTTAACTGACTGACCCTCCTGGTGAGATCTTCTTCCACATCATGTGCATCTTCCTTGCCGTTCACCACCACAACTGGCAACTCCACTGATATTAGCTTAGCATTCTGGGTATAGAGATCTTCATGATTTTCTGAAAGAACAGACAATTTTGCAATTATTTATGTCCACTATAATGCAAAAAAACCCCGCTATTGAAACAAAATCCACAGAGTCTGGACTGTGATGTGAAGAATGAAACTCAAAGTGCTTAGATGTGTTTTTTTTCTCCTTTTATCTGTACTCTTACTCATTGTAAACAGACAAATGTTGGGAAAACGTCATTAAAGCAAAACAGGCTGGCAAAGCTAACCTTATCTCTGCCAGGTACACATATACAATTGAAGCTGGATACACTATATACAAATACGGTCTAAACAGCATATATGTATACAGTCTCAAGCACTCAGAATTACTCTTTACTGCATGAGACTAATTTATGAAAATGCAGCCATTTCATACAGAAGTCTTTAGAAAACTACTCTTTCCAAATGCCTTCTTAGACTTTGCTGGAAAAGTCTTAGGCAAGAAATCTAATCTTAACACTTCCAATAAATTAGGAATATAATATCTATTTCCCCTACTTCATTGATGTCTAAGTTTCAGTACGCCCTGCGTTATTTTCAGTTTGTAAGAATTATGTATTAGAAAAAAATGGGAAAACTAGTTTTGGTAAAAGAGGTCTCTTTTTGGCTCAATGGACTTCATGCAAGTGTAAAGAACGCAGCGGAAGAGCAGATGACTCAGGTTACCAGAGCCATTGGCGTTGTACAGAAATTGCTTGGAATACCTTCTAATTTGTCTGGGACATTTTGCGGGGATTGAGTTTGTGACTGAATTTGTGACACAGATGAACCGTCATCTGAGAATAATTCCTGTTCAGCATCTGCAGGACAAGATTTGAATTAGTCGCCATGCAAAAGTAAAAAACAAGCAAGAATGTCAGTGCTAGTGCCACAAGATTAACAGCTCTGCTAGCATCGCGTTGCTTATGCTGACAACATCAGGAAGTTACAATACACAGTTTAAACTCTACAGAATTACGGATTTAAACGTTTTATTTGCTAACAAACATTATATATTAGTTCTTTAATAGAAAGAATTTTAAAAAGTGGCAAGGTTGCGTTCCAAGTAGCATGCCCCATGGTTTTATCTAGCTGTAAGTCACACAGTTTGCTGTTACGGTGAAGTATTATGCTACACTCTGACTGTGATACATAGGAAAATTGTTTCATTACACAATATTAGTGAAGAAAGAATGCATAGCAAGTGTTATTGTTAAAAAAAAAAACAAAACCCCTATGTATAAGGAATTATGTATTATGGAATAGTAGTGTTGGAAGAAGATTTAAAAAGTGAAAGTAGACGAGTCTTGCACATTGGAAGAACAGAAGAAAAATTAAGGAAGCCAAGACCAAACATCTCAGTAAACTTTTGCTCAGCTGGGCACAGACCTGAGCAACTTGATCTAACTTTGACATCAACTTTGAGGAGGAGGTTGGACTAAGATGACCTTCTCAGGGCTCCTCCAATCTAAGTTATTCTATGATTCTGACAAAAAAGTCATTCTGTTTAAGCGCATTTTTGTTAACCCCATTTCTGAGCAAACCTTTCATTTTAGCACTAACCAAAGTAAAAAACAAAACAAAAAACCACACACCACGAAACAAAACAAATAATTCCACCATCTCAAGAATTATTAGTTCTAAAGCAGCTGCCAACAGTATATACTAATAATTACCTCCTATACATTTTTTACAGTAGATATTTTCAAACTAAACCCTCATTATTAAAATGTAAACCCCAACACTCAAAAGCACACCACGGACCTTCCAATCCTTGCTGCTTGCGCTCAATTGTTTTCTTGTACTCTTCCAGTTCCTTTTCTGTGAGATGGCTGAACGGGTTGGGTGGTGCCGGTGGCGCGTGCTCATCATCTTCAAATTGCATTGGCTGGAAAAGAGAAAACCACAAAATATAGCAGTTAAAAAAAGAAGCAAGCAAACAAGATGTATATGGTTAATGTCTCTTCTTTTGCCCAAAGTTTGGTGACACCAGATTGGCAGGGAATACAGAAGAAAACCACAGATGCATCCAGACGAAAATAACCTCATTTAATAGGCATTCACATAGTAATGAGCACTGAGCACTGAGCTGTAAATCATCATCCTTTTGCAGCAGCACAACTATTATTTGAGGGTTGTGTTTTTTGTATCAAGGAACACAGCTTCATAGTAGAGAGCTGCCTCAACAGCTTTTACACTTCAGGGACTAATATATTCTTCAGAGAAGTGAAAGCCCTTTAATAACAGGGGTTAAAAAATAAGGTTCCCCATAATTTCTGTAAACACCCCAAGTTCTAGGAATTTTTGTGTAGAAAAGTGACTATGCTCATGGTCCAGCTTGAGCAATCTAACTGAAAGAGCTCTTCTGAGATGACTCTTACAATGACAAAACTAGAATTATACTCACGTTGAAAGAAAAATAATTTTGAAAATATTCTTTTTGCCTGAAGTAAACAAGCAAACTCCATGGTATCTCAAAAGAATACTGGAAACCAAAATGAGGAAATAGATGCACTAACCCATGAATGGTTGGAAACTCTCAGAACTACAGAGTTCCAATTAATCACAGTTTGTTATATAACTTTATTAGGGATATCTGCACTGTTTGGGAGTATTTTTCATTAATGAAAAGATTAGTGTGGACAGGTAAGAAACTGCAAACCCTCCCAATAAGAAGCCAGTTTCTATTGCAAGGTGCCTTCTACACAGTCCCATCCCAGCTTTTAAATTCAGTTATTTCTGGGTGCCAACGACTTCCTTTAGCAAGGGTTCCACAGACTGATGAACAGATTATTTCTGGCACCGTGCACTGCAAAGTTCATCACTCTTTAGCTGAAATGGTTTTAGACAGGGGTCCTACTTCATCAATTTCAACGGCAGGCAAACTTACCATTCATATCTTCATTTGAAACTAACATTTTAAACCTCTGAAGTGAAACATGAATAAAATGTATCATATATGTCATTAAAATAATCAGTTCTAACAAAACATTTAGAAAGAAAATGGCCCAAACTGATGTTTGAAAGACAGGCAGCCAAATAACCCAAATATTTGTAAAAAATTAATTATGTTCTACTCACTGGACTTGGCTTTTTATCCACAACAATCCCAGCGAGCAGCTGAGACTGTGGTCCTGCTGTCTTTAGGTCATATCGGTTTTGCTCCCTTATCTATAGAGAGAGAAAATAAACGGGGTTAAATCCAGATATTTCTCTTTAACAAATCCTATGGCCATCAGTTTGCAAAGCCAGTAACACAGGCAGCAGTGAGTGGCTGGAGGGTCAAGCTGTATACTGCTGCACCTGCAAATTAATGTCTCTCCTTCTACCTCTGAATGCACTGTATATCTCGTTTAGCCCTTCGAATACTCCCAAATATCCACCCTAGTCCCAGCTCCTGCACCTCATAGAATCACAGAATCATTCCGGTTGGAAGACACCCTCAGGATCATCGAGTCCAACCATAACCTAACTCTAGCACTAGACCATGTCCCTAAGAACCTCGTCTAAACCCCTTTTAAACACCTTCAGGGATGGTGACTCCACCATTTCCCTGGGCAGCCTGTTCTACTGCTTCACAACCCTTTCCATGAATATTTTTTTCCCAATATCCAATCTAAACCTTCCCTGGTGCAACTTGAGGCCATTTCCTCTTGTCCTATCACTTGCTACTTGGGAGAAGAGACCAACACCCTCCATGCTCCAACCTCCTGTCAGGTAGTTGTAGAGAGCGAGGAGGTTTCCCCTCAGCCTATGCAAACCAGCCCATGCAAACCAGCATTTAGAAATAAGCTCCAAGGAACAGTATGTCCCTGAACCTGTTCTCTCCATCCCATAAATGACCTATGTTAAGCTATTGGAGAGATCTCTGCAGTCACAAAGTTTGGTAAAGTTTTCCCCTCTGTGAATAGCTCACTATTTTCCCCAAACCAGCTACACTGGCTTCACCTTGTCAGTGCTTAAGAGATTGATAGATCAGATATAAATACAAATATAGATCATTAAAAAAAAAATATCCAGAGCAGAAAAATAGGAATAAACCATCTAATGAGACAGGGACATGCATGAATTTAAATGTAATTGTCTGGGACTTGTATTATTAATCTCTAGATGATTAGAGGGTGCCTTTCCAGTTCTAAGGAAGGGAGTTGCTCCTTCTGACTCTAGTTCAGTCCCCACAGATACTGATATGGTGCTTTCCAAGAAAGAAAAAAAATGTAATCAAATGGAAAGTGTCCTGAATATCTGTTAATATAGTTATGCCTAGGGTGGAGTATTTGGCCAGTCTGACAGTCAGCATCTTGTGTGCTGGAAGGGAAAAGCAGTGAGATACTTGTGTTTACAAAGAGGTCCAACAATACCTCACATTTTCTTTTTTTCCTGCCATTAGGAGGAGGATGGGACCATAGAAACTCCAGCTTAATAAGTGCTAGGAGAATTAACACAGAACAGAGTGAGATGACAGTCTGAGACTGAATCATGCTGTAGATGATGCACCACAATTCAGTTCATGTTGACCCCTAATTATCCACTAAATGTAATGCTAAATAGCTGGGACTACTATTTCCTATCTATGATTTCCAGAGTTAATACTCATCCTTCATTAAACTATTGCATTCAAAATTTATATATATGTATATATAGTATATGTATCTACAGACTTCATGTTTATCATACATTTAAATACATGCCTTTTAGTGCCAAAATCACATACAAAGAAACTTCTTAGCAAAATCAGAACATTTGAAAACGTTATTTTACTGCTGTGTTGAATTATCACTTGAACATATAATTTGGAAAAGTTACAATTTTCATTTAATTACACTTATTTTACCTTATTTCTCTTTTCCAACACTTCACTCGGGTTTGTGTTTAGAGGAACAAATTGGTTTGGATCTTCAATTTTGATTGGTGTTCCTCCACTAGTCTTGGAGGAGTCATCAGCTTTCATCCACTTAAAGAAAAAAAAAGAAAAAAGCTAAAAACACCAACATGATGGGGAGGAACAATTCTCAGTGTTGTCTTACTGTTAAAGAGGAGATATAAAGACAGGACTTTCTGACTTTATTCTCAATTCTACATGACATCCACAAAAGAATCCCAATTCCTTACAAGTCTGTTTGCCCAAGAGGATTTAAATTGTCTTGATCACATATCATCACTTTTTGTAAACATTGAAATACATTCCTGAAAAATGCAGTACTAACTGTGCACTAGTGAAGTCATATTTAGAAAGGATCACACTTCCTAGGAACTGGCACGTAGATCCACCAGCTCGAAAGCCTTTGTTCATGCAATTAGCTTCCACCTCTGCTAACCACACATCTTGTCTGTAGTTTTTCTCCTTTGTAAGCAAGGTTTGACATCAGCTGCTGAGGGTGTTTCTCCCAAACGTAAGTTTAGAAACTCGCTAGCCTGCCAGCAGGAGGAGCTGGTGCTTTTACAGCTGTGCTATGTGACTGGGAGTAGCCTCATAGCAAATAACGCGCTTTGTGGTGTCATGAGAGCGACTTCTCTCCAGGCTGCGAACACAGTGGAAACATCTTGGTGAGTTGAATGAGGAGGAAAAAAATCTTGATCATCATTAAAAGTAGTAGCATGAACAGACTCTTCAAAGTCTGTTTTCAGTAGGCTCCCAAACAGGAAAGGGGCAGTTTGAGATTAATTAGTTTGTGTTTCCCTTGTGTAGATAAGAGAACAACCTATGAGTTATTTGAAACCTTACTATGTTTGGTGGGTAATTAATAGCACAAAAAGATATGGTAGAAAAACTGTTTTCTACTTCAGGAATCAGAAGGGCTAGTAACAAAACAGAAATCATTGTGAAATTTTATCATAAACTCTTACTCTTCCAAACAGTCAATCCCCCTTTTCCCGAAGAAAAGGAGGCCCTTAGTACCGATATCACTAAGTCTCCCCAAAGCCTATTTTTATTTGTTTGATAAACTTCTTTGCTAATCCTGTTAAAGATCTCCTCATATAAACTGTGCATAATTTACTTTCAAGTAGTGCAAAAACTAAGCAACCACCTAAAGTATCTACCTACCGTGATCTTAGTCCTGGGACTGGTTTCACCGTTCCAGGACTCCTCAGGCACATTAACTTTCAAGTATGTGTTTGGAGAGTTCAGCCACCTTGTCTTTTCCCTCTGTTGCCTCTGCGCCAGGAATTTCAGGGGGGAAAGCGGGACTGTATCATCTTCAAAGGAAAAGGCAGTCACAGTGGCTGGGATCTCAACGTCACTCTTATGTCTGGGTTTTTCTCTGACTAATGGTTGCCTATAGGCATAGCCAGTTCTATACCCCTATGGAGGAGGAAAAAAATAGATTAAAACAAAAAAACACCCCAAACAACAAAAACCCAACATTTTAAAATCAGAAAAATCTGTCCAAAGAAGTCATGGAAGTTTTGTGCTGTTCTATATGCTTTAAGCAGGTCCACCGAGCTCTTCAGAGAACAGGCTAGTGGTGTTGTCCATCATTCATTCATACTATTAACATTCAAGAGACCCATTTAAAATACAGCACAGCAGCAGCTGGGTAGGACCCCGCTCACACTTCACCTTCCTCTCATCTTCATGAACATGTGGCCACCAAATGACCCCCTTGCTCAGGTTATGACCTCGGTAGCTTGCATGAGGACATTTTTATTTGCCTTGCACAATGGCACATCCTAGTCCATGACACTGTCCGCTTTGTCACTATTTGTATTAAAGGCTGTTCCAGAATTCACATTGCAGTGAATCAGACATTTCAGATGAATAAGAGCTCATCACCTTATTTCCTAATATTAGAGTTAATAACAAAATACAGAGGGAATCTGCTATGTCGATTTACTACGTGGTGATTAACATATATTTTTACTATTAAGCTACTATAAAAAGCAAATATGTTTGTGAGATGGGCTGGACAAAGTTTAAATTCAAAACATTATCTGACAGTAGTATGCTGTCTTGATAAGAATTTATGAAGTGACATAATAGAAACTAAACCAAGCAGAAGAGATTTCATATACAATAGAAGTTACTCTGCCTTCATTTTCACACTCACAAAGAAATCAGAAAAAAAAATTTGCTTTACAGAAGCTAATCCTACACTCTCAGAAGCTTACAAACACTATACAGACAACGCCATCAACGTGCTCTCACCAGGTTGTCCAGCATCCGCATGAGCGCTTCAAATTCTTGCTCCCCAACTTTCCATTTGTGTTGCGAAGCCATATTAACTCCACCTCCTCCAGTTGCTGCCACAGCATGTGTGGAAGGCTTGAACTTCTGCAGATCCAGCAGCAGGAGATTGTCTATCCCACCTGCTCCAGCTAATGCATGAACCTAGAGACAGCAATGAAAGTACTTCATTCATGGAAAAGCTTTTGGATTCTCTGCTTTTCTGAACTGACAGGAGAAACTAACACATGCTGCAGTTATTTCTCAGGCTAGTTTTCTACTACACAAAAATGTATTAAAATATATAGCAAGCGATGTTATTGAAAGGGAGATAATGTCTGCTAACAACTGCACTTTCAAAGGAGTAGACTCAAACGCTAGCTTTCAGAATACCTTGAAAAGGTCTTTCTGCATCACAAGACTAAAAATATTTCGATTTTAAATCCATTTCAAAACAGGCGAGTGATCGAATGCAAAATGAATGGCAGGGTAAGGCAGCAAAGGAAAGGAGAGGGAGACTGACATTTGCACTTCCAAATGCCTATGTGGGAGGACAGGATGACTGGGGAAACAAACAAGAGCAAAGTGATGAAGTTTCTGGGTGTGGGCTTAAGAGTTATGGAAGACGAGGACACTTTCAGGGGTCTTTTGCCACAAGTTATAGATAATACCTAGATACCTAATTAAGTAAAGACAAACCAGAAACAACTGATTTTGGGAGGCAAGGTATGTTTAAATCCTCTGCCCTCCACCATCGCTCCAAAGATCTTCTGTTTATTTGGTTTTACAAATCTTTGTGATCAGAGAGAGAAGCATCTTTCCTTGTCAAACATTGAGCTTTGATAAGACCTCTCGACATCGAGCTTGTTTAAGTCACGCTTTCACATGCAGCAACTACTGCAGAATCATTCACATGCAGAATCTACTGTCTGACAGATTCCCTGCATGAAGCTCGCCCTCCACAGCATGGAACAAAACCTGTACCCTTTGGAGTGTAACACCACTGATACTCATTCTAGGAAGAGTGATACAGTATTTGTGCTGTTCCTTCTATGCTTTCCTGATTATTCCAATTTCTCTCACTTTGAACTAGCATATGATTACTGGATCCCCCAACTCCAAATATTTTGTAATATTAGAGTTTTTCCCATCTGGGATGTAATCTATAACTCAGCAGCATTAATGTTTGAAATTAAAATACAGATAAAACTCTCACCTGTGTTTCACAGGCCAGTTGAACATTAAAAATATAGTGGAATGCTTCTTCCAGTGTCTCTCCTAGTGCCACCACACCATGGTTTCTCAAGACTAATACCTAGTAAATGAGGACACTAATGTTAAATGGTAGAAACTGGAGCAGTACATGAAAATAATTTATGAAGAACGTGAATGAGGTTGAATACCTTGCAACTGGGGCCAAGAACTTTCTGAAGCTGAATTCTCTCTTCCTGTTCATCAAGAGATCCCTGGTAGTTGTAATAAGCAACATCTCCCAGAATCAGTGCCTCCTGTGATATGGGAAGGATGCCACACTTCATAGATGAAACCTGTTTCAGGAAAATGAAGTACTGATAATTAGGAAAAAATAAAACTCTTAAAACCAACATCTCAAACATGCAAGCCTTAGCAGGATGTACTTTGTAACTTTTCTAGAAGACAGACAACGTCTCCACAGTGAAAGCTTAGAAGTAATACCTTTTTTTTTTTCCCCTCAGTTTAATTTGCAACAGGGTGACAGAACTGCTGTTACCCAACCTAGGGACAGGTTCATTATAAGAAAAGACAAATTATCCCAACTGAGTTAATTTTTGTGAATTTTATCCATGTTTAATTCTCAGCATAAGCTTACTTAATGGTTTTTCCTTCTTTCCTACATTTACAACTTCAAAAAGCTAGTATAAAAGAAGTTATCCATTCCTTTTGTCTGTAGCTAAGGAATTAATATATTTGCATTTATATATAAAATAGTATTAAATTATCTATTTATCTCAGACCAATTCTTTCAGGTCTCCTTGCATTTTTATTATTGTTATATTAACTATGACTTTTTAATAGTGAGGTAAATCCAAACCGAACATAACTACTAATTAAGCCACTTAAAAATGGAGTCACATAATGCAAATGATGAGGTATACAGCACGTTATATCGTCTAAGATGCTATAAATGAAGCCCCAGTAAATGATATACTTTACAGCCTTCTCAACCTGAGCACAATCTTACGTGAGCATCAGGTTATTCCTATCCATTTCACTGCAGTGGCCCAGCCTTCTTTCTCTGCCTATTTGATAACCTCACACCTTTCCTTACCAGTGTAGACTCAATGTTAAAAATAAAACTGGTGTGAGCAGTGATTCAGATTCAGAAATGTGCTCTAAGCTCATAAGGCAAATCTGTTTTCTTTTAATGCCAGAAGGAAGACTTACAGCTGCCGTTGCAGGGGTGTGTATGTGTATTACACATCTGACATCAGGGCGTGTGGAGTAGATGGCCACGTGTGGACTGAATCCTGCATTGTCAATACTTAGAGCTGTGCTTCCCTGGTCAACGACATCTCCTAGGATGTTCACTTTCACCTGGAAAAGTTAAACAAAGGAGCAATATTCAAAAAGTTTGTAACAACTGCCATTACCTACAAACTACCCTCCCTTTCTTACTTGGTACCAAATTTCCTTCCCCATATTTAGGGCTCAGAGCATGAAAAAGTGTAGGAGAGCAGACAGGAATCTGTGTGTCAATCAGCCCTCCTGCTATTCACACCCTTGATAGTTGTTGGAAGTCCAGCCATGGAGGAAGTAAAGACAAGACCCTGATACAACATATATTCCTCTTTGGTCTAGCTGACCTTTTTATTTTTTTCTGACTTTTAAAAATCAGTTTTGTTAACATTTCCTACATTTTAAATATGAAGAAAATTCGATCTCTGAGAAATTTCCTGTAAGAAAATTAAATGCATAGGGAGTTTTCAGTTTCACGGGAACATTAAAATAATAATTCCAGGATCAACAAAAAACAACAGCAAGGGCATATCAGGTCTTGTTCTCATGTTTGTATTTTGGTTCTGTGTTTGCTGGTGTAATGCTATCAGTCTCAACGTGCTACCCCTTCCAACTGGAGGTAGTTTCTTTACAGAATCATACTGACATGAAGAACATATGGCAGGTTCTTCACCAAAAGATGCGTGATTTAGCAGCTACCATTGCCTAAATGCCAATCTGTAACTTCACCCAGCTCCTTTACTTAGGCTGGGGAAGATTATTCAACTTTATTTCCCCACTTACAAAGATAAGAGCAGATTCTACTAACACTACTCCCACAGAGTCATTTCATATCTATTACCATATTGTCAGGTTATAGGAGGTTGCTGTTACACTGAGGCTATTTGACGAGCTGCATCAGACAGGAAAACAAAACTTTGCTGCTCCACACTGAAGCTGAAGGCAACGCAAAAGAAAGCAAAGCTAAACCCAAAAAGAAATGCTGAGGATAAAGGATGCTAATATCCAAATCTCTAAATAGTTAATCAGCTTTTCATCTGGTGGGTAAACATTAAAAAACAAACAACAGCATGATTATAGTTTAGAAGTCCATTTTAGTAGCCACAAACAGGTTTAGCCTTGCTGGTTATTACAGAAGGTGAATCACGTACCAAATTAGAAGCTGAAGCTTCAGAAAAGGACAGACCTCTTGGAATGATTAGAATATGGTCATGTTCTTTGCTCACTCTTACCTGAAAAGGAAGAAGAAAATGCATTATTGATCTATTTTTGAATTTACATCATTCAGGGGGAAAATAAATTTGGATGAATAGGTAAGATTCCAAATAAAATTTTTTGTTCTCTAAACTACTTACTGTAATATAGGCATTTGGCAAATGTGCCCACCCAAACAAGTCAGCCAACCTATATAAGCTGGCTAACTTGCAACGAGTAAGTTTTTCTCCCTTAACAAATGAGGAGGTATCTATCCCAGGTAGATCGTTGATGGGTGTAATCATTCCATGGCCTGAAAAACAGATAAAAAAAGATGATGGCCAGTCAGACAACTAAATAACTTATAGCTATGCCATGATCTGCCAGAAGCAGTGTATTTAAATTGTTAGCAGAGTAGTACCAGCAATTCTTAGACTGGAACTGCACTGCTGGAATTTCTAAGGTCTTTACTGAAACCTCCGTTACATTAAGACAGTAGGAACCATACTCAGAATTTAAGACTTCATCTCTCTTTCAAACACGGGAGAGGCGAAATACAGGCTTCCTTTGGAGTAACGCTTGGATTTTGAGCTTTCTCCCAATTCGAGATCCTATATAGGACTGGAACTGCGCTTTAAGACATCTGCCACTAATTAAGTATTTTCACATGTTACTTTGAAAATTACAGGAGAACACATTCCTGCTGGAATTCCGACACCAGTATAACTATCTGAAGAGATGTCTCAGTCTGAGCACTTTAATTTAGTCCTAATGAAGGAGTTACAGTTAGTGCAAAAGTTCTCAAACTGCTGGAGAGACCACCTCTTAGAAGGCACAAAGATCAGTTTCTCTCTTTTGACTTGCGACTACACAAACATACACTTCTCCCCTTCGCGAGTGCACAATATCCCTTCGAGTGCTGCAGCCTTTGCTTACATGAAAGTTAAGACCAGAAGAAGTAAAAGTGATTTTGGTTTTCAACAGAAAGAGTCTGCACTTGGAGATTAGTCACCCTGTCCAAGTCTCTGAGCAAACGCAGCAGAGACAACAGTGGGACGTGCAGCCTTGGTAACCAGCCAGAGACACGGAGATAAGATTATTTGGGCTCTGTTGTTCTCTTCCACTCATTTTGTTAAATGAACTATGAAAAGCCATTTTGGGACCAATTCTTAAAAGGTGCTGAATACTGACAGCTGCCACTGTACTTCAGGCTTGTGAGCTCCCATATGATGTCCACCCACAGAACTCACATTGACTTTAACGTTTTAGTGCTTCACAACTTGAAAAGAAGACCTCGGGTGTTAACTGAAAGATCCTCATGACATCTTTATGACTAGAGTGTGTACTACAAGCTGGTTTTAACTGTGGGAGCTGTTTGTGGAACTATCCACCCACCCCTTTTTAAAAATAATAATTTATATGCAAGAGTAGAAAAATAATCTAAATTGTCACATATTTCACATCTTGTTTTATGCTCATGTTAAACTGCTAATAGTAATGGAGTGCAGCATTTTTTTTGTTCCCTATCTCAGTTAAACTTTTATTAGCAAATTCTACAATAACTGAGTGTGAGGACTCCAAACATTTTGGATAGGATTATACAAATCAAAGAATTTGAAAGAAAGAAGCCTAAAAAGGAAAGTTAAGGTCACCATCTGTACTACTTCACAGCTGAATCAAGCTCTGACAGAACTTTTATTCAAAGAAAGGAGAGATCCCAGCATTACTAAGGCCTGGTGATAATAAAAGAAAGAGGAAAAAGTGCAATTATATGCATAATTCACTTACTGAGTGAAGACGAGGAAAAACCTGCAAAAGAGCTTGCTGTAATGTATTCAGCAATCTGCTGTAATGCAAGCAGTCCAGTGGGGTTATTGCCCTTCTTCATCTGTTCTTGAATAAGGCATTCCAGATCTTCTCTAAAAGCCTGTAGAAACATTTGAGAATCAAGGAAACCTGGCTTTGACAGAAATAAGATTATTATAGGTGGGGCTGGTAGCTTCACCTGTTACTAATGTTACACTGTACTTCTCCTTAGACCTTGTTTTTTAGCTGCTTATAACTTTGCCAAACTTTAACTATCTGACCTAAACTTTATGTGCTAAATATTGGCAATTTGGGGGGCAGGAGGAAGGAGGTTGGTCACAGAGGGTTAACTAGTTCCCAGAACAAAACAAGATAAAGCATATTTTTGTAAACAATAACAAAATCCCATTTTTATCAATAATTAAGGAGTTCTCCATATTTTGGAAGAGGTACTTGAAATTCAATCACAGTGTGTTGCTTTTAGTGCTAGATATTTTTTAATTCTGTAATCCTTCTGAAAATCCATCCAAATGTGATAAAGTTATAAACAACTGGAAAACTGGAGCTCATCCATGCTCAAGTAGTATCACAGACATGCAAAAACTCAAAGGAACACTGGGATGTCATCTCCTCTCTATTTCCTTCCTTCTCCCAAAGAAAAAAAAACAAACAAAAAAAGAGAAAAAAAAAAAAAAAAGAAAAAAATGCTTTCCTCTTCCCCTACATAAAATGTCCACACCCCAAGAGATAAACTGTCTTTTTTCACAGTATCAAACCTGGTGTACTATACGCTGTGGACAAAGCCTGTTCCTTCTAGATGACGGACAGATTAACCACTATCCACAACAAATGCCTGTCCTAGGACTACTGCAGTCTTGCCATTTCTTGATTAAGTAAATTCTGTTCCTTCAAACTTTCTTTAGAGCAGGGGTGTCAAACTCATTTTCCCCGGGGGCCACATCAGCCTCACGGTTGCCTTCAAAGGGCTGAATGTAATTTTAAGGACTGTAATCTTAGGACCGTATAAATGCAGGAGTAGCAGCTCTAGAGGTTACATTTTCTAACCCTCTCATCATTTCTTGGCAGCACCTTCCAGCTTTTGTCTGAACAAGCAGTACACAAAGCTGCATACGACATGAGCTGAGGTGTATTGCGAACGTTCTTGCTGGTTCATTCCAGAAAGACATTTGGTGTCTTTACCACACAGCTGACTCCTATTATAGCTCCAGGCTATTCCCAGTGTGTAATTTCTCCTTTCAGTTTGCCTTCCTTAGCAGAGTACTTGCTCTCAATTTAAAAAGAAAAGAGTTCTGTATGGCAAATATAATTTCTTCACTGAATTTTAATTCAGTCCTCCAAAACACAAACTTTGTTGGGTAAAATCCACCAATCTCATGACATAGTCTGTTCATCAAAAGTTTGGACTCTAAAAGAGAGAGTGCTACCAGACCCCCCAAAAACATCCTCAAGACTCTACTTGATATGGCCTCTCAGTTGGATGGCTGAGCATCCATAAATGCACTTTAATTTCCAAGTTTCCAGGCACCCTTGCTCTTCCTTAGGGTAGTTTTGCCAGGATTGTGTGTACCTGAGACTTGCCAGGTTTCCACAAGTAAAGCCTCTAAAAATTCAGGTGGACTGATTATGCATTATCTGTTACATGGATCTCTCTGTGCAGATGAGACTATGCACACAGCATGCCCCAAAGAGATCAACCACCTCTTGCCAGAGGTAAGATACATGGGCAAAATCAGGTTTTTCTTTTTAGTGGCTGCTGTAGGTAAGATCTACACAGCAGGGGAATGGAGCAGATGGGGAAAAGGAAAGAAGAAACAGGGAATCAAGTGAGGAAAGGAACCTGACTGGGATAAAAGAAGTGGAGGTATGGGAGGGAGATCAGCACTGGAAGCCCGTAAGGAAAACTGATGGGAGGTAATTATGGGCAGACAATTGCCAGAAAGGCAAACAAGGATTTGTGGAAAACAGCAAGTGGTTGGAGAAAACATCCTGACTTTAATCCTTCACCTATCAGCAGATGACTGTGGAACCCACTGCCTTCAGTCTGACTCATCTCTGAGGATGGCCATCATCACCAGGACGCCGTGTGTCCCAATGGCCATATAGGTGCCACCCGTACCGACAAAATAACCAGCGCCGTCCCCAGCCTGGAACCCAAATGTGCCCAGACTGCTGAAGTCAGACACCCAGAGGATGTTTCTTTGGCCCTTTTGCACAGAGATAATAATCCTTAAGTGTACTACAGTTGTCCCCATGCCTCGTTTGGCACACAGTGGCTAGATCTCACTAGAAAAGAAATTCAGTATTTTTTATTCTTCTCATGGCTCAGCATGTGGCCCTGTGCCTTTTTTTCATGCTACTCATACTCTATTGAGATGACAACTATTATTTACCTGACAAGATTTTCTCAGGGCAGATAATTACTGTAAATCCAACTGCTTCACAAGCATTAACTTAGTAATCCCCAAAATACGCCTTTAAGGTGCAGCAGGGCCCTGTCATCACTTCCACAGAACAGGAGTGAGCAGGTTGAGGTCAGATGCTTCCACCAATTTGGGACATTCATTTTGAGAGTCCCAGAGCCCCATTTGCAGAGCACTGGGCAGTAAGTAGCTTCTTCCATACTCAAATCACAACTCTTAGTGAAAACTCAATGCAGCACTGAGTGTTTTAACACAGTGCCGTAGCTCAGCGTAAGGAGAGGGGTACACAGAAAATCACAATCTGAAAAACCAGGAAACAGATGATTCAGCGTCACCCATGACAGCCTGGTTTAAATCCTTGAGGCTGCTTAGTTCCTGAATCTGAGCATCTCTCACTACAACCAAAGTGGTTTTCAATGAAATTCAGATGCCTGTGATTTATACAATCCCCTGTAGAAGACATACCTAGAAGAAAGAATTTTGGTGGTCAAACAACTCACAGTGCATAGAGAAAGGAGCCAAGGTCCAACCTTTATGTTCTACCAACTTGCCTGAAAGCATATAAATTGTAAAATAACAGAGGTACTTCCTCAGCGCTTTGCATATCATACCCTTCACATTACAGAAGGCTTTTGATGTCCCCCTAAAAATCCCCAAAACACATAAAACAGACTTTCAAGCACCAGCCATCCCAGTGCCAGCTCACTTTTCTGCTAATGGTTCACCATATGGCTACAGTTTTATGGCACTTTCTCCTTCTGTTACTGGGATCTATTAAGACTGCAGAGACAACAACTGGCCAATACAGTTCATCAATAAGCTGTATGAACACTTATTTTCAATTTCTGTCACTCCAAAATATTCAGTTACTTCTCAAATATTCCTGAAAGAGGCCCCCTGCAAGAAAGCTCTGCCGTTTCACATTCTGCAAAGCTGAACTGCGCTTTCACTCTTGTTTACAACCTGTATATAAGGAAACGGTGCATTTGTGGTCTCCTGGGGGCTATGTAGAAGATGGAATTCACAAAATTTATGGAAATATTTGCTTGGGAGGAGATGGAGAAAAACAGTTATCTGTATTATAGTAAATCACTCTCACTTCAATTCAACAAGGACTATAAAAAAGATCTGCAAAAACATTCACAATAAACTCTTATTAGTCATGTTCAAACTTTTTTTTTTTTAAACTTGTATGAGTAACGTTACTTCTACAGCAGTATAAAAAGGTAGTACAACATATTTTAGGCAATATTTGACAGATGTTTAAAAATTTCTTATTGCATTTTTAATTCTGCTTTCTGATAATGCTACTTTCATTCTTCTGAGCTCAGTTTTGCTCTCTGATGCTAACAGTAGTATATTATACACTTGCTAAGGCTACTACAAATGAGGATTTAGTGTTGTATCAACAATTTTGTTAAACCGAACAAGCAGCTTTCCTTGAAAATAATTTCAGAAATAACAGAAGATAGGTAAAAGCCAGGGCAAGTAGCAAATATGGAGGTTTGGGATGAGCTGTAAACCAGAGGTGAGGATATGGATGAAGTGTGTAAAATAAAGTATTCAATTCATCCACATGCCAATGAGTAAATGTTTTCTAGCAGACTGCGCCTTCAGTGTGTCACGCGCATGACTCACACGCATTCCTCCATGCATATTTATGAACATTTCAATACCTTTTGTTCACTGCTGCGGACCTTTAAACTTGGATATGTATGTCCTTAGATAACCATCTCACATGTGCTAATACAACCTTCCTCTGTTTCTGATAATTCCTGATGGGCTCATATGGAGGGCACCACCTTCTCCTGGAGAACAATTTACCTTAAAAATTAGCCATTCAACTAATGATATTTATTGGAACTTTCGCTGTACAGCACTTCTGTAAAACCACTACCATGAAGGGCTCTGATTTTGAGATCTGCTTCTGAAAACCTAATGTAGCCTGGAATCCAAGTGGTTTGGTTTTGCTTTCATTCACAAGACTGTAACATATACATGGCATTACACTGCAACTGACCACAAGTGACCAAGTAAAAGTGATGCTTGAGAAAGATGTTTTCAAAAAGACAACAAACACTCTGGTATGGCACAAAAGCAGATATATTTCAAGCAGAAAGGTCACTAGTAATTTCAGATGTAGTATTTGACAAGAAAATGCTGACAAAGGAAAAACTGTACTGTCAGATGAATGGAAAATTATGTTATTCATCTGTAGGCTCAGCATTGCTCAATAAAGTTTCAGCTCTGGGATTTAAATAGCTCTTTGGGTACTTGTGGGTTTTTTGTTTTGTTTGTGTTAAAACACTAGAACTTTAGACATAAGATGATACAATAAGAGCAGGGATGTTTCACAGTGGGACACCGAGTCCCAAAGCGAGGAGCACAGCACCTCGCGGCTGCCCGTGCTGCCCATCAGCACCGCTGCACCGCTTCTGGGCTCGGCCATCCCACCTGTGCCCGCACTGGTGCTACCGGTGCTGCCGCCCGCATCAGCCACCCGCCGGAGCTGAGAATCAGTTCTCAGCGCAAGCATCCTCCTGTCTTCAGTGAGCTCACCTGCCCAGCCAAGCACCAGCATCCCCCTTTGTTTGTGCTGGAACAGCACTCCAAGCATCCCACTGAAAGTTTGCATAGAAAACAGATTGTGGCATAAAAACTGAGCCCAGGGCAGCTATTGCAAAGGAGGCAAAGCAACACTTTGGACAAGATGCACAACTAGGAGAATGCTGAGTAGAGCTTTTATTTGCCTGGTAGCAGAGAGCCAGTGATGCTAACAGCTTGATGGAATAGAATGTCCTGAGTTGGAAGGGACACACAAGGATCAACGAGTCCAACTCCTGTCCCTGCACAGGACAACCCCACAGTTCACACCGTGTGTCTGAGGGCGTTGTCCAGTCTCTTCTTGAACCCTGTCAGGCTTGGGGCCGTGACACCTCCCTGGGGAGCCTGTTCCAGTGTCCAGCACTCTCTGGGTGAAGAACCTTTTCCTAATGTCCAACCTAAACCTCCCCGGCACATCTTCCTGATCTCAGTATGCAGCAGGCTGCAAACTCCCCTTCCACTACTGCCAGCTCAGGGTGCTCTCTTCAAAACTGCAGTGAACTGAACCACATTAAGTTACAACAGATGAAAACATGGTTTTGCACTTAAACCACAGACCTCAGCATCCCCTGCATAGCCAAGCCTGCCAGCTGCTGACCGGGCTGCCCTGAGAGGGCTGTGCCCATCTGCTCTGCTGCCCTCTCACCCACCTTCCGAATGCTGCTGCTCTACCTGGCACTCAAACATGAACGTCCCCACAAATCACCAGTACAAATACGCAGGGCAGCTCAGCTTGTTTCTAAAACTGTTTCTAAAACTCCACCCGGCTCTTCTACACCAGCCTAGACAGCCTTACACGGTACTGCAGCCTGCAGAACAGATACAGTAGATGCAGTTTTTCTTGACACAGTGACTAGTTACATGATTAGGTCAAGATCTTTCTAATATCATAAAATTACTTCTCCAGAAATATGTGCAATCATCTTCCAAGCACGCATCATAAACTCAAGCAGTTTAGATGCAAAAATCTTTCAACTTAGACCTGCAAGGGCTCTCTGAAAATCAACAGTGAAGTTACAAGCCTCAGTTCTGACTCATTTACTTCCATTTTCTTTCAGAAGGACAACGTAAGTGTGAGGTGACAGTGTAAATTGGGGGTTTTAAGAATCAAAGTGACATCTGTATGTGTCAGTTGACAACTGGTATTTTTTAGACAATGTAAGCAGAAAAGCTAGAATAACCAACTTGCTAAAATAACCTATTTTACATAAATACACATCTATATATAGCAGAGAATAAAAACGTTGAGAAAATTTTAGTATTAATCTCTTTCATTTTGGTAGGCAGCTCTCTGAGGATGTTAAGAATAATGCAGGCTCATAAGTATTTTGACTCTCTTTCTATGCTGCTTCTTGTCGGTTGACCATCGATTTCTCCACGTAGTCCTTTTCCACTCAAAAGAAGTAGAAATAAAATAATAAGGAAAAAAAATTCCCTGTAAACAGAGCAAATAATGACATTCGGATCATCTACGAATACTCCACACCATTCCAAACCTTGAAGAGGAGAAAGCATGTGCTCACATCAGGGCTAATTACATCAAGGTCCAAACTGATATGTCAGCCTCCAGGAAAGTAGCTAGAAAAGATATGTGAGGTCCCTACATTTAATAGCAGCACTGCTGTTAACCTCAAAGCTGCACAATAATACAGGAAACTCCTTCATCCATTTTCACTTTTGCCCATTCTTAAGCAGTTTATATATCCATTTTTAAAAAGGGTCTAATTCAACTTATCTACATATAAATGTGCCCACCCAGAGTCTCTAAGCCATATCACCACCACTGAAGAGAAGTTTCAAAACTTAACTGGTATTTTGTTCTTGAGAGCGAAGAGATGTTAATTTTAACTCCCGTGCTGTAAACGCAGCTGCTCGCAGAGAGGAAGAACTTCACCGAAACAGCCGATACAGCCTCGTCACAGGCTGTTTCAAGACTGGAGTTTAGATACAAACAACCGGTGCCCTAAGTGGAAAAGGGTGGAGTTGGCCACAAAAAAACCGCCAGCGAGTTAAGGCTGGCGGGGAAAAGATAAGAGTCACAAAAAAGTGTTTGTTAAAGCTACGAAAAAAAAGGGAAGGGGCTTCTGTCTTAAGACAGAAAGAAACAGGCTCAGTAATAAATATGGGGAAGCAGGTAAAGTCAAAATAATCTCTTCACCTGCAGTGAAGCGTGTGGGTGCCTGGGCTGGATTCAGTGACTCCACTGATAGAGCTCAGCCCGCGCTGGTTTTTCCGGCTCCTCTAACTTGGTACTCACTGACTTCTCTCCTCGAACGGAGCAGCGTGTTTATTCCTGTGATAAGCAGCCCAGAAATACCCTATGATTAGAGCAAAACCTGAAGCACTGAGCTTGTTTGCAAAGCCCATCTTCAGCAGAGCCGGCTCCCCAAGCCCCAGCACCAGCGATCCCCAGGTTTGCACAACTGCTGCCATGAGTTGGGGGTCTGAGTCAGGAAGAAATCAAATTTCAGCTTGTCATGGGGTCTGACATGTTTCTGAGCATGATCAGCTGTTTTTTCAGTAAACGCAGGAGTAGAGATGGTGGGAACACATGTGGTGGTGGCGCACCAGGACAGACAACGGGCAAGGATCTTGCAGCCAGAGGGGAAAGTCATCAGTCATGACTTTCCAGGATTTTCCAGGCACTGTTAAGAGATTTTTACTAAACCAAAGGATTATTTGACAGCCAAGGAAAACAAACACCACACAAAAACACCCCCAAAAAACCTGTGCACAACCAAAAAATAAAGCCACAAAACGAAAAACACACGAAAACAAAAAACACACCAAAACTCAAAAAATGAATACAGCTAAGACAGACCTTTAATTGTTATTCATTACTTGTACTGTAATGGAAACCCCTCTCCCTGCTCTCACCAGACCAACTCGCTGCCTTTGTTGGACAGAATTTACAAGACTAGTGAATGAAAGAAAAGTGGTGGATTTCTTAACAAGGCTTTTTATTTTATATCCCTTTATCACTTTCTTACAGAATTAACTCAAGAGTGTTATTTACAATTAATAGCTTCAAATACATGTAGGACCATAGGAAAGTCATCAAGCAAAGGAGGATGGGTCTGATTGTTCAATGATTTGAATAATCCAAAGAAAATGGTGCCGGAAGTACAACAAGATCCGCAGACACCCCCAAAATGACAAAAACCCAAACTCAAGCAGTTCAACAACCAGCAGGAGGATTAGAAACATAGGTGTGGGGGGGAAGTCATTTTGGAAACTGTTAGCATTTATATCTAATGAAAACCACAGTTCAAACTCAACAGAAAGCAGCAATATGGAAATATGAGAGGAGTTAATGGTAACTTTCATTTTTAATATAAGAAAGCAGTGTACAGCACAACTGTCAGTTGTACTTGCAGTGCTGGCATGTGTCAGAACATGGATATGAATTGACCCCGCACCGTCACAGCCACAGAAATGGAGTTTAGGGAACAGGATTTCTTGGTTTCTCATAGAGATCTACGGGATGGCCTTGAACTAACGCAGCATTACCCTGAGCACACAATTCCCTTCACTTAAAATGCTGAACTTGCCCGGCCCCCCATCTGCCCCAGGCTCAGCAGGATATTGTCACGGCTCAGATGGGATCTCTAAGGGACGTTTTCTGATGTGTCTTAAATGATGTGCCAAGTTGAGCTCATCTCCCATGGTGAATGAAATGCTGCACAGGTCATATTACAAAAGAATGCGATTAAAAAAGCCACTGGACGAAAGGAGAGTCACAACTCCCCAGCAGGAAGCCAGGAAGATGTCAGAGGAGACCAAAGCCAGAGGAGGGACCTAAAATGCAAGAGGCTGCCCAGCAAGGAGGTCCCCGGGGGAGGTACCAGGTTGTGCAAGCCCTTCCCGGCCAAAGGGTGACGCTCCTGAAGGATCTGAAAGGCTTTTGAACTTGTGGAGAAAGAGCAGTGGAAGCTGCAACACGTGAGGAACTGAAAGGACTTTGATATTTTAAGAAAATAAACAGCTCCAAAAGGGAGTGGTGTTGCAAAAATACTGAATGTTCACTCAATAAAAAAAAAAAAGCCAGACAACTGCAAAAGCTGCGGGAAAAAAATAAATCAAACCATCCTTCATCTCTGTCCTGATGGTTTGAAAATAACACAGTCAGAAGAAAAAAAAAAAAAAAAAAAGAAGAAAAAAAAAAAGTGTGGGTGGGTTTGCTTCTTTTTGAGGAGTAAAATCTGCTTGCATGCTAAGGCAGAGCTCCGAACAGAGGAGTTGCTAAGCAGGGCTGTTATCTCCCCACTTTTTTGGGCAAGAACAGCCAGCGTGGGAGGCAGGGGCGTCTGTGCATGGGCCAGGCAGGAAGGAAGAGCGGCACAGGAGAGAAGTACATGTTTAACCTCTGCACTAAAAAAAAAATCTGATTTTGCAATCCAGCTGGCTAGACCTGAACCAGTGCCCTCAGAAAATGGCAGCGCTGAGCCAGAATCACCCCAAACATCCTGAAGAGCCTCGATGGATTGGTAGATGCTCTTTACATCCAACATGAAATTAAAGCAAAGCCCGATGAGATCCTGCCAGCAAACTGCTCAGCATAAAGCCAAACAACCTCTAAATAACTGCGTTTCATATGTAAAAATAGCAAGTGCATATTCAATGGGTCTCAAAAAGCCACACAAAACTTTCACTGGTAAATGCAAAACATAAACCAGGCATTTAAATTCCAAGAGCCAGGCATTTTTACGTTTACATATTTCAGCTGTTCAATTCATCACTTCATACACAAATTTGTCTACTCCAACTTTTTCTTACATCAGTAAAAATAATGAAATATAATGAAATCAAATAATATAATGAAATAACAGTATATCTTATGTATAAAAATGCATCCTCTTCCAATTCCACTCTGACCTGCAGCTTTTCTGCAAATACAGCGCTATAAAGTGGGTGTAAGGTGCTTGTCAATGCAGTTGCAGGAGTGACCCTAATTTCCCACCAGGTTACACACACAGTCCTGTTCGCTAAAGCCTGTAGTTAGCTCTCCTGCTGCTGAGATAATTGTTTCGCACGGTCTCACTTCACTGGAAGCCGCGCAGCACAGCCGCCCGCAGAAACACCCAACACCGCCCTGGCTGCTTCTCCCTGCTCCGTGTTCATCCAGCTCCTCGACGCTGAACTGACTGGTCACTCTTCACACACCATAACTGCACAAACACTGCTTTTTGGGTTTTTTAATAGTGTTTGTGAAGCTTCTGTTTGCCATGGCAAGGGCATCAGAGAAAAGCCAGAAGGAAATGAAGGCCAGGAGGACTTCCACACCATAACTAAAATAAGGGTTTTCATCTTACAGCAAATAAATGTTACTCTTTGAAAGTGGTAGTTACTCTGTGTAACAGGCAATATATGATTTTTTAGCAAACGAAAAGACAAAACTGTTTTTAAATTCAGAGTTAAGATGGAAAATCTAAAAAAAACCCCATATTTTCTAATTTTGGATATATTATAGGTCAAGTATCTCAGACCCAACGTAAAGTAACAAAATTAGCCCACTGCAAAAATGCAGCGCCTTTCCTTTAAAAATAAGGATGCAGTACTTGAACCTTCTGAACTTGCACACATTAATGAAATCAACGTTTTTATGGTAAAATCGGCCAGCAGCACCTCTGGATGCTATCAGGCTGCTCAGTTCTAGCTCATCTTAACTCCTTTCCACCTTTCTAACAGACACAGAACGACAAACATGCGGGTCCCATCAGATTCTCCAGGCCATCATGGGTCACATGCAGCATTAAGCAAACAGGTCTCAGAATTCACTGATAATGTCAGGACATTCTTTGCAGACAGTGGTCATAAAACTCCTATAATTTGTCTAAGACTTATTACGAACAGACTGTAAGACATTAGCAAACATCAGAGGTAATGAGAATAGCTTTTCAGTAGACTTTATTTAATTTAGGAAAGGGAAACTGCGTGTCAGAAAGGAGCAGTCAGATTGCACATCAATATGTGCATCAAACAGCACATCAGAGAGATGCAGCAGTTTGATGTCTGAAGATGTCTGGTCAGGGCTGTAGCCCCTACAGTAACATGCACTGCACAAAATATTACATGGCTCCTGAAATATATTCTTGAATTTATTTTCTTGCTAAGGGATTTTGACTTTCCTACTTGAAAGAAAGAAATAAAGAAAAAACCTTGTTGATAAAACAGATTAAATCAGTACCTAACCTTCCTTATATGACAGCGATTGACCCTTTAGTTTTACACCATAATCATTTGCTCAGAGGAAGTGCGTGTCCAAACAAGCTCATCTCAAGTCCACACGTGCTTGTATATTTTTAAGAAAGGTATTACCCTTGCTACATACACTTCATACTTACTAATATTTACCAGAAGATGAGTCAATAACTATTTCTCTGATCAGAACGCACATATCTAGACTGGGTGAAGATATGAATGCATTTATCTAAGACTGGGTGAAGATTTAGCAGCGAGCAAGCTCTTCTTTAAAATGTGTCTGATAACCTCTCTTAGTCTTCTTCCAAACACCTTCAAGCTATTTCCACCTTGTCGAATGGAATAAACCAGAGATACAACAAAGCTTTATGCAAACTTCTAATGCAAGGTAATTCTGCAGCTAGAGAACAAAAACATTAAGCATGATTCTCCTTAATTCAATCCCAAACCTGTGTTATGCAGACTGGTAACAGGAAAAATGCTTTCTGGCCCTTTTGTAGCAATTGCTATGTTCAGGTAAATGTCCTGACTCTCAAGAACACTATGGTACATTCCAGCTGAAACCCAGAAGAAATAATGCAGTTTCTATCCCCAATGATGAATTATGAAATTTGCTTGATGGACATTCAGTCACAGATACTGTATTAAAAATACTTTGATTTCCTCACACAAGAAATCATAGAAAATTTAGAGGAAACGTGCTATTTCAAGAAAACAGACAATAAAAGCAGATACTGAAGGGAGGGGAAATGGTTGTTCAGACACCTCCTCTTGGTTCCTGATCGCACTCGGCTCCCACGTTCCCATTCCTCCCTGGCAGATGCCAGGAGCTGGGCAGGCAGCAGCGCCCCGGCTGATTTGGACGACTGTTCTCTTACACAACAAAAACTTGCAACTTACTGGCAGCTCCAAACAGTCACTTTCCAAGAAGTGCTGGGCTCAGCTTCTCTTGCAAGACACTAACATTAGCCCAGCGGCTCTTTGTCCCCCCAAATTCTGTTAAAAGAGTTACTGACACTCAGCGGTTGCCCCTCTTCATCCCCCTTCCTAAAATCTGCAAGCTGATGCTGCATCTATTAAAAAAAAAACCCACAGCAGCTGCAGCAAAGGGACATTTATTAAGTTGGGCAGACTTGGCAATAAGTCTCCCAAAATGCTAAGGAAATATTTACGCTCATCAGATTCAATACCGCCATGACAATGACCAAAAAATACCACACATACAAACCCAAACAAGGTCTCTCTAACTTATTTTTATCTGTTAGGCTAAAGATCTAGTCTTTGCTGTGAGTCCTGGCTACTCGTAATGTGAATATTTTAACAGGAAGGAGCAGACTCTGATCACATTTTACAATTGAGTGTTTAACATGAAATTATCGTGATTAAAGCATTATGCAATACCTCCTTAGAGCATTTTCTTTATAAAAGAGCTTGGCTGCAAAATCAAGCTTGCACAAATGGACTTGAAAGCAATAAATTCCTTAGTCAACAGGTTCACATTATACTCAGAGCAACACACAGATCCAAGAGGCACTCCAGGACAACACTTTAGCAAACAATCCTGTTATTCATGGATGACTGTAATAGGGTGATTACTAACAGCTGTTTGCAATCTCATTACATATGGAAAAGCTTCAAAAAAATTACAGAAGGAGCACCCCAACTTACAGAGGAACTGAAGAGAAAAGGGTCTGTAAAGCTGCTTAACCCCTTTCCGGTCCCATTATCCTCACTACATTATACCCCAACACCCCCAAACGCTCACCCTCGCAGTCCTTACTCACTCCCTATAGCTTCAAAATACTCAAGGCAATAGTATTACTTTCCAATGTATTCATCAGGTTAAACCCAAAGAATGCATGTATTAAAATATAAATTAAAACTAATTTGAGGGTGGTTCGATAGATTTAATAATTTTATATGCAGCCTACACAAGTAGTGAACTTACACAACCAGTAGATGATTGCAAATGTTGCCAAGTACAGGAATGATCACCCCCAAGGACATGAAAAGAACAGAGTCTAGCTTTTAAACAAATTTAACCCAATTAAAAATGTTAATTAAAGCATTCCTGATGCAAATGATAGGTTAATATTCAAACACAGAAAGCAGAACACTACGTAATGCTCTAATTTGTTCCTATTTGACCGGTGACTCCTTCACTTTCTTCCCTGCCCCTAAGGCTTAATTAAGTACCCTGCAGCCAGCCAGATATTTTTGTAATACTGCAGTGAAGCATAAGAATGTAAAAGCACTAGGAGACAAAAAAAAAAACCCAACACAATAAAACCTGCTCGTTCACAGACAAAAAGTTATGCAAACAAAATGCTGCATAATCTATGGAGTGACTCTTCTTACAAGACGGTCCAGAACTATTCTAGCTAGCTGTGATGTAGGTTTCTTGTTTTGAAGTCTTACAAAGTTAACCATGAATCTCAGAAAATAACACTTGTTTGTTCTCATCCCCCCTTAATCCCACTTACAGGGCTCTGCAGTATCTGAGTGACCCTCTTCCTTTGCTCCATCATATTGAAGTCCTGTCTCAGGTCAGGAGACATGTTTCTCTCCCGAATATACTCTGGGTCATTCTCATTGATGCGATCGAAGTACCGCTCTTTGTGAGGCATCGTGGCCGAGGGAGGAGTAGTGATCACCACCTGACTGGCATCAGTACTCATGCTTCAACACTGCGGATGGGAGGCTTCAGCTGGAACAAATAATAAAGAGGGAAGACCATTAAAAATAGGCATTGAATAGAACTTGCAAGTCTGGACACAAGTAATATCTGAAGGACAACACCAAAAATGAAAGAAGAACAAGTGATTAATTATCGTAATCAGAAAACTAAGGAATAATTCTAGAAAAGTGTTTAAAAAGCATTAATAAAATCTCTGGCAGTGCATAACCATCTCTATTCAAGTTCAAATAAAAAACCCAACAGCATACAATTAAAAATTATTACATCCATAATGACCATCATACATTTTACAACAAACTGTCCCATATCATTTTACATTGCATTCATCACTCCCCCATGGTTTTCATGCAGCTGCCCTTCCTGACACGTTCGACCAAACACACCCAGAAGACGGGGCCTCTGTTTAACATCGGCTGAGAGCTCATCTCCCAACTTGAAGGAGGACATTCCTCAATTACTGCATTTCCGAAACGTCTCATAACTCCAGCTCAAAGGAGGCGCCGGGCCGCTCCAAGGCTGCCAGGAATCTCCGCCGAGCGCTGGCTGGTGCCTGCGCTTTCAGGAGATACTCGGAGACACCGAGGGATCAGCAGGAAAGGTTGTATGTTGGGTTGCACAGGATTGCGGCTGCACCCACAGCAAATAGCTGAGTTTTAGCTTTTTTCCTCTTGTGTGCAATTGTATGGAAAGTTTCTCACAGAAGCTCATTCCATTAGGAAAAAAAAAAAAACCTGAAGCTCATTACATTCAGAAAAAACCAAACCAAACCAAAACTTTCATGTCTTAGTAGAAAGCCACACTCAAAATTTCATTTAAAAAACCTGATAAGCATTTGTAAACACAAACAGAGCTGGATCAAAAGCAGAAAAGCAGACATCTGAATTTTCATATAAACAATCAGGCTCAGAAGCACACTTGGGAACATCATTCCTCAAACGGGTGCTGAAGAGGGACGTTTTCTCAGGTTTGAAGAACAGAGAACCAAGATTTGTAGAAAGAGATAGCGTACTAAGAAATTACATTTTAATATGCAAATATCTACATTCAATAATGTATTTAATATAAAAGTGTTTGCAAGTGTATTTGGTATGCAAATAATTTATCTCTTCAGAGGAAAAAAAGCCAAGAATGAAGGAACAAGAGTTGGCGAGCAGTATTAAACAGCACGGTTTGACATGGTATCAGCAGTGTAAAGTGTCCATGCTCTGTGGCACAGTTCACCCACCCCTCCTTTGGGTCAGTGCAACTACTGTCTGGCAACATCTGTGAACTCACGTGGAAGATCTGAACTCTTCCAACTACAACCTCGCACATGTTCCAGATAAAATATCTGGGGAGATCCCTGTTACGACCAGCTTCAGCCGCCCAAGCCTCCCTCCTGTCTGCAACGAGCTCTTTCGGTCCCTGTGCTGCAGCCTCCGCGGCGCAGCCGCACCACGAGCCAGGCTGGCAGCGGGATGAAAATTGGTTTTCAGCCAGTTTCCCACACTGACACCCAAGCAATTTTGCTGGCACGCTGCAAGGGAGAGCGCAAGGATTAAATCCTGGGACACAGCAGCCCTGCTACCAAATATGAAACCCCAGACAGAAAAACAAGACATATATCACCTACAGAGCTGGGAAAGCATTAGCAGATAATGTACAAAAAACCCACATCTATGATTTTCATGTATATTACAGATTATGATACAATTTGGGATTGAGATGAAATACAACTCGCACTCTTCTAAAAAACAATCACTACGGGTTGTAATTGTTTATGTTCTTTAGAGGTTTGGTTTTTGTTTTTTGGGGTTTTTTTTTTAGGGGAAAAAACACATTCTAGGATGCAACATTATCCAGCTGCACGTGCAGAGCTTCCAGGAGGTACCTGGCATGCTGGATGAACACACCACATTCTGGGACATATAATTTGCATCCTGGGTGCAAAGCTCCATGACCTCTGATGGCTTTGTTAAGGAGGCAAGTTTTGCATTTGCTGCTCGGCTGCAGTCTAAGTTTGTTCAGCATTTGCTGACTGACCACTGGGGAGCCCGCTATGTGTGATCGGCTTGGGGATGCTGAGGAAAAGACAAGGGGCTTGCTTCAAGGAACTGTAGGTTTGGGAATGCCTAGTAGAAGTATAACAAGAGTTTAAGTTTTTCTAAAGAATGAACTGTTGTCTTTGCGAGCTGGGAGCACTGAAGCAGAAGGATAAACCTCGTGGGACAGTGTTTTGGGGATATGATCACAGCTCAGCTTCCCTCGGTTCAGGTTAGAAGAGATACCCTTATAAATATAACCGTGTATTATGTCTCATCTCTCCTTCCCCCCAAATGGCAGAGTTTAAGATGCAAAAAAGAAAAAGCATCATGAGAAGACACAAGACCACAAGCTCACTCCCCAAATGCCACAAGGTATGAAGAACTTGAGATCAGACACCTCAGCCTACACTGTTCTCCATCTGAGTCAGAACAGACACGCTCCAGCACCTGCTGGTAACGGGAAGCAGTCTAGAAATGCGGATGGCAAGGACCTTGCTTCAATCGGCACCCACCTGTGACTCCTGCTCCGCAGTTACTTTGTGCCAGGACTTGCCTTACCCAACTGTTTTTCCCAAAATTCCCCTGAATCCCGTTAACCCCGAGGGACACACTGTTGCTCAACTGCTGATCACTCGGCTGGGCAGACCAACTACACGCATGTCTGAACTTCAAAAAAAACTTTTATTGTTATTATTGTAGGTTTACAGGATATAATTAGTTCAAGTCCGTTACATTACAATTCATTCTTACAGTGACAGAAAAGCTCATTCATCTGTAAAAAGACACAAATGTGGCTGGCAATATCTAAAATCCACAAAAGAGATTTTTCTAATTGCTTTAGACTTCATTTTTTCCTCTTTCCTTTCAGACTGGTTTGTTACCTCTAGCTATTATGATTACAACATTAAAGCCCTTGTACTACAAAAAAACCTCCGGTACGGAACATAATACTAGTATTGGGTCCAGTTGTTCTTACGAGGTTTGGTTCAGTGCCCGCTCTGTTGGGCCCAGGCTGACATTCACACAACCCCTACTGTTCAGCTGGAAAATTCTCAAACAAACCAGCCATTCTTTTATTATTTAATTGCATCTTACATTGATTTCTTTTTTTTTGGGGGGGGGGGGGGGGGGAGGGAAGGGAGCGTGGGGCAGATCAAAAAATCTGTACCTACTTCTCAGCAGAGGACTGGCAATGACATAGAAGTATTTACAGAAAATCCAGATCTCAAAAGCTGTGAATTGTGACAGAGAAGTCTCTCTCTCCCCCCCTCGCCTTTTTTTTGTGAGATTCTTTTGCCTAAAAGAAAATGGGCTTTGCTACAAAGCTACTTTTGGCTTCCACCCCTGTCAGCGATGTCCGTGCATTACAGAAAGTGAGCCATCATCTTCCTGAGCGGTACTGGCTCATGTTTCCTATGTATCCTATACTGCTTGCATTGGGGAGATCTGTGCTTACAGAGACCAAGGCACAGGTGGAAATGACGGATCACACACCCCTATAGCAACCAGGCACTAAACCTAGACTGGTCAGAAAGGACAAACATACACAGAGAAATCAAAGCTAAACTGGGATCTGATTTTGTCCTGGGGAGAGCCATCACTCTTGCTCAGCTGAGACAAATATTTAGTCCACATTTTGGCCCAAGACGCATATGCTATCATGCCAAAGAGAGATTCAAAGTATAAAGAACAGCAGTTTTCCCACCTATGGTTCAACTAGTACAATGGGGGGCTAAAGAAACTAAGAAGAGCAAGTCAGCAGATACAAGCTTTTTTAAACACAGAACCTCCATCCCTGCTGAAAATACTTTCAGGGACCTGTGAAACAAGGAATCTCAAAAGCTCTTGCTACAGGGTAACTTATAACAAGGTAACTTGTAGCTCTGCTTCCCCCTGCCTGGGTCTGCCCTCCTGGTTCATGCTGAACTGAGCTCTGATACTGCTACGAAAGAAAACAGGTCATGTCCTCCCGTGTTTTGATGCCTTATTTATTTAGCTCATGGGTTTGGCCTCCACATTCTGTTCCATATTTTATAACCATAACTGGGCCACAGGGAGAAAGTAGAGCATTCCACCTTTGTCAGGAGGACATGCACCTCTCCACTTAGAAGCACGTTCATTTAACAAAAGCTTCCAATTTATTCCAGGAACTTGGAACTGTTGATTTTAGGCTGCAACATTAAGTCCTGAGCATCCCCACCTGACACTTTGTAAAGTCTAAGTAACATGCCGCGCTGCTTTTGTTGGAATAGCTTGTTTTCAATGTCAGATCACAAAAGCAGCTCAAAAATAATAATGAGGTCAGAGAAACAAGGAGAACTAGAGGAAAAAAAAGAGCAAGAGACCAAATGCAAGAAAAATGTATCTTGCCAAAGAACACCCCAGATATCCTTGACTTGATGTATTTATATATTTCATAATGTACAGTATATATATTTACAAACAAAACAGAACAAAACCAACACCATAAGAGAAAGACCGAGCAACAGAAAAGGGACCAAACCATCAAACCACCAGACCACCTAGCAACAAATCATTAACCTACCTTTTATGCTGATTTTTTGGGGTTGCTTTCAGACATTCTCATTTTCTCTATGCAGTGCAATCCACCTGTGCGAGAGTTCCCAGCATCGCAGACCAGCAGCGCGCACACCGCATTTTTAACCACTGATAGCAGGTCTGAGCGCTCGAGCCAGACTGTACCACATCTGAACATCGCTTTTTTTAAGGAGCACGTTATGTTATTCTGCTCTCGCTCTTTCTCGCCTGCTTGTTTTTAAGGAACAGTCTGCTCTTTCTTCCCCCCTCCAGGATCTCATCTGCCAGGAGACTTGTTGGAAGCAAACTGGGTATCTCTTGATCTCAGTTCCAGCCTCCCTGTGCATCAGGCAGGCTCCAATCTGAATCAAAGTCTTGGCTTTAGCCAACACTGTCAGCTAAAGAAGTCAGCTGGCAGAAAGAAAAACACTTAAGGAACATGGGGGAATGGTTAAGAGAGGCAGGAAAACATGTAAGAGAACAGGGACTGAGATGAGGGTCACCATTGCTGTCTTTTGGCATTAGAAAGTCAACTGTCCATTCTCCCTCCTATAAATTTTAGTAATGACATGCAATTGCATTATAGCATCTGTTCTATGGCAGAAAAACTACTTGGATGAACACCTCAAATTTCAATTCATTTTTAATTGTCCTTATCAGGACATCAAATACCATAGAAATCTAACAATGCACTGACAGATTATTTTTTTTTTTTTAGTATTTCAACAGGTTTGGGTTTCATTTATCAGTCTCCCCACACAGCGGTGAGATCACTAAGGTGTATACTCAGATGTCAACATTTTCTAAACACAATTTGTGGAACAGAAAATACCGCTATACTAGATAGGTAGTACTTGCTCAAAATTATATTAACTGATTTTACTAATATACAGTGATTCTGTCTACTAACACTCAAGTCAACTTGTCAAACTACACCCTTAAATTGACACAAGGTAGTATTTGAATAAAACAAATAAAGCGGCCACACCTTCTTCCAATTTTTCCAGCCATTCAATCTTTCTTGCTGTATCACCTCCTCATATTCATGACAGCAGATGTTTCCAAGGTCAGATGGTGAAATGGGTAGGAGAAACTACTCTTTCGATGACTTTACATTTTTTTGCTGGTTTTTTTTTTTTTTTAAAAAAAAAAACAACAACACTTAAAAGTAAAACCACAGATTTCATTTTCAGCTGTATCAGTTCCCCCAGCCAGTTCACTCCGTATCTACACAAATGTTGGTTCTGAAAATAAACCAGTGATTATACAGAGGTGTCTAAGACTGCTTCTCCCAGTAGCAATGCAGGCATAAACAATTTGTCATAGTACAGCCCAAACTGGTTACAAATCAAATATTCTAATCCAGTCTTGTGCATTTAATTTAAGTCTTTCTGCTTTTAAACAGAGTAAGCTAATTAAATAATCATCATCTCCTTTCAGACACCACATTAAAGAGGCTATGTAGTAGCAGTATACATTTTTCCTAAGAAATAAGAACTTGAATGTATTTCAACCTTGGTTTTGTGTTTCTGTGTTAAATCTAACACATTATTTTTGCCCAATTATATAGTGCAATATTAAAGTCAACATAAATACTCAAGCCATGCAACTCACACTTCACCGAGTGTAAACTGGAACTGGCCCAACTACTCTTTACTGTCGAAAAGTGAGATAACGCAGTGTGTTGCTGTCAGCCATCCAAAATATGAGGGCTACACCTTTACCTTTAACTGAAGATGTTACATTTTTTTCTCTGTTAAGGACGTGCTCCTTATAATGCACCCAGCTTGTAGCAGGTGCAGTCTGCAATTCCACACTTGCAGGCCACCCTGCCAACATTTTGCAGCACAAGCAGTGGCGGAGGGACAAAAAACACCACCCAAGCCTAGAATGATGGTTTGATGTATCCAATATGCTCTACCACATGGCCATAAGTGCTATTTGCACGTGTTAAGTCTCATAAATGAACTTGTAGGCTTTTTGACACAAACTACTTCAGTCATTCACATTTTGGTATTCCTTCACTGCTGCATGACAGTTTTGAATGATGGAGAGAACTTCTGATGAGCAAGTTATCCAGTTGCTATCACCCAGTGACAGGATGATACAAGACAAAACCAGTCTCAAAAGGAAAACCTCTAGTTTGGATCCAAGGCCCATCAAACCTCCTGTGCTGAGAAAAGGCTGCATGTAACTGGGCTGTTTCCATCGCTGTATTGCAGGACCCTTAAGCAGTCAGCAGCATAGGGCCTTCGTTTCTTCACTCCATAAAATAATATTTTCCTGTTTTACTAGCAAATTGTTAAGGTTGTACAGACAATAAGAACATTTTGAGATTATACTGCTCTTCACACAAAACATTCAAGTTAGAACAAACCCAGCCATACAAGCAAACCAGTTAGAAGAAGCAACAGAGGAGGAATTCAGAGTTTGTTGTTGAAATGATGGACACAGGTGCTCCTGCATCGCACCAGGATGGAGGTGGCTGCACCATGAGAAACATGAGAAAGCACTGAAATGTCAGAGTTGCAAAGGGGGATTCATGTCGCAATTTGATTATTATCAATCCTCTTTTACTGCTGGACACAGTTCGCCACACCAGTTATTTGTAACAGTACAATAGAAGCAAATATGAACTATTAATTTGTAACTTTAAAGAGACACAATAGATTGTGTCACTAAAACCTCGCTTTAAGAGAAGGAGGTCAGTCACTCACAGATATCACATTGGTTTGTTTTTTTCCTTTCCCTAAACTTGTTCCTTTAAAAGAAAATTTTGTTTGCAGTAGTTATACTTCCTCCTTCTATTTATGTTATTTTTAACAAGTACCTGATTCACTGCAATTTACCAGAAACAGTTTCAAAGCTGAGTTATATTCTGCTCATTTGTAAGTTGTATTTACACATGTAAGTGTATACAAATATCTTGAAACAACATTAAGTTGCACTTCGGAGTGCTGATAGCTGCCATCTCTGCTGGGATACACAGGGTGAGTGGTCCTATGAAATGGTATGGAGTCTGTGGATGGAGACTATTTCCAATGCAATTGAAAAAAAATCACCTCCTTAAATAGAGTAAAAACACCAGAACAGCTAATAAATTATATCACTTGGTAAACTGTAAATAGCTTCCATACTGACTAGACTTGAAAAGCGTGTCAGTTCTACCTCACACCCACTTTTCCTCTGTGTTTCTCTCATCTCCTATGTTACACTGAAGTTCACGAAAAAGCACAGCAAAAATGAGCTCTACGATGAGAACGTAACTTTCTCTTGGTTTAAGCTGGTTTTCTACAGCAGCATTGAAATTTCGCACACAGGATACGAGATCACTTAAAAATATCTGACCACTGAGCTTAAATAACCTGCTTCTATCCAAAGGCAAGGCTCCTGTCCGGGAAGTGCCCTCGCAGCAGCGGAAAGCAAAGGAGACTTACAGGAGCTGCCAGGGAAAAGAAGAACTCTCCCCACTGCACATGCAAGAAGCTGCTCCCACACAAAGCACAGATGCGCCGAAAAACAATGACAGAAATGAAGTTACTTCTCCCTCATTTTTCTGCTCACTCCCACTTTGCTCCAGGGTAAAAACTCAGCTGCCACTTGCAGAAACCCCCCATCCCACCTCCTTAGGTCAGGGAACACCTCAAACTAATGTCAGGGAGCTTTAACCCCAAATGTATAATTCAGTTTTATTTTAAAGCCAGAAATGAAGACATAAGACATAAATATCAGCTTTCCATAGGAATAACTACTTGTCTTTTTTGGTTTTAAGGATTCTGGTGAAACACAAATGCTGCAGCACCAAAGTAGCTTCAGCTTGTGGTTTTCATGGCGCAGCTTGAACACAAGTTGGGGTGGGAGGGTAGGGCACAGTATTTTCAATTAATCTAGTTCCAGAGATAACTGGGATATTGGTAATGAAAAAAGTAGTATTTTCCAAAATATTGCAATATTAAGACAATAAAAAACTTAAAAAAAATAGTAAGGGACTTATCTGTGCTTGTCTACATAATCACTTGTGGCTAAGTTACCTAAAAATATTTCACGAGTCAGTAGATAGCAGAGAGCCAAATTAAAAGATTACGTTCTGTTAGTACTTATCTGTATTAAGCTGTGAAAGTACGCAAACAGAAAACCTACACACACACACAAGCAATGGCTGAAAAATCTCCCTAAATCCTCTGAAAAAGATGAAACCTGGGTTCCTCTGCAACAGAAACTAAGAACTTATATGTGAGAAAAAACCCCACACATAGCTGGACAACCTGATTGCAGTCAAAACCTTTCACATTTTGCAACACACCGCCTCTCCCTGTCCTGCAATGTGAAGCCTACAGCTTCCTCTGGTGACCTTTTTCTTGGGCTTCCTCTGAACTGCAGAGATACAGAGGGAAACAATTTCACTCTTATGGAGAGCTACACAGAGTTACGGAGCAGAAGAAATGAGTTTGTTATGTAAATGTGTATATATATATATATATATATATATTTAAAAATCCCACTGATTTACACCAACATGGAAGCACCATTTGGGGTTACGAGGACTCCTGGCAATCTGCAAGAGCCCTTCTAGGTCACTGGTACAACATGTGACATTAGATAGCAGGGAAAATGCCTATTGATCCCAGGGCACATCAAAAGCCTTCTTGATTTATGGCAGTTGGATTCTCCTGAGAAATGTCATGGCCAAAGCAGCTGCCTCCTGGGTTTTGCTGGAGGGTCAGAGGCTGCGATGGCGGGCAACCCCAATGATCGACACGAGGCAAATGCTGAATTTTACAAATGTTTGAATGAATGACCGATCTCGTGCATGGCAGTACAGAGCCAAACCTTTTTATAGCCCAAACCCCTGGCGTTGCACCTCTTCACATCACATCCTGACCTTTACCATCACGTACAGCTCAGTGTAGACCCCATGTAAGACCACCATGCAGTGACCATACACAACTGCAGCTCAACGCCCTCCATAACTCATAAGCGAGGAATGGGGAACCCAGCCAGCAGCTGATCTCAGTGGGGACATTTGTAACTGGAGACTTGAAGAAAAGATGAACTTGTGCCAGACCTTTGATCATAAAGTCTTCAGGACAAATTGTATCTTTCTTTATATCATGCACCACACCCTGCACGATTCCCCTCAGTTCATCTTGGGATCTCTGAATCACTCTACTATAAATTTTAAATAAGGAGCAATAACACAAGTCATATTAATACGCCAATATCAGTCTGACCACGTTAAAATAAGTTGGCTAGCTTCTCAAAAAAGGAATTTCAACAGTTTACCGACAGGTACATACATTCTCATATTAAACAGAAAACAGCAGCATTTCAAAAAAGCTGATTTATGACGAAGTCATAAACTAAGAATGTTTAAGACAGAACACCACAATTGCATCTACAGATTTCACATATGAAGAACAAGCGTAGTGGGAACGTTACGGTGGTCTTGAGGTTTTTAATCATAATTTTAAAATAGTAATTTTAGGGATCAGTGAAAGTGACAAATGATGCCAGCCAAGCCCAGGCCTCACTGCGCAGCAGGCACATTGCCACTGATGAGCCCTGAGGAGCACAGAAAGCACCCCAGGCATCTTGAGAAAAAAATCAACACGTTTACTCTAATAAATGCTCCAGAAAAAAATTGCTGTAAGTTGAGATGTACAGGGAAGGATCTATTGGTAGGACTCTTAACAGCTTATATCAGCCAAGGGACGGCATAGGGGACAAAAACCTGTAAACCACTATTCCCAAATTATGTTGACAGTGTCTTTTCCCACCTCATTCAGTCTCCAAAGGATCTTGCTTTTTCATCCATAACCAGAATTAGTTTTGTCTTAGCACATGGGGCATTTTTCTACTCCTTGGTCCATTTGCAAACATAAATGTTAATGTATGTTAGAACATGACATGAAAAAAGTTAACAAACATGCAGAATTTGATTGAGGTTATGGTCCCATGCCTAATACATACAAAATTATTGTCTTTAGAGGACTTAAGTTAAGCACACCTTATGCTACAGTTTTTGTGTTTTCCTGGCAGGCTTGAGGCAATCCTGCCCCTCCCAGCCCACGTGTTTCAGCTCCCCACCTCCCAAAATGCCATCCCCTGGCTGGGCCAAGCACACCTCTCTGTGAAGTGGGGGTCTACACTGGATACACAAAGAGATCAGGGTTAAAAATAATTTGGGAAAGGAAGGCAGGGAAAAGTATGGAGCAGAGAAGAGTCACATGGAAGTCCAGGGGGCAGCCAGACCATCCCTTCTTAAAAGTTTAAAAGGCAACTACTTTATTAGCTGTGTTCAAAGCATGTTGCTTTAATTGTCCTTCCCAGGGAAATCCCTAGGTTTTACAGTGGTACAGCAACACTTTTTTGTGTTTACCTACATTGCTAGTATTGTCTTCAGCTTGCTTAAACATAATTTAAAAAACCCAACCAGCTGCCTAACTAGTAAATACAAAAAGTTTAATTTGCAGTCAAAGTTTAACCTATATAAATATGTACATTAATCTCAATTGACTTGACTTGCATTTGACCTGTTTCTCTTCTCTACCACCCTTTGCTCATGGTACTAGAAAAGCAAATTGAATTCAGAAAGCCAAAGGTCTTCCACACCTTCAGGAATGCAAAATTACTCCACTGAATTTCAAGCAAGCCAGTCTGAAGTCAGAGGGTCATTTTGAACTCAAGAACAGCACTGAACAGAGCAGCAGACATCCCTGAACAAGTGCAGAAGATTTACTAACAAGAGCCTTGGTAGGACACACAGTGAGGGGTATGGTGAGTCAGCATCAAGCACAGTAGAAAGATTAGGTTTTTTTAAAAACCAAAAGCAAAATGTATAAGTATTTCATAATTAGGTTACTATTATTTTTCAGTACAAGCAAGCAATTATCTACTTTTATCCCATAATTCTCCTCCTCCATCATCACTTGTAAGCACTGAAAGTCTGGATAAAATAAGACACTCCACAACAGACTGCTCCAGTATCACAGAGCATGGATGCATCCTGGCATGCTGCACAAAATCCTGGGAACTTGCCAACATCTGCAATGGTTGTTTCTAGAACATAAAACCAGCCTGACACTGAACACTTCTCCTCGAGATTTAAATTATCCTCTCTTTTGTCCTAAGCAGTTGCATGAAGCATAAATAAAACTGGCAGATATTCACGTCTAAAGAGAAGCCGGTCCAAGGTACTGGGGACAGACTTTCCTGGCAGCCAAGGTGGCACAAACACACCTGATGTACCCCAGACAGCTTCAGGAGACCTTCACTTTCTACTAAAGCATCGTCATGCAAATGAAAAAAGCTTCTCCATGATTTCTCTTAGAGGAGAAACAAACCCAGCACTTGAATGAGTTGCAGCACCAGCAACTCAGAAGTCCAGTTGCAAAGACCGAGGTTATAATTTTGAAGGCACGTGCAGCCTTTGATCAACCGCTCATGTAGCATGAAGGACTCTCCCTCGAGACTTCTACTGGTTTTTTTTGTTTGTTTGTAATTTCAAGAATATTCTGAGGCCAACAAACTTTAGATGGATCTGCCTCTTACATAAAACTATTTCAATTTAATGTATTATGACAAAAATTCATAAAATAACATAAAAGTTGTTTTATTTGTATTTCCAAAGCTCGTTTGTAAACCTGGCCTGAAAATGGTATTTGCCTGTTTGCAATTAAACCTGCTTATATCTATATTGAATACAAGTATCAGACATGTTACCTATGGGCTGGAGTTCAGACTCTGAGTGGAGAGAGACGTGGAGATAAATTTTTCTCTCAATTATATAATTATGAACCAAAATCAAACACTTCAAGAATTAATTAACAATTGCTGTAAAAACGACATTGTGTTCTGAGCTCTGGTGATGATTACTTTTGAATATTTGAATAACTCTTGGAAATCATCCTAGGTAAACATGGTAATTCAGTTTATACCATAAGAAAATGACTGATGACACAAAAAATCATCTAAGGCTACACAGATTATATCTGCTTGATGAGTGAAAGTAAATTGCACCTTTTCTATGGCTTTCAGTTATCTCGTTCACTTCTGTGTTGGATTATTTTTTTTAAGACATCTGTGAAAACCTAATATTTTTTAAAGAATTAGGGATCTCTGTATTAATGTAAGAATATGTCAAAAAACACCACAAAACTTGATTAATAAAGTGTTGAATAATAGGTGATAAGGCTCCTGCCAAAGGCTCATTTGTGACAGTTCCACAGATGGATTGGAATGGACGACACCAACCCAGGGCAGCCAGAGCTCTGCATTTGCCACAGCGGGGATGCAGATGAACCGCATCTTTTTTGGAGCTCATTCCTTAATCCAAAAAGGAAAAAAGGAATCTGCAGGACAAAGCTGGTCTCAGGCATCTGGTCTCAAAGGTTTCTGGAGGAGTAGCAGTGGATGCTGCTTTTGGACTTGGGCAGCATTTTGATTTTTTTTTTTTTTTTTAAGATGCATTGTTCTAATTTGCTAATTTATCTCCCTGCCCAAAGTAATGCAATAACTGGATTTCTATTTTTTTATGTTAATTATTGAGTGATGCTTCCAGTATGCATTGGAACAAGCATTTAAGATGCCGTTTGTGGGTTGCTGTGGGGTTTTTGTTTCGTTCTTTTTAATTCTCTGGCAAATTGCCATGGGATTTTGACTTCTGCCTGCCTCATCAGTATTGCGTTCTCTCTCTGTGACAAATTATCAAAACTGATTAGAGTTTGTACTGCAAAGCAGTCAGAAAGAAGTGATGAAACGCATGCTAAGTTTTGTGCTATATGAACAGACTTTTTCTTGAGACATCTGGCTTCAAATTTGGAAAGCTGGAACTCATAATAAAAACCACTCCTACCTGGTGCACAACCCCTGTCCCGCACAGAGTGCAATTATACAATTACGCTATATGAAACCTGAAGACAGGTTTTCATTATGTCTATCGTGTTCATTTCCATGGTATATTCAAAGTGGTTTTTGTAATCAGCTGATATTGGACTAGAAGACCAAAATGGATGGAGCTTTTTCGACTGGTTAATTTTTTTGAAATTATTTTTAACTGTCACATTAATGAGGCACTGGATACAAAACTTTTAATAATTATATATCTGATATATAAATAACAAAACATGAAAGAGAGAAAGATAAACAAGTAAACAAACAAATGCATCCCTTCCTGGCCCCTTCGGCACGGTGCAGCAGGCTCTGGTCATGCCTGGCTGCCCAAAAGTCACTCAACAGCCCTCCTCAGCTAACGCTGCCTTTCGCGTTTCCATTCTGTATTAGAAATAGTGAGTACTCCAAGTCGGCTGTTTCATCCTTGTATGGGATATACATAAAAAATAGTTACCAAGTGCTGCTGTGTGTATTCTGACAGCACAACCGTGAATGCTTTCAAAACTATATCGTTTGGAAATGCAACTAATGCCTCTAAGTTACTTCTCTATATTAGACGGGAACATCTTGTACACTTAAGAGGTTTTTCCACTTTTTCCAGCAAGGTATAAAACACTTTAAAATTGAGAATTTAAATCATCTTTGGTTCTGCAAACTTGATCACAAGTTCAATTAATTATGTACACTTAGACCAGACTTTGCTCAACCTCAGCATCAAAATCCTACACCTTTCCCTTCTAACCAGATATCAACTTTTGTAATGCGTGAGCTAATTATTTTTTACCCTTGTACCAAACTTGGCTTGAAGTAATCGACAGGTTCAAAAGGTAGGTCTCATTTTCACAGAGCATCAGATGAACGCACGGGGACCTCTCGCTGACTCGCATCATGAGCCCAGACACGAGTGCAGACCTGAGTTCAGTCATTTAAGAAAAACTCCCATGATAATGACATTTGACCTATGAACAAGCACAATTTTGCAAACATGGACAATCAAATGGGAACTTAGATAATCATATAGAAAAGCCAATACTTCTCTTTCTTTTAATAATAAGTAGTGTTTGTGCCTGTGGTGGTAGTACTTCCTGAAACACGATCAAAGCAATAAATACGTTTTGAAATTTAAATTTGTAGTATTAAAATAGCATGAACTCCCAAAGAGTACTAAAGGCCTAGCCAATGTTAAAAGTGGCATGCCAGTGAATGGTGACCTGAAAAGAGTTAGTTCTACCTGAGCAATAAAAGCACTCAGCAGAATTGGGAATTGTACTAGTAGGGGAAGAGTAGCTTGACTTTTTTTTTTTTCTTTTGTGCTGTGTTCTTCCATTTCCAATTGCATCATTATCACTAACAAAAAGATAAAAATCAATGCAATGATACTCAAGTGATTCCATGTAAGAAAACAAAAACGAAAAAACCCTCACATTTTCATTGTTATTCTTGCAGCTCATCTGACATCCTCAGTACAACCATGACAAATGGTAGGTTAAAAAAAAAAATCAAAACAAAAATTGGCACAAATTGTTACATAGGCTCAGAGTATCAGTTAAGAAATATAGCTGCTCTGAAACATTTAAAGACAATACAAAAGGGCCTCTACAATAGTATAACCTTTGCCTCTGTCTGCTAGCATCACAGTTTACACGGTTTCCATGGAAACCCTCTGCAAACATATGAATGTGCTTGTTGCGTTAGATGTTGAACAGCAAATCCTTTGTAGCAACTCTGGAAGGCCATGGCCAGTGCCAACCTCCCAGCAGAATAATGCCCTTTCACTATGCCCTCCCCAACAGGCTCATGACACACTCGCTCACATGGCACAGCTGCTGCCATCGCTTGTTTTTCCTCAGCTGATTTTTTTTTTTTTAAAAAAAAAAAAAAGGTGCATATCATAACTATTAAATATGTCTTCCTGCATGGAGAACCCGTTTTTTGCCCCTGCCAAACTGATGGCAAAGTCTCCAGCACCGGACCCTTGGATTCAGCCCAAGAGCTACGGGGTGAGGGCACTGACTGGGAGGCTTCCAGTCAGAGTGCTGGGGAATACATTTACATAATGAGTAGGCAACTGCCCAAAAAAGAGGATGCCATGGTTCTTCATTATTACATATTTTCAGAAAAACATATTAAAAAAATATACATAAAATTCTCAGCATGTGACAGATACACCAGTCCAGAAGAGAAAATTAGTTTCAACACCTTGTTGTTTCTCATCATGGAAAAAAACCCCAACTAATCTACAAATAACTCACATACTGGATGGGCTCCTCCTCCAGTCCCAGAGGCAGGAAAATTCTACCCAAGACAGTCTGAAATGTCATCAGGAAGGCTGGTTTCTTTTTGTTGTTGTTAAGGGTATGTGTGCAATGAAAGCGGAGGGACCAAGAAACTAGTCTCTGTTTTACAAAGGAGGAGCTACTGGCAAACACCTGAATGTTGTGTCCCATCTGACTTTCCTCAAAATACATGTCTACTCTGCAGCTCCGCATATTTAGCAGCATTGAAATAAGAGTGCTGCTAATAAAAGTGCACCTTTAAGACTAATGGCACACATAGCTGGAGTGTACGTTGTTTGTAGATTAAAGCATTCCCCTATATCCTTATTCTGAAATAACAAATTCCTAGTACAGCAAGTTTGATTCTAATTTCTGAGATATCAATGGCATAATTTACCTAATTGCTTACAGATGTGCACAGTCTCAGGAAGAACAACAGCTCCAAAGGCTGCATTCAAGATAAAAATCAGGTCTGCGGACTCTGCATGGGGGGTGACAGCCTGCCTGTCCCCTCCTATGTAGAACCGGGGAGGTCAGCACCTTTTTGCTTGTGACTGGACAGCCCACCCACGATTCAGCCATTTCCAGACGCTTCCACAGTCACAGTGACGAAAATCAATGATGTAATTGTTTTGTCTTAAAAGCTGCAGAATGAAGGAAGACAGATTTTGTACCAGGAAGAAAACAAACCAACCAACCAACCACACACTTTTATTTTGCCAACACTCTGTTTCTATGTTTATTTCTTTCCCTTTCACAGGGGACAGCCCCGAGAAGCCCTCCAAGCCCCCTCACGGCCATCCTCACCTCACAGCAACCACCAGCCCAAGCCCCCAAGCACCGGCCACCAAATTAGCTCTGAGGGCAGCCAACCTCTCCTTTTAGCCTCGCCAGCACAATGAAGTAATGAGGAGGTCAGCTGCAGCCCCCTTGTTCTAACGCTCTAATAGCCCATTGTTCTCTTGAGTTGCCTCTGTGAGATAAAACACCAAAAAAGCCGGCGTTTCCTGAGGGGAAGCGAATTCCCACCGTGCGTTGCAGGACATCGGCCAAGGGGTTGGCTTCACAGGGGCCAGCCAGCCCCGCGACTCGGCAGGGAGATGTGGGTTTGGTTTTGTTAGCGGGCGGGTTGCAGGAACATCTGCTCAGCGAAGCGGTGGTGCGGCTCTTGCCCATCACTGCCCATGGGCCCTTCCCCACCAATCTGTGCACAACTCTCTCCACACACAGCTATTACTATAAAGATACTAAATTGGCAGTCCCAAAGCTAAAATTTGGCTCCTACCTGATCAATGTTTATGATCTGCTCCCTGCCATAAATTGTAGAAGGATCAAAAGCACAGCGGCTGCTACTGAGCTGTGGTTAAGTTTCCCAGGAGCAGGGAGCCACAGCAGCGGGGCTGGAGCACCCCCAGAGTCACAGCGTCACATCCACCGCGCTACAGGTACTAACGCTCAAGTAATGGGATGGGAGAAAGGACACAGACAGAAAGTATTCCAATGATGCAGGAAATGATAAGATTGAGAAGTGAGCCATTTTATATTTTCACCACATCCTCTTGTCCAGTAAAGAAGTGCACTGAACATCATTAATGTCCCGCTAATGAGACATCCGTCTGCCCAGAACACAGCAATAATGAACGTGAGCTCTGTTTCCACCAAATCCACCAGAAAGATTTGTAAGGTCTGCTTTCCCGCTGACACGAACACATGACTCCCATTAGCCTTAATAAAGGACGAGTGCATTCAGTGAGAGAGAAATTTCCCAAGGTTGCATAACTGAACTGTGGCACACTGCAGACACAGTATAGACTGCTAAGGGAAAGGTTAGCCACCCCAAAACTACAGGGAATGGCCAAATTCCTTCATAATTTGCCCATTAATTTGTTCAACTTTTCTCGTAGTTAGCACTTCCTTGCTTTAGGCCAGTGAAAATATTCAGAATTTTTCTTACAGCAAAATTACGGAAAAGCAAATCAGACAGTGATAGGATGCTTAGCTCCTATTTTTAGGCTGAAAAACAGAACTCCAAATATGCACTTTCTTTTTTATCTGAATGCATTATCCCTTTATACTATTCTTAACTCCATGGTGCATAAATTCTTACTTCTATAACAATGCAAATCTGTTGACAGGATGATAGGTTAAAGTTTATCTTTCATGCTGCTTCCCTTGCGCCAGTCAGAAAAATCTAGTTCTGTCAATTTATGCCCCTTTCAGTGCTCAGCGAGGTGAGAAAATGGAGTAGAATGCCAGAATGTGGAAACAACGCAAGAAACCCTAATGCCAGAACTAAATATCTGACTCCTAGGCTAAGCTCTGCATGACCTCACAAAACTTCCAGATTAATACTGCATATCTCAAAACTGTGTTTAAGAAAAACCTTAATTCCAGATGTCGAAAGCATGATTAACCTACTAAAAGTTAGAAGCTTTTTCTTCACCTTTTCTCCCCAGTTCAACTTTATGTATTTTAAAATACTTGGGTGCCTTGCCTTTTTTGGGGGAGGGGGAGTGGGGAGGGTGGTGGTTTTATTTTGGACACCATAAAATTGAATTTCATAGCAATTTAAAAGTAGCTGGTCATGTGTTTATCATAAAAAAAAATTAAAATCAATCTGATGTAATCCAAGATATTCAATGCTATTATAGTATAGATTAATGAAGGCTGCTTCACGCATTCTGTTATAGCTTTAAATGAGAACAGAGTTGGCTAATATCTCCCTCTGCAATGACTAATATAAGAGAATATCTAGTCTGTGACTGCTTATACGCATGATAAAAGTCCATCAGCACACATACAGTAGTTGAACTAGTTTGATACAATAAACTGAGACAGGGAACCACAGTAGCTGTAGCTGTATGACCAGTGCTGTGCTGCATTTCAGATCCACATGATAAAATGTATTTTCCAATTCAAGCAAGATTACCTACCTATTTGTATGTAGCTGTAAAAACAAACACACAAACTCCAAACCAACAAACAAAACAACCAAACCCAACCACAAAACCAAAGATATTTGATTTATTCTATTTCATGGAACTAAAAATTAAACCTTGAAGGCCAGTAGAGCAAATCATGGTACTGCACCACAGCAGAATCAGCTCTGGGCCCAGTGTGGTTGTTCTCACTGTAGCTGCCAGCATATACTCAAAACTCTGAGCCCAGTTTTAACGAGGCTAGTGTTCTCCTTGACTTAAGCAGACGCAAAATCAGATCACATATTCCTCAAAAAAATGTATCATACAGAACTAAGGCAAACAGATAACTGATTAATGGATAACACACATACTAACTACACTGGAAAACCCCATTCAAACACAGAAATTGTAACTCACCAGTCATGTCACGACATTGACGATAAAAATCATGCAAGCCTGACACAGAAGACAATCAAAATACAAGACAACTTTCTGCAGCATCCATCCCCAGCCATTCTGTCAAATACACAATGGCAATAGCACAAAGCATCTTTATGACAGGAATAAAAGGCTCTTTAAATGCCTCTTTTATTTTTATTGAATGAACCCACTCTTACACAAAGTTCATGCAACGACGTCTCGAGCTTTAGTACTGCCAAATCGCGTATCTGATTAGTCAACTACGGCTTGTAGGTCACACACAGAACAATCTGAAATACTTATTAACTACGTGTAATTCATGTAGCAAGTTGAGTAGTTGATTAAGACACTGAACTTTTTAGTATGTTGAGATACATAGTTGTCAGGAAGACAAACATCTTTTTGATGTTTCACCATAACTGACCAAACACTTCTCTGCTTCAAGTCACTGGCAAAAGCTGAGGGAGTTAAGAACCAAAGCCACAGACTCCTCCCAGCTACAGCATTAGCATTTTGTGTGGTTCACTCTTCTCACAGAATTAGTAATCTTTACTAACAGTGTTCCTCCCTCCAAGGAAGCACATTGCACCACACCTCCCAATTGTTTTAGAAGTACATGTATACAAAGACCATAGTTGAAAAAGATATCATCAGATGTGGCGAGTCCAGAGAAATCTTGTCCTAAATATTTTTCAGGTTTATTCATGAGAAAAGGGTGGAGTAAGAAACCACAGCTACAAGATTCACAAATATGAACTCATTTACAGGTTTGCAAAGCAAATCATGCCACCAACCTGTCACGTAACCCATAGGAAAATACAGCTGCAGACTCTGTGGATCAAGATATTCACTGTTGGATGAAATTAGATTGCCCAGCTACTACATCAGTTCTAAAAAACTGGTTGGGTTTTTTGCCACTTTTAATCTCTCAGTCAGACTGGCGCTAGATTCAAGTGAATTAAGAAAAAATGTGAAGCCAGAGCAGAAAGCAACCAGTTCCTAAACTTTACCACCTTCTTGCACCCCGGGCAGTTAAGAGCCCTGTTCTCATGCATTGTTTAGTGCCTTAAAATGGACGCAGTTGGTTACTGGCCATAAAAACAACTGGAGCTCTGTCATTTCTTAAATATTTACTAATAAGATATACCAGAGTACAAAACCCAGAACTGTGTTTCTGATATTCAGACCTTTCTGTCAAAACACAAACTGACAAAAAGATCTCCTGGTAAAACACACCAGAAAGGTTTTACACTTTGATTTTAAAGTACAGATCTGCCTTTTTTTTTTGTCCTCCCTCAAACACCACCCACTCTTCCAAACAAATAAGTCATCCAATGCTGCACAGGAATTTTAATTGTTTCCATAACTTCTGTTACCTGCCAAAAAAGTACTCAGTGTGACATATACAGGACAGGGTCCCTATCATACATGTATATTTAAAATAAAATATGAACATACATATATATACACACACATATATACATATGTATAACACATGACAACTTTTGTATAGCTATAAAAACTAGAAGCCTTTGAAAGAGGCAGCCTTTATTCTTTGAGTAACAGCCACGGTTCAAGCATACTTGACTCTCTGGCTCAGATTTACAATCGACTTACTACAGCTGAACTTCCTGCGTGCCATGTGAGCCGGGCTTGGTTTGGTGTCTCCTTGCGCACTATTAGCCCTGACAGATGCAAGTTCGCAGCAGAAATCCCTTGCATGAATGACCTGACGAGGATGCGCTCCTTTGTATCTGCTGCATGTAAAGTCACATACGTCTCTGCAGCCGCCTCTGCCAGAGCTTGGCAGATGTGAGTGCTGTGACTGAAAGCCTGGCTGCTTTCAAGAGTTGTGTAACTTCTTATTTTATTTTCTAGGTTTGGTTGGTTGTTTTGGGGGTTTTTCGGGGGGTTTTTTGGGGTTTTTTTTGTTGGTTTGTTGTTGTTGTCTTAAAGACCTTGGTCTGTCAACCCTTCCTCACTCCGCACAGTATAAATAATGGCCCTGGTTTCAGCGAGACCTTTGAAATATTAATCTTGTGGTAGAAATAATTGCACAATACAAGCTGGTGGGGACATTTTCAGCGTAACTGTACAACTTCATTTATTTAGTTATTAGGACCAGGTCTTAAAACAACAAAAAAATTATCTAGCGTCTGTTTAAATAAACAATCTGTTCTATGAATCAGACTATTTATAAACATACAATATGCTATTACTGTGTATCAGTAAAATCCTCAGGATATTTGTAGATATTTTAGCAAAAGAGCTTATAGATGGTCCCCTGACTAAACTGCATGACAGCATAAACCTGCTAGTAGGAGAGGCCTAAAAAATTCCATAAAACAAAAGTGCATTTAGAACAATTTAATAAACAAGGGGAAAAATATCTGTGGGATTTACAGGGTGGAAGCTAGAAAAATGTTATCTTCAACAGACGCTACACATTTTTCCAGTGATTTTACAACTTAAACCAGCAAGCTGCAGCTTCTGAAACCATTAGTGCTCAGAATGTACTTTTGACAGCAGTTTTTGATTTGTGATGGGTGGTTTGTTTTCACATTGTTATGGGCTGGGTGAAGCCTCAGGCAGACATGCAGTCCTGTTGATAACATGCGTATTTTCCAACTCCGTGATAAATTTCCTATAACTGCTGGCCTGGAACACGACTTTCAGCAACTTGACCGTTCCACTTTTGGCGAGAGCAGCATCAGTCCAGTTGGTATAATAGCTCCAAGACTAGAGATGAAGACAACCATTTTCAGAATGGATTACTGTCAACACTCAACTTCAGAGGCCTATTTTCAGAAAACACTAACTTGCTTTCAGAAAGCCAAATCTCCTCCTAACAGATTTTTTTCAAGCTAGAAATCCAAAGTCAGAAAATACTTTTGGAAGGTGCAGCTGGAATCTGAATACCAACATCAACAATGCTGGTTGTTACAGCTTAGGAGAGGTTTTATTTTGTATGCAAATCCTAATAAGTGGACATATTTCAGTACTTTTGCACCACTACCACTGAGGTCTGTGCTGTTTTCAAAGCCTGAAAAACTTGCCTTTCACAGCTGCAAAGGAAATGACAACAGAAGGAAAACACAGCCAGTGTATATCAGCAATTAATTCCATCCACAACTACACAGCTGTTTGCTCGTGGAGGAACTGGACTGTTTCCTCTCTGAGCTTTTGCCACTGAAAGCTGATACGGCGCTTTCAGAGACACGGGCTGTGGGTAACGCATTAGGAATGTGCGCAGGATCGCATGGAGTTGGACGAGAAGAAATGAAATCCAGACCAGCGAGCTGTGTGTGATGAGGATAAAGTTATCTGGGGGAGAGGGCAGCAGGAGGGGGATGAGATGGGGAGCTGCCGGCAAAGCCAGGCTTAGCGCGCGGGACGGACACGACTGTCACTGTCAGAGACCAGGTGGGACAGTCAGAGACCCATGTGTCTATATCAGCTCTGCAAGATGTTTTTACCTTGACTGACGCCAAACAGGTAGATTTGGGGGCACTTCACAAAATCTGTCACTGTTACTTGAGATCAGTGCTTTCACAATGAAGTTGCTGGAGACTTGGCTCCATCTACGCTAGAGTAAAACTTACTGCTAAGTCATTACTACTTATTGGTAATTATTACGGATTGGTAAGGAATCTTACCAATGCTTGCTGCCCTGAAGCTCCAGAACTTAAGGCAGAATTCAGCTCTTTAGAGTCTTTCCTGTGCAGACAATCCTCTAAAGCCACACTTAGGATTTCGGGAAAGGCACAGAGTATATATTAATAAGAGGAACATGCTGTCGGTAGCATCTACAAACCCTGCCCTGCCAAGCACCTGGAAATTTCCTCCCACTCTGGAACAAACTCACAAAGCTACATGCACAGCTCATATTTTTCCTGTAACATTTTAAAAACAAAAACATGTATTTTTTCCTTCCTCAACCCATTTAAAAATTCCAAATGATCCATATGGATACCTTATTGCTGGGTAAAGCCACACACAGCAAGCCTCTTCTAATGCATATTACTACCATTTTTTCTTCAGCTCCACCACCACCAGTTAAAAAGAGCTCCTTTGATCTTTAGTAACAGCAGGTCACCTTTTGACTTGCTGGATCACTCAACCAGGGGCAACAGCTCAAACTGTACAGGTATTCAGAATAATAACACTAATAACAAAATATTTGCATTTGACAATTTTCAAGACCAGTACCTAAAGTAAGAAGTAAATATAGAAGGGCTATTCCCGTTACAAAAAGGCACTCTGAAGTACCGTCTTGTGTATTTTGCTGAATAAATAGGGCCTGCTAAAACTACAGGCTTGCATCCCAGTGTGTGGAAAGAAAAACACTCCACAGAAATAAGACTGATACTGCGTCCATACAGTAATGAAACTAATGTGAAAACATATTCTTTTAGCAAACACGATTGATGAAATATCTAAACATTACCTTTTTAAATATGGACCATTAAAGATTAGACCTATGCTTCTGGAAGACTGGTATAATCCCTGAAACATGTACACAAGCACATAGTATTATCACGGGGAAAAGAAAAAAGCAGAGAACTTTCAGTAATTTACAGTGTCCCAAGGAAAGTAAACCCAAATCCTATGGCTGGCTGGAAACTATGAATTCATATGAACTGGTTACAATACCTTCTCTTTTTACTCCCTTGGAACAATGACTCAATAACGGGTAAACAGAAGCAGCACAATTTCTTTAAGTCAGAAGGACAGCACACTTTAGACTGAAAGTAATCTCACTATACTGTTGCAGGAGTAGTTCGACTGCTGCTTGAAAGCCAGAACCGCACTCATTGTTCTTCCCGTAATTTCACTTTTAGCTGCTCAACATCAGGTAAATCCACTGGGAGATGATTTTGTACATCACTTACTGTCTGCCACAGCAACACTTTACTTTCTCACATATTAGACGCATACAGAGAAAGTTTCTGTTTGTGATGAATCCAGTCTTACATTGGGATAGAAGGCACAGGGGGAAGGAGGTGGAGGCAAGGGACGCAGCAGCAGCTGCACTGAGCAGCCCCACCACCTCCAAGGCACACAGACCAGTGCTCCAAGGCTCTTAGTTATTTTCACATGAAGGGCTGCAATACAAACAATCATAATATATATTACTTATATATTACTTATCCTGAATATTGGACAATACAAAGCAAAACTATATTTAAACACCAAAACAAAAAGGAATTTTTAATCTAAAATTCCCAGAAGGATGAAAGGCTTGATTAGACCTACCTCAAAACCTAAGATCTTTCAGCAAACTACAGGATAAAATGACTGTCGCTCCACCCATACTTATTAGAAGGGGTATTAAATCAGCAGTTATTGACTTCAAGACTGCTTCTCTGGCTCAGTTTTCAGCCACATTTTGATAGAAGGCTGTGAAAATATTAATAGATGTTTAAAGTGACAACAGAGTAAATTTCACTGCATCAGTAAAACTCAGGTGAACACTACAAAAAGAAATCATTCAAGTGAATCTTGCAGGTGTATGTATGCCAACTGACTAACTAAACACGGCTGTTTGCTGACTAGTTTCTTCTTTGTTTTTCTCCAGAGCAAAGTTATTGCTTGTGCAGCAAACCTATCCAGGATCTATGCAATGCTTAAAAGCATGGAAGACGTGTTGCAGAAATAAATACCACAATTCTTCTGCTCTTAAGGATTTACCATTTAAACTTAGGCATGATGCTTCAAGCTGAAGATAAGTTTAAGTGACTAAGGCTAAAATTCAGACAAAGAAAGGGTTGCAAGCCTGTGTACCACTTACACATCCTAAAATAGACTCACGGGTGAGTGTGGTAGTGAGGTTTTAAGTGGTACACAGCTCTCAGATTTGCTGCACAGCGAAGAATTTCACACTAAAAGAATGCAAAAGGGGTTTAGAAAATCTCTAGTTTCCACATTCAGGAAGTTGCATTTACTCCTGCGGAGAAAGGACTCACACAAATGAACAGGCAATACATATAGCACACCTTGGATTAATTACTGAAATATGGAAGGTGCTTGAGAGTGCCTAGAAATACTTACATTACATAATGGTTAAGGGTAAATAGCATTACCTGAACTTGCAAGAGGAGTTTAGTGGGTGAATTACCAAATTTCATACTTCATTGGTAAATAACGTGTGAGTTACTTGGGATGACTTAAGTTTTTCTCTCTCTGGAATTTGAATCAGGAACAAAATTGACCAACATCTAAAAGTTCCCAGTCTGAAAGGAAAATTCCTAAGCCCTAAAGTAATAGTTTTCATTTATCATTCATATCATGTACAAACTACTGAAACTTAACATTTTCACGTTCAACATTTGTATCCAGGAATTCATTAGGTCCTAGAGTGCTGTTCTTTTCACCTAACTTTAAATATTTACATAACGTTTGAATTAATTGTCTAATTAAAGTCTCACTCTAGGATGAAGTGAATAATTTTCTAGACTTCATTGCCTGCACTGTAGACTTACAGTGATTGCAACAGAGGCATGTAATTCACAAGCAGACATCCCCATAGCTGACATCAGGTTACGCAAGACTCATGCTGCTCTTAACGCTTGCAAGCTACGTGCAAGACTGAGGAAACACATAACAAGAGATCACTTTGCTATTTTAAATAACAAGGGCAATTGGTGGATTTAAAACCAAGAGCCTACTCGTTAAACTCCTGCAACTTGCACAGCCCAACAGTACATTTTGGCATGTGTTTTTTCTATGCATCTCACTATCTTCAGAGGAAAAGGGTCCTTTCCATTGCACCAGTCAACAAGCCATGTTACATACTTATTTTCTGCACTGCAGCACAACACAGTAGAAAATAAGTACCTAGCGGTACCAATCAAATACTGAAATCTGGCAACAGTGGTGTGAATGTAGACTAAAATATGCTGTGAGAAAATGTCAGCAGGCACAAACAAGCTTTCAGAATACCAAGTGCAGGAGCTGCTAACATAACAAACATTAAGTGAAAATACACGTCTGATTCCTTAAATAAAAAAAACCTGTCAACATGCAGGGAAGAGAGTAGGAGGAAAAGCGAGGGGAGGAGTAGATTTAGATTTTATTTGGTTTGTGATCAAAATACAAATTTACTTGATTAGGAAAACAAACATCCATGGAGACTACTACAAAGCAAACAAGTTTAAGCAGAAGTCATGTTTAATGAGTTCCATAAAGGATTTTTAAAGTAACTAGAATGCTTTCTTCCTGCTCCCAGTAAATGCTTGAAGCTAATGTATATTTCAAAGATTGTCTTCTGTATTTTACTATTGCTGTCAAAAAAAAAAGATGAGCAAGAGTTAGCAAATACACTACACACCTCACACTTCTGGACCTCAACGTGGTACTAAAGTCTTCACATTTCAATGTTAGCACAACACGTAAATAAGCAAAGTACTCCTTTATACAAGAAATTCGTTAACAGTCCATGTTGAAAGTAGAGTTAAAGCGACAAACTCCTCACATCCACCAGCCTGCTACAAGCACCTTCCTAAACTCACTGCAATACAGAGTTTACAGCTGATCTGAAGTCTGTTTGGTAAAAGCTAATTTAAACTCATCTCCATACGCCACGACTAGATCTTCTGGGGCATGATTCATGGCAAAAATGCAACATCATAAGTTATGGTGAAGATAAAAGGATTTTTGAATACTTTCCTAGATCATGCAAGCTTATCAGCACCCACCTACGAACATATGTTTTCTTCCATATGACACAAGTCTGCAAAATAACAATGGTGCAAACTCAATGTTTTATGCTTTAAAGAGAACAGCATAAAACTATCTACAGTGTACCTCCCCAAAGCCTGAAGGACAGATTAGGTCAAAGTAGTAACTTGACCTCTTTGGTAACCTTTCCTCATTTTATGATTCCTTGGTATAAAACCAGTACACAGCTGACAGATGCAGGAGAAGTCCTTTCAGCTGGTAGTCTAATAAATCTGTTTCACTTCAAAGCTATTTCACCATCATCAAGGTATTAACTTTTTTTTTTTTTAACAAAGATCAGTGTTGAGGTTTTTTCCCCGGTTTCTTATCTTTTCAAACATTCACAGGTCATCAGCAACTTTATGCACAATTGGTCAAATGCAAATTCTTCCTGCTTAGGAAAAGTAGCTAAAAAAAAAAAAAAATCCTCACAGCACACAGCCTTATTGCTTCATGCAACTGTTCACTCCTTCTAGGGAGATGTCATTGCAAAAGTGTACAAAATACTTTTCGTCTTCATCAGGTCTTTTTCTCTTTTGCAGAAAATGTGAAGTTCATAAAATGCCCATTTTCTTCTTCAGTTCATAAATTCATACACTTATGATCAACTCTTGAGGAAAAAAAATGTTTAATTCCAATGTGAACTTTTTACACTGAAGAAACTTAAAATATATTCAATCCATATACAGTCAGACACCTTAAAGCAGTTGTACCTATGGAATAACTCGCAAGAAGCCACTATTAATTCAAAGCACCTTTTTTCCTGAACTTTTGTATCTGATGAGCAGAAGACACTATACCTTACTTGTTTTGTATCCTCTTATCATGAGGTGTGTGTCACTAACAATAAAAAAAGAGCCATATCCATCCAGTCTGATGTGTGCCAATCACATATGAAGACAGGAGAAAATTCAGACTTGGCAGGTTTCATAGGAGTCGACTTATTGACCACAGCACATCTGCCACAAACTAAGCTTTACCTGCATCTTGTGGTCAGAATCTGACCAAAGCTGAACAAATATTCACATCTAAATTAATGTACGTTGGCAGTCACAGATTTCGACCACATACAGGTCATTCAGTGTGCTTGCTGCAACACAGTTAATTTCAGCTCACTGCTTCTCATGATCTAATTCTTTATTGACATCCATCCAATTTAACAAAAGGTTACACTGTGGTATATTATACTGTTTCTGCTTATTAAGTACAGTCTTCACAGTGTTACATGATTATAGAACAAATAATTGTTTTGCATTTTACATTTCAATTAAATTACATTTCATTTCTGTTTCTGCAAACTGAAGAGGAGGAAAAAGAAGTGACCCCATTAACTGCATGTCCACCATAAGGCTAAATGCCATCTATTTGAAATGTACATGTGCACTGTTTCTCCAAACACGAGATAAACAATGTATATGCACATTTACAATTCTGCGGTTTTTATTTGTTTCTAATCACACATACCACCAACAACAAAACTCTTCTACCAACATTTCAATTTGAGACCAGTTCTTGAAAATATCACCTATGGAGCATTCCTCCATGAAAATCTCTCAGGAAAGTCAACTTGGAAACAAATGATTTAGCTTTCATCTGCACCTTATCTTCTCTGAGCAGTTCTTTTACACTTCAGTCATCTACCAGCTCCCCAGTCTGTCTGGCACGACATCCATTTCTGATGCACTTGAAATGATTTAATTTAAATGATTTATTGTAGGCTCTCATATCCTTAGCAAATTGTTTCTCAGAATATCTTTTGGCCAGACGTATTATACTTTAAAATTTAATTTGCAATAGGTGGTTTTTTTTCCTTTCTATTTTCTTTGGACACAACTTCAACTTTTGAAAGATGTCTTCATGTTTCTAAGAGGTTCCTGAATTCTGCTATAAAACCCCTGAAAAAATAAAAAGTAGCAACAACAACAAAAACTAAATTTTAGATAGGTGGTATACATTTAATCCAACTTTGAATTCAGTCTTTGAAGAGTCACTTTGCTACCTGCAAACTTCCTTATAATGAGCATTCTCACTTTTATGATTAGCAAAGGCAGAAGGCCGGCATGGAAACTGCAGCATTCAGCTCCCTGGCTCAGGTGTTACCAGTGAACTTCCAGTTCAACTCTACAAACATAACCATAGTTCAAACTTCTTCTTATTGGAGCCAGGTAAGAGCCAGCTTTCCTATCCCAGACCCCATATCCAATGCACTGAAAGCAACACTGATGCTTTCTTAAGCCACTTCCTTCCACAAGTGTGAGACTGGTATCAACAGGCTTCCTGCTCCGAAAACATTCATCAAGTCACCTCCACAGGAACAGGTTAGTGCTCCAAACATCAAGGCAATTTGTTCAATGTATTATAACCAGGACTGGAACTCTTGCAAGTTACAGTATATTTCACAATACTTTTTGTAAGAAATACATAGTCAAAGACTGCAAACAGAATGTAAACAAAGGAGTTTGTTTTGTCCTTGTTAAATCATGACATTTGGGGGCTTGACTGCTTTAGCTTATTAGAAGAATTAACTCGATCTTAAGTTACAGCCTATGTCAAGTATAAATGCCATCCTTACAATTAAAGACGGTTAGCTGAGAATCACAGAATGGTTGGGGTTGGAAGGGACCTCTGGAGATCATCTAGTCCAACCCACCTGCTAAAGCAGGTTCACCAGAGCAGATCGCACAGGAACGTGTCCAGGTGGGTTTGAATGTCTCCAGAGAAGGAGACTCCACAACCTCTCTGGGCAGCCTGTTCCAGGGCTCTAGAACCCTCAAAGTAGAGAAGTTTTTCCTCATATTAAGGTGGAACCTCCTGTGCTTCAGTCTGTGCCTGTTGCCCCTCATCCTGTTGTTGAGCACCACCGAAAGGAGTCTGGTCCCACAGATCTGATTCAGCGATCATCACTCACTGATTTCTGTAGTTGCACTACTGTTAATCCACAAACACAGACAAATTTAACTTAAAATTAAGAGAACTAATGATAGGTTGCTCCAATTACTTGTATAGACAAACTTCAAACTGAACCGTTTGACATGAAACTCTACATATCTCTCTCTACATTGAGTTGTGGACACCAGGCAACAGCAGCAACTGTTGACCACTGAAAACAGTTCCCAAATGCAGACAGAGCGTAAAGAAATCAGACTTGCACTTACACTACACTAGTGATTTTTTTTTTTTTTACCTCCATTCCCACTTGACTAAGACTCTCCTCAGCCTAAATATGCCACAAAACAAATCCCACTTCCTGGAGGTCTGTGCTGACAACCGCCAGGGATTGTAGCATTGGAAAGGCTCAGTTAACAGCAAAAGCCCTTTAGAAGGAACAGAATTTAGTGAGCGTCAGCTGCAAATAACTCAACTGACATTGTTTTAACCTGATATGCCAAGGTACACAACTAAGCCAAATCTTAAAACTAGTGCCCCATTTAACAGATTCTTTTCCATGAAGAGTCACCAGTCATTAGCAGACAGAAAACCCTTATGTTATTACAACAGAACCATTAAGAAGTAAATCCAGCTTCAGCAAAGGGGAAACAAAAAGCTGTATGTTTATTAAACTGACTTTCTAAATATCAACATTTGCTAAGGAGGTCATCATTACTGCATACGGTTCGATGAATGAAGGTGAAAAAAAACCCTAAAAACACAGGCTGTTGTTGAAATTGTTAAATCAGTATTGAGTGGAAGAGAGTTTTGAGGCTTATAACTACTTTGGAAAAAGCTCAATTTTTAAACACTTATTCTCCATTCACTCCACCCAGCTTATGAATAAAGCCAAACCAGACCAGGCTGGATAAAAACCCAACAATCTCCACTGTAAAGTCTCAGTGATGAACCGATACACATCTAGCTACATTTTTTATGTTCACAAATATTCAGCATTTTTAAACCATCAAGGACAGACTTTGTCCTAAGCTAAGGAGCAATTAAAAAATTAAGTACAATGTGGTAAAGATAGGGAGACACATTTAAACCCATTACATTAATAGTTATAACGCTAGCAAAATAGAATGATTTTGCCTTTTGAAAACAATATTTAACTTTAAGCTAGATCTGTTCTCTTGGAGTTATAAGCGTATTGATTTAAAATAACACTACTTGGCAATTTTGAATCAGCATTCTCAGCTTTAATTATAGCATCACAATGAAAGAACCAAAAGAGTCTGATCACCATGTCAGAAGCTACTGAAAAATTATGTCAACTCCTTTTTTTCCAGAGCTGTCCCTCATTAATTCAAAATTAACAGGGTTTGATAACACAATCTGTACTACTGACTTGTAACAGCCTGCTCGTGTCAACTGAAAAAGGATGAGGTTTTTTGTGTGGTGAACTCCAGAGCTCCAGCACTTCTCTCCCATGCTCGGCAGCACCCGCTCCCTACAAATCCTTCTGGAGGTGCCCGCCAAGCTCCTCTGACCCCTGCTGCCATCGGAGACTTCCCATGAACACTGTCTTCCTCCTCATCCTGCCTCACATGGACCTGCTTTATCACACAGACTGAGGAATTTGACAGGGAATGAGATACAGAAACTGCTGCCAGCAAACTGCTTCCAGGATAGGGGCATTGGAAAGGGAAACGGGCAAAGAGCAATTCAACACTCTTCAACACATTCCAGGCACTTGTAGAGGGGAAAAAAAATAAAAAAGGCAGCACCAACAATTCAGGATTTTAACATAATGAAAATAATGCCTTTAAAAGATATGCTGGCTGGGAAAGCTTGAATGTCTTTTCCTGAATCCACAACAGAAGTAATATCTACAGAAATTCTGCACAAGCCCAAGGCTCAGCAGCGTGCCTGAGGAAACTGGATCTTCGCTTCAAGCACCCTGTTCACATTTTAAAAGGCTGCACAAACTGGGATAAGCCTTCCTTACTGCTGTGGATCATAGAAGTAGCAGCAATTCTGAAAGTATCCTAGGGTGATGTTTTCCTGTTTTACTTTAAAAGCTTCCTCATCCTCAACTGCTAAGCTCTCCTCCTCCAGCTTTCCACCACGGTGAGAGAAGCAGTGCAAGTGCTCAAGCTTAGTCCAGTCATGCCAGAGAAACAATGGTTTGGGCTCTTTTGAGACATGACAGTTATCAGCTTGGTGCTATGGATACAGAGAACTAGGTTCTATTTTTGTAATGGCAAACTATGTTGAAAATTATGGTATTCTTAAAATAATAATAATTAAAACCAAAACACAATCAACAACGAAACAACACTTTCACATGTGTAATAAAGCAACAGGAGCTACACACAAAGCAAGCGCTTTTTCAGGAGAAAGGCAACAACTGTAGAAACATTGAACAGGATCTCCTTTCACCTTTTTTTTTTTATATATATTCTCTTTGATTACTTTAGCTTGCGCAATATATATCCCACATTGTATTTTATTTGTTTATGAGTATCTGGGCAGAGCTCCAGTGCTTTGATGCAACTGGTCACAGCGAATAGCTCAGTTCAGCGCGAGTGCTGCCACCAGCGGGGACAGCTGGAGAGGTGGGGGACGCTCAGCACCGCTGTCACCTCCAGCACACAGCGGGGTTGAGACCAGCCAAGCAAAGAGGAACCGAGTTCCAGAAAGTTTCTTCACCTCAACAGGGAGGAAAAAGTCCAACAAATGAAGGACTCCAGAAAAATACAATCATCTTAGTGATGAATGCAGTTATCTTATTCCAATCTGAATGAGAAAAATGCAGAATGCAGATACAGCATAAACAAACGTTACTCTCTGCAGCTACAAATATTTATTGAGAAGTCAAAGATTCAGATTTTTCTGCATTGAAACTTCTTACACTAGGAACAAAAAAAAAGCTTCAAACTGATTCACTGTAGAGAATGAGGTATCAGATTACATGATTTTATGAAATGTGCATGAGCCCAACTGTGTGTTTAACTTTATTTTTGTTACCAGACTGCAAGACCAATTTTTTTTATTTTTTTTTTTACCATTATTGACTGGAAACAGGTATTTAAGGCAGAAATATACTCATATCACATATTCTGCTTCATCATTCATGAAGATAGGATTATCTAGAGTCACTGACATTTGAAGAGCCCCACTTGCACGACTTAAATGTCTCCAGTTAAAAAACTGACCAAAAGTTGACCCTGACCATGGGGCTCAGGACAATAAAGTCACGTTCCACAGGAGGATCCCAGGCCTCTAAGATCCTGAAGTATAATCAAGGCTGGTAATTGATGGAAGACAGAGAATACAAGCTTTCCATGTTTGCATGAAATGCCATATATCTGGGAATAAACACTTAAACAGTTTGTCGCTCAAGCCTGAGAAGTGGTGTGCCTAAACCGATCTCCAGCCAACATTCACCCCAGTTCCTCCTGAACTAGAAGGGTGAGGGCCAGTTGAACAAGAGACACCTATACTTGGTGTTGGTAAAATGGACAGATGTGTTGAAAGAAGCATTGGAGGGGGAAAAAAAAAAAAAAAAAAAAAGGGGCAGAACTCAAGTACATGCTTAAAATAGTCCCCCAGAAAACATCCAGCCTCTCTCCAGGCTTAGAAAATCCAGGGGCTCAAAAGCACTGAAACCAGCCTGGTTAGAAACGTGACCTTCAGCAGGGCTGCTGCAGTCATCCTGCAAAACAGATACGGCCCCACACCCTGTTTGTGCACCCAAAAGAACAAGATACTAGGGTCTGATGCTTTAATTAGGGTAGAGACAAAAATTTTGGCCAACTCTACATTGGTAATATGCAACAATACTTTGGTAACTGTCCTGCTCTGCCCTACCTTGACATCTTCCCCAATACTATGTGTAAGGGGATTTTACAAGTCTAATTTTTACAACAAATTGAGTAATGCTAACCAGGACATAGAAAAGCGCTTCATATCATAGAAAAGTGTTACCCACTGCTCTCAAAAAACATTTTTAAAAAAATCAACTTTATAAACTCACTGAACCTGAAACTATAATTTTTTGAGATCATTTCAGAAAATGGCTCCAACAGGTCCTTGAACATTTTACCAATTCAAGGTCTGAGCCCTCCTCATACAAACCACGTGGGACAGCGGAAGCTGAAGGGAGCGCAGTTTGCCAGCTGAGAGCCAACACTGAATTATATTTAGCCAGGTTAAGTGGTTGGGTAATGCTGCCATACTCTCTGTATTTCAGGGAAGTGTTGGGGTTTTTTTCTTGAGAAAAATCAATCTAGGTGATAAATTTGAACACAGATTTTGATTAATCTTCCATCTTACTGTATTTTTGTCCCATTTGCTTTTAGCCTGTTCCTCAGACAGAGCAGGAAATAAGAAGGCAGTTGTTTTACTGTGTTCTCCTGTCCTTATAATGTGATGCACCAGATTGGAGTTATTGAATAAGCTCATAAGCCCCCAGGTTACATTCTTCTTCATCTGCAGTCTTGCCTTTCAAGTCAGCTCTACTCTTATTAAAAGGACCAGAGGCTGTTTCTGGGCATACCCCGTCTTTGAAGACGAAGCCCCAGCTACATTTTATGGAAAAGACCTCTCAGTTCATACCTCTGCCAAACTGCATAGCAGGTTTAAACAATTACACAAGACAGTGGATTTGGATTCCAGGCTCCTCTTACTCAGTCTCAAGTTTTAAAATAATATTTTTCTTTCTGCTAAGGCACTCCTGAAATAAATGTTCCAAAGAGTGATGATCCAAAGGCATTAAAGAAAAAAGTTACAGCTTAAACAGCGTGACAGAGATTATGAATAAAGAATCTCTTTCCATATGGAAAAAGTTTTTAAAATTTGACATTGCTTTTCAGTATGCATTAATCAGACAGACAGTAGTGAATTCTGACTGCTTCAGATAGAAGAGAATCAAAACTGTTGGGACATATTACAGAAAAGAACAATTGCAAAGAAGGAAGAACAATCCTATAGTTTCTTTTAAAACCTAATGATTAGCAGTGTTTTCTTAAATGGCTGGGAAAGTCTGCAGTTTGGAGTCAGCCACATGTTACTTATCAATGCTTCAAATGCAGGGTGAGTAAGAAAGACCATGTCTGGTTCCTTTTGCAGTGGGGAAAAAAAAATCTCTTTTGAAGTCTTTCTGAGGGACTGATGGGGGAGAAAGTGTCAGGAAAAGGATCTGACAGGTTTTGCACAGTGAGGGGCAAAAAACCGTCTGGAGTAAAATCTTTTGTCTAAATTGAGCAAAGAGATAGAAACCTCTCCTTCAGCACTGGAGACGCCAGATAAAAAGTCTGAGGCTCCCTTGTATCTTTTTTCCAGCCACACATTAATCCCTTTTTATGCTTTTTGCCAGGTTCTCATGTTACCAGGAGCCTGCGGGAGAGGCCAGTCCAGCACCGAAGGGAACGCGGCCACGCTGAGGCTCCATGTACAGCAGCCTCCCAAGCTCCCAGGAAAACAACTTGTATTTTAAACACCCCAAGCACCACAGAAGACTTCAATTTAAAAGGTGGAAGTGATCACCTGAATGAACTTAAAGCAAAAGTCAAAGGATCAAGAAATTACTGTTTCTTTACATGAAAGGCATTATAGATTAACATGACACTGCCAATATCGCTGTTTTGCTCTGGGACAGGATTTCTCTTCTCTATTTTCAATTCCATGAAAATAAATAACCTGAGAAGTTCTACATTGCCTGCAGTGTAAGCGTAAATACCCACCAGCAGGTCAAGAACTAGACACGTTTCATTTTTCCCAGCACTGTAAGTTGCTCTGCCCTTTCTTTTAAATTCCCATGATCTTGAAGACACCGATCAAAAAGAAAACACACGTTATTTTTCTCCTCAGTCACAAAGATAAATTCTTGATATTACCAATCTCTAAAATCTTTATTAAAAGTAGAAATTTGAGAGATTAATGCTACATAAACTATACTTTTATCTGTACCAAACTGCTTTTGCATGTTAAAAACAGCTAAAAATATGCAAACTTAGCATTAATTCAACAGAGCAGAAAGCTCTAGAGTTCACTACATCACTCACAAGTAACAATTTCATGTTCTTTCACTGGAAGAAGGCAGCTCATCACTGTTCAATTTGAAGTAGACAGAAGTGTGCAGTAAGCTTTTATTAATAAAAACCACTGTCTTTACACTTTGATAAAGCATTTTGACTCCTTCCTTGCTTCTGCCTCATGGCGTTGCATTTGCAAGGTATGTGTGGCATTTCACGGGTAATATTTCACAGCAAATAAAGGAGAAAAAAAACCACAAAAAAACAACCAAACAAAAAAAACCCAAAAAACTTTCTCCAGCTGAAAAAAAACCCCCACAAAGAATCCTATCCAGGTGTTAGCAACAGGATTATTTTAATATAGTCCTTTTAGTTATGTAACAGGCATGAAAACACAAGTCGTAACACACTGTCTTAATCAAGGACTGGGGAGCTGTGGAAAACACTGGTAGAAAAAAAAAAAACCACCTTCAGATAAGAGATTAGGCATTCAAATCCCCAGAAGACTGCACTACAAGAATGTTTGCTGCTTATTAGCATAAAAATGAAAACCATAACATAATATATGCTAGCTATACCACAGTAACACTGGCAAGACATAATAGTCAGAAGTTTCTGTAAAAGGTATGGAAAAAAAATAAATAAATAACAGTTCCTCACTTGTAAAACAAAGGCTACCGCTCAGGTTCTGCTGTCTTCATACTCCTCCTTTTGCATCTTTAGGAACTGTACACATAAGGGTTAAATAATGTACTGAAGTCTAGTAATTACTGTGATGAATGTCAAAGCTGCAAGCAACACATTCACTCATCTTTGATGATATTTCTCATCAGCTGGTCCCTGTACCCCCTTGTACAAATAGGTAATAAGCACCTCACTGTGGCTGGAACTTGCAGGAAACCTCGATATCCTTACACATAAGAAGTTCCATTACATAAAGTAAATATTATGCAGTATTGTTCAGACTCTTGCACATACCCCAAAGCCAAGGTACACTTTCAGCCACAAAAGTATTTTGCACAACATTAATGAGATTAAAGTTGCGTGGGTGTTTGTTTGTTTTTGTCTGTGCTTTTTAATAAAACCACTTTAAAGTGGCAGTTTGCTGATTCAGTTCCCCTCCTCCCTCTTAAAACCATTACACTAAATGATGAGCAAGAATACAGCCAAGAATTCAGACAGTAAAATGCTTTGAGTACCTTGATTTTTTTTCCACAGCTCTCCTTGCTTTAGTAATGTCGTGGACCTGTAAAACAGAAGAAAGAGATTACTGACTCCTGGTAGGCTTTTCAATATTACTGGAATACACTTGAAACTTAAGAAAGGAGTTACACAACATTTAGTTTCTTGAACTCTTTCAGAATGCTTTATTGAATTGCATTTTGTTATCATACAACGCATTTTTCATATTAAAAAAATATCTAAGAAAAGTCTTACATGAGAGCATCTAGTTGGGAATCTCACCATTTTGCCTCATGCATGCTGGATTACAAACCAGAAAGTAAAATCCAGCCTACCTGCTGCATTTTTTAAATAAAGCATAGCAGCCACTGTGCACGATTCTTCTGCGAAACCAGGAGAAGCTGAAGTCGGGAGCAGCCGCCGTGCTGCCGAATGGGTGGGGAGCCGGGGAAGGGAACACAATCCGGCTCTTTGAAGGTTGACAACTGGTGGTGGGCAAAGTTCATCAGGAAATAACCGCCTTGCTCTGACCCCTTCCCACCACTGAGCAGCTACGGCTTCTCCTTTTGCCTCCAGCTTCTAACATGAAAGTAAAATGAATAAATAAAATAGCAATTGTTTGCTTCCATTATCTTTCGTCTTCTCTGTCTTTGAGCACAAGTTTTCCAGAGTCAAGCCTGACAAATCTATTTCCATCATCCTTCCTTTTCCCTCAGCTGCTCCTCCAAGGAAAAGCAGTTATTTCCTGGGGGATGATGGCCAGACCCCTTGATTTCATACATGCGTACAAAACATATGCTACATTTTCCTTTTTAAGATCCATACATTGCAAATTAGACATTTTATGCATTATGAAAACACTGAGCTCAGCCCACCATCAGGCACAGGCAGCACTTCTCACCCACCTGTTAATCCCTTTTTATTCATCAGGTTGCAGCAGCCTCTTTCAATCATCACCGGCTTTTCCTTGTTACTCTTTCATGACTTTAGCATAGTACCCTCAGTCAATACTGCTCAGGTCTTGTCAGTATATTGCACTACCAATACTTCACAATTTACATGTTTCAGCAGGCTGGCTATCCCCCTCCCCATCATTACTAAAGGCTGGATTATTCAGTATTCTCAGTGAATTTCAGCTGTAAGGAATTGACTTCCAAAACAACAACATGCACAAAAAGGCAAGTAGAACTATGCAAAATTAATGCACGACATTATTGTCACAAGATACTCTGAAGCAAAAAATCCCAAAACTTCCAAAAGAATCATGGTTAAAATAACGTTATTTTATGTGTGCTGAAATAGTCTGTTTTCCCTGAATTACTTTTTTTACAGAATGTCAGTTCTCGCTCACTTGAGAAAAAAAGTTGCCATAAATATGGCATTGTTTTCAGCAAGTTTGTATTTAGGGATGAACAACATACTTTCACTCAGTATTAACAGAGCTAAACAGCCACAAAACTATTTCATCTACATGTAGACTTGACTAGAATACAGATTTAGGGGACGGAATCAGCTCTAGCCAGGTGCTCTGCGCGGGGTTTGGGCATATTTGCTTATTTTGCTGTCCTGCCAACTACTCCCTGGAGCAGCACACGAAGCCATGGCAGTGACCAGGGAAGTGTGTTGGCATCAAAATGTCATGTCAGAGCAGGAACCCTCCACAGCGTCGGGAATTTAAACACTTAAATGTGACTGTTTATTCTTGGCATGAGTACAGTTTATTTTTCATCTACTTTACACTGCTAGAGATAAGGGAATGCTATTTCTATGCAAGTTTCCAATACGTTATTTTAAGCACAGCCATCACTCACACGGAGAGATCCCATCTTGCAGGCTATCAGCTCCTGTTTCTAGAGGGCACTGGCAGAACACTCCCAGACAGGAAAATTTATTCTTCTTCCCAATTTCAAAAAGCTCTCATTATTAAAAAACAAAACAAAAACCCCTTGGCAATTGTGACATTGCTACAACATTTGGTGCCATGACCTAATTCATTCTTCTTAATCCATTGGGGTCTTTTCATCCCACTCTACCCACTCCTTGAGTAAGGGCCAGAAACTCTTTGATGTAGACACTGGTCAGACGTTGTCTTCACTGCAATTAGCACTGTTTAGGACATGTCCTCAGCTCCTATTAATTCACTAAATGCCTCTATGGCCAAAGTAATATTATACATCCAGTAACAAAGGATGCAGATCATATCAAGAATGGGAAAAGAAAATCTGAAAAGGAATAACAGTCACACAGTAAGGAACCAACTCAAAGGCAGCTCTCAGATCAGGGAAAATAATAACTGAAATACATTCTTTGAGGAACACAGATATGACAGCAGTAAGATAAATATTGAACATAAGCAGCTTCAAAAAAATTTGGAATACTCTGAATTAATGCATATGTCAGAAATCAGACATATTACACAAATCCTAATAGGATATTTAAAATGCAAGTACAAATTAAATGTTAAATGAGGGCTTCAGCCTGTAGGACAAAAGGATTTGTGTGTCAGAGATACCATCTCTCTTCTTGAGAATTACAGAGCTATGTTCTCCTCTGCTCAGAGAAGCAACATTTTAGAGCTGCATCCAGAAACTATGAGTAATCACAATGACAGTCAAGGAACTGATGGGATATCCTAAAGAAACACCCGCTGGAATGAAAATATAATCTTCTTCAACTACTCATAACGGCTGATCAGTATGCATTAGGAAAATACACTTCTGGTTTGAATCCAAACCTTGAGTATGAAAAGCAAAGTCCTAGTAAATATTTAAGAGAATTTTGAATTCCCAACTAAAGAGCTGGCAACTAATTTCTTTTTTTTTTTTTAACAAACAAAACCATCAAAATATTGTGCAACTCTAAGAGCCCTTAAGGAAACAATTGGGAATTTTTCATAACATGGTATTTCCTTATACCACTGACCACAGGAATGCAAACAGTTCCACCAAACAGAGATTTCTTCATTGGAAACAACTGACAATCTAACCATGTTTCCATCTTTTCCACTCTCAGCGCTCAGCATACAAAATAGATGATATAATAGGATACAGAAGCATCGTACCAGGGCCACAAGATACATTTACTAAAACACAGCACCTGAGAGGCTTTACAAAAATGTATTTCCTAAGGGTTAAAGAGAACTTGTGCTTAATTATCAAGCACTTTTGTCTAATGAAAATTTTTCTACTGCAATTTCTACTGATTTGTTGGATTTTCCCAAAACACTGTTAGCATCCCTATCAACCAGGAACAGACTCCTATCCCCAACCATAACTTAGTAGTTTATCAGTAACAAGACTCAATCCTGCAGCATTCCCTGACAGTAAAACAGGTGATGCTAACGAGGAGCACTGGTATGAAAAGATGGGTTGTTACTCAACTTGCCAGGTGGAGGAAGAAACAGTACTACTGGTAGTATACCCCTTGTGCCTTATACAATGTCTGCCAAGTTGGGGAGGAAATCTTTTTCATTAGACTAACTTCTCTGTTTGGGATTATTTGAGCAATGCCAGCTGACACTATGAATCCCCCTAAAGGAACCTGGAAACGTTGGTGGAACTGTCTGGGCAATGGCACCCTCAGTACTCACTGTCGACCAGCCTTAAACGCTGCATGAGGAGACCAAGTATGAGAGATATCCCAAGAGAAAGGCAAGACAGCCCTTACAGAGGGATTTAATTTTCTTAACAGCTAATTAACAAGTCACTATCATGGAGAAAGCAATTCACACCCTGTGCCGAGCTGCATGCTGCAAAGAGAGAAAAAGAGAACATAAGCAACGGTAAAAACGGAGAGTATTGTCAGAATTCAGGAAGGCACCAGGAATCCTAAAAGGTACCAACCATCCGCACTCTGACAAATATCTGTCATTGCAAATTTGCAACTCAGTTAAGCCAAGATTTTAATCAGGGCTACAACTGTACTTAATCCTCTCTGTTGCAGCTGAAGGAAAGCAAGGGGAACAAGTCATAAAAACAAAACAAAACTGAAATGTGCTACAGAGACCAAATTGTTTTCAGAAGGAAAAACCAAACCAAACAAAACCCATTAAAGAAAAAGCATTATGGAGTTAGCGTGCCAAACAAGTCAAGAATTTTGGATGGTGGAAAAGACAGACAAATGTCTTAACTTCAGATAGAGATGTTAAAAGACTTTGCTCGTGTGGGAGGGTGTTTACAATCTATGGCAGAGGGATTATTACCCTGGTAGTCAAGGAAACCACTCTTACAATTACAACATTTCAAATTTTGGAATTCCCCTTTTAGGAGAGAACATGCAAAAATCCTCCATGCTATTCAAAAAGGAGAATGGCATATGGCTCTTGTGTCCCACATGCAGACAAACAGGGCCAAAAACTTTGACAAGTTTGTCCCAATGGCACCATGGATTAAGAGGTCACCATCGTAAATAAAATGTGTCTATACTGTACTTTAGTCTTCCAAGATGATAAATGATAAAATAGCCATTGCAATTCTCCCATAATATTTTCCACATACAAAACCATTTACCAGGACTTACTGAACAAGAAGCTAAAAATTTCAAGCAAGGCTTTATTTGAACTATTGCATTTCTTGACCTTTTCTTTCAAAGAGATGCACACTGAACTCTCAAAGTGCTGAGCTTTTGTTCTTGGTCTTAAAGAATTTGCCTTTTCTGAAGTTACAAACATGAATCTTTGCCTCCTTTTTAGATGATGCTGAAGATCTAAACATAAATTATACAAAATAGCAGCTTGGTTTAATCACAAATAGTACTGCAGAAATTATTTTTCCAATTATTTTAACTAGATAACAAAAAAAGAAACAAAACGTCACATCAGCTGATTTGCCAAAGTCTGTGCTGAGATTTAGAAGACTACTCAAAAACTATTTTTTGTTTGTATTACTGTCAGTGTCCTAGATAAAGACATGCACTAAAAGGTTTTCAATTTAATCTTACTGGTGATGCTACAGAGAACACCTCAAACTCTGCAGACTGTAATGCAAGGCAGTAGTTAGAACACACCACATATTTCCACAATTAGAGCATAATAACATCAAGATACTCAAGAAGTTATTTACTGGTTTTCATTAAAATGCACAGTTCATTTTTATTTTTTCCTACAGTTGCTGCATCAACATGCATGTTCAGGAAACTACTGGGCAAAGTCCATGCAACATTCATACTCAGGTTGGACTGGTGCTACAATCAGCGGAATCTTTGGTGTCAATAAGGAAGCAGAGATAGATCTTAGAAAAATGTTACAAGTCAAATATTCCATTTTATCTTTGTCATTTGACGAATCCCACTACTAAAGCCTCAGTGCTCAACAATTCAGTGTTGTAAAGAATAGAGCTGCTGTCTGGTATCTGCTGTTTCTCAACAGTAAAAATAGTTTCAGGTAGGGTATTTTAAGTACCACATTAATAATTTTCCACATAAATACAGTCCAAACAGTGGTAAATGACAGTTTAAGAAATCATCTGAATGGCCTTAAGGATCCAGTAGCTGGGTACAGTTCTGCAACAGGCATCATAACTGGTCTCAGGAAAATAATTGGAGCATTGCAAACCTCTGTTCCCCTTGTCCCCTTAAAATGAGGTGAAGTCCCCACTGAGTCCAGCATTAGTCAAGCTGTGTTTATTCATATTCGTCAACATATTGCATCCCTTTCAGTGGCAGGTACTTCAAGCCAGACAAAATACAAGAGCTAACTGTGGCTTCAAAAAGCTTGTCAAGGTGAATGGACAGTGCTCCTTTAGCCTTCATTATAAAAAATGAAAAAGCTTATGTTAAAGCTACACACAATACATTTAAACAAAATAATTTTCAAGCTACGTCCAAGGTTTGGGTAATTGTGAACAAAAATATACCTAGCATTTTCCTGTTGCTATTTAATGCCTCTGAACTTAAACTCTAATCTTTTTTTCCCCCCTCTACATTTTTTGCCTCCGTCCACATATATTCTGGTATTCAGACTCTTCAGATTTTTAAATCTCTGCTGGAAGAAAAATATTTTTAAAAGGAAGTGAAATGTGAAAGCCCAGCATGATTCCCTTCTCACCCTTTGTTAGCACAGATTTCATTCTTTCTTCTTGTCCCTGAGATGAAATCTTTCTTATTTTCTACCAGTCTCTCAGTGTCAACTCCAACTCATAAGCTTTTGCTACGATCCTATTACTACCATCAGATTTCAGTGACTAATACGTCGTATTCACTTCACATTTTAAAAGTTGCTCCCACCTTTTCACCAGAAACCAACCACTCCAACCGCTCCTACCGAGCAGTTTGCAGGATCCCACCCCCAGCAATACACACTCGTTCCAAAATGCCAAGACTGCTGATGGCTGCAAGAAATCCCATCCTCCACGCAGTGCAACTCACTCCTTCTGTGCTTTGCTCCTACTTCTGCATTCGGTTTTCAGCACCATCCCCTGCACTTATATTGCTTCATCTTTGGCCCGCTTCTCCTCTTCCATGGCCAGGTGTGCTCTTGGTATGAGAACTGCCCCTAAACGTTGCTTTGGCTAACCTCCTATAAATCATAAATATACTAGTTTACCACTAGGAAACAGCCCCACACCTATTTAGCCCTTTTTACTCTTGATCTGACATCCACAAGAGAATATTTTGACATTTTTAATCACCTCAAATTTGCAATCAGAAGCAACTTCTTGGCGCTGTATGCAGCCCACTTATCTCCTGCTCTGCCCAAGACATCCACTACAGCATCGAAGCTTTAAGAATGGAATGGGCACTTCAGGGAGCAAGAGTTCTGCTCCCTTGGGCTCCATCTCTCACACAAGGAGACAAGATCAACATCCCAACTCACTCAGATATGTGCATTTGATACACCATTCTCAGTAGACCTGCATATAAAAAATATACTTAAACATTTGCAGTTATAATACTGGTGTAGCAATAGTGGTCTGCCTACGGATAAAAAGCAAAGCAAGTTTCACAGGGAATCTTGTCATATTTTTTCATATAAAGTGACAATAAGATCTAGAACATTCTCATACCACATTTCATTTCAGAGCATGGTTTTCACAAACTGTCTTCATCACTTCACTCCTAAAAAAACGTTCATTCAGGCAATTTTTACCAAGAAGTGCTGCTTGCTAACTTGACACTTTCACCACCTAAGCAGCCATTGATTCTTTTCTAATCTCATATTTTCCTTTAATACTACGTTGTTTCTATTTATAAGACACGAAATCTACAGCACCCATACACCTGCACTAGCACACAGCTCTCTTTCCACTATGAAACTGAAGTGTTACTCCCGTTCTACTGCAGCAACATTAATTCTGAGCATTTCCAGCAATGTTACCAGCATTCTGCATCCCTTTCTGTGACTGTCCAAACTTGTCTGTGCCCAAAAAAATGAGATGAGAAGAATGGAAATAAAAAGGAAGCGCAGCAGCTGAAGTTTTGAAGGGCTCAAGAGGACTTTCCCCACACTCCTGGTAGCAACTGAAGCAATCGCCCCACTCACATCCTCCCATGAGGAATCTCTGTGCCTGACAACAGATGATCTGAACACATTTCACAACATAAACTTCAAACGTATAGTACTATTTTCTTCCAGTATAATTTATGGATAAAGCCATAGCTCGATTCATGACACCACTATTGCTGCAAAACTAATAATGTTCAGTGGACTTAGAGATCTTTAAATATTTATTCCTCAGCTACAAAGTAACAAACCCCTTATTTATTGAAACAAGCTGTATTTGGAAGTTAAGATTATGATTTGTTTACAAACTGACAAACTCCACTGGTGAAAGAAAAATCAGATTTTTATCGGTATTCTTCCTACTTTATTCTGATATTCTAAACAGAAAATGTGCCTCTTCATATTCTTTAATTTAATCACTATCATGAAAGGCTCAATCCAGCCCCTAAACCTGAGAAAGAATAGAAACCGACTACTTTTTTTTTTCTTTTCTTTTTTTAAACTCTCTATCTCACTTGTTCTCTTTTGACTTTTACAAAGCTTAATTCATCCAACCTCCACCCTCACCCCTGGGAGCATCTTGTACTTTCCAGCCATCTGGACTGTATTTACTTTACTGAGAAGAAAGTTAAATTTGTTCATGAACAAAGAAAATCCCCTTACTCTCTTCCCGTTTCGACTGTACAGTTGTTTTCTAAGGTCTTATTTTCTCAAAAAAAAAAAATTATTGTGCCCTCTGGGGAGCTCACATAATCTTCCTTTTGACGTCTACTGAGGCCATACAACTTCTTCATTTACCATTTTATAGTACTGCCTTCTTTTCTTTTTTCAAAAGAGTGAAATTACTATTTCCCCCCTCGATTTTCACCTTCTTTTCACAAAAGCCCTTACAAACAGCACGAACGTTCACATATGCTGGACTAGGACAGTAGCGATTGTACCAAAGTCATTGTTTAGACAGTGAAAGTGACAGTTTTGCAAATAAACTGAACTATTGCCAAACTAAGTGCAGAGACAAACTTTAGAAGGAACATACACAAACCATGTCCCTCTCTCCCAGCCCCAGCATCTCACTGCTACCACAGGACTCCTCATCTCTGCTCCTCCACCTTTCTGCAACATATCTGTGCTGCGACGCTTCTCCCAACACTGTGAATACAAACATATCAAGGAAGACTTGCAAAAAAAGTGCAAACTGCAGAAGACAAGCAGTTACCTCAAACTGGTTTTTACTTTCAACCACATGTTCTTAAAACCCACCTACTTTTACCTGGTTTTATCTGAGCTGCTGTATAATGCTTCCCTTTTAGTGCATTTTATAACTCTGTTTTTGAAGGCACGCTCTCTCTTTCGATCAAAGGTAGTCAACTACAGCTTATCATTAAAAGCCATTTTGCAGCTTTATTCTGCTCCACTTGACATGCACCAGAAACCTGCATCAAGTTTCAATGAAAGCCAGATTGGCCCCTTTGTTACAGAGAAAATTAATGAAAACAATGAGCACAATGCATGACATGCAGCTAACTTTTTCATTAGGAATTGAAGGTTCCCAATGCTTTGTGATGCTTGACCCAAACATCTGATTAATTTCAAAATTTAATTCAGTTTAATGACCTCATTTAACACCTGTGATAGGGGAAAAACGCCAATGTAGAACTATACTGTAACACGAATTAGAAAACAGGTACTAGAAGAAAAATACCTTTCTAGAGAGATGATTGCTTAAAGAGAACTACTTGTTTATTTTCAGTTTGCACCTCTGAATTTAATTCAAAGAAGTGACCCTTCAGAGGCATAACAATTTTTAATGATCATGTCAAGTACCATGTTTCTTCAACAGCCCTTCTGGAATATCAAGTAAACTCATTAGAGTAGAAAAAACACCGTATAGAGATGACAACAAATTAAAAATGTAATTGAACGTGTCTATGTGAAAAAAAAACAAAAAACAAAAAAAACCACAACAAAACACAAAAAACCCAAACAAAACAACACAACACACTATTGAAATAACTCGCCCAAATGCCACCACAAAAAAAAATTGCAAAATAGATTTTGCATAAAGCTCTGTGGCCACACAAATGCTTGGACTAGAATAATTAAGGAGACCAAGCCAGGACAGAAACACTTCCCTTGCCATCTTCTATGAAATGAGGACTTAACGCAACTTTAACAAAACCAAACTTTGTTTCCTTGCATTTGTAGTTGCCCGTTTCTAGGCTGAGTCAACATTATCTCTTCCCAGTTTTTGCCTCCTCATTTCCAAAACCCACAAAGGACCATCAGTATGAATAAACACGTTTTGTCATTAAAATTAGCTGAAACATAGTGAAGATGCGACACATCTCTGCTTTGGGGAAGCATTGCCAAATTGTTTATCAGAAACAAAACCCCAGGAGATCAGTTACCAGTTGAGCAATACCTCCACTAACAAGGACTTTTTTCCCTCCCTTCATGCGATTTCAAGCTGTTCAAGTTTTCCCCAGAATTTTTAGTATTTTTTGTTTTGGAAGTGAAGACATGGACAACAATCAATCAGGCAACTGAACTTCCTTTGCTTGAGACACAAGCTGAACGTTTAATGCGAGCTACTAAAAATAAGTTTTACTTCCAGCAATGACAACTCCTTGCAGCTTAATCAAAGGAACAGCAATCACAGCCTAATGGGCTCTGTTCTCCAGAGCATCAGAGCTGGAAAATGATCAGCAAGAGAAGATTCACTGCGGAGAAGAATCTGCAAAGGACGGACCAATATATTTGCACTTAGTGTGCATCAATTTGATTTTATGTGTTTCTAACAGAGAGAATGTGAAGTGACTTGATTCTCAGCACACAATTATGGTATGAAATCAGTTTCTAAGGAAACAGGGCAGAATCTGAAGGAAGAAAATTTCTGGGTTTGTGCTGCTTCTGTAACAAATGACATCAGCTGCAGAAGATGCACGAAGCAAAATCCCTCCAAACCAATTAAGGAATTGAATCTTGAGCATCCTGAACTAGCAATTTAACCCACCGGTGAGGCATACCTATGTGTTTGAGGAGGGAGAGCACAGAGGTGTGAGCAGGATGCACAGCCGCTCACCATCAGTACCAGCTTACCACCAGCACCAGCCTCCTCCTCCTCCTCCCAACAACCGCTAAAAACAACCAATAATATAGCTGGCACTTAATACAGCCTGCTCGTTCACGCATGTCACAGTTCCCCTATGACTTCTTAAAAATCCGACTGCCCACATCTCACGGTTCCTCTTTCAGGGGGAAAACAAATGCTTAACCAGCGAGGCATCAAACATTCGATATGTTTTTCCCCAAGAACTCAAAGGGGGCCAGGTAAAAGGTGCTGATTTCCAGGATTTTGCACACCATGAACCCCAAGCAGGTTTTCCTGCTGTGATGAGTACTGGACTTTGGAGAGAGTACCCCCTCAGCCTCCCCGCCAGAGCTGCTGGCACGGGGCCGTTTTGGATGCGCCCCCAGCCCATGCAGGGCCCTGTGTGCAAGGACCACGCTGGGGACACAGACAGACCCCCAGGGCTGCTACGCCAGGGAGCTCTGCAAGATTGGTTCCCCCAGGACAAAATTATAAGAATTCTTTGGAGAATTTAAAACTTCAGAAGTACGTGGTGCACTTCCGAAACTTGGAAATGAAACATTCCTTCTATCAACCGGGCACATAACCCACTGCTTAGCAATGAAGGTCGCACGCGTGTACGTATCTGCAAGAGGCAAAACAAGTCTTGTTATTCATCATTCTCACAACACAGAAAGAGTTTCTCTCTGGGTACACAGAGGGTTTTAAAGACAAAAAAGTTAACTTAAATTCACTTTTTGAAATAAATCCAGATCTCTTTTGCATTCAATAAAAACTGGGCCCTTTCTAAAGCAGTTTCAATATAGGTGTTCGAATGACGCTAATTTCAACTCCAGAGACAATACTCCTCAGTTTACATGTGTGCTACGCTGGTTTAGGCAGGGTCAGGTTTTTTTCCCCTTCACACAACTCTCTATTTTTTAAAAGAAAAACACCAATGCACCTCAAAACATCAGCGTTAAGAACCTGCTTCCAAAAGTGTTTGCCTGAAGGCCAGCAGCCCAGAGATAACAGCCAGGCCTGAAATCCCAAATACTGGCCATGATATTATTTCACTGTGCTGTCCCACTGCAGGCTGCATGTTCAATAGCCATCTCTATCTATACATCAATGGAACCTATTCCAGGCACAAAAGCTTCAAAATAAATCCTTAAGACCCACCTCCCAAATTAATTATGCAAATGCTGTATGAAAGTGCGCAGATCATTACAAGTACAAATTTTTAACCCCCTGCACAGGTACTCTGAAAGGGAATGAAATTAAATGCCTAATCATACACCCTGAATAATCCAGATAATGGCTCGTCATATGCATCAGAATGCAAATCAGAATGATAGTTTTAGCTGTAAACACAATGTGGAAATGTCAAATAACTTTGATCTCATCTTTGGCAAGAACACGCTTCTTTAAGATACCATTCTGTATTCAATGGGATATATATACTTAGCATTTTTTTTCCTTTTGAGTTTCAAAGCTTTTCCTTACAAAGCTTACCCTACAAGATATTCCAATAGAGATGAATAATCATATTTCCACAAACAGAAGAATGCTGCCGCTTATTGCCTTGCTAAAAACACCAGAAGCAACAATACTCTGTTTACCGCATTATTGTCATTCAAGCAGAGCATGATTGGTTTTGTATTCAAAACGTCCATAAAGGTAGGCTGTACTCAAAAAAAATCCTGTGATGAGGGGCACTTACTGCTTCAGAGAGAGGAAGATAGGTAAAGCCACAGCAAGTCACTAACCTCCTAATGCCTGCTGTGGAAACGAGTCCCTCACGTGCACTCCAGGCATGTTTAGCAGATAGGATTTCCTTCATTTCAGACTATGTCTTTCTTACAGAGCAAACAAACAGAAATCGAGAGACATATGAAAGGAAGGGCTAAAACCAAACAGGCAGAAGTAGATGAGAATGCCCAAGTCAGAAATGCCAGGGAGGCACTAGGATCCACGGCTGCTTTCTTTGTGCCTGGTACTAGAGAAGCTCCTTATGCCACTGCCCATGCTATAAAGCCAAATTTCAGCATTTCAAGACAATGCTCCTAAGGGGAAACTAGGCTTTTAATGAGACTGTTCCATAACTCACGTAATTTAGGCTATCAGTTGGAAAAGAACAGATAAAGAATTTCAGTGGCTACATGATGACAGTAGCTATTTCAGGTATAAATGCAATAAGAATGTCCAACTGTTGTAGGGCACAGCAGTCTTCACTTCTCCCCCAGCCCCCAGCTTTGCTTTCTAAGAGCTTTTGCTACTTACAGGTAAAACACAAGATACTAGATTTCATGTTGAGATTAGACTAGTTTTAAGGTATGAAGAAATTCTATTAAAATATCAATATAGGAAAACAAATGCAAGACTTCATAAATGATGATAACTGGAAGAGGTTTAATATTTTCCAATGAAAATATTGCTGCTGTACAGTTTTGCCTGGTTGGATCGCCGCGTTGTGACAAAAGACAGATTCTGTCAGATATTTTAGCAACAGCTACTACAGCAAAGTTTACTGATGCAATCCTTGTTTGTCATTCACCATAGGGATCCCAGTTTTCCAAAGGGGAAAAGAAACAAACAAACAGGACCATTAAAACTATATATAAGTGTTACAGTCAGTTTACAGAAGATGTAAACAAGAAAAATACCCAAATGTACTTACATTCAGAAGACAAATCCCTACTGGTCCATGCAAAGCTTTAGAAGATTGCTCAATTAGTTTAGCTTATTCTGCCATCAAAAGCAAAAGGAAATTCTTACGTTTCAACTTGGGAGGAGACTTCATTTCACAATACACATGTAATTGTCCAAGTCCCAAAATCCCAACTCCAAATCAGTATGAACACTGCAATTTAACACAGGTCAAGCATTCTTGAAAATAGAAGCTATCAGAGCATAAGAACGTGACCAGTAAACCTTACTTTCCCCCCTCAGAAATCAAGGCGGGGCGGGGGGGGGGGTGTCTTTTTTTTTTTTTCCCCTTCTCTCTCCTCTCCAGCTGAGACAGAACATTACTTGCAACTTAGTCAAACTGACTCACTTCCACAGGCTCCTCCAGCACACTTCTAGGAAAGCCCTTTTGGGAGGGGATTGTTTTTCCTCCTTCAAAACCATAAGACGCAATGATACTCAAGTGTACAGTTAGAACAGTAAAAATGTAAATTATTGCTATGAAAAAAGATGAGATCTCATTTGGCTTCAATTCCTCCTTCCCAGCTCTTGCAAAGTGAAGTCAAACTGCGCTTTTCCCTCTCCTCACCTCTTAGTAGCTGACTTTTCGAACAAGATCCTCAACTTTGCCTAAGGGCATTTATTGTACACAGCTTGATCCCGTCAGAAAAAAATACTCTAAAAAGGGAAGAAAACATGCACTGATCAAACAGAGCACTACACGAAATGTCAATGCAAGACCGCACAAGATATCTGTTGAATATGAGCAGAACTAATCTAAGCCCAGATCTAAAATAAAACAGTACTACAGAAGTGTAAGATTTCTCCAGTATATGCACCTCAGTCAGTTTACATAAGTCCTTACTGATCTTTGCAACTTACTTGCTTCCACTGCTGAAACTGCTCAAGAAACAAAATAAATAGCCACTTTTATATGCTGTTTCTAAAACACTGCCATGCTGAGATATTGTCCATCAAATTCAGTAAGAAAGCTAAACTGGCTTAGAATTAATTGACTTCTTCAGCTTGCATCCAAGTGTTGAATGTTTCAATGACTCAAGTCTAATCTTGAGGTTTTATCTAAGCTTTTCTTTTTACTCTTCTATAATAATATTTGCCTATTCAGACTGGGTTTGGAAATGTAAACAGAAGCTTGTTACCTAGTTAAACAGAAATCCTACCCAGCGCAACATTTTATCAAGTCAAGATGCTACTTAACACACCATCCTTATTCTCCCCTCACTGTCTCCCCGGCCACCCTCTCCTTCTTCATTTGCTGTTCTGTTCAACAAGCTCTCGTTGCTTGTTCCATTTCTGTTCGGTAAAACGCACAAGTTTGGGTCTCTATATGAAAACAATCCTAACAATCCAACAAGCACCTTAGGAATTGCAAGTCGTAATATCATAACATCTCATGAACTTTCTCCTGAGTTTGCACCAACCTATAGGCTTACCAGCTAAGTGCAGTCATGGACCCACATTTCCTGGTTTAACACTCTCCCTCCTCCTTTTTTTAAGTAAGATTATTCTCATCCTTAGAAACAGGAAGTCGTTAAGTTCAAAATGTTTATACTAAATGAAAACATACATATTGCCATGACTGCTATTCAGTGACTGTTGGGTGGTCCCAATCTGAATCCACTTTCTGAGCAGCAAGTGCTTCCCTTGGAGAAATTATCAAAGCACAGTCTCAGAGACCAAGAATTGGAAAGGTATAAACATCAGCTATTACAACTACATTTCAGGATTTTTTTCTTAAGACTTTAACATACCCACAAAAACCTCCCAAACATCTGTTTTCAGTAAGTATTTAAATAAATATTTTCCCAAATTATTTCAGAAATTGGCTAGTGCTGTACGTTTCTTGGGATGAGGTCAGTAAAGTGCACTAATGCAGCACCTTTGTTGCAGTAATTGGCATGTTTATTTGTGCCAGAGCACGGCTGAAGAGGGAAATTCATAATCCACTGGCATCCTCCCCCTGACAACCTTCAGAACATCATATGCAACTGCTCGTGATCAGCATCTCCAACATGCCAACTTCTGCTCATACTGTTCTTGTTCACAAACTCCTAAACTATTTCAAGTTTCCTCCTAAATTTGATAAGTATATTAAAAAATATCTTCAATTTAGTACTTTGATAATAATACATTATTATCCAGAAATATTTTGCATATGCAGATCATCTGACTATAACTCCTCCCAGACTAAGAGAAAGAACCTGTCACGCATGGTTCGAGTTTACTGTCATACTAATCCCAATTTACCACAGCTCGCCTTTTGCAGATATAAATTAGATTCCAGGAGAAAAAAAAAGAAAAAAAAAAAAAAAAATCGAACTCCGGTCCATCAGTAGAAGTTTTCAATTGCTTTTTTGACACCAGCTGTCCTTATTACAGTAAAATATACTTCCTCCCAACCTCAAGATTTTAATTATTAAATAATATTTGGAAGAAGTGAAGAATCCTCTTCTCAGAAGAGAGCTGCAAAGCAGTTCCTCAGTAATCATGAGCACTTTCAGGAAACTTGAATGCTTCTCCAGCACGCCCACTTGCTTCCCGTGAACAAGCAGTGTTTGCAGAATTATCTGGAGAGGTCTTCCAAAGTGCTGAGAACATAATTTCTGTGCATTTTGATGCTCTATGAATCACCAAGAACAGAACATGAAGCCAAGAAACAGTAAAACACACACATGTACAAACAACAAATAGGAGCTGCTAGGACTAATATCAGACCTACCAAAATCCATCCTGAACATATGAGGAGGAGACCAACAGGAGCCACGTTATGCCACTTCCACATGAGACTCTTTACTTTTGTTTGGACCCACAGATCAATAGGAGTGTCAGGAATTAATAAAGCTAGCAGTACAGCTCAGCTCTCCAGAGACCAGCCACATCTGTTCAGCAATGCCAAGCTGCCAGCTGGAGAGAGGCCCAAAAGCCTTTAAAGGGTCATCATGCACAGCAAAAGCTTGTACTCGGCTAAAAAGCTTTTAGCCTAGTAACTAAAAAGGTAATAGGTATTCTGTTAATTACATTAAGTAATTAAGATGTTTAGCTCTCTTAATTAGGATGCCTAATTTTAAAAGGTCTAATAGCCACAGTATTGAAATTCCTGGTTTGTTCTGGTATGGCAACAAAAATCTATTCTAGACCACTGCCATTCTCATGATGAGTCAAAAAAAGTTATGCTGTTAACAGATAAGCTAATCAGTTGAAATGGAAAGAGTCCAAGAAAGTATTACTTGTTAAATACTACATATTGTAAGCAACTTTAATGTATGGATGACCAATTAAGAAATCCAAAACGAAAGACATCATTAACCACACAAGGATATTTTATCTGGGTACAAATTGTCAAAACATCCTTTCCTTGTGCACATTTGATCAGAGCCTGTTAGAGGAAGAAATAAGCCCTACACTATATGACATGTGCCTCTCCCCCAGTATGTCCCTCACTGACACACGAGTCTTGCAGGGCATAAAAGCTCCCATCAAATTTTTGACACAAAAAGCTACTTCTGAAATAACTGTCTGGTGGCCTATATAGAAATCGCTCCTTCCAAATATCTCAAAATCAGAAGTACAGGACTGTACATGCTTGGTTAAATACTGCTTTATCCACAGCTTTTTCCACAGCTGCAGGTGGCTCAGCTTTCTTGAGGAAAAGACAACTGACACCTTTAAATACCTTGGTGGGCACGTGCTGAAGAGATTTGATGTTTGGGATTATAACAGCCCCTGTGTAGCTCCCCCTGCTCTAAGGACATCACAGCCCAATACTCTTTAATCACACGAAATCATGCCTCTGATGTTCACAAGGTATTAATATTTCCAGTTCTTATCTTTCGGACGTTTCCCAAGTTGAACCCGAAGGGCGAATCCAGGCTGGACCTCTTCAAAAGCCCCACAGAGAATGCTCATTTTGTAAGTGAAGCCACTTTTAAGAGTGTAATTAAGATCAAGCTCCTACAATTAGTCCGAACAATTCATGCAAACAAGCACTGTGCAGTCTATTCCACTAAAAGCAAATAATTGCTCGCAAATTTTACTCATGGCAGGGAGCAGGACCAGGGGTTTGCTACTAGTCCTAAAAGGCACCACATCTGTTGAGGTTTGTCCCTGCACAGCATTGATCTTTCTGACCCCAGAGAAGCTCCAGAAGCGGTACCAGCATCACGGGTACCAGCATCGTGGGACCACCACAGGATGCAGGACACTACTCGTGAAGGCATCTGGAATTATTAGTCCCCATTTTATTAGCAATTCAGCTACTAATTTTATATCCTTTTAATCAGGGCTTATTAACCACACTACACAGTACCCCAGACCGGCCATCTGGAAATGCAGATGTCATCTGCTCACCTTTGTAATCTGCTGTAAGGTTTTTCAGATGGAGATGTATTTAATCTTGTGGTGCTATATAAATAAGCAAAATATTATAAACAATCATTTTTATTCAACTGGGGTCATGTCATACGATTTGCTTTCTTTATGAAGGAAAACACGTACATAAAGTGCAACCAGATGCTGTTGGCAGAGAATCTATTCAATACAGACTGATTTCTAAAAACATGATTACAGATGTGGCCTACATCTTGAACCCAATGTAGGTTAGAACTAAGTCTAGACTGAGCTTCTTTACTAAAAAGAATGCTTACCTGGGACTGCGCCTAAATTGTAATTTAATTTTCAAAGTAAAAAGTTGCTACTACAACTCTGCTCACAGGAGTGGAGAAATTTAAGACACTTGAATCAATTATTTTAGTGTTTTGAGTTGAAGAAAAAAATAAATTCAAAATTAGTAAAGTCTAAATAAGAGCTCATTTTTTTCATGTTTGCTGATTTATAAAATCCTATCAACTTACCTCAAGAAAGTTTGAATAAAACAAACTCTTTTCAAAACAGGATAGAAACAGCACAGAAAGATGAACTGCATCATTCCATATCTACAACCAGAAGATTTTCACCATATTTGATATCAGGTATTGCAGTATTTAAGAACAGTCCTTCACAAGCGCACTCCGGAACTAGATCAGACAAGTTCATATTCATATTAATAGAGAATACAATGTTTAAGAAAATGTATACATATATAATCATTTTACTCTCACTCTACATTCATGTTCGTATAAAACTAAACTAGTAAAAATCCCAAATGGTTCACAGTTACTGAGGTTATTGCCTTGACAATGTATTTATCAAAGGAATTAAAGTATTAACACTTGAACCCAGGTTAGTTAACTACCAGTGATATCATTTAGAAATCAACAGTTGAAAACAGCCCCCTTCCCCAAATTGCCTTTTAGTTGGACCTCTGAGAAAAAAAAAAAAAATAAAACAAAAAACCACACACAACAAAAAAACCCACACAAACAAAACACACACCACGAACAACCAAACACCTAAATAACTCTTTCAGAGAACATTGCCACTTTCGAGCACCTACATTTATTTGTAAAGCTCAGATATTTGGTTAAGCTAGATTATCTTTTCCAAGCAAGGTATTAAAAATGTCATATGAAATTATGAAAAAGCTGAAGAATAAAATCAAAGCAGGGAAAAGTCCTATTTTTACCTAAGAAATAGTGTTGGATGATGTGAATGAAGCTTCAATTTTAAAATCCTCTAACGACCAGCTAATTTCTACTTAACAGGTATGTAACTGTATTTGCTTCTGGAGACAGGAGGACCAGATGACTGGATTCTTTCACAAGTATTTAAAATGTCCCAAGCAACCTTTAACAAGAACTTCAAACATGCATTACATCTGAATTGAGCACAATTTTCAACAGGATTTAAAAATGTATATATAGTCGTATAAACACTCACTTCAGTGGTGGAATCAGATTTATTTAAAGTGTAGTTAGACCTGATAGGTTGTTCAGAGAGGAAACTTTGGCAAGGATGGATAAACAAGGCAATCTGAGCCCAGAGGTGCGCTAAGCACTTGTTTCTGCTCCACGAAGAAAGGTTTATTTCGGCAAGAGAAGCCAACGGAGCACCCGAGAGCTGAGGCTCAGCTACGCTCTCACCCAAGCGTTTCCAGCTACTTGGGTTAGGGTGGGTGATGCAGGTGAGCAGCTCTGCCCACATGCAGTCTGTCTACACGGTGCCTAAAAATTACTTCCAAACTTCAACTGCTACAGCCTGCCTTAAAAGCAGCAGCCCTGCTGGGTAGGTGCACTTACCTGCTACTTATAACAGAAGCCTTGCTAGCAAAGCCTTTTCTTCAAATGTAAAGGAAACCCCAATTTGAGAATATTTTGATTTGACTGATTCTGAATCCTGCCTATGAATGGGGATGTAGGAGAAACAAGCGAGGATGTGTGTGCATTTGTTTATTTTCTTAAGGAAGACAAACAAACTGCTTGAGAATCAAAACCACATAAGTGGTTTCTGGACACGTTAATAAACCAATGGCAAAATCTTCATTCATTTACCAGGTGCCAACTATTTCACATGAAGGGTTTCAATGTGCCCAAGAAGGGTGAACACCAGTGGCTGTCACATCAGTATGGGATAAAGTATCTTAAAAGAAGATAGATAACATATGGCAGCATTTACACAGCTTGTATTTAAAAGTTTAAAAAAAAAAAAAATTCTCACAGCCCAAGTCTTTCCAGACATTAAGCCAATATGCAGACAGGATATTTAAATATGACAGCAATCTGAATAATGAGCTGAGAACTCAGAGAATTGTTATTTGTGTGATATCTGCATGGAGCCAAGAGGACCCCTGGATCCAGGCCCCGCTGTACAAAGAATTTGTATGCGGGCCTAACAACCTAAGTGTGCTAATGACACTACTGTACCGGGGCAGCTTAATTAGCCAGCCAAGCCTGAGCTGGGCTTCCCTTGTTTTAAGGCTTCCGGCATCCACAGAGAGTTCTCCAAAAAGCAATTCAAAGCAGGACTGTGATCAAGGGGAAAGCCTCAGCTGGCCGAGCTGAGCGGTGTGAATACCTCCTGCCTGTCCTCTCCCTTACGGACCGAGCCAAAGAAAGGTGTTGTGGCTCAAGAGAAAGCCTCAGTAGCTCTGGATTTGAGTCCAGTGCAAACTTCCTTCCCCATGAAATCACTCCACCTCACAACCCAGACAGTTCTACCTTTATAACCCCCCCGATTTATCAAATACACCAAAGAGAGCACTCTAATTAATTAGAAGCTGCACAATTGCACAAGTCTGTGCTAGTTCAGTTTACCTCAAAGAACAAAGAACTAGAAGATCAGGTCCTCATACACTGAATACTGTCACTCAGACCTCTCAGGAAACCTAATTTCACACAACTTCGAGATATATAAATAATTCGAAGACGTCAGCTGTAACCTTTTATGATTTTCACACCAAGTTACACAACCTTGCAACCCTCAAAATCCACAGGCTCCTGTAGATAACTATGATTTTACAATGCATCCGCACTCATCTCGCCTCTGGTCAGAAATTTCTAGACAGACAAATCCTACTTTTACTTTAATAATTTCAGTACTTCAGGGCAAACTTTTCTCTTTCTTACGTAACACCCATTGCTGTAATCCACTGAAATATTTCTAACAGTTTATCCTTGGGGAAATATATAGTTTTACCCCTTCTGTCAGCTTTCCTTTTTTCATCAAGCAGAATCCTACTGTACCATGTGCATATTATGGTATAAAAAAAATAAAATAAAATGCTATGTTCATTAAATTTGACCATAATGCACTGTGCTAATGCACTACAAGTGCTAATCTCAAATCACATACCGGTTTTTGCTCCATGAGGAATCCAGTTTTCAGCTTTCAAAGTGCTACACGATTAGCCACTGTAAAAGGCTTTCATTTTTACCAGAGTGGCTAACATGTGTAGTAAATAACAACAGAAAAGGTGTTAAAGTTATGCAGTTGAGCCTGAATAAGAGAAAGAGCATTAAGAAAGTCCCTCCTAGATTTGTATGAATAAAGAAGTGGATAAGGTACAGTGAAGAGTGTGTGCACAAACAGATGGGGAAAGGAAATGGTTTTGTGTATTAGGTATGATTCGACTGTTGCACCCAATTTTACCAATGCACAAAGACACAACAATTACTGAGAATAATAAGTGGGAAAAAATACCCACGAAACATTCTAATATAATTAAAAGGACAATGAAACAATGGCTGCAGTTTTGACTTCGGCAGCTTTACTGTCATATCTATTAGTTTGTAAATGTCAAAGCTAATACTACATTTTTTTCCTCCTCCCTTCTCCTTGAGAGGTATCTACAGAAAACTGCGGTACTGCACACTCTCTACCCTGAAATATCAGTGTTATGGTATAGCAGAGGCAGTGAGAAATGGATTCAGCATCATTCCTCTTCTGGCAAAGCCCAACATCAGAAGAAGAGAAAACCACCAGCACACTCTGCCTTCTTGCTTCACACTGAATGTCTGGCTGAGAGGCACAGTCATTTATTTATAGAATCTCTCAGCAAATTCGCTTGCAGCCTGAAATATGTTTTGATGATTCTATCCCCATTTTAGCACATAACAATTAATAATATTTTATAGCTGTAGTAGAAGGCAAAAGATACCCTTAACAGCTGGCAGACGGTTCCAGCAAGTCAGAGGCAGCAGCGAGGAAGGTCGGGTACTCACCGTGCCAGAAAGCAGTGCTGCTTCTCACTGAGCACGAGCTGAACACTTGGAACAGGGTTCCAGGAACCTCAGGCACAGCCAGGTCTATTATACCAGATTCAGTTATAGTCCTTTCAGTGAATCTGAATGTCTCCTGTTGAATTTACTGCTCTAATGGTATTTGAATCAAGGAGACTTCCTGAGTAAGCCAGAATTCAGGATAAACTCATGAAGATACAACACAGTGATTAGAAGTATTGCCCAAATTGTCTGCTATTGGTCTTTCAATTACTTCAGGCACTCAGGCTGCCTCAACTTTAAACACTGCTTAAAGCAAAATGAACAAATGCCAATAAAAAAAGTTGATGGAAAATCTAACATCAGCCAAATCTGGCATTGTTTGTTTCTATTATATAGAATCATTATGTCCGGTCTTTAGATCCTCTTTATTATACCCTCATTTCCCCTGACTGAAGAAATCTCTGTAACACAAAACCCTCAGGAGCCATAATTTAACAAAGGCAGCATCCAAACTTGATACAACAACTGTATGAATGAAGCCAGTAATCTGGGTATGGTTAGAGTTTAAAAAAAAACCCCTAAAATCCAATGGACAAAATAAAAAACTACATTTGATAATAAATCATCTTTTTATGAGTAACCTTAATACCCTTCCTCTTGGTACAAGAATGTAATACTATCTTCCTTGCCAAGAAACAAAGGAGGACAGAAAACCCACACAGAACAAGAACCATAAGAAATGGAATAAATATCAGATACGCATAGTATTTTCAAAATGTTTTACCTTTTTTTTTGGCACATGGCCTATGTCTCGTTAACCAAGACTTCTTAAGAACACCAACGCTTGAAATGTGTTTTCAGAAAGCCAACAGAGTCACACAGGCAGACCTCGGGCTGACAGAGCACACACACCAGCTTTTTCCTACAGATATCAAATGGCAGAGAACCCAAAACTACTGAGCTTAGATGAGGACGGTGTTTGCACCCAACCCCAGACGCCTCTGTTCTGATGATCTGAACAAGAGCAAAGTGCTGCTACTCCTGTTTGTGCTTTTAAATGGTGCCCAATACAACTAGCTCTCTCTGAAGCCATTTGGCTAAAAACATTTAAAATTAATGGGCTCTGTTGTGGTTCATCTAACACCAAAATGCTACCGACAGAAACCAAGTTCACATTGGGGGCAATAAGTGTGACAGGCAAAGTAATTTTCAGAAGCTCAGTATCAGGTCGTCCAACGCGCTGACACAGCCAGAGCTGTTATTTTTAAACACAGCCATAGTCTATTTAACTAAAGCATCTTTACTCTGACTGAGCCAGTATTACTTTGATAAGACTGCTTAAGTATCTACACTGAAGCCTGCACATCACATCAAACAAAGAAAACACAAACTTTTGAAGATGATGCTTCATTGCAGCTAAGAAAAGAGAAAAAAGGGAAAACTGAGAGGTCCAAGAAAAAGCTCGGAGGAGTGAGCACTGAAGACCCTGAAGTACTACCTGCAGGACAGCTCTTCACACCATGAATATGTATCATTCACCACCTGCACAGAGACTAACTGGAACAATTTCAGTCAACTTAAACAGCAAACAGCTTTCTGCTGTTGGAAATTCAGCATTACACTTCTAAAACAATCCTTCTGCCAAATTTGTTGGTAGCAACACCAGGTTTTCTTACATATCATTTAACTGATGACAACCTGGATGGAAGGAGAAGAGAGGCAATACCATTTTCAAAGGCATGTAAGAGACTGCAAGTTATAGCTACAGAATATTTTGGGTGACAGGCTGAGCTATGCTAAACAACTTATTTGTATACGTTTTCCTTAATGTTAAGTCTTAATGTTAAGTCAACCATAATAGTTTCCCCAGCACAAATAAATGCTAGTACACATTCTTCAAGTTAACTAATAAACAGAACAGCCATAAAAAAAGAATTACTTACACTATTACTTACACTTCTTTATACATAAAATTGTCTTGTAAACATATCCATAAGTTCACTACTAGAACCAAGTACAACTCCCTCCTTTCCTCTCACCAAATAATTTGTTCTATACATTCCTGAACATATAGGCACTGCGGTCTACCTGATGCAATGAAGTTTTCCTACAGCGATATTTAGCCTCCGTTTCTTGTACATAACTATGAAATAGAATCGTAAAGTAACAATAGCAATGGTACACACTGTTCAATAGTAAAAACCTTTTTATTTTAAAATAGAAAAAAGTTAGTTGTGTCTTGCTCTGTGCACAAATGCTGCAGGCTCTGGAGCCAGGAAGGCTGTTACAGAAAGCCACCCCAAGCACCCGACACCTCCATGTCACCCAGGACTGTCACTCACTGGCAGCCTCACGGAGCTGGGATACAGGTGTGTGACACGTGAGCGAAAGAGCAGCTCAGCCAAGCATGCTGAGATTATTTTATTTAAAATGATTTTGAAGCCTGCATAGTTTCCCCAAAAGGTTGCATTTATCCCAAACAGTCTCCCTTTAAGCATGACCATTCCCCCTCAGATTTTGAGCGTACTGCGAGGGCAGGGGGAACCTCACGACCCTGCGGCTGCCACAGCACATCTCAAAGCCCAGAGAAACAGCTTTTTCATTCTTTCCTACAAACAAGTCCCCCTGCAGAAGGCTCAACTCACCAAGACCTTCCACTTACATTTTCACATTGCAGGTGGGACCCTGAAGAGCTGTCACCACTGAAGGATTAAGGGACTGGGGTCAACCTGAAGCTCGGCCCCATCTCCCTATTCCCCCCCTTGCCCCCCAGGTTCTCACTGCTGACTTTGACACCGCACAGCGCTCTGGTGCTCACTCAACCCTCTCAAGCTAATTCAACTTATTAAAGAGAGTTAATGTAGACAGGGGAAGGAGAGGAAGTATTCTGCTGCAATTCACGGTGAATTGCATAAGTTCAGCAACCAGCAGGGCTTTCACAAGAGAGGATGAGAAAGGACCACACGGCCAGGAGGGAAGAGCAGGATGTCCTGCTTAGTTTGGTTGTAATGTACAACACAAATATTTTAATCAGATAGAAATCAGAGTCCTAGAAAGGAGCGACTACATTAAAGAGGTGATTATATTTATCGGAACAGTGACACATACGTTTCTTATTTGATTTGGTTCTTAAATAGGATTACAGGGCTTTAATTTGTGTCTTTAATTTAGTTTTGGAGAGAGCAAAAAAAGTTTATAGAGAGGATGGAATAACCTTGGAAGGAGTACACTACATTATGTCATGTCAACCATAATAGTTTCCCCAGCACAAATAAATGCTAGTACACATTCTTCAAGTTAACTAATAAACAGAACAGCCATAAAAAAAATAATTACTTACACTATGCATTTGCATATTGTAACTGGTAATTCTGTAGCTTTAATTTAATCTTTGAACTATCAGTTATATTGACAAGTAACAGTGGCAGTAGTATATATTACGAAAGGAGTAAACAAACGACATTTGCCTAACTTTAATAACGTAATAAAGGGCAGAATTTTTTTTTTTTAAAAAAAAAAAAAAAAACTTTCTTCAAAGAGAGTTTTATAGCTAACTACCAGCAGGGTGTGGACTGAAGCTAAAAACTTTGAAAGAGGTCCCTGTGAAATCTGAAACCAAAATACAGCAAAGGTCACCTCCCTGGGAAGAACTGTCTTGTCTGTACGTATACTATAAGCAAAGTTCTGTTAGCTCAGCCTCGGTAATAACGTAATTCAACTTACCCCCTGGGAACAGCAACAACATTAGGTTTCTACTACAAAGATAAATTTACTGCACACAATACCTGTTACTATATATTTGCAACATCTGATAGTAGCCAGACCCTAGTGTTACATGGTATACCTCAAGCTATTTTTTCTTGTTAAAGGCTAACACGGATTATAAATATGACACTGTTATTCTTACTTCCACCATTAGCTAATTCATTTTAGTCAACATTTCACATACAGTAGAGTCTAATGCACCATTTTAGCCAATATTAATTGGAAAGGATTAAATACATCTGATTAAAAGAAAAAAACCACCATTTTTTTCCCCCTAAAGGAGAGCATTTCAACACTCCTCAACACAGAAAGAGGAGAATTTTTCCAGTGGAGAGACAAGATGTCCTAACACAAGTATTGGGACAATGAGACTACTATACCTTGTTCTGTCTTGTGGGCCCCTGTGAAACAGTTCACAGACCTGATCTTAGAGACAAGCGTCATACAGAAACTGCGGTTCTTGAAGAGAGTTGCCCACACACACATCGCTCTGCAGATATATATGGGCTAGGCCATTTATTTTTCCAGCTACAGGAAAAGACCAGGCAGCCAAAGCTGCTGTCACTGGAACCGCTGGGTGAGCCTGGGCTGCTGTTCATCTTACGAACAGAGCAGGACAGTCCCACCTCCCACAGCCCTGCTCAGAGCCCTCCCTCCTGTTCACTCCGAGTTACATCAGATGCGTTTGCCAACCAAGGGGAGATTGGGCAATCTTTGCATCTAACCAAAGCTTTCGAAGTGTAGGACTGAAACGTTGACCACCCTTGCTACAGAAGACATCCCACTGCGCTTAATGGTCTCCATTGGCCCACTTTGGGTCCATCACTGAAGAGACGGTGTCTTGATCCAGGCAACTGGAGACTTTCAAACTGTTTTGAAGGACACGGGATCTCACCTGGCAATACATTAAAAGTCACTCGAACTGATTAGAAGCAGTGACATGCAATAATATACTCATGTTAGGAAAGGCAAGAAAGAGAACATTTTCTGCTGGTCAGCCCCAAAATTTTCCATTTTGAATGGTGCAGTGATTGAGAAGAACTGTGCAGTCTTTGAAAACTAGCCCTTAACCAAGAGTTGTCTTAGGGCATGTAAAATTAGGGACACTGTTGTTTAAAAATATCTAAGCTTGAGCAAATGCACACACAGTGTAACCTGTATACAACAACCATTTGAAGAGGAAGCAGCACTTTGGTTTTTCCCCAAGTGCTTGGCTCACAGGAAAACATCTGATGTAAAGCAGGAACACATGCTGCCCCTCTGCCACCTAAGGGCAAATTACCCAGGCACCTATAAAAAAACCCTCCTGATGTTTTACAGCTTAAACGTTTTATATAGTTAAACTGAGTAGTCTTGAGTTCACATGCTTTATGTTATTTGATATGTTTTAACTAGGAAGCTACCTGGATTCATTTCAAGATTTTTTTTTTTTTTAAACTAACCTGGTTTTGAGTACAGACTCACTCATTCTAGCCCTACACAGATGTATTCAATCTCTTTGCATGCTGCAAAACTATTTAAACAAAGTTTGAAACAGAGTAAAAATGGAGGGGGGAACCTGACTGCCAGACCACTAGGTTTCGTTTCTAGTTGTTTTTATTTATTTAAAAACCCACAAATTTCAATGTATTTGCAAGTTCTTTTATGTATTTTTTTACTCAATACCAGACCCATGATTTTGATCAGGTTGATAGGGAACAAGCCAAACAAATAAAGGCGGCTTTGCTGGTGACAGACATACTTTGCTTTATAAAACATTGTACCAGCCATTATTAAAGCACGTATCACAACTTCATTTTTCTTCCTCAGCTGCTTAGGATTAAATCTTTGCAATAAAAATATTTCTGAAAATTTGACTGAGCGATCTACTTTGGACACTTTGCCTTAGAAGATAGAGTTTTTTGTTCCAAATTATGCACATGCAGAGGTATCTGCCAAGCCCTTCAACTGTGTCACTCCAGTCCTTAAGCCATTTAACACAGAACATGCACGTGTCCTTTGAATGCCAAGTCAGCTACGTGTCAAAGACAAACAGCTCTGAATAGTCAACCCATAACAATCAACATGTCAGTAAGAAATCTAATTTGTATTCAGGATTATGGTCATTGATGGGAATGGAAAAAGAAAAAAAAATAAAATCAACACATACTCGCAGATTCTTTCACAACCTCAGTAATTTCAGGAATAAGAAAATTATGCTCCCTTTGGTGTGAAAATACACAGTTTGCCCTAACAGACAACAGCTTCCATTTAGTAAATTAATTAAAGACCATTAACATCTTTGCTTTCTGCCTTATGCCCTGACAGTTGGGTCAAAAAAATTTGAGTCACTGGAATAGTTTTGCCTTTGCATTTACTTTTAGACAAACAGGCATTTAAAGACAGCTGCCACTGAAAGCCAGAAATCGTGCAGATTAACTGTGGACACCACAAAGACTCCTTAAAAAACTCCTTAACTGGGTATTTAGTATGACGCTTCATATGCAATCAAGATCTGAAACAGGATGATGGGCTTGTTGTGGGCACTATTACCATTTAATCATGATAACAGAAATACCTATTCGACTAGTTATTCATTTATTATGGCAACAATTCAACATCAGAAGGGCCAATGTTGTAGCCAGTTATCAAGGGAGTGCCAGGTACTAATTTTATACACAGCTTCTTGCACCCTAAATTTCAGCACCATCACAGAAACTGCAGATAATACACCTGAAAACAATCATAAGAGAATACTCAGTCTTATTGTCAACAGACTATCATGCTGTCCCCAAATAAAGTTTGTATGTTCTAAGAATTAAGGTTTATTTGTTTGGTTTTGGTGGTTTAGGATACATGGTAAACAGAGTAGGTTGTCTGGTGCGTAGCAATAATTGGTATATTAAAAGAGAGCTGGCTTAAAATGTGTTTTACTCCTGTTTTGGAATTGACTAGGAGCCTGGAGAAATTGTTATGCAGCTCATTAGCACTCCTAAAAATGGTTGTGTATCTGAGTCAGGAAAACACAAAGGTACTTGCAAGGTCACTACTTTTGTGTCATTGTATTCCGTTCTGAACAGAGCTGGATGCACTACTCAGTATTGTCCGCTGTTTCCGTCCCAAAATCCTATTTTCAATTTCACCTAATTTTTCATACGTTAGGCTGAAGGTTGCCTCTGCTAAGCGTCTGCTAGATTTGAGCATCTGCGCCAAAACACTTCTACGCTTCCTGACACAAGGGCTCATAAGTATACTTTCCAATTATATAGTTTAATTTTCATTTTTAAATCCAGAATATTTTCTTTGGAAAGCACTACCCAGCTTTCAAATACTTGACTTTGTGGTCTTAGAGACTCTCTTTATAAATACAGAGTTTCTTGTACATAAATCCATAAACACTAAAATGCAATATGGGCTGCAAAGGAAGTCCTGGGATACTGGATTATATGAAACAACTTACGTTAATATAGGCAATCTCTCCGAACCCAGCCAACTTATAATTTTCATTGATCTAGAAATGATTTACTTGAATCACACAGGCAACTTTAGTATCAAATCACTTCCTCAGCATTCTATCAAGACTTCTAGAGCTGCCAAAAAAAGGCATTTCTACAACAAAAGCCAGTCCATGTTTGAAGGGGGAAATATATATATATTTCAAATGATAGTTTTCCTTCCTTGTTTTTGCTGTATGAGAACAAGTAAAGCAAGCTTTATCCAATAAGCAAGCTTTTCTATTTTGCACTCTATCTACCATCAGAAGAACATGCACAGGAACGCCTGGTTAGGTAGCAACCGCCCTGCTTCCAGAACTGACATTTACTGTGCATCCACAAATATGAGATGCAGATCCAACTGACCTCTAAACTATGTCATATTCAGTGCAACAGCTATGGATGAGATGCATAGGAATGCTTGTTTTATACCAAAAGAAAAATCATGTAATAATTAAACACATGCAACATTAAAAAAAATAAATTAAAAAATCTTGAGCCAATTGTTACAGATACTGATGAAGATAACAAGCACAGGTTTTCACAGCAGTTCAACAGAATCCACTTATTTGGGCCAACACAGCAGGTAGCTCAGCTCTTGGCTGAAGCACCAGCCAGCATTAACACCAGCTCTGTGCTAGGTACCTGTCCAGGGCAGCAAGAGCAGCATTAAGCTGCCATCAACTCTACGGTATGCAAGATTGCCACATACTTCAGCTGGACAAGTAACTTCAGGAGGTACCGGCTGCACAAGGGAAAAGGGATTTACCAGCTGTCAGCTGCTGCAGGTCAAGAAAACACAACGTGAAAAGCTACAAAGCAAGTGGGACCTCTCGCACCAGTTTGCAATTTACTGATCTTCGCCTCAACCTGCTAACTTGCGTGAAAACTACCTGCTGCTTTGATGTCACTAGGATTTTAACACATTAAACAACACAAGGCAAAAAAAGTTTCTTGCTAGCCAAGACCAGAACAGTTTAAGAGACTAGAGCAATGAATGAGGCTATTATAATATGTCCCTAATTAGCACTTTGTACTAGCTGACTGAATCATTGTCAAGCAGAATTGACATTACTACCATAAAGCACATATTACATTTAATGTGCTCCTGAAGTCCTAACTAAATAGACCACTACATCACATTTACCAAATTGTCAAGATCCAGGGCAGGGAGGGAAACCAACCAAAGCCATCACCCTCCAACTGAGGTTTGAAGCTCTCGAGCCTTCTTTCACTATTCAACTTCTAAATGAACCCAAAGAAAACCTCCACTTCTTAGTAGTAAACATTTTCCAGTTTACTGATGATTTTCAAGTGACATACCCACCCCCCACCCCATAGTCTGGATTATGAGCATGCCATAACTAGAGATATTTTCTTATCTAACCAAATTTATTAAGATTGGTTTGTCTTAACTAATAATCCATATGACAAATTATCCACAGAACAGCCATGCATTTGCTAGGATACCTTTGAAAGACCTCAAATCTCATCTGTGATGAGGTACAATGACTTGTGTTATCCTGAATATTGAAAAGAAACAAAAGTGTTTCCCCATATACCAACTGACTCAAAACTAATATAGGAAGCAAAGCAGGCTCTGTGGCAAACAAATCTAACATTAACATACAATGAGTAAGTTACTGCTTGTTCCCTAAGGGTCAAGTAGCTTTTAATCATCTTCATCTACCAAAAAATGCTACATGAAAGAAAACTACCCCCCAAGAACCCTACCAGAAGCCACACCACCATATACCACCATCTCTCATACAGCAACCAGCATTTCAAACATAGCTTGAAGAAAAGCCTGTGATGTAATGGGAAGCAATGTTATTAAATAATATAGATTGCATTCTTCTAAGTCAATACCAAAACAATGACCGACTCAGTTTTTAAAACAGCAGCACTACAAAAATGCAAAATTGATTCACAAGGAAAATAATAGCCAGGGGTTGCTATGGCTGCTAAAGTTAGCAGACATTTTTTAAGGAAACAAAAATTTTTATCCAGTTTAAAAAAAAGCTGGCAAAGGTGATTTTATGCACCATCTCAAAGTCACACAAGTTTTTCTCCTAAATTAAAATTGGGTTTGTTTGTTTGGGGGTTTTTGTGGGGTTTTTTGTTTGTTTTGTTTGGTGTGTTGTAGTGTGGGTTTTTTTTTTTTTTGGTTTGGGGTTTGGTTTTTTTTAAATATTATCATTCCAACACCATCCAGAGTGTGGCAAGGACGTTTGCTGCAGTTTTAACTAGCAACAAGGATTTTAACATGGAAAAAACTAGCAGCCTTCTTTTCTATCCTTTTTTGATCTGTAAAACATTCCACTTACAAAAGGAAACAAACTAACTTTTGCCTGCCTTAAAATATTTCTCATTTTTTGTCTCTTACATGTCAATTTCTGATGAGTTTCACAGTAAACAGGGTCTCACGCCAGGTCCTCTGGCCTGTAACAAGTTGAGCTGAACAAAAGCAGGCAGCCCCGCCTGCAATGTCACCTCTAACATCACATGCAACAGGGACAGTTCCAGCACAGCCACACCGGACCCAGCTTGGCTCACCCAGCCCTGCCGAACAAACG